>NC_136261.1:290789799-291389799 GCF_964187855.1 Myxine glutinosa | reverse complement strand
CGGCCATATTACATTGTCCGTCTGGCTAAGGACAAAGAGGAGATGAAGGCTAAGATGGGGGAGCTGCAAGAACTGGTCTTGTGCCTCGTGTCAGAGAGAGACGAGTGGTACGCCAGCTACACTGCAATATTGCTGGCAAAAAAGCTGTTGGACTTTTATCTCTGAGTGCGCCGCCACAGAAGAACAGCCTCCTGGTGAAGAGCTTGTTGACGTTTCTTTACCACATGCAGACTCTGAGGAGGTCACGTAAAGAGAACTTTTTTTTCCCTTTTTTTTTTTTTTTTTTTTACAGAATCGAGGCTCGTGTAAGAACTAACACATTGAACATGAAAACACGCACAGAGAAATGCCCTCAGAATCAGCTTCATCGCGGGAGATTCCCATGATTCTGAATGCTTTGGTTTCAACCGAGCAAGGTGTGAGGCAGGAGCACCAGCCCAGAGGGGAAAGCAGTATTCCATTGAGCTACGGATGAAAGCTTTGTATGTGGTGAGGAGTTCAGAAGTGCCCAGAAAGGACTTCGCACGACGGAGGATGCTCAGTCAGCGACCCTTTTTATTTTATTTTTTTACAGAATCGAGGCTCGTGTAAGAACTAACACATTGAACATGAAAACACGCACAGAGAAATGCCCTCAGAATCAGCTTCATCGCGGGAGATTCCCATGATTCTGAATGCTTTGGTTTCAACCAAGCAAGGTGTGAGGCAGGAGCACCAGCCCAGAGGGGAAAGCAGTATTCCATTGAGCTACGGATGAAAGCTTTGTATGTGGTGAGGAGTTCAGAAGTGCCCAGAAAGGACTTCGCACGACGGAGGATGCTCAGTCAGCGACTGGCTTTGGAGGCCAGCTTGGAAATGTGATTTTCCCAGGAAAGATCATGGCAGATAGTGAGACCCAAAAGCTTGAGTGACAGTACTTCTTGGAGAGGCTTCTTCAGAAAGTCGATGGGAGGGTTGTCCAGTCGGTCTTTTCGGAGAGGCATCGTAAGAGTGTGAGATTTGTCAGGATTGAAAGACATGTTCCACTTGTTTGCCCAGTCTGTGATTTTGTCCAGGTCTGCAGAGAGTGAGGAGGCTGCAGACTGCCAATCTGAGGGATGAGATATGGAGCGGCAGAGAGTGAAGTCATCAGCAAAGAGATAGAGAGCATTTTCCAGAGAGTCGGAGAGATCATTGATGAAGACCAGAAAAAGCACAGGGCCCAGAACACTGCCTTGAGGAACTCCAGCCTGAACAGGAAGGGGAGAAGAGGGAATTCCATTCAGAGCCACACGTTGACTGCAACCAGAAAAGAAGTCTGCAAGCCAAGCATGGAGATTTCCATGGATACCATAGGAGCACAGTTCGGTGAGCAGAGAGGGGTGCCAGACCGTATCGAAGGCACGTGATATGTCAAGGAAGACAGCTCTTATTTCCTGTTTTGCACGGAGGACCTCCATCCATTTTTGAGACAGCAGAAGCAGCATGTCCAAAGTAGAATGACCTGGTCTGAATCCAAATTGATGATCCGAGATCAAGCCATTGGAGAAGAGAAAGGATTTGATGTCAGAAGTGATGATCGATTCCATGATCTTGCTGATTATTGGGAGCAGGCTGATTGGTCTGTAATTGCAAGGATCTGTTTTTGCACCTTTTCGTGTAAAGCAGTAATGTTGGCTGATTTCCAAGCAGATGGTAGATGACATTGAGCAAAAGAGACGACGCTGCTTGGAACATGCTGCTTGGAACATGAGAACAGACGCTGCTTGGAAATCAGCCAACATCACCGCTTTGCACAAAAAAGATGCAAAAACAGATCCTAGCAACTACAGACCAATCAGCCTTCTCCCAATTATCAGCAAAGTCATGGAATCCATCATTGCTTCGGATATGAAATCTCTCCTCTTCTCCAATGGCTTGATCTCTGATCATCAATTTGCTTTCAGACCTGGTCACTCTACTCTGGACATGATGCTTCTGCTTTCTCAACAATGGATGGAGGTCCTCAATGCCAAACAGGAAATTAGAGCAGTCTCCCTTGACATATCACGTGCCTTCGATACGGTCTGGCACCCCGCTCTGCTCACCAAAATCTCCTCCTTTGGTATCCATGGAAATCTCCACGCATGGCTGGCGGACTTCCTCTCTAGTCGTAGTCAACGTGTGGCCCTGAATGGGTTTCTCTCATCTCCTCTTCCTGTTCAGGCTGGAGTTCCCCAAGGCAGTGTTCTGGGCCTTGTGCTTTTTCTGGTCTACATCAATGATCTCTCTGACTTTCTTGAAAATCTTCTCTATCTCTTTGCTGATGACTCCACTCTCTGCCGCTCCATTCCTCATCCCTCAGATCGGCAGTCTGCAGCCTCCTGACTCTCTGCAGACCTGGACAAAATCACAGACTGGGCAAACAAGTGGAACATGTCTTTCAATCCTGACAAATCTCACACTCTTACGATGCCTCTCCGAAAAGACCGACTGGACAACCCTCCCATCGACTTTCTGAATAATCCTCTCCAAGAAGTTCTGTCACTCAAGCTTTTGGGTCTCACTATCTGCCATGATCTTTCCTGCGAAAACCACATTTCAAATCTGGCCTCCAAACCCAGTCGCCGACTGGGTAGCCTCCATTGTGCGAAGTCCTTCCTTGGCACACCTGAGTTCCTCACCACATACAAGGCTTTCATCCGCAGCTCAATGGAATACTGCTCTCCCCTCTGGGCTGGTGCTCCTGCCTCACACCTAGCTCGTCTTCACGCTGTTGAAACCAAAGCGTTCAGAATCATTGGAATCTCCCGCAATGAAGCTAACTCCAAGGGCCTTTCACTCACTCACCGCAGGCAGGTTGGTGGTCTTTCCGTCTTCTACCGACTCCTCTCCGGCCTTTCCCCCCCCCCCCCCCCCCCCCCAGATCTCTCTGGGCTCTGTCCCCCAAATATTCCTACAGGTCGCACAAGATCTGCCTGCAACCCTCTTATGGTTAAACTGCCAAAATCAATACTCTCTGGTAACCTTCACTCCTTCATTCCTCTTTTCTCCTGACTCTGGAACAAACTCCTTCACTCTCTTCAATCCCACTCCTCCCTCCAGGTCTTTAAAACAGCTGTTCACCACCATCTCTTATCTTCCCCCATCCAAAACCTTGATCTTTTCTACCCCTGCTAATTTCACCCCAAATCCACTTTTTGAAATACCAACTTCTGTCCTGGAAGTCCTTGGTGTCCTTGTGTTTTATACTTCTTCCACCCCCCCCCCCCCCCTTTCCCATGCCTCCTCCCCCCAAGCCCTCTCCCTCCCACAAATCTCCCGATGTCCCTGCTCTCAAATGTTGTGTTTGTGTGCTTCCCCTTCTCTCCCCATCTTGTCTACCGCTCCCTCCTTTTATATATTTTGTTTGTCTGTTTGATTTGTTTGTGAAATAAATGTTAGCTCTTTCACAAGCCTCGATTCTGTATACAAAAAAAGAGAGAAAGTGATGAAAATAGAGAAACGGTGTGAAAGAGCGGCAGGGCAGGATATTAGGACCCGTGGGCTGATGCCGTCTGGTCTAGTTGCAGAATCATTGTCGAGGTTTGACAGAAACTTCTCCACCTTTTCAGGAGAGAAGGACACAGAGTCCAAGAGCAGCTGGGTTCGACTGGGTAAATGGATCTGGTTTGGCTGAATAAATAAACTCGGATGGATCTACAGAAGAAAAGGTTGATGCCAACGACTGGAAGACAGAAAGTAATGTAGGCCATGACAGGACAACAAGGCAGATAATGCAACTGTTGATTTAAGTCCGGAGGTCGTCTGTTAGTTACTGATGAGTCTGGGCACTGTATTTTTCAGAGAGGCTGTGACATAAGTCAAAGATATGTGTTAATCATCATGGACGGTGACTCTTAGCAGGGGAGAATGTAACCGGGTGGTAAAATGTTAATCAGCACCGAAAGGTAACAGAGTCCCTTTAGAGTTAGAATTGGCCACGCCCCTTGTTTGGTGGTGACTTCGTTTTTGTGGAGTTCTGATTAAAATTCCAAAGTTTCATTTTGCGACTCTACAGAAAAATTATTTCAGATAGAGTAACCCCGAGTGAATTTGTGTGTCCGAGTTTACCTTTATATATGTAAAATATAAAGCTCTTTCTAACCACTGACCGACTGATATTAATGTTTGGTACCTTCCCGGTGTTGTAGAAAGCTGAAAAATTGACGTGCCGACGGACATAAAATCCGGTACACCGGGATGAAATCACAAAACTGTTGGAAAGCATCGGTAAATGAAAATTTACATAAAAAAGAGGTATTAAAAAAAAAAAAAAAAAAAACCTCAATCAATACCTAGCATTTGAAAATAGTAATTTCTACAACTGTAAACTGTGAAATAAACATAACAATAATATCAGTATATGAAAAAAGAAAACGCGTCCATAAATAAAAATTTACGTGAAAAAATCGTAAACACATCCGTTTGTAAAAACCGTAAAAAACCGTAAAAAACCTCAATCAATATCTAGCATTTAAAAATTGTAATTTCTATAAGCGGATGTCATAAGGTAGGTAGGAGGTTTCATAAATTCCTCAATAAAATTATGAATTTGAAATGGACTCGATACGAACCTTGCCCTGAATCCAGAAGTGAACCCATGATGATAATGAGCTGGTTTCATAATATCTCAATACAATCGTCATTTAACACAGTATTTTGTTATAGTATCAATTTGTGATTGGAGATATGCAGCTTGGAATGAAAACAAAGATATTCAGTGCATATGAATGAAGATATGACTGAGGATTTCTACTTTCTCAGCATGACATTCGCGGATCACCATATGCAGATTCGCCATTGACTGGGTATATAGAACCATTCAAATGGGTACGTTTTTCGTGCAAGTCCTTCACTAACCTACTGTCCATGCTTGATGTTCGATGACAGGGGACACAGGAATGTGGAATTTATTGGTTCATGGTTTAGCATTCACCGTTTCTGCATTGTTTGTTTGCTTTCGGCTCCCCACCTGTGCGTAGCATGGGTACCTCGCTGGTACATATATAGTATATATAATATATATATATATATATATATATATATATATATATATATATATATATATATATATATATATATATATATATACATATATATATATATATACATATATATATATATATATACACATTGTTACGGATTCCCCTCAGGATGGATTACGAGGGGATTTCTCGAATCTATTTCCCTGGTGATGATCCTGAAGCCGCCGGCTCCGTAGATAACTCCTCACTGCGAAGGGTTGTTAAGCATTCACAGACAGATGCTGTTTGAGATGCTTAATTACGTAACATCCAGCGTCTCAATCCCGCTTTACCTTCCCTGCAAATTAAACCCTCCAGATAGAGTACAGTGCTTCACAACGCGCAACCGATTCCAGGATATGGCTGAACGTGACTGTAGATTATGCATTGCTTCTGACGACATGTAACAAATCAGCAAGTGTGAACTCCCTTATACAGCACGCTATGTGTAATAAATTGAAGCAGACAACCAGACAGTTTGGGAGGGATTATAATTCAGCAAGACATATGTTTACAAGTCAAACAAAGTCACAAATGAAAAAGTCTTATGTATGTATAGAGTCCCTCTTTACAATCACCTACAACAAAACACATAGGTGCCGCATTGATTCCGGGAAAAGAAGAAGAGGAAGTTTGTGATCCTGCCCCTTACCCAAACGTAAGCCAGCCAGCTCATGTGGTACCAATCTGGGTGGGCGATATGGGTGTATGTAGAGGTGCGATGTGCGAGGTGTGCAAGTGTGATGTGAATCCTAAAAAGAACCGTTGTTGACTGTTAATTCTATGGTGCTCCAAGTGAGTAATTTATACTGTACTTATACATTAGAGTTCATAAACATTGGCATTTCTTTGACTATTATGTGTCATTGCGATAACACCCTCACAATGCCCCACAACTACTTCTGCTCGAGACCGAAACCATTTAATTTGTGTTAGGAATTGCTCTATCAGGGCCTAAAACTGGTATTCTAGCAACCCCTCTTGAATGTACAATCAATTTGACATTGCAGCAAACTACTGCTTAAAATTGACAATACAATTCACCTGTTTGACAAGTGCTCTGGATGGATCTCTGGTCGAGAAGTTTCCACCTCCACTTACAGCTGAAGTTTTGTCTTTATTAGTTCTTTGCAAACTTCATCACCTTGAAAAATGGTTTCATGTAACACACCTTCCTTGCCTGTATTTTTATTCGATGTCAAAAGTGAACAAAATAACTTGACTTCCTCTGGTCTTCACCATCGAGGCTAGAGACGACCACCACTCCTTTGAGATCTCCGTTAGTGGTCAACGTGGTCGAGTCGTGGCCCCAACTATACCTCGACCAGACCCTTATAAGGTAGGTAAAGCCATAAGACTCACAGAGAGAGAGAGAGAGAGAGAGAGAGAGAGAGAGAGAGAAAGGCGACTGATCTTTTGTAGCTCTCAAATGTGGCTGTCGTGGAATTTTAACAGCTTCCCTAATTGTCCGTTGCCTATTCATTCCGCCCATCGTTAAACTGATGCAGTCATTCCGCGGGCGGATGACTTCCTGGCAATAAAATCCCTTGGCCTTCTGCACTATCAATGCATCCCGAGAACACACACGCATTTAATTAAAGCACTATTTGCACGAGATTTTCCACTGAAGCTGAAAATAAACACTTGTGAAATGAATTAATCATAACTCAGAATTTCCACCTACATTGTGATCTTTAAAAGTTCAACTACGAAGGGGACTACAAAGGGGACCTCCTCCCCTACACCTGGAAAAATGTTTCGCATAAACTTACTCACTGCTTGGAAAGTGTGTGATAATGGCTGGGAATTACATTGAAAAGGGCTAACATATGGGCTGAGTTTTGCTGGAGCACGACCATTCATTATTTCATGGTTGGAGGACAAAAAACGTAATTCACCATAATTCACCAATTTAAGAGACTAAGGGGCCCGTTGGTCCATTGGACCAAATTTTCATTGGTCTTTGCCACCTTGTAGCATACCTGTCTGCCGGACTCAGGGGGCTTTTGGGTCCTTGGAGACTTTTGAGTCTTCAATGTCTTTTGCGTCCTCTGGGTCTTTGGGGTTCTCTGGGTCTTTTGGGTCATCGGGGACTTTTGGGTCTTCTGGATCTTTTGTGTATTTTAGGTCTTCCTGGTCTTTTGGGTCCTCTGAGACTTTTAGGTCATCTGGGTCTTTTGGGTCATTGGGGACTTTGGGTCCTATAGGTCCTCGGGAACTTTTGGGTCATCTGGGTCTTTTGGGTCGTCGGGGACTTTTGTGTATTTTAGGTCTTTGGGGTCTTTTGGGTCCTCTGGGACTTTGGGCTCATCTGGATATTTTGGCTCCTCGGGGACTTTTGGGTCTTTGGGTCCTATAGGTACTCGGGAGCTTTTGGGTTACCAGGGTATTTTGGGTTGTCGGGGACTTTTGAGTCTTCGGGATCTTTTGGGTCCTCTGCATCTTTAGGGATCTTTGGGGTGTTAAGGAACTTAGCGGTCTTAAAAGGTCTTCAAAGATTGAATGGGGTGTCAGCAGTCTAAAGAGTTAAAAGGTACATTTCAGTAATATGCATCATAGAAAATATACCGTAAAATGGGGTGAATAGGGACACAAACTGAAAAAAGTTCGGAAACTCTTTTTGCTGAAAATTGATAACCGTACTGATTTGTTGATATTTGGGTTGAAAGTGTTCTCTTGTTTTTTTAAAAAGCAACTTATAGTCCCTATTAACCCCATATATGGGTTAAATAGGAATAAATAGGATTTTTATGGCTGTCCCTATTCACCCCGTTTTACGGGTGAATAGGGACAGTCACTAACACACAAAAAATAATAATCAAGAAATAGGGACAGTTTGGAAAAACTTTTTGTCCCATATTTTTTTCATTGGTACCGTGGTTTATATTATGGGTGCATATTCTGTGCATCCATCTGAGCTATCAATTTAGAAATAAGTTGGAAACTCAGGATTTTTTCTTGATTTTTTTTTTTTGTGTGTTAGTGACTGTCCCTATTCACCCGTAAAACGGCGTGAATAGGGACAGCCATAAAAATCCTATTTATTCCTATTTAACCCATATATGGGGTTAATAGGGACTATAAGTTGCTTTTTAAAAAAACAAGAGAACACTTTCAACCTAAATATCAACAAATCAGTATGGTTATCAATTTTCAGCGAAAAAAGTTTCCGAACTTTTTTTCAGTCTGTGTCCCTATTCACCTTGCTGTCCCTATTCACCCCATTTCACGGTAATGCATTTAAAAAGTTGAATGAAAGTTTGAAGATCAAGTGAAAACATCAGGGTTGGCCTGTTGGTGTTACAATCTCAAGCTCTGTTTCTAGGACTAGCTCTTCCATGAGCCTGATATCGCTGTTAAAAACAAAACTTTCCGTTGATTAATGTATTGTCATTGCACATCCTGAATACATAAAGAAGAGTTCAAAACTTTAGGTTACTTAATGATTGCCCATCGTTTATTCTTTGAAGTGAATGCAATATGTTCTAAGTCTCGGTGGGGAGCGTTCTGTACTGTATCAGTCCGTTCTCCATCTACTGAAATCAGCGGATGTAACTCAAACCACCTTGAAGTTACAAGACCCACTCTCCAGGATGCCAGACCACACCTGATACAGAGATCGATCCATGATTTGAAAAAGCCTAGGGGGGACAGAGGTGAGGCAGTGGAGGAGGACACGCGCGTGTCCGTCTGAAAGACTACCAAAATGCATTCTAAAGACTACCAAACAAAAAAAGAAAATACATGTCCAGCACCATATGTGCAGAGGGATAATTGGATGTGTCTGCCTATAATCAAGAGAGAAAAACACGTGAAAACAGTTTTTTCAGATCCCCGAGACAAGCCCTTCCCCACCACGGCACCCTACTCCAACTCACATCTCAATCTGACTCAATTGTACTGCAAATTGCACTGTGGCCCTTTCCAACGGTTTTACCCTGTGGTTATTGGTGAATCACTGGAGGATTCATTTTACAAACAAACTTTGAGCTTGTCATGTGAATCGTGTTTCGGTGGCATTACGGTGTAAAAGTAAACGGCACGGAATATGTGCACTTTAATACTGAGATACCAAAAAATGCTGAAAACAAAGATCCATTTACACCACATTTTACTCCACCATGTCTGTTTCTTGGTGTTTTTTTTTTTTTTGTAATCATGTTTTTGCAATCTCATATCATTACTGACTTAGTCCTGAACCTGAATATTCCTGCACAGGAGTTTTTCTGCACCTTAGCATACCTTTACCTGAACGAGTCAACAATTGAGTGTTCCTGCACCCATGTTCCAGTACCTGAGTGTTTCTGCACATCAATGTTCCTCCACCTCCACAGTGAGCCTGCACCTGTGTTCTCATACCTGCAGATTTCTGTACCTAAGCATTGCTGCACCTGAATGTTGATCTACCTTAATGCTTGCCTCATAAAACTGTTACATATTGTCATTGGCTAACATTTTATTTATACTATTGTGGATTTGAGAATTGTTGTGGTTTTTTTGTATTGTTGTAAGTATAATGAATTGTTGTAAATATCACCCTCCGTGTGTAAAGGTCAAAGGTCGTCCTCCTAGTTACTCCATATACATACACGTAGCCAATCATATACCCTCTAAAGTAGTTATCTCCTTATTCTATGTAGTTGAAGGCTATGTTCCCACTAGTTGACACTGCATGGCATCAGATGACAATAGGTAGTACCCTTCCATTCCCAAAGCCTCCGTTGCCAACTGCATTGGGTGGTTTTCTGCATTTGCCGCCATTGGCCATGTGCTCCGTTTCGGGGAAGAAGGGCGTTGCCCTCCACTCGTCATGAGAAGGTGGAGCCCAGCGAGCCCCCACCAGCCAATCAGGGCTGGTGAGACACCATCACGGGCGTGGCGCGGCTTGATCGCGACGCGTCTTATAAAAGGGTGTGGGGAAGGATTGCGAGTAAGAGATGCGTCAGAGAGAGAACCCGTCACGCAACGCCCCCACGAGAGAGAGGAGATACGAGAGATGAGCTTTGACTCCACCATGCAGCTTTGACTCCACCACGCAGCTTTGACTCCACCACGCAGCTTTGACTCCACCACGCAGCTTTGAATCCACCACGCAGCTTTGAGACCACGCAGCTTCGACCCGCTGCTAAGCGGGAACCAGATTGCGGTGGCATCGGTGGCATCGGTGGCCGTCGAGGTCCAGCCTGACGTCCCATGCGGGATCAAGCTCCAGCCAGCGTCCAGCTGAACCTTCCTCTCCCTCCAGCCATCCACCTCCTGCCATTCCTGTCATCATCCCCCATGTAAGTGTGCTTGTAGTCTGTCTTTTGTCTTGTCCCTGGGTTTAAGTAAGACTGCAATAGGTAAGCTAATATTTGCACTGTGTCCTTCTGGTTCCTCCATCCTTTCTGTAATTATTTTCTTATTCTTCCTTCTCCTTGGTTCTTTTTTATTGTGTAAATAATAGCTAGTAATAAATTATATTTGTATTTCCTACCTTTGTTCTTCTTTCCTTTACATCCGTTTCGTCCTTGTCTTTTCCCTCATTGAATACCTGTGGCACGATTTGGCCAACGTTAAGGATCGGGTCAGTGCTTGTTAATAGTTCGTGCCGCGGTTGCTAAACCGCTCGGCAATTACCATCTGTCCGCGGTCACGAACGGGGTTGCGCACCTGCCTTTCCGGAGGTAGCTGTGCAGCGTCAGGGACCACGTCGGCCAGTCATAGACGAGGGGATTAATCCCCCCTCAATAAGGGGAACAGAGGCCGACATTGGGTTCCGTAACAATTGGTGTCAGGAGTGGGATTCGGACCTGAAGCGCGAATAGCGCGCTCAAAATTTCGAGTGGCCCAAAATTTTATTTTATAACATCCTAAATTTAAAATCGTGCCATGGATGGTCAAGGCGATCGGGTGCCGGTGTGAGAGATAGAGGGGTTAGAATCAACCCAGGACCCCAGGGAAATGTATATGGGGGAGAGAGAGGAGGAGAGAAATGAGGATGTGGTAGTGGAGGTTTCAGGCACCCGAGATGGCGGCACCTCGTATGAGGTGGGAGGCGCACAATATGGCGCCTCGCACGAGCGCGCGGTAGCCGCGCCCGCTGCGCCAATGGGGATGGTCCAAATGCAGGCCCTCATGGAGCAATTTATGGTACAAATGCAGGCGTCCCTCAACCTGCAGGGGGACAAATCAAGGGCAGAGATGGAAGGGATGGAAAGCAGAATGAGGGACGAAGCGCGGGGTACCAGTGAGCAATTGAGAGACGGGTTAAGTAATATGGGAAGCAAATTGGAGGGACTCGGAAGCAAATTGGAGGGACTCGGAAGCAAATTTGAGGGATTCGGAAGCAGATTAGGGGACAAACTGGGGGGCATAGTTGGCCAAGCCAAATAAATTAATGAGGGGTTGGCGAGGGGGCAAGCCGCATATGAGGTGAGGGAAGCCGAGAGGGAGGTTGACCGCAGGTTGAGCGGGAGGAGCACACGGGTGCATGAGGAGGTAACGCGCCTCGAGGAGCGCAGGTTGAGTGAGTCAGAGAAAAGCACAGGTAACTGGACCGGGGTAGACATCGCGACCCGGGGTATGGAAAAGCCGGCGACCGCTGAGGTAGAAGAGGGAATTTTAATACAGCCAGTGGTCGTCGAGGTGAGTAAAGGAAAAGTAGTTGAAATTGAAAAGACGAGGGAGGTAGCCCAAGAATTGAAGGGAGAAATGGATATTGTACAAAGTCTGAATTCGCATCGTGATGCCATACTTGCTAATCCTTATAAAGATTTGCAGGTGCGCGTGGAGAAGAGGATCCCAAAGGTGAGACGGGCTGTATATGGTGCTAAGAGGTTTTTCAGCAGGCGGACGTTTGGCGCAGAAAGAATTGTCATGCGCTTGGGATCGAGAAAGCACCCGGGCGTTTGTGGAAGGTCCTTTGGGCGCTGTGTGAGTGGAAATGGCACGCGTGTGAGGAAAAGGTGTGCATCAAAGAGTGAGCATGTTATAAAGTGTGGGGGTAAAACCGAGTGCGAGCGGGAATGCATGTCGGGTTGTACGGAGTGTGACACAGGGAGTGAGAGCGATACGGAGTGTACGTGCGATGGTGAGAGTGACACGGAGAGTAAGTTGGTGGAGGAGCGGGTGCGAGGATGCAAGTTTGGAATGGATGGCGAGAGTGTGCGAGGGAGCACACCTGAGTTGGTTGTGGCGCGTGTGCGGCAGGGCACATCGGAACGCATGAGTGGGTGGATGCAAGAGTGCACCCCCTTGAGTGGTACGGAGTACGTACCGAGGGAGAGTGCCCCATACGGTGTGTGAGGTGTGTTAAGAAAGTGTGCGAACGGCGAGTGTGCGCGAGAGGTGTGGTGTGTAACAGGGAGTGCGGTGGTGGAATGGACGGAGTGTGGGGGATGCACTGGAGGCGCCGAGACGCTGGGTCTTGTGAGTGTGAAAAGGGTCGCGTGTGCATGTGGGCACGCGAGTAAGGCGTTGACGTTGACCGGGGCAGCGTTTAGGGCGACGGATAGCCGATGCGAGCACTCGGGGCGCGGTGCGCTTTGCTGGATGTGAGGCCCGGCGCGGGTCGGTGTTGCGTCGCTTCTCTTCGAAGCGTCGTTGCCGATTCGGGCTTGGCCCCGCCCTGCACGGTCGAGTCCGGGCCTTGTCGGGCGAGGCGACCGGTCCGGTTCAGGGACAGGTTGGAGGAAGCGGCACGGTGCCCCCTGGTGGTGGGGGCGGTGTCCCGACCGGGCGAGATTGAGCCATCGGGCCGGAGGCCGCAAGGTGCCATGCCGAGATGGTGCGTGGAATCTCGGCCCGACCAAACCGCCTCCCTTGAACCGAAGGCCGGACGGATTCAACCTGCAGGCGACCAAACCACCCGAATTCATTGCTCGGGTTTGCGAAGCCGAGTTTTAATGATGTCATGACGCACCGAGGCTCGGATATAGTGGACTGTGATGGTAATAGTGTTTTGGACCCGAAATTTTGGGATAGGGGATTTGTGTTTGGAAAATTTTAGATTGGTTGAAATTTGAGAGCAAAATTTATAGTGGAAGAGGCCTGATGTGTTGGGATGGCAAATCCACCGTCCCTCACATCAGGGGCAAAGGAGCTATAGTTTATGGGGTTTGGCAGTGAAAACTAGCCCGGGAGGGTTAGGATAAAGTGTGTAGGGATCTAGAGAAGAAGGACCATAGGTAACGGTAAGGTAGGTAGCAGCATTGGACAGGTAGTGGGGACATAGAGAGGGTAGTTGGATTATAATGACGAGGGAGTGCAATAATGTAAGGGGCGACAGGGAAGTGCAAGTTTTAGCAGGGCACCAGGTAGGTCAGATGATGCCGTGTGTGTGTTTAAAAGTGTACTCAGAAGTGTATTGTGAAAAGGTGATTGTGAGTTGTATTGAGCATGGAAGTGTATGAAGCAGCGTATGAGGAATAATTGATTGTGCATTGTATTGAATGATTGAGGAAGCCTGGGAGGAAGGAGGGTGCAAGTGCCACCAGGTGTGTGATTGCACAGGTGTGCAAGTGAACAGGTGTATGAGTGAGTAAGGGTGATTGTGTGTTGTGTGGACCAAATGGTCCTGGGAGGAAGGAGGGTGCAGGTAGCACCAAGAGTGATCGCACAGGTGTGCCAATACAGGTGAGAATGGTTGTATGGAATAAATGGTCTGGAATATATGGAGTATGGAATGGATGGTGTGGAGTGAGTATGGTGGAAACTGTGGAGTGGAGTGGATGGTGCGAAGGTGTGAATGGGGAGGAAGGACCCCATCACGAATACCCGGGGAGGGTAGTTTAAGAGTTAGGTAGAGGGAGTAGGTAAATTGTTGTTGGATATTGGCATCTGTGGTGCGGGTGGAAGAATGGTGTTTGGATGGGTACATTAGTGATGTGGAAATGGCTGGGCGTGTGGCCTGTTAGTATGTGTAGTTGAATGGGCACTCCACCACTGTGAGGATGTCGGCCAGGTGAGGCCGCAGGTGGGCTCTGGGAGCCATTAGAGTTGTGGATGGGGCCCGAGGATCCGGAGGACGGACCCGGGTAGCCCAGTGCCAGAGAGGGCACCGAGTGGGGAGAGCGCCGGAGGGCCTTCCCCAGTTAGATTGGTTAGGTTAAGGAGCAGGTAAGCTCGGAGGCAACTACAGTGGTGGAGGTGTGCAGGTGGGTAGACCTGCTGGGAGAGCCACACGACCCAGTCTTGAAATTGTGCAAAGGCACAGGGAGTTGAATCGGGGGAGTGAGACCCAAAATTGATGAAGCACCACAGTTTGGTCAATGGGAATTGGTTCTTAAAACCACATAGAGTGTAAGATGGCCAATGGTTTGGCAGGGAAAGACCCCGGGTAGTGTAAAGTGTATTAAAGTCATTTAGAGGATAGTTAGGATTAAAATTCTCCTTGCACCATCTACATCCACTCACCTGAGGTGACAAAACTCCACACCATGCCATGGTTGTTTTCGTTATTTTTCCTGTGCAAATGTTTGGAATGTGAGACGCATCATGACGTGGGGGAAACATTGTGCTTTGTTGTTCCATCTCTCCCTCCTTATGAGGATTGATGATGAATTGGGGATGGCAAATTTGGATTAGAGGGATTGTGATGACGAATTTGGTGTAGGGGAAATATAGGGAAGACGAGACAGTAGTGACGAATTTGTAAATGTGTAGATTTTTGTAAATATGGGGTAAGGGCAAGGGTAGAGTAGGTAACAGGGGGGGGTGACGTACGGTAGGGACGAGCTTTTCTCCGCTCAGTCTCCAAACGCACCTCACCTTGCATTGCCTTGTTTTATGTGTACCCTTGTGACCTTACCCCTCACTCACCTGTCTTCTGTTCCCCTGTCTCCCACCCGAGGACTGTGCTCTCTGGGCACCGAGGGGAGCGTGCGGGAGTCCACCATTGTGTGCCAGAACCCCCGCAACCAGCTGCTTGCATCGATGCACCACTAATGGACCACATGTCTGTGGCTGAGCACCACTCATGGACCCCATGGGTTGGGGCATGGCCCCTCTGCTGGAACCGGCCATGATGGCCCGAGATCTTGCTGGCGGACCTTGGTAACATGGCACCTATGCCATACAGGTGAACCACTCCTAGTCGACCCTGTGGGCCATAAATAAAAACAATGGACACGTTTTGTGCACATTTATTTCCACCAAATAGGCCGCCAGCAAAGAAGAAAGACAACATCTGGAAGAACGACAATAGCCAGCAGAGGGAGCCGAAGAGCAAGACACCAACAGGGGTTGTTGTTTATTATGAACTGTGGTGACTGTGCACTCCGGTGCGTTTTGGTGCATTATGGTGTTTTGATATTGGTGTTGGTGCGTCGATGCAGGGCAGGCTGTCCCCCCTCCCCCCCCCCCAAAAGAACAATCACAGGTCCTGGGTTAGTGTTGTAAATACCAGCGTCAATTGTAAATAATGCTCCCCACCGTAAATGTGTAGTTTGAAGACAATTCCGCAATTCGGTTAGCTGTGGGCATAAATCTGTTAGATAGGGTGCAATGCAGCAGGGGGACATACTTATTTGTGTTTTAAAACTGTCACACTCAGGGTCAGTTTAAATGTAGAGGGAACTACACCTACGTGCCACACTAAAGTTAAGTTTTATAGGCCCGAGGACGTGCCTGGAGGATGAGGGGGCAGTGTTGTGGATTTGAGAATTGTTGTGGTTTTTTGTATTGTTGTAAGTATAATGAATTGTTGTAAATATCACCCTCTGTGTGTAAAGGTCAAAGGTCGTCCTCCTAGTTACTCCATATACATACACGTAGCCAATCATATACCCTCTTAAGTAGTTATCTCCTTATTCTATGTAGTTGAAGGCTCTGTTCCCACTAGTTGACACTGCATGGCATCAGATGACATAAGGTAGTTCCCTTCCATTCCCAAAGCCCCCATTCCCAAAGCCTCCGTTGCCAACTGCATTGGGCGGTTTTCTGCATTTGCCGCCATTGGCCATGTGCTCCATCTCGGGGAAGAAGGCATTGCCCTCCACTCGTCATGAGAAGGTGGAGCCCACTGAGCCCCCACCAGCCAATCAGGGCTGGTGAGACACCATCACGGGCGTGGCGCGGCTTGATCGCGACGCGCCTTATAAAAGGGTGTGGCTAAGGATTGCGAGTAAGAGATGCGTCAGAGAGAGAACCCGTCACGCAACGCCTCCACGAGAGAGAGAGGAGATACGAGAGATGAGCTTTGACTCCACCACGCAGCTTTGACTCCACCACACAGCTTTGACTCCACCACGCAGCTTTGACTCCACCACGCAGCTTTGAATCCACCATGCAGCTTTGAGACCACGCAGCTTCGACCCGCTGCTAAGCGGGAACCAGATTGCGGTGGCATCGGTGGCATCGGTGGCCGTCAAGGTCCAGCCCGACGTCCCGTGTGGGATCAAGCTCCAGCCAGCGTCCAGCTGAACCTTCCTCTCCCTCCAGCCATCCACCTCCTGCCATTCCTGTCATCATCCCCTGTGTAAGTGTGCTTGTAGTCTGTCTTATGTCTTGTCCCTGGGTTTAAGTAAGACTGCAATAGGTAAGCTAATATTTGCACTGTGTCCTTCTGGTTCCTCCATCCTTTCTGTAATTATTTTCTTATTCTTCCTTCTCCTTGGTTCTTTTTTATTGTGTAAATAATAGCTAGTAATAAATTATATTTGTATTTCCTACCTTTGTTCTTCTTTCCTTTACATCCGTTTCGTCCTTGTCTTTTCCCTCATTGAATACCTGTGGCACGATTTGGCCAACGTTAAGGATCGGGCCAGTGCTTGTTAATAGTTCGTGCCACGGTTGCTAAACCGCTCGGCAATTACCATCTGTCCGCGGTCGCGAACGGGGTTGCGCACCTGCCTTTCCGGAGGTAGCTGTGCAGCGTCAGGGACCACGTCGGCCAGTCATAGACGAGGGGATTAATCCCCCCTCAATAAGGGGAACAGAGGCCGACGTTGGGTTCCGTAACAATACAAACCATGAGGAGCCTTCAAAATGTTAGAATCCATTAGCATTACCATTTATAATCCATTAGAATCACCGTTTAGAATCCATTAGAATCACCCTCTGGAACCCTTTATAATAACCGTTTAGAATCCACTAGAATTACCCTTTAGAATCCATTAGAATCACCCTCTAGAACCCTTTATAATAACCGTTTAGAATCCACTAGAATTACCGTTTAGAATCCATTAGCATTACCATTTATAATCCATTAGAATCACCGTTTAGAATACATTAGAACCACCCTCTAGAACCCTTTATAATAACCGTTTAGAATCCACTAGAATTACCGTTTATAATCCATTAGCATTACCATTTATAATCCATTAGAATCACCGTTTAGAATCCATTAGAATCACCCTCTAGAACCCTTTAGAATAACCGTTTAGAATCCACTATAATTACCGTTTAGAATCCATTAGCATTACCGTTTAGAATCCACTAGAATTACAATTTAGAACCCATTAGAATTCAACACGGTGAGTTATCAAGGTTCTTCTTCATTTTTGATGGACGGATGCAGGGAAAGACATCGGCAAATATTGAAGTGGTTTCACCACTTAAAAATCAACTTTTCTCATTTATGTTAAAAACTGCTTTATCAATGCGATTGTTTTCAAATTTCTAGTTAAACTCCCAAAATCAAGACTCTCTGCTCACCTTCACTCTTTCATTCCTCTTTTTCCCCACCTCTGGAACAAACTCCCTCACTCCATCTCCTCCCTCTTCAATCCCACTCCTCCCTCCAGGTCTTTAAAACAGCTGTTCACCACCATCTCTTGTCTTCCCCCATCCAAAACCTTGATCTTTTCCACCCCCGTTAATTCACCCCAGATCCACTTTTCTGAAATACCGACTTCTTTCCTGGAAGTCCTAGCCGTGTCCATTCACCCCCCCCCCTTCCCACGCCCCCTCCCCCAAAACCCTCTCCCTCCCCCAGATCTCCCGATGTCCCTGTTCTCAAATGTTGTACTTGTGTGCTTCCCTCTCTCTCCACATATTATCTCCCGCTCCCTTTATTATATGTTTTATGTGTCTGTTTTTGTTTTTTTGTGATTAATGTTAATTGTTACACGAGCCTCGATGTTGTATACAAAAAAAAAAAATGGAGTATATGATGATAATAATTTTCTGTAGCTATTTTCACACTCAAGGCAATATATTTTGTGAAGCCACTGAGCTTAATACAATGTGACGTCATACTTAGAGATGTTTCACGTCGTCGTACATAGTTCATTGACATATCCATTCTGCTTATTTTCAGGGAAATAATGTCTAATATTATCAGGTCACAAAAGTATAGTAATTGTATATGACTGTTAATTCATTTAATTATAAGTGTAAATTATTTATGCCTCCACTCTGATGTTATGGGGGTAGAGAGAGAGGAAATTGGGGGAAGGGGAGTGTTGATTACACCACAACAGATTGGCCTACACAGTTGTGTATCATTACCCTGCGCGCGCGAAGCAAAATCGGGGTTAAGCATTCTTGTGCGTACGTGTGCCGTGTGCCGTACGTGTGCCGTGTGCCGTACGTGTGCCGTGTGCCGTACGTGTGCTGTGTCTGCATTAAAAAAAACAATTTTCTCAGCAACCATTTGTCTGATTGACATGAAATTTCATCATAGAAACACTGCCTGTAGATTTTTTTTGGCGTGTGCCATGTGCCATACGTGTGCCATGTCTGCATTTAAAAAATTAATTTCCTCAGCAACCGTTGGTCCGATTGACATTAAATTTTAACATCGGAGCGCCTTTGCCTGTAGATTTTTTTTGGCGTGTGCCGTGTGCCATACGTGTGCCATGTCTGCATTTTAAAAATTAATTTCCTCAGCAACCGTTGGTCCGATTGACATGAAATTTTAACATCGGAGCGCCTTTGCCTGTAGATGTTTTTGCTGATAATTATGACGTCATAGATCACGTGGTACGGACGCCACCTTGAAAAAACGTTACACCTCTATATCTCCCAAACCGCTTAATGGAAAAATTGAAGCATGGCTGATTGTCAAGTACTCACCATGGTGAATAAGGTATGTTGATGGTGATGTCATCGGTGCCTTCATTAGGACGTCATAATTCGACAAGTACAACGCTTGATCGAATCAGTATGAAAAAAAGAATTCCTCTGCAACTGTTAGTCTGAAGGACACTAAATTTTCAGAATATGAGCATCTCCTCCTGTATAATTTGATTAATGATAAATATGACGTCATAGTTCACGTGGTACCAGCGCCATCTTGGAAAAATCGAAAAAAGTTGCACCTCTATATCTCCGAAACCGCACCATGGAAAAAATTTAAACATGGCGCATTGTGAAGTACTCACCTTGGGGAATAAGATATGTTAATGATGATGCCATCGTTAACTTAATTATGACGTTGAAGCGCCGGGCTCTTGCTTGAGACGGACGAAGTGACGGGCAAGACACAAACTCGTCCGAGAAGATGTTTATTGTAAAAACCAACTCGGGAACTCTCTCAAGCCCGTTTATCGGGCTGCATATATATCCAAAACCCGAAAGCATAACCGAAACCGAAAGCCACGCCTCTCAGGCGAGGCGTGTTTCGGTGGTCACGTGGCCGACAGGTGCAAAGGATTATAACCGCACGCGCGGCACGCTTTGGTGGTCACGGGACCAGCCACCCCGGTGCCGAGGTTGTCCGCCGGTGACGTCACCGGCTGGAGCAAGGAGATTCTGCCGCTGGTCTCGCCTGGGGGACCCATGGGTCGCTACACACCCCCCCCCCCCCCGAATGGACTTGATCCAGGAAGGTCAACCTGAGGGGGGTCCGGATGACCCGACCGAAACGACCCCTGGCCAGTCGCGGGGGGGGGGGTCCGGTGTGGTGGCGGGTGGTCGGACGGGGGGTGCAGTGGATGGGGGGCGGCCGAGGGGCTGGGCAAGTCCTCGGGGGAGGCTGCCGAAGTTCCTCGCGGGCCTCCCGAGGGTGCAGTGCCGAGAAGGCTCGAGCGGTACACGCAAAAAGCGGGTGAGCCAACCGAGGGGCTGGTCAAGGCCTCGGGGGAGGCTGCCGAGGTTCCTCACGGGCCTCCCGAGGTTGCAGTTCGCTGGTGCAGTGCCGAGAAGGCTCGAGCGGTGCACGCGAAAAGCGGGTGAGTCAACCGAGGGGCTGGTCAAGGCCTCGGGGGAGGCTGCCGAGGTTCCTTGCGGGCCTCCCGAGGATGCGGGGCTGGTCAAGGCCTCGGGGAATGCAGTGGACAGGGGGCGGCCGAGGGGCCGGGCAAGTCCTCGGGGGAGGCTGCCGAGGTTCCTCGCGGGCCTCCCGAGGTTGCAGTTCGCGGGTGCAGTGCCGAGAAGGCTCGAGCAGTGCACGCGAAAAGCAGGTGAGCCAACCGAGGGGCTGGTCAAGGCCTCGGGGGAGGCTGCCGAGGTTCCTCGTGGGCCTCCCGAGGATGCAGGGTCGGAGAAGTAGTTGCGGTTGTAGTTGTAGGTGCGCGAGGGTGATGAAGCGGCCGTGCCGCGAACGTCAGTGCGCGCGAAGGTGACGAAGCAGCCATTCCGCCAACGTCAGTGCGCGCGAAGGTGACGAAGCAGCCGTGCCTTCGGAGGGTCTTGGAATAGGTTCACCCCTCCGGTCGTAGAGGAGGAGCCGAGCGCGGTGCGCGAACCTCATAGTCATGGCCGTCGTCGTTACCGAAACTCCGGCATGTCGAAACCGCGGTCGAAACTGCGCCCGAAGCCATGCGGGAGAAGCCGGCGTCACCAGCCTAGGTGGCTTCCCTGGCTAAGGCGCGCTTGCCGTGTCCGTTCACAGCCCCCGCATCCGTGCGGGGGCAATCAGAAGGTTGCGTGTTCAAATCACGTCGGGGTCACCAGTGAAGCGCCGGGCTCTTGCTTGAGACGGACGAAGTGACGGGCAAGACACAAACTCGTCCGAGAAGATGTTTATTGTAAAAACCAACTCGGGAACTCTCTCAAGCCCGTTTATCGGGCTGCATATATATCCAAAACCCGAAAGCATAACCGAAACCGAAAGCCACGCCTCTCAGGCGAGGCGTGTTTCGGTGGTCACGTGACCGACAGGTGCAAAGGATTATAACCGCACGCGCGGCACGCTTTGGTGGTCACGTGACCAGCCACCCCGGCGCCGAGGTTGTCCGCCGGTGACGTCACCGGCTGGAGCAAGGAGATTCTGCCGCTGGTCTCGCCTTGGGGACCCATGGGTCGCTACAACGTCATACTTCGACAAGTATATATGCTTGATTTGAACAGTATGAATTTTTTTCTCTGCAATTCTTGGTCCGATTGACATGAAATTTTCACCATAGGAGGGCCTCCTCCTGCAGAATATTTTAATGATAATTATGACGTCATAGGTCACGTGGTACATGCGCAATCCTGGAAAAATTTTGCACCTCTATATCCCTGAAACCACTCCATGGAAAAAATTGAGACCTGGCTAATTGTCAACAACTCCCCATGGGGAATAAGATATGTTAATGATGACGTTATTGGTGCCGTAATTATGACGTCATATTTCGACAGAGACAACGCTTAATCTGATCAGTTTGAAATTTATTCAGCGTGATCTCTGCAACAATTATATTAGAGAATATAAATATATGATGTCATTACACACATGGTCTGGCAGCCATATTGGATCCCCCCCAAAAAACGTTCAAAAACAGAAGCGTTGGCTCGCACCAAGTTGACTGTGTAGGGTAAGTATTCTATGAATACCATCTAGTTGTTCTATCTGTAACACTCTTACTGATGATTTAAGGTTTTTTAATCCTTTTCAATTTCTCCTTTTTCCCCAACTTTAATAATTTCTTATTGGAGTTTGTCATAAAGCCCAAACTCGTGAAGGAAGTTTATCGAATGCACTCATCGCAACGTAGTCATGACATTACATCTCTTAACTCTACCAGTAATATTGTCAGTATAGAGTTGCACATACGTATAAAATTGTTGCCGCAGGGTCCCAGGGAGTCACCATTCTATGACAGCAGCAAGAGAAATGTTCTAAAATGACAAGACACATGCTTTATGCTTCTCGTATCAGACATAGCCGGGATATGAAGTTAACAGCCATAGCATCGGGTGGTGGTTAATGATCTGTCTCCGTTCGTTTTGCCAAGTTTCTTCATGATGTGAGATTGGTATATCTGGAGCCATCAAATCCTGCTGAGATCCTGGTGGGTTGGCTTCTTTCCGGTAAGGCTTCATGGTGAGCCGAAACCTAAAATCTATACATATTTCCTTGATTTCTCCTTATTTGTAGTCCGTTATTTTATTTCCTGTGTTTTCATCTTTTATCAGCAAAAATGGAGTGTCAAAAATTGCCAGTCTGATCCGCCATTAAACTCAGTAAAGTCTGAACCAGGTCAGCTTCGTGGACAAGGCCAAACAAATAGGCCTGTGATTCACAAAGCAAAAATTCCCCAAAGATTCCACAACCTGAGCTAACAATGACCAGCTGAGCGGCGACCCTTTGGCTACGGAAGTGTCTTGGAATTTGTAAAACCCGCAAAAAAAATCGCAAATCAAAAGATCTTCGAACATTTTATAGCTACATGTTTCTGGTCTCCAAATGCAAAACCTGCACCATCTGTTTTGGGGATGCCAGGGTGAGGGTTTTATGTTTGCTCCAAGTGATACCAAGTTTCACGTTTGTGCCTGGATTCTCGCGCTAAAGCTTTGATCTGTTTTGCCTTTTCCTTTTTACGTCTCTGAAGATGCATGATTTGGTATGCCAGGTCGTCTCGTCTGCAACAAAAGCTGCCCTTCACGGTTCAGGATTTTTGGAATGAGGGTGTGGTGTTGTTCCTCAAACCACCATGTTATTACCTCTGCCACTGAAGGTGGATGGAGGTTATGTTTTCACTCCTGTCTGTCTGTTTGTTTGTTTGTGAACAAGATATCTCAAAAAGTTGTGGACAGATTCGGACGAAATGTGGCAGAGATGTAGTGTATGTGACAAGGACGAAATTATTCGATTTTGTTGAAGATCTGGATCCAGCTAGTAGAATTTTTAAAAGTGATTCTCAAGTAAATGATTTAAGTAATGTTGTGGAGATGTTTTGAGGTACTTGTACGAATGTTTTGAGGTATGAGTGATGTGTTACTTGTACGACTTACCAAGTCACATCTCTTTGGGTGGGGGGAGGGAAATCGTCGGATCATTACTTTGAAGAAATGGGCATAGAGGGGTACATACATGTAAATATTGGAAGGATTGGCGGGGATCTGAAGATTGATGGAGTTGTGATGTATGAAAGTTGGAGACGTCCAATTGTTTTGTGTGCCTCTCGTGTCAAGTAAGACCACAGAGGCTTGATATGGCTGAATGACCTCCTCCTGTGTCTGTATTTTCTTGTGTATCCTTGTCTGTAATACTGGGAAATCCACTTATATAGCTTTTCCACTTGAGTCGAGCCAAACAATTTGTTGGCATCATGGCTCAACACGGTTTGACCCGAGTTGCTTTTCCATTATGAAATATGGCAAATGAAACGTCTCTTCATTGCCTTCCAGAAAACCTTTGGAATGAGCCAGGATTTTAAAAAGTGCTTTCTGCTGCTCTATTGGTTTTTCTAACAAGCCATATCCACTTGAACAATACTTTATTCTGAGTGTTTTCTTTACTAGTACACCCGCTCACGACGAGAGCGGCAAGAAGTGTCATTCCTTTTTGGGGTATGTAGATTACAGTCGATCTATGGTCTGGTCTCAAGAACATTGGGTGTGTGTTCATTTACCAAGTTTCTTGTGGAGAGATCGCCAAGTGGTTTAAGCATTTGAGCAAGCACTCCATTCAAAACCGTTAAGGAACGGCTGGCTTGGCAAGCGCTAGCTAGCTACTTGGTAAATAAGCACAACCCGGGCTTCCTCCCTTTCAGTTTCATGTTAAACACCAGGAGCGAGTTTCAAAAGTTCGCTATGAAAAACGCCACGTTAGCGGCAGGAATGGTCGTGTTATTAACCCAACCCTTGTGGGGTATATAGAGTACAGTAGATTTCCGCTCAGTTCTGCAAGTAAAACTTACCTCACGGATGTCGGCATTCCTCCAAATTTCTTTGTTGAGTGTTATAAACAGCATTAGCGACTATTAAAACCTAATCATACATGTTTGTGCTTTATAATATTTTTACCTCTGGTGGAGGCACTCGGGCTGTTGCTCCCAGGAAAATGCCATGATAGCCGGCGAAGCCGGTGTTGTGAATGAACGCGTACCTATTATGTTGAAAAGCCAGATTTTTCTGGATCCCTTGAGAATTTCGAAGCTTTGACGCACCAAATCGCTCAATGGAGGCCGCCATCTTGCGGATGCGGAAGTATGCATAAAAAATTGCGAAAAAGTTCAATAGGAGTTTGTTTCACCCGTCTTTTTTTGATTCACAATCTTATGCACCTCTAATTTGTAATTAAAATACTTTAAGACCAACCTCGTTCCCCGGGCCTGCATGGGCCCTGGTTATCTTCAACGAAAATCGTCACCAAACACCGGAACCATTGAGATTCGAGCATTTGAAAAAATATTTCAAAAAAGCTAATTACCGCGTTTCGGAGGCTGAAAACGGCGTCAAACATTCTAAAATTGACGAAGAATTATTTTTTAGAAATCTCGCGGCCGTCGGGGATAGTTTTTCACGCCCAGAAATATCCGAAGTTGAGACGGAATTCACCGAGTTAATCAAGAAGGAAATTTTATAAATTTTAATCTCATCCAGAATGCAAATGGTGTCATTTTGAACTATGTACGGTACCTACTACACCTACCTACTACCAACTACCTAACCTACTGATGCCATAGTGATGGGTAAAATAGTGGCAAGAGGCTTTGGCTTCGCCGGCTCATTGCGGCTTTGCAGTAGGGTACTAGTATTATGCTATTATCGTTAGTTGTGTTATTCGAAGCGGCCTTGGAAAACGCCACAATAAAGCTAACTTAATATGGATATACACCTCAACACGCAACCCCATCGATGGCAATTGTGGGTAAAACCCACACGGGAAAGAAAACCCCCTTGGGGAGGGGGGCAAATGAATGCACTACAACCTTCATTGTGTAACTCTAGGTCATCCTGTCAAGTTTGGTTGCATGGATAAGTAATGACGAAATGTATTGCGGTCAAAAAATCATCAGACAGACAGACAGATGCCAAATTGCATATTTTAGTATGATGATGAAATTCATTGTTTCGAAATTGAAACTGGCATGATGTGTACATGAGGTCAAGGTGTGCAGTTTTGAAAAATGCATTGGTAAAAAATAAATTGCTTTTGGATAGCATGTAATATGCTACACTCGTATAAAAGCCCATCAAAAATTATGGGCTGGAACAGTTTATTCGACGGTACAGCCTCGTGAGTGTGCCAAAGTCTGAAGCTTCGGCCTAGCGTCTGGTGTGCTTCTATCTTCTTTATTTATTCGACATCACACGGATGTAAATGAACATTCCTTTTACTCTGCGCTCATTGCACATCATGTGCAGCGAATTTCACCTCCCTGCGCCTTGTATCTATTGTTATTTAAAAAAAAACGCTTTTGTACACTGCCCTTGAGGCTCGGTTTGCAAGCCACCATCAACAATTCCAATAGAAGAGACATAATTACTCTTTTATGGAAAATGTTTTTCGAGTTTGTTTTATCCTCAAAAAATAGACCATAGTAAACACACATTCATGTTTAAAGATTGGACTTTAAAACCTACCCTTATGAAGGGGGACAAACATCTGTACATACACACAAATATTGTGTTTTATTAATTAAAGGAGAATTAATTATTTTTCTACTAGCATTAAGTAAATAAACTACTTACAAGTGACATCACAACAAGGACTATTTCTCATTCTTCGCACGCCAATATCTTCGGACCCAGCCTTTGACTGAACCATGTACCACAATTTTAGATGTGGGCTCCGGCCGATTGGTAATGGATTGGAATGTTCTCGGGAATATAGGCCAACCTAAGGCTAGGAAAATTAAAAGCATAACTTGCATTTTCGGTCTAATAGGCCATTTTTCCTTTGAAAAAAGAAATCAGATGTTCTCAGTTCTAAATCTTTAATTTTGTGTTTATGTTTTATGCTCAGTCTTCTCCTTTATGTTTTATGCTCAGTCTTCGATTTAAATCCTCTCTTTCATGTTCAACCCTCCCCTTTTATGGGTACTGTAATACGAGTGTTGTTTGACATGTTCATTGAAAAAAGTACAACTGAGACTAATAAAGCAGTCGGACACTATAATAAAGCAGTCAGATGATTCATATTTTTCTGGCATAGACAACTCGGAGGATAAATATGGAACAAGTGCACTGATGTTTAAGGAAAGTTATATTGAAAAATGAACATTTTATCTCTCAGCTTTGTCTTGAACTGAGTTCCTCATTTTTCGAGTTTGTTTCCATGATTCCATGCTTATGGCCGCTAAAGGATTGATTTCTTGTCCGAAAAGTAATTTGACAAAGTGACTAATAGAGACCAATATATATGTTAACAAGCAAGTCTGGCAAGATAGCTCAGCCTTTAGAGGTTTGTGTGCCCACCATGAGCTGTCTCACCTCAATTTGAATCTCAATCCAGCTATAAACCTTCACACTATAGTGTTTCGCAAGCAGTGTGAGGCATCAAAGTGTGCGCCTTCCATCAGAAGGATGTTTAGCCGTGTATGCAATAGGACCCATCGGTCAGCACCGGTTGTTGGTGGATGTGAAAGATCTCACAATCTTTCACGAGGTACGTCAGTTATCACTCTCACCATGGCCAAATTCCAAAATCCTGGCCAAATAACCTTCAGTCGAATACCAAACCTGGTCATCGGGTTCGTAAAAGACTTTGGCAAAAAAAGAAAAATTCCCAGCCGACCCCACAAGAAGGTGGGAATAACTGGGACCGTTAAATAAGTAGAGTTATATTTCAATACATGTACACATTCTGTATATAAGGTTTTGGTCTCCTGACTTACTGATTTTCCACTCCTCGAGTTCGACCTATTTTTTTGTCTTTACAGGAACGAGTATCAATTGATGAAAAAGTTGAGTGGGAAAGTCTCCCCAACAGTTGGAAAATTTTAAATTGAAATATTTTAAAGCTATTTTTGGATTTATTAAAATTATGTCTACCATGTGTAGATGTCTAGGCGGTTAAAATTAGGTTATTCGACAAGAGACAAGAACAAGCCGATTGGATTTTGGTTCAGGTTCAAATCCAGATCAGACCCATCAGTGGGATACAAAACGTAAACTCTTCAGTTTTGCGAAGGTATGCACTCTATACCGAGTGCTGTTCTAGTTTTGACTGTTTTTGGCTATATTTCTCACACTAGGATGTTTGAAGGTTATATATTTGATCAATTTGGAATGACAAGCAGAACAACCATCATTCTATGCCGAGTAAAACCTACAGGGGAAAAAAAGGAATTTTTCGGAAACATTACAAAGATGTTTGGCACATAATGGATGTATCACATCTCGATTTGAGCACACATGCATCATGCAAGTTATGCTCTCACAAAAAGCAGAAATCAAATTAGTTTAAAGAGGTGATGATTGCACACAGAGATGAGAAGATTCAGAGGGTTGTATGAAGAGGTGAAATGAGATAAGCAATAATTATTACCTCCGCCACCAAAGGTGGATGGAGATTGTGTTTACACCTCTGACTGTCTGTCTGTGAACAAGATATCTCAAAAAGTTGTGAATGGATAAGATTTGGACAAAACTTGGTGGAGAGGTTGAATATGTGACAACAACGAAATGATTCGATTTTGGTGAAGCAATCAATTCGGATCTGGCTAGTAGAATTTTTAAAGTAATTCTTCACCATTGGGAGATAAGGCCAAAAACGATACATAATAGGATATCTCAAAAAATTATGGACAGATTTGGACGAAATTTGGTGGACAGGTTGTGCGTGTGACAAGGACTAATCGATTC
Source organism: Myxine glutinosa (assembly GCF_964187855.1). Taxonomy (NCBI): domain Eukaryota; kingdom Metazoa; phylum Chordata; class Myxini; order Myxiniformes; family Myxinidae; genus Myxine; species Myxine glutinosa. Next base: position 291,361,891 of record NC_136261.1, on the reverse strand, counting down.
GATTTTGGTGAAGATCTGAATATTGATTCGGATACGAGAATTATTTAATTCATAAGTGATTCTTCACCATTGAGTGATCGGGCAAAAGCGACAAAATATATAACAAAATATTTTTTTAATGTTATGGACGAGTTATAACTAAACTTGGTGGAAGACCTGGTTAGGTAACAAGATCGAGCCGATTCGATTTTGTTTCAGGTCCGAATTCATATCCGGCCTTTCATTAGGATACAAAACAAACTGTTCAGCCTGGCGGAGGTATGCGCTCTAACGAGTGCCGTTCTCGTTGTATTTACATCTGAAACATTTTCCTTATACACTCATATATATATATATATATATATATATATATACCAGTCACTATGCGACCCCCATATCATCAGTGGAGAACCGCCAGCAAGGTGTCCCATACAGCTGCTGCTGCACCTTGCTGGGAGCGATAAGCACCGCCTGCCACACGGTAACGTTATCTCTGGTATCCACTCATCATATGGAGTCGACCTGGTTGCGGTTGGGAGTTACTAATAATGGTATCTGTAATCTGGTTCTCCAACCTAATGAGCGGACAGCATGACTCCATATGATGAGTGGATACCAGAGATAACGTTACCGTGTGGCAGGCGGTGCTTATCGCTCCCAGCAAGGTGCAGCAGCAGCTGTATGGGACACCTTGCTGGCGGTTCTCCACTGATGATATGAAGGTCGCATAGTGACTGATATAAAAACCGAAAGGTTCACAGAGTTACAAGTGTATGGAAAGCCTCACTGCGTTGCCCTGATGAAGCCCCAACAAGGGCGAAACCAGGTCGGGAACTGTGAGTTTTGCATGCACTTGTGACAGTATCTGAATTTATAATCCGTAATGACGCACTGCTAGATGGTTCCTCTGGAGCTTTGCAGGCAATGCGGACATGCATGGCGATGACGTCATGCTGTCCGCTCATTAGGTTGGAGAACCAGATTACAGATACCATTATATATACTAGGGCATGCCCGTACTATATATATATGTAAAATTATATCCCCCCCCCCCCCCTCTATTTACATGAAATGGTTTGGTCCATTCGCAAAGCCAAAGCGAACGGCTTGCGAGTACGGTGACAATCCCCCCCTCTATTTACATGAAATGGTTTGGTCCATTCGCAAAGCCAAAGCGAACGGCTTGCGAGTACGGTAGAACCCCCCCCCTCTATTTACATGAAATGGTTTGGTCCATTCGCAAAGCCAAAGCGAACGGCTTGCGAGTACGGGTAAATAAATCGCCATAGCTCGGTAACTACTTCTCCGATTAATATGAAACCTTGAAAAGGCACATCCTCAGGTCCCCAGCAATATACCTGGCAAGTTTCAAGTATATCGGACCCGTGGTTGTCGAGAAACAGCGGTCACAGACAAACGACACACACACATACACACACACATACACACACACATACACACACACATACACACAGAGATTACTGGAATTATAGATAGATAGTGTGAATGTGGTAACAATAAACCACTAAATAACTTTCCAAATTGCAACAGTGGCAGCAAAGATTTGAGGACAGTGGATTGCCGATTCAAATAATGTCTGCCAGCATTAGTTAGTGGACATTCAATATCCCACCACGGTGTCCTTCATGAAGAATAGGCGAGCTATCGCTGGCACACTGAACAAATTACAAATTCCTGCCCTAACCAGCAGGGCAGAAGCCCCCAGGCAATGATGCTACCCCACATACGAAAGAAGAAAGCGTTCTGGGCAAAACCAAGATGGCCGCTATATGGAGTCACGTGTTGTGGAACAGAGGTCGATCATGAAGTTCCCTGCAAAGACAACACTAGAAGCAAGCTTCCAAGAAAGAATGAATAAAAAATGGGATATCTACTGTAACTTCCACCAACTAATGCTGGCAGACGGGATGTCCAGTTTTATGTGCCAGAGACGGCACAGACATTGATGAATCACCATGTCTGGGAAACAACAAAAAACTGCTTGAAGGTGGAGATTCAAACACCGAAGTCGAGATACAAACCCAGGCTAGACAGTTCAGCAGAATGTGCACACACCTCTAGAGCTCTCCTGCCAGCCCAAGCTCAGTATTAGAAGAGAGATATTCTTGTTCTTTGTAACTTTGTGTTTAAATGGTGCAGTGAGTTCAACAATGGGCATACATTTGTGAGAGATCTTCAGCATTCTCACATGCAGCAAACTTATTACTGAAGCAACCATTAATGTGTTCAACAGCTAATGTTGGCGAATAAATAGTTAACTCGAAGTGAAATTGCCGAATAGAATTGGATGTCAGTGCTGGAAGTGTGGAAACCATCATTCACTCCCACCTGAAATGCAATAAGGTGTGTATCAAAGGACCTAACTTTTCATTCGAATGCAAGTCATGTGGCCCTTGCAACAGAGCTCTTGGAATGCTACCAGAGGGAGGGAGATTATTTATTGAAGAAGATTGTGACATGTCATGAGACCTGGGTCTATCATTTTCACTGAGCCAAAGTGATCCAGCATGGAGCGGAGACATTGCTTAACGGTACTCAACACCACAAAAATTCCAGGCTCAGCCATCACCCGGAAAATTGATAGCAACAGTGTTTTGGGACCTTGCGGTTTACTCCACATGCAATTCCTTGAATGTGGGAAAACCATCAATGCACAGTTACTTGCTACTCAAACAAGTCAGAAATCAAATATGTAGACGATGCCCAGGTATGCTGTCTCTGGGTATGTTCACCCTCGCATGGCATAGATGACCATATGTACGCTGGTGGAGGTGCATTGGGGAGTTCTAAATCATTTCCTATGGAGTTGAACCTTGTGTACTTGTAATTTTCAACTGTTTGGACTACTCAATGTGTGGGTGCCTGGGTGGCATTAAGTTTACAAACTTTAAATAAAACAAAGCACGTGTTCCAAAATGGCCACACACCCACCAGCTCAATGATTTCCATACAGATGGCACTTTGATGGGAGATGTGCGTCCACGTATCATGGGAAATACATGGAAAAATAGGTGCAACTTTATCAACTGCCTTGCTCATTTTGATTTCCGGGAATATAAAATCGTTGAAGCGCTAAAGATGTACCATACTCTAAAGTGTGTTTTTATGGCAAAAGCCTTGGAAATAATTCCTTATATTCAAAAATCCATGTTATCCTATTTTCCTCTCAAAGTGTACTTGGAAATAATTTCAGGAATCAAAAAGTATGTTTTAGCAAATTTTAAACTCCTAAAAGTTTGGGGTCTGGTCAAACATGCAATTGAACTTTTAGTGCAGGACGTTGAGACTTTAAAGGAACTCCGGTAGTCTGCTTTGGCTGCACACAATTGTGTTAACCTCTGCAACAGCTTTGCACTACCTTGGCTCATAAAACCTCAAACTTCATTGGCATCTCTCAACTCCACGTTCGTGTGAAATTCGAGATTTAAGCAAAACTGTACGTGCAGGGGCCTGGCAGCTTGTATAATTTTCTCATGATGGGGGCTTATGATGAGCTTGCCAGGCCCAATTCCATCTTGGCCTCCAGGGAAGTTGAGAGAGATATCTACAAGTGTAGGAGTTTCTTTTACTTTGGACATAGCCAACGCTAGAAACAAGCTTCCAAGAACGAAATGAAATGAAAAATGAAATGAAAAATTGTAATTTAGTATTCTTCATCGTGGTATTCTGCCAGAAGGCAGGTTAGTTAGGGCGCTTAGGGATATTTTGGGGCCGTTTGGTTCAAATTCCTCCAAAAGCACCAAATTTGGCCCAGATGTTGCCCATGCCATACTCTTTCGATTTTTGACGGGCGCCAAGACGGGCGCCCCCCCCCCCCCCCCCCGGCGGCCCCATATTGGCGAAATACTAAATGGCCGCCACCCGGATTAGAGGAAAATCAGTTAAATAACCAAAAGGGTTGGAATCATGTATGATACCACTTTTCAGGGGTTTTCGAGGTCGAGAAATCTAATTATGATGTTATTTTGATGATTCGAGGTCAAGGTCAACCCTCGAGGTCATCTTAATGGTCATTTTTGAGTCAAACATGTCGGTTTTTGAGTTTTTTGTCAAGATTTACGCGAGGTTCACCATTTTATGTTTCTGGGTTGGGTAATCGAACTCTGACCTTATTTTTGACAATTAGAGGAAATATTTACATGTCTATTTCCTAATTTTCAGGCATATGCAGTTCATCAGTCTAATTACAAAGGTATGGATTTTGATGTTTTATGAAATGTATGCCATATCCTTGTGTTTAATTTTTGTGCGATCATGATCCGGGTTCATGTATACATGATTGTATACATGTCATAAATATGACGTCATAGGTCATGTGACCTGGCGACCATATTGGATTTTATGAAAACCTTAAAAATGGATCCCTGCCTTCATTTTTCGATCGATTCATTTTGAACTTTGACCACTTATAGTACGCCATGTGATTGGATGCATATCCTAATTATGAGGTCATAGGTCAGGTGACATGGCGGGATGGACCGATATGGTCCCCGGATCATACCGCCCTTGGCGCCCGTCAAAAATCGAAAAAGTATGGCATGGGCAACATCTGCGCCAAATTTGATGCTTTTGGAAGAATTTGAACCAAAATATCCCTAAGGGCCCTGACTAGGTTCAGTGCTGCCAAAGCAGCCCCATGGCAAGGATTACACTGGGTGGTTTGTCTTTACCTTCACAGTGGAAGTCAAAGCAGGAATTGGGAACTTATCCATGGTTCCAAGAATAGCTTGCCGACTCTTCACGAAGAACATCATAGGAACTCTGAACGTCCACCAACTAATACTAGCAGATTGGACGCCCAGTTCAACCTCCATCTGAAGGATGACGAAGACATCGATGAATCAATCGCCCTGCCGGCAAAACTCCGAGAGGACAGTTTATAGCTCGGTCAGGATTCGAACCCAGGCTAGACCTTCCAACCTTAATTCAGCATTACCTGAGTGATACGTTTGGTTCAAAATTACATGATAGTGAAGGAGCAGTGCTCCTGCTTGAGACGGACGAAGTGACGGACAAGACACAAACTCGTCCGAGAAGATGTTGAATGTATAATCAACTCGGGAACTCTCAAAGCCGGTTTATCGGGTTCGCAGACATAAAAATCCAAGCCAAAAAGCATACGTCAGAACCAAAGCCACGCCTCTCAGGCGAGGCACGCTTTGGTGGTCATGTGACCGACAGGTGCAAGCAATTATAACCTCGGCGCCGCGGTTTGTCCGCCGGTTATGTCACCGGCTGGGGCAAGGAGATTATGTTGCTGGTCTCGAGCTTTGGGGGACCCATGGGTCGCTAAACACGCCCCCCCAGAATCGACTTGGTCCAGGAAGGTCAACCTGAGGGGGGTCCGGATGACCCGACCGAAACGACCCCTGGCTGGTCGCGGGGGGTGGGGGGGGGGTCCGGTGTGGTGGCGGGTGGTCGGGCGGGGGGTGCAGTGGACGGGGGGCGGCCGGGCCGCGGTGGGAGAGCCAGCCGTGGCGGCTGGCCGACGTCCATGTGGGCCGGCTTGAGGCGGTCCACCGAAATCCGGTCCGCCCAGCCGCCGATGCTGACGACGAAGGACTTGTTGTCCCGTCGTAGGACCCGGAAGGGTCCGTCGTATGGTGGCCGGAGCGGCCCCCGGTGCGCGTCGTGGCGCACAAAGTCGTACTCCGCCGTGCGGAGTGCTGGGGGGATGTAGGATTGGCGGTCGCCGTGGCGGGACGTGGGCACTGGGCCGAAACGTTGGGCGGCCTCCTGGAAGTCCATGCGCTGGCGCGCGGCGGACCAGGGGCTGGTGGCATCGGGCACGAACTCGCCCGGGATGCGGAGGGCCTGGCCATACACCAGCTCGGCGGTGGACGCGTGGAGGTCCTCCTTTGGAGCCGTGCGGAGGCCCAAAAGGACCCACGGGAGCCGGTCGGCCCAGCCGTCATCTTGGAGGCCGGCCATGAGTGCGGCCTTCATGGAGCGGTGGAACCGCTCGCACAACCCGTTGGCCTGGGGGTGGTAGGCCGTGGTGCGGTGCAGGGTAACGCCCAATGTGCGGGCGACCGCGTCCCACAGTTCGGACGTGAACTGTGGGCCGCGGTCCGACGAGATGTCCGCCGGTGCGCCGAAACGCGCGACCCAGGTGGCGATGAACGCCTGGGCCACGTCGGCTGTGGTGGTGGAGGTAAGGGGCACGGCCTCCGGCCACCTGGTGGTCCTGTCCACCATGGTAAGCAGGTGGGTGAACCCCTGCGATGGGGGAAGGGGACCCACCAGGTCCACGTGGACGTGGTCGAAACGTCGCTCGGGCACGGTGAAAGGAGCCAGCGGAGCCTGGGTGTGACGGTGGACCATGGCCCGCTGGCAGGGTGTGCAGGCGTTGGCCCAGTCGCGGACGTCCCGTCGCAACCCGTGCCAGACGAAACGTGCCGACACCAGCCTCTGGGACGCCTTCCAGCCAGGGTGAGAGAGGCCGTGGAGCGAAGCAAAAATGCGACGCCGTCAGGTGACCGGCACAACGGGGCGAGGTCGGCCTTGGGAGACGTCACAAAGCAGGACCGTGTCCGCGAAGGGGACGTCAGCCAAGCGGAGGCCCGTGTCCGCCACCCGGAGCACCTGCACCGTGCCGTCGGTGGCCTGGTCCGTCGCCATCAGGGCGAAATTGACGCCGAGGTGGACGGCGTTGGCGCCGGCTCGAGAAAGGCAGTCGGCCACGGCGTTGTCCTTTCCGGCAACGTGCCAGATGTCCATGGTGTATTCCGACATGGCGGAGAGGTGGCGCTGCTGGCGGGCCTCCGGCCACCTGGTGGTCCTGTCCACCATGGTAAGCAGGTGGGTGAACCCCTGCGATGGGGGAAGGGGACCCACCAGGTCCCACCCACCCACCAGGATGGGGGAAGACGCGCTCCGTGACCTTGGCCATGGCGAAAATCAATGGCTTGTGGTCGACAAAGGCCGTGAACGGGCGGCCCTCCAGGAGGTGGCGAAAATGGCGGACGGCCAGGTACAGCCCGAGGAGCTCGCGGTCGAAAGTGCTGTACTTCAACTCGTTGGGCAGGAGTTGCCGGCTGAAGAACGCGAGCGGCTGCCAGGCCCCGTTTACCCATTGTTCATGAACCGCGCCCACGGCGTAGTCGGAGGCGTCCGTGGTGAGGGCGATGGGAGCATGGGGGTACCGGGTGGGCCAGCAGCGTGGCGTTGGCGAGGGCCCATTTCGCGCCGGTGAAGGCAGCGTGCATGTCAGTGGACCAGACGACGTCGCGCTTCGCAGGCTGGCCGCGGAGGGCGGTGTACAAGGGCCGCATGAGTTGTGCAGCTCGGGGCACGAAGCGGTGATAAAAGTTCACCATCCCGAGGAACTCCTGCAGCGCCTTGACAGAGCGGGGGCGCGGGAATGCGGCGATGGCCTCGACTTTGGCCGGTAGCGGCACGGCGCCGTTCCGGGTGATGCGGTGGCCCAAAAAGTCGATCGTCGCCACACCAAAGTGACATTTGGCCGGGTTGACGATCAAGCCGTGCTCGCTGAGGCGGCCGAACAGCGTCCGGAGGTGGAGGAGGTGCTCGGCTCTGGACGTGCTGGCGACGAGGATGTCGTCCAGGTAGGTAAAGAGGACGGGCAAGTCACGCAGCACGCCGTCCATCAGGCGCTGGAACGCCTGTGCCGCGTTTTTGAGGCCGAATGGCATCCGGAGAAATTCGAAGAGGCTGAAAGGTGTAATAACGGCCGTCTTGGGGATGTCGGCCGGGCGGACGGGCACCTGGTGGTACCCCCGAATCAGGTCCACTTTTGAAAAAATGGTCCGCCCCGCCAACCGGGCGGAAAAATCCTGGATGTGTGGGACGGGGTACCTGTCGGGGGTAGTGGCGTCGTTGAGGCAGCTGTAGTCGCCGCATGGCCATCATCCGCCCCCCGGCTTCGGGACAATGTGCAGCGGCGAGGCCCAGGTGCTGTCGGAGAACCGCACAATGCCGAGGCGCTCCAGCGCGGCGAACTCGGCCTTGGCGACGGCGAGTTTGGCTGGGTCGCGACGGCGAGCTCAGGCGTACACCGTCGGGCCCGTAGTGGGAATATGATGCTCGATGCCGTGACGCACCGCGACGGCCGAAAACGTCAGTCGCATGAGGGCCGGGAACTCCACGAGGAGACGCGTGAAGTCGTCTGCCAACGGGAGGACGCAGGTAAGCTCGGTGGGCACGGAACAGCTCAAGGCGCACGCCAGCAAGCTGAAAGTTTCGGCGTTGACGGGACGCCGGCGTTTAACGTCGACCAGCAGCCCATGGGCGCAAAGGAAATTGGCACCGAGCAAAGCCATGGGGACGTCCGCCGTCACGAACTCCCAGCGAAAGAGCTGGCTGCCGAAGCGGAGGGCAACGGTGTGTGGGCCGAAGGTGCGGATGGCGGAGCCGTTGGCCGCGATTAAGGAGAGGCCGCAAATGGCGGCCCGCCTGTCCTCCGCCGAAGCGGGAATGATGCTCAGCTGAGCGCCGGTGTCGCAGAGAAAACGCCGCCCCGACACTTGGTCCGCGATGAATAGCAGGCTTCCGGAATGGCCGGCGCTCATGGCTGGTAATGAGCGCCGGCCCGACCATTTCCCGACTTGCCGAACGTGCACGGGGGTCGACATGATCGGGCCCGCCGCCCGAACCTGGCATGGAAATAATACCAGGCCGGGTCTGGCGGGGGCTCCGGTCGACGCGTCGGGACCGGGCGACGCGGCGTCGCCGCTGCCAGGCGCGCCGGCCCGGCGGCCTCCGGGAAGGAAGCTGCGTCGCGGGCGTCGGGTGGGTGGGCGGGAAACTGCGCTGCGGGCGCCGACTGGGCGGCGGGCGGGCTCCCGGCAGCCACCCCGACGAGCAGGCTCGCCGCTCCGATGAGCTGGCTTGCCGAATAGATCTTGTCGGCCTCCCTGGCGAGGTTGCGGGGGTTCGCGATGGTCGTGCTTGCCAGGGCGACCCGTACCTGGGCCGGGAGCTGGTGGAGAAAAAGCTCTCGGAAAAGGAAATCCGAGGGGTGCTCGCCAAGCAACGCGAGCATGTAGTCCATACGTTCGGACGGGCGCGTATCGCCGAGCTCAGGAAGGTCGAGCAGGCGTCGTGCGCGTTCAGCCGGGGAGAGGGCGAAAGTGCCCAGAAGAAGTGCCTTGATGGCGTCGTACTTGCCGTCAGTGGGCGGGCTCTGGAGGAGGCTCAGGCAGCGGGCGGCGGTCACGGAGCCGAGCGTGGCGACCACGTAATGGTATTTAGTGGTGTCCTCCGTAATGCCACGCAGGGCGAACTGGGAGTCCGCCTGAGCGAACCAGACGGCGGCATGTGCTTCCCAGAAAGTGGGCAATTTGAGGGACACTGCCGTGTCCATCGCGTGTCGTAAACTCGGGGTCACCAGTGAAGGAGCAGTGCTCCTGCTTGAGACGGACGAAGTGACGGACAAGACACAAACTCGTCCGAGAAGATGTTGAATGTATAATCAACTCGGGAACTCTCAAAGCCCGTTTATCGGGTTCGCATACATATAATCCAAGCCAAAAAGCATACGTCAGAATCAAAGCCACGCCTCTCAGGCGAGGCACGCTTTGGTGGTCATGTGACCGACAGGTGCAAGCAATTATAACCTCGGCGCCGCGGTTTGTCCGCCGGTTACGTCACCGGCTGGGGCAAGGAGATTGTGTTGCTGGTCTCGAGCTTTGGGGGACCCATGGGTCGCTACAATAGGACACTTCCTTAGATTAAAATATGCTGTCATGAAACACTTTTGAGATCATTATTAATTCTTAATTGATTATTTATATTACTAGGACGTGCCCGTACGTGGGTGCCCGTTCCTTGGCAAAAAAAAATAAAAAAATTTTTTCTGTCTTTGCTAGCCATGACATTCGATGCCATTGACCATTGCCACTCCTACGCCACGGTGAGGCGACAGGGTAGGATTTGTAGGAGACCTGAAAGTGCAGTGTCAGTATGTATTCCATGTTCGAATTGTTTTAGTTTTAAAATAGTTTAAAAAAAAAAAGGTTTGCAAAGCATATCAACAAATTGAAACAGAATTGAAACAGAGCAGAATTCGTTATTATTATTATATTACTACAAATTATTACAAATTCGTTATTATTATTATATTACTACAAATTATTACAAATTATTACATTACAAATTTTATTCGTTAATGTTAATTCCCTGCCATCACCCTCTGCCATCACCCTCCCATCACCCTGCCATCACCCTCCCATCACCCTGCCCCATCACCCTGCCCCATCACCCTCCCATCACCCTCCCATCACCCTCCCACCACCCTCTGCCATCACCCTCTGCCATCACCCTCTGCCATCACCCTCTGCCATCACCCTGCCATCACCCTCTGCCATCACCCTCTACCATCACCCTCTACCATCACCCTCTACCATCACCCTCTACCATCACCCTCTGCCATCACCCTCTGCCATCACCCTCTGCCATCACCCTCCCATCACCCTGCCATCACCCTCCCATCACCCTGCCATCACCCTCCCATCACCCTGCCCCAACACCCTGCCCCATCACCCTGCCCCATCACCCTCCCATCTCCCTCCCAAACAAAGAATAATAAAAATTGTCTACATGTACATTGTACACACCTTTATGTCGTTAGCACCTCTTCATAAACAACATTGCAGAGGAAACGGCGCTTCTTCTTTGTTTCCTCGTCCTGGGCAAGAATGCGGAGGCTGCTGGATCTGCCAACCCTACAGGCCGCCACGTAGAACTGACAATGGCTGAAGAAGTCTCTTGGGCAGAAGATCCCAACATGGTGTAGCGACTGCCAAAATAAGTTGTGCACTTATTTTGATGAATTATTTTCGAAACAATTTTTCTTCAATCAATAAATAAATAATAAGAATTGTCCACATGTACACACCTGTATGTCATTAGCAGCTCTTCATAAACAACATTGCTGAGGAAACGGCACTTCTCCAGGAGATCCTAACATGGTGTACGACTGCCAAGAAAAGTTGTGCATTTTTTTTGATGAATTCTTTTCGAAACAATTGTTCTTCAAAAAAGAAATAATAATAAAAATTGTCTACATGTACATTGTACACACCTTTATGTCGTTAGCACCTCATCATAAACAACGTTGCTGAGGAAACGGCGCTTCTTCTTTGTTTCCTCGTCCAGGGCAAGAATGCGGAGGCTGCTGGATCTGCCAACCCTACTGGCCGCCACGTAGAACTGACCATGGCTGAAGAAGTCTCGTGTGCAGAAGATCCCAACATGGTGTAGCGACTGTCCTTGGGATTTATTCACAGTCATGGCAAAGCAGGGTCGTACCGGAAACTGCCGACGCCGCAGAGTGAACGGGAACATGTTGTCAGATGGACTCAAGGTTATGCGTGGAATGAGCAATGTGCGTCCAGAATTGACACCCATCACAGATTGTGCAACCAACAGATTTGGAAGGATCTGAAGTATGATGTACCTTGAGCCATTGCAGTGCCCGCTTTGCTGGTCGAAGTTTCGCAGCAGCATGATTACCATACCCACCTTGAGAGAGATTCGATGTGGCGGCATACCAGATGGACAGAGGGTGTTCAGGAACTCAGGCGGATACAAATGATCACCCTCAGATTCCGCTGTATCGACGCTACAGCAAACATGTTCCTCCCCTGGAAATATGGTCGTCATGTAGGCATTTACCTGATCGACTTCGGAATTGGTCGGACATAGTATAACACGCTCGCATAGCCACTTGGGGTTGCTAATGTTGTTATGCAAGTCTTCGTACACCCAAGTGACAATATCCTGAAGTTTTTCACCTGGAAGAATGAGCGGTTCCCTGAGCTCAATAGCAAATTCACCCTCTGCTGGATGGACAGGAATCTTCCCTTCACCCAGATCCAGCAGGAATTTTGCAAAAGCAGATTCGTCCTGTTGTTCGCCAGCACCCTGCATGATCCTCATGTTTACTCTGAGACGAAGTATCTGCACTTTTCTCCACAGGTATGAGCTCTTGAAGCACCTTCCAACTATGTCAATACGGCTACCGTGTGGCACAACAGTAAGGATCTGCCTCCAGTCACCACTGAAAAGCATTGTAATGCCGCCAAATGGTTCCTCTGAGCCCCGAAGCCACTGGAATGTTCGATCTGCTGCCTCCAATGCTCGACGATCCATCATTGAAACCTCATCCACCACCATTAGATTAGTCATGCGTATGAGTGCTGCAGTGGTGTCATTTTCACTGATGTTGCAAGTGGACTCATCAGTGAGAATGAGAGGACACTTGGTCCTACTATGGAAGGTGGCCCCTTTAGGCAGCAGCGTAGCTGCAATACCACTTGCAGCAGTTGCAAGAGCCACTTTGCCCATTGCTCGCACTTTGTTGAGTATATGAGACAATGTGAATGTTTTCCCAGTCCCACCACTTGCATCAACTGCAAGCATGCAGCCATGTCCGTGTTCCACACTCCGCATCACTTTATCGACAACAACGCGCTGCTCGTCATTAAGAAGGCACTCTGTTTGAGCGATGTGAGCCTCAAGTTCTCCTATATTGTGCACTGTTTCGTGCTCGATGACGCGCGGAATGCGAGACTGGAAATGAACTGGTTCAGGCTCAGGAAGGCCAAAGGTCTTACTGAGGGAAAAGCCGTGGCACTCAACTTTGTTCCTCAGCTCTAGTAGCACTGCACTCACAATGCGTCCATTTGGTTCATTCACACCTGCTGCACGCATGAAGTCCTCGCACAGCACATACTTGTGCCTTTCCCAGAACTGCACGTGGTTGCCTCTGAGAACGAAAATGAGCATGTTGGCAAATACTTCGCGGACTGCAGGGCCAAATGCAATATTTGCAGCCTCTTCCATAACAGAATCCACCTCCTGGTCATTGTCAACGATGCCATATGCAATGCAGGCTGCCAGATAGGTCTCCATGACCCTACCACCAACACGACGGAGATCCTGAAAGCATGTGGGGCCAGGCACGCGGTACAGTAGCATGCGGAGATAGTACAACTCGGCAGTATGTGAGTTGACGGGAATAATGGGGAGCCGCCCAACCGTATCAGCCTTACGGTTATCCTGGAAACTCAGCCTTCTCTTCCGCAATTGAAACCTTTTCCTCAAGTAGGTGAAGTGTTGGAATACATCTGGATATAGAACATGACGCATGTGTGGATGGAGATTCATGGCTTCGAAAAAGGCGGTGAGGGTTGTTGCAGGGGGTCCTGACTCTGCCACGTTCTGTACGGCACCTTCGTCATTGAACGTGATCACCTGCTCATCCTGTAGATGGAGTGCCAGCATCTCGACTGGTGGGTACTTGCGTTGAATGGGGAAATCGTATATGCGCCAGTATCCCTCAGATGCGGTGATGTAACGCCCTAGTTCGTAGCGTGCCACTTCATCATGTCGTAATGCCTCTCGCATCCTCTCATGAGGCTCCAGTCTGACCAGGCACTGGTCCGGGCCCTTTTCAAGGTATTTGTACAGGTACTTGACACAGGTGACAGCACAGACGATCTCAAGGTTGATGTGAGCATCGTACCTGAGGACAATATATGGATTGTAAGGCACAACCCATGCATTGTTAACTAATACGTTAGCACCGCCTCGTATTGTCTTCATGATGGGATCACCAGGTGCTGCTTCTGCCCGTCTTCTGTACAGGGGATAGGAGTCATCAGAGAAGCTTGTCGTTTGTCGTAGGGCTTTGGGATAGTCCTTTGTGCACTTCCGGTCTGCCATGCAAGGGCTCAAGATGTTCCATTCCCCACATGGGCCGTGAATCATGTGTGATGTCACGATACGGTGTAGTTCCGGATTTGTGAGTCTGTCAGGAATCTCAGCAGAGACCACGCGATCGACATCTGCTGGTGTTCTGGGCTTGTCGCGAGGTACCACGGTCAGGAGCATGTGTATATGGGGAAGGTGACGCTTTTGCGTTTCCTTCACCATCACGTAAGCGTCCACATGCCCCAAGATGTCATGCTTGAGGATGTCAGCGAGGAGTGCTTCCACCTTCATATGAAACACCCAGGCGATGATATCAGGTCTTGCATTGGGTGGCTGACCCTCAAAAACCGATTCTTTAATTTCTGGCCACTTTGGGTTGCAGGTGAATGTTAGGAAAAAGTCTGGTTTTCCCTTGACTCGGACTAAAGCCATTGCATCCTGAAACTCTTTGGCATACCAACGTGGCGACCCATAAATTGACGGTGGCAGAATGGTGAGGCGTCCAGGTAGCACCTCAGCATCACTGTTCAACGCATCAACGATGATCTTATACTTTTCTGCCTTAATTGACTTCTGGTTGCAGCGAATCCAATTGAGACGGTGTGACTCAATTTTTGCCATCATGTCGCATACGTACTGCTGTGTCAACTTTCCACCACGAAGCAGGAGATTGAAGTGATGAGTAGGATCACGTACTTGTAGATGGTAGCGGTAGAAAGTTGTTGGCGTTGTCCCTGCCAACTCAGTGTGGTACCCCTGAGAGCCGCAGGGTAGCAGAAGTATGTATGATAGTGGGTCATACGCTGGATGCATGGCATCTATTGTCTGTAAACCCCCTCCTCTGAGGTGAACAGCGACTGCCAGCCTTCCAAACTGCTCTGTTGTCATTGCCCCTGGAGCAATGACAGCCACATCGCTGTCTGGTGAGGGAAGGTTGACGGTACCATGATGAAGGTCTCGGCGCCGCGTGCGACCTGTTAACACAATATTCAGTTCATTGGCGCTATCATTATGAACCACATACTCAATGGCAGATTTGAATTGCTGGACGTATGGGTTGCACTCATGAATGGCCTGTTGTGCTCTTAGCAAAAACTGCTCATTCAGGCCACTGTTCGAGGTGTGGGCACGACGATAATCCAGCTCATGGGCTGGATCGTGAAAGTAGATCTGAGCAAAGCGTGGGGTACAACCCAGATCGGCAAGAGGAGCACCAATGTAATGGTAAACCTTACCTTGTATGCGCACTCCAGGATTGAAGCCAGGCATACGTATCTCTCGGACACCGATACTTGCCATTGCCAGCACGTTGTTGTACTGTTTCGCGTGCTTCACAAAGGCCTGGTTAAGGAAAAGGTTTTTAATAGCATCTGGAGGTTGTGATGGAATTGAACCGGGTTTTGGATTCGTAGGATCATGCATAAGATCGACCTTGCCGTGGTTGCAGCAAAATCCTCTTCTCTCCTCATTCCACACCAAAGCAGCACAATGCGAGCATTTAGTGCATTGAAATATTGAGGTCCTGCTCAGCGCGTGCCTGTACTCACCATGAAGTACCTCTCGGAAGAAATTGGTATCATCGTATCGAGCAAGGTTGCGATTGTCATGGTGAGCCTGCTCCAGTCTCACACGGTGTACATCCTGATGGCGCAGGGCATCCCTTACTTGCCGGTCTTCTCGCTGGTGAGGGATTTCTTCTGCACGATGCCTTGTCTCGCGTCCAGTGTTGTCTGCCAAGCGAGCAGTCCGTTCCTCATCCGTTTCTTCTGCACGACGACTTGTTATGCGTCGAGTGTTGTCTGCCAAGCGAGCAGTCCGTTCTTCATCCGTTTCTTCTGCACGACGCCTTGTCTCGCGTCCAGTGTTGTCTGCCAAGCGAGCAGTCCGTTCCTCATCCGTTTCTTCTGCACGACGACTTGTTATGCGTCGAGTGTTGTCTGCCAAGCGAGCAGTCCGTTCTTCATCCGTTTCTTCTGCACGACGCCTTGTCTCGCGTCCAGTGTTGCCTGCCAAGCGAGCAGTCCGTTCTTCATCCGTTTCTTCTGCACGACGACTTGTTATGCGTCGAGTGTTGTCTGCCAAGCGAGCAGTCCGTTCTTCATCCGTTTCTTCTGCACGACGACTTGTTATGCGTCCAGTGTTGTCTGCCAAGCGAGCAGTCCATTCTTCATCCGTTTCTTCTGCACGACGCCTTGTCTCACGTCCAGTGTTGTCTGCCAAGCGAGCAGTCCGTTCTTCATCCGTTTCTTCTGCATGACGACTTGTTATGCGTCGAGTGTTGTCTGCCAAGCGAGCAGTCCGTTCTTCATCCGTTTCTTCTGCACGACGACTTGTTATGCGTCGAGTGTTGTCTGCCAAGCGAGCAGTCCGTTCTTCATCCGTTTCTTCTGCACGACGCCTTGTCTCGCGTCCAGTGTTGTCTGCCAAGCGAGCAGTCCGTTCTTCATCCGTTTCTTCTGCACGACGACTTGTTATGCGTCGAGTGTTGTCTGCCAAGCGAGCAGTCCGTTCTTCATCCGTTTCTTCTGCACGACGACTTGTTATGCGTCGAGTGTTGTCTGCCAAGCGAGCAGTCCGTTCTTCATCCGTTTCTTCTGCACGACGCCTTGTCTCGCGTCCAGTGTTGTCTGCCAAGCGAGCAGTCCGTTCTTCATCCGTTTCTTCTGCACGACGACTTGTTATGCGTCGAGTGTTGTCTGCCAAGCGAGCAGTCCGTACCTCATCCGTTTCTTCTGCACGACGACTTGTTATGCGTCGAGTGTTGTCTGCCAAGCGAGCAGTCCGTTCTTCATCCGTTTCAGCTGCAGGACGACTTGTCACGCGCGTAACGTCGCGTGTCAGGCGAGCAGCTCGTTCTTCGACAGATTCCATTGCACGTGCACGCCGTGCAGCTTCGTTCCTTCGTTCTCGTAAACGACGACTCGATTGGGGCATTGTCTTTATCTACAATCTATCTATAAGATAGACAGTAAGTATATAGACGGTAAGTATAATATAGATATGATAGAATAGATAGATCTAACAATAAGACAGTGGGAAGATACAATCGAGACAGTAAGTCGGCACTTTCGTAAGGCCGGAAGTGAAGTCCTCACTGTCCGGAAGTTCGCATGTCGCAGTTACGATTATTCGCCATTTAGTGTTAATTACATTAGCGCCAACGTATTTTGGCTTTTTGCAATTTAATCGCAAGGAATCAAGCAATTCAATTTAAAAAATGAAAAGGAAAAGCATTAATAGGCTACGCAACAATGGGTTCTGTGATTGGCTGCCGGAAGTGCAGTCTTTACGATTATTCGCCATCTATCGCAATTCGCAATTCGCAATTACGATGAATCGCAAATTTGTTTTAAAACATAGTTTAACGCCAACATAGCGGCAACATAGTTTGGCAACGTGAAATAAATGAATACGCTCTCAAATGTGCCGTCCGAGGCAGAGTGTGTTCGCCACGTTCGGCACACGCGATAACTCGCTGCTCTCTGATTGGTTGAATCGTTTTTTGGACATAGCTCGGTAAGTACTTGTCCGATTAATATGAAACCTTGAAAAGGCACATCCTCGGGTCCCCAGCAATATACCTGGCAAGTTTAAAGTATATCGGACCCGTGGTTGTCGAGAAACAGCGGTCACAGACAAACATACACACATACATACACACATACATACACACATACATACACACATACACACATACACACAGAGATTACTGGAATTATAGATAGATGATCCAGGCAAGAGGTTGACAGCTTTTATACAAGTATCATTTGTGATATTATTCTGGATTTTATCACCGCAGTGAATATCATTCGAGTTCTGTTTCTTAAATGCAATCTATGATGCAATTTTTCAAATATCTTAATTGATTCCCCAATTCCAAGGTAATCATCATGTAATCATGAATTTATGTGATACTAACAGATAACCCGTTTACCCCGGGTTTTTGCAAGGGAATTTGTTCCCAATAGAGTGGAATATTTAGGGAGTTTGCTGGGAATGGCCTTTAACAGCAGAAGACTGCTAAGGTTTCTTGGTAAAGTAAATCAAAGAAAATGTATATATATATATATATATATATATATATATATATATATATATATATACACAGACTTGGCATTTAATATGGAATATATTTTTTTTTCTTGACTTAGGTTTACTTTCTTAACTCAGGATATCAATCTGGTGAGTTTCTTTTACACTTTGGTGATTTATTTGTTAAAAGAACAATGTCACTGATTGTCTGTCGCAGCAAGATGTCAACAACAGGATTATATCACAGGTGGCGTGGCAAAATGTACGGACAGGTGCATTTGATGATTGGCTTCACAGTCGGGTATACAAGGTTTGTTGCGTTCTGCATTAGTGGAAAACAACTGCTGCACATCTCCAAAAGTTATTGCCGCTTCCTCTGGAGATGGTCCGTCAACTCGACAATGCTGTTTGTCATGGAGTGGTGGCTTTACGAAATTACGGCATGAAACAGCGTTCTATTGCTCGGCAGTATGGCATCACTCAAGGTCAGGTGTCAAAGATCCTGAAACGAAATGCTCAGAGGGGTGTCCCTACTCCAATACCGAGGCCAGGACGTCCCCGCAGAACCACAAGGAGGGATGATTGCCAGCTGCACCGGTTAGTCCGCAATGGCCGTACCAAGTCAGCTAATCGGCTTAGGGCTGAGTGGCAGCAACTGACAAATGTGCCTGTATCCAGAAGGCTTGTCAACCAACGACTGGTTCAAGCAGGCTATCATGCCAGGCCTCCCCTGAGAAAGCCACGCCTGACCAGACAACACCGCCAGCGCCGATTGCAGTGGGCCAGAGAGCACCGTCAATGGCAGCCAGGACACTGGAATCACGTGATCTTCAGTGACGAGTCTAGATTTCTGGTCTATCGTCAAGATGGCCGCGTCCGAGTGCGCAGACAAGTGCATGAAGCCTACAACAAAGATTGTATAGTGCCAAGAGTCCAAGCTGGAGGTGGTGTGGTGACCGTTTGGGCTGCTTTTCATGCGGGGGGCAAAACTGACCTGGTTGTTCTGAATGGAAACCTGAACCAGTTCAAGTACAGGGCCATTCTGGAAGAAACATTGCTTCCATTTGTTTGTGCAGCCTTTCGAGGAAACTTTGTCTTCCAAGATGACAATGCACGGCCTCATCGTGCTCGCATGATCCAACACTTTCTTGCTGACCGTGGTGTAGGGCATATGGCGTGGCCTGCCATGTCCCCGAATATGAATCCGATAGAGAACTTGTGGGCAGAATTAACGCGTCAAATCGACCACTTGGACCAGCAGCCGACCTCTGTGCGTGAATTGCAGCAGACTATTGTCACTGCATGGCAAGCGATTCCTGTCCAAACCATGGCAAATCTCGTGAACAGCATGCCTCAACGTGTCCGTGCTGTCCAGAATGCTCGTGGGGGTTACACAAAGTAATGAACTGTAATTTTACTGTCCGTAATCCCAGTCGTAATTTAACTTTTGCTTTTGTTAAAAAAAAAATTGGCTAATGTGCAAAATAAAGAGATACTTCTGGAAAACGTACAGAAGTTTAACACAGTACTCTCCATGAATTGAGTTCGATATTAGTTTACATCACTTTCAAGGATCAATTTATTTGTTTCGAAATGTCAAATGTGGTTTTTGTTTCTTTTAAAGGTCACCTTAACAAAATCTAGAATAATTTCAACATAATTCCAATGAACTTTTGGTTCTAAGACATCTTGAAAAGTAAGTTCACCCCCACAAAAAAAAATGCCATATTAATGCCAAGTCTGTATATACATATATATATATATATATATATATATTGTTACAGACACGACTTTGATGTTAAAGTGGGCCGAGCGGAATGGCCGTCGTGTCCGCACAAATTACCCGACTATACTCGACGTTGACGAAGTCGCGCGATGCTGGCTCAATAAGAAAAAGAAGACACCCGGCTGGACTACAATAACACAATACGACACCAGGGGTTCAGTTCTCAAGACCTCCGGAGGAGGTTATATTAAGGCGGAAGGTTAGATTACAACTACAAGAGGGACAGCATAGAAAGACAAGCACTTAGACACAATCTTATATTATTCCCAACAGACGACAGATAAACGGGACAAAATGCTGACTCACACGGGGATTGATGGCAAGGAAAGGCAGGTAGCGATGGCTCCAGGTGCACCTGGGCTCAAAGGTCAGAATCGACTCGGTCCGGTCCAGAGATGCGGGGAGGTCGCAGCGCTCGGATGGCGTCTTGTCTGCTCAAGCTGGGGGCGCATCTGACTCAGCGCTCGCAGGTGGCTTTCCTTCTCCAAGCTGGGTGCGCATCTCTCGTCACATCCGGCGCGTGGCCGCGTATATCCGGCGGGGAGTGACACGCCCTCGGCTCGTTAGCTCCGCCTCGTGGAATCGGCACGTTGCTTCTCATTGGGTGCGTGCGGGGGGGGTTTACCAGGCTCCGCCCTTGACGAGGAGCTGACAAGGAGCCCCTTCGTGGTAACCCCGTGGAGCGCATGGTCTGGAGCTAATCGAGCCGGTGTGAGGACGCATCCTCCCCCGCTCCGCCGCCATCTCCTCTGTTGTTGTTGTAATTGTTGGGGAAGAAGATGGAAGGAGGTATGGGAAAGGTCCTAAACTCACTACTGATGCCATATAATCACATTCTGGTGCAACGAAGAGTCATAATTAATGGAGACGAGGCCTTAACTGACATAGATTAAGAATAACTAGGAAGATGTCCGAAAGTTGTCTACGTGTGGTGCGGTGGACCTGGGCACGACATTTAATGGGGGAATAAGGGGAAGGTCGGCTCTACTGATTGTTATTTACATGCAATGGGACTAGGGAATGGGGGATTGGGGAAAGTTGGGGAGTATTGGAGAAAATAGGGGAATATTTACAAGCGGATATGGAGGCCAAATTCCATATTCGCAACATTGCACCCTTCTCTACCCTCGGGGCGTCCCGACCCGATAAATTTTTACCTACTTTAGTGTGGCACGCAATGTAGTTCCCTCTACTATTAACTCTACCCTGAGTGCGACAGTTTTACAGATATTCACAAATGAGTAAATATGTCCCCCTGCGACGTTGCACCCTTCTCCTCACAGAAACACACCCACAGGATAACCGAATCCGGAAAGAATTCTCAAACTAAACATACAGCCGGTAGGGAGCATTATTTACAAGACTACGCTGCTATTTACACTACGATCCAGGACCTGTTTTTGGAGGAACACATGCAGATGTTATGCATAGAGAGAGAGCGCGCTTGCCAACATCGATACACCAACCCACGAGTGCTCTGTGGCCGACGGCCTTTAATAACGTGCAGAGCACCCTTCCCGAGCATCAACAGCACCACCCCACCACCAATCGGTGCAGTCACCATTGTTCATTGGAATAAAAATAAATTCGACAACCCCTAACCCTGCAGGTGTCTCTTGCTCTTCTTGTGGTGCACTTGGTGGTGTTAACTATTAGTGGTTCACCTGTATGGCATAGGTGCCACGTTGATCCATAGGTCCATCCCCGGGTGGTGCTTGGCCGCAAACGAACTGCGGTCCATTGTGGGTGGCCACAAACATTGCGGTCCATATGGTGTATCGATCCCGGCAGCAAACAGCGAAAGTGCAGGCCCACAACTGCGCAGCCAGCACCTCTCTCTCCTCTCTCTCTACCCCAAAGCCAGATCCTCGGAGGTGGGAGACAAAAGAAGAAACAAGTGAGTAAGGTGGTAAGGGCGCAAAAGTGCACGCAATGTAAGGTGATGCACACTGGGGGCACATGGGAACCAGGTGAGACAGGTACGTTCCTATCGTACGCCCCCCCCCCCACCAGGTAACCTACATGGCCCCTCCCTTACCCCTTACTGTATCCACAAAACACAACACTACCCATAAACATCTACTTTACAAATCAACAAACATCCCTACTGTCTTCCCCGTTCCTCCCATAAACCAAATTCGTCTTCTCTCCCTCCTAACCAATCAAATTTGCCATTTTCAACTCTCATCAAAATTTGCCATCTCCAACTGCACATCAAAATTTGCCATCACCAATTCATCATCAGTCCCTCCTAAGGAGGGAGAGATGGAATCACCCCAATGTCTCATCCACGTCGTGATGCGTCTCACAAATCCACACAGCAATTCTCATTTCCTGCACAAAACAAAGAAAACACAGGTGTGGAGTCATCATCATCACAGGTAAGTGGCTGCGTATGGTGCGACAGGTTCTTCAATCCTAACTATTTCCTAAATGACTTTAACAACTTTACACTACCCGGGGTCTTTCTCCGGCCAAACCATTGGCCCTCTTACTCTATGGGTTCTAAAAACCAATTCCCATTGGCCAACCTGTGGTGCTTTTCAATTTGGGGTCTCACTCCCCCGATTCATCTCCCGGTGCCCTCGCACAATTTCTGGGCTGCGGCGTGTACCTCTCCCAGTGGGTCTACCCACCTGCACACCTCCACCACTGCAGTTGCCTCCGAGCTTACCTGCTCCTTACCCTAACCTAACTACCTGGGGAAGGCCCTCTCGCACTCTCCCCACTCGGTGCCCTCTCTGGCACTGGGCTACCCGGGTCCGTCCTCCGGATCCTCGGGCCCCATCCACAACTCTACCGGCTCCCAGAGCCCACCTGCGGCCTCACCTGGCCGACATCCTCACAGTGGTGGGGTGCCCAACCAACTACACACACTAACAGGCTACACGCCCAGCCATTTCCACAACACTAATGCACCCATTCACAACACCATTCTGCAACCGCACCACAAATGCCAATATCCAACCACAATTTACCTGCACCCTCTACCTAACACTTACACTACCCGCCCCGGGTACTCGTGAAAGGGGTCCACTCTTCCCCCATCCACACCTTCGCACCACGCACACCACTCCATACCACTTACTCCAACTCTCTCCACACACCTGTACTTGCACACCTGTGCTCTCACACCTGGTGCCACCTGCACCCTTCTCTCCCCAAGCGCATTCGCGCTGATCCACACACTCACTACTCATACACTGCTCCACACACCTGTCCAGTTGCACACCTGTGCAATCACACCTGTTCAATTCTCACACACACACGGCATCATCTCAGCTAACTACTCCCTTCTGAAACTTGCGCTTCCCAGTCGTCCCTTTAAACTATTGCGCTCCCTCGTCATTATCATCCACACTAATCTACCTGCGTCCCCACTACAGGTATCAGTCACTAACTAAACTTAACGTTACCTAATGTCATCTTCGCTAGATCCCTACAATATAACCTAACCCACCCGGGCTAGTTTTCACTGCCATACACCCCATAAACTATTGCTCCTTTGCCCCACCATGGGAAGGGTGGCAGGGATGCCATCCCACCACATCGGGGGTCTCTCACTACCAATTTTGCACATCAAATTTCAACAAATTAAAAATTTGCCAATCACTGCCCATCATCTGCCAATCACTACTGCCAATCCCTTGCCAATCATCAAATTTTGTTTTTCTCTAATTTTGGGTCCAAAACACTAACCTCATCACCCAGTCGACTCACTAATACCTCTCGGTGCGCCAATCCCTGTCCAAAGCCCGGCTTCGTAAAGCCAAGCAATGGATGCTGGTTGTTTTGTGCCAGCGGCTGGATGCGTCCGGCATTCGGGGCAGGGACGGGGGCTTACCCGGGCCGAGATCCCACGCACCACCTCGGCGTGGAGCCATCCAATGTCCCGATCTCGACCTGCCGGCACGTCTCAACAAAACGTGGTCGCCATAACGACCCTTCCTATCGGGCTGCCCGCTCCGCCTAGTGGAGCACGGACGCGGCCGTTCAAAGCGAGGCCCGGCACGCACCGAGGGCCTGCTTCGGCTAAAAGTCGCTCTAACCTCTAACCCGTGTAACGTCGATGCTTCACCTGCATGCTTACACCCCGCAGCCCGTTCCTTGCTCACACATCCAGCCGTGCCCATGCTCCTCGTACCTTTCCTTACACACCCAGGTACACTCATTCCACTCACAGCCTTGGTCACACACCTGACCACCGAACATTTTGGCACACATTCGTTCGTAGCACACCTCACCAAAACACCTCTTCGCGCCCCCTCCTCGGTCACCTCCTCTGTGACAATCACAGGTGTGCCCTCATTCACACACCCAACCACGTGCCTCACCACCAACTCCAGCGTGCATTCCCACTCACGCTCTACCATTCCAGGTGTGCATCCTTCCATCCCAGGTGTACATCCTCGCTCACCTGTCACAACTAACTCACGCTCCATGTCACTCTCACTACTTTCACCTCCACTCGTGACAACGCACTCACCCTTACTTTTGACAGCACACTCTTTCCCCATGCACCTGTCCGTCACACACCTTTCTCGCGCACACTCTCCCGTTACACCCTCTGTAACACTCACCACAGGTGGACACTCTTCCTTACTTCTGACAGCGCACTCTTTCCTCATGCACCTGTCCGTCACACACCTTTCTCGCGCACACTCTCCCGTTACACCCTCTGTAACACTCACCACAGGTGGACACTCTTCCTTACTTCTGACAGCGCACTCTTTCCTCATGCACCTGTCCGTCACACACCTTTCTCGCGCACACTCTTGCGCACACTCTCCCGTCACACCCTCTGTAACACTCACCACCCCGCGCTTCCACGTGCTCCCTCGCACACGCGCTACGACCGACTCACTCTCGCCAGCACACTCACTCCTTGGCACGCACTTTTTCCTCACACACCCCAGAGTCGGA
The DNA here is from genome assembly GCF_964187855.1 of Myxine glutinosa. Taxonomy (NCBI): domain Eukaryota; kingdom Metazoa; phylum Chordata; class Myxini; order Myxiniformes; family Myxinidae; genus Myxine; species Myxine glutinosa. The sequence continues at coordinate 291,337,473 of NC_136261.1, read as the reverse complement.
CTTTCTTGCACACCTCCATTTTCGCACACCAGACCTGTCGCACACTTCACCAACGGCCTCTCACGAACACCCGGGTCTATCTCGACCCCCAAGCCTCTTAAATCACCTGGCGCATCATACGCACGACCATATTGGTCACCACTTACACCGGGTCCTCTTCCTCTTCGCTTCTCCTCCATCACCTGCGAATCCCTCATCCGGTTAATGAGCACATCATCACGATCCGAACACAGACTTCGGACCAATTCTTTTATCTCCTCTTTTATCTCTTTCTTATCCTCTCTCCGTCGCTTTTTAATTTCGCTCACCCCTTCTTCCACTTCTTCTAATTTTTGCTTCATCTCCTTCATCTCTTCGTGCGCCCCTTTAAGTTCTTCCTCTAACTCCACTTTATTTTTTTCTATGTGCTCCCGCACCTCCCGCTCTTTAACCTCCATTACCTCTACCACCTTGTCCATTTTCCTCGTCAGGTCCTCATGTACCGTCTGACACTCTTTTTTAATTACCCCTACGTCCTTTTTCATCTCCTTCTGTGTCGATTTTAAACCCTCTATTACCGCTGTGTTCTTCTTTACCTGATCCCCCAACTCCTTTTGTCCCACCGTCAGTTGTTCTACTCCCAGCGTCAACTCCTCTATACCACCTTGCAATTTTACAGTCCCCTTTCTCACCTCTTTCTCCATGCGCTCCTTACAGTGCCTCACCTCCTCGCGCACTCCTCCGACCTCCTCACTCACTCCTCTTCTGATCTCCTCTCCCATCACTTGCATCTCCTGCCCAGATGCCACCCTCATCTGCTCCATTTCCTCCCTGTGAGCATCCAGTTTGGTTTCTACCCCCATTCTGACCCCCTCTATCTGCTGCTCCATTTGTTTAACTTCCCTTTCCGCTTGGTCCCTCATGTCCCTCAATTTGCCTTCCATACTGTTTTCTAACCCCTCTAACCCATTTTTCACTCCCTCTATCTGATTCTCCTGGGCAGCCATTCTATTTTCTACCCCCGTTAACCCATGTTTCACCTCTTTTATCCCGTTGTCTAACCCCTCAAAATTATTGTCTAACTTCCCAATTTTCTTGTCTAACTCCTCAAAATTATTGTCTAACTTCCCAATTTTCTTGTCTAACTCCTCAAAATTATTGTCTAACTTCTCACCGGTACCCCTCATTTGGCCCTCTAATCGCCCACTATCAACCCTCATTTGCTCACTCTGAGCATCCATCCGGTTCCCCATCCGCTCACCCAATCGCTCAATCTGGCTCCCCATACTCATCTGTACAGCTGCCTGTAGCTGCGCAATGAGGGCCTGTATGTCAATCGGCTGCATGTTAAAGCCCGGTGATACAGCGGGCTCGGCTACCGCGCGCTCTTGCGAGGCGCCATTTTGCGTGCCTGCTACCCTCGCTGTTTCGCTCTCCTCATGTCCCTCATGTCCCTCAATTTGGTCCTGGACCGACCCTGCTTCACTCTCCCCTACCGGACCCCAGCCGTCTTGATCCGCCATAGCGCGACTTTCAAAATTCGGTTTTTTATTTTATTTTCGTAAAACAAATTCAAATTTCGCCGTTATAATTTCGCGCGGGAAACGCGCTCCGAATCGATTCGGTCGAGCGCCGTACGCGCTCCGGCTCGATTTTCCCTCCCAAAATTTGGGCCTAACTAATTTAGTCCCGGGTTCGAATTCCACTCCTCGACACCAATTGTTACAGACGTGGCTTGGATGTTATTTACCGAGCGGTTTATTGGTATGACCACGTCTGCACAAGTTACCCGATTGTGCCCGAACGTTGACTAGTCGCGCTATGCTGGCTCAATAAGAAAAAGAAGACACCCGGCTGGACTACAATAACACAATACGACACCAGGGGTTCAGTTCTCAAGACCTCCGGAGGAGGTTATATTAAGGCGGAAGGTTAGATTACAACTACAAGAGGGACAGCATAGAAAGACAAGCACTTAGACACAATCTTATATTATTCCCAACAGACGACAGATAAACGGGACAAAATGCTGACTCACACGGGGATTGATGGCAAGGAAAGGCAGGTAGCGATGGCTCCAGGTGCACCTGGGCTCAAAGGTCAGAATCGACTCGGTCCGGTCCAGAGATGCGGGGAGGTCGCAGCGCTCGGATGGCGTCTTGTCTGCTCAAGCTGGGGGCGCATCTGACTCAGCGCTCGCAGGTGGCTTTCCTTCTCCAAGCTGGGTGCGCATCTCTCGTCACATCCGGCGCGTGGCCGCGTATATCCGGCGGGGAGTGACACGCCCTCGGCTCGTTAGCTCCGCCTCGTGGAATCGGCACGTTGCTTCTCATTGGGTGCGTGCGGGGGGGGTTTACCAGGCTCCGCCCTTGACGAGGAGCTGACAAGGAGCCCCTTCGTGGTAACCCCGTGGAGCGCATGGTCTGGAGCTAATCGAGCCGGTGTGAGGACGCATCCTCCCCCGCTCCGCCGCCATCTCCTCTGTTGTTGTTGTAATTGTTGGGGAAGAAGATGGAAGGAGGTATGGGAAAGGTCCTAAACTCACTACTGATGCCATATAATCACATTCTGGTGCAACGAAGAGTCATAATTAATGGAGACGAGGCCTTAACTGACATAGATTAAGAATAACTAGGAAGATGTCCGAAAGTTGTCTACGTGTGGTGCGGTGGACCTGGGCACGACATTTAATGGGGGAATAAGGGGAAGGTCGGCTCTACTGATTGTTATTTACATGCAATGGGACTAGGGAATGGGGGATTGGGGAAAGTTGGGGAGTATTGGAGAAAATAGGGGAATATTTACAAGCGGATATGGAGGCCAAATTCCATATTCGCAACAATATATATATATATATATATATATATATATATATATATATATATATATATATATATATATATATATAATATATACATATATATATATATATATATATATATATATATATATATATATATATATATATATATACATATTGTTACGGTACGCGGTTAAAGATGTTATATTTGCCGAGCGGAGGCTCCGCGAACCGAACAGTTATTCCCCGACTCTAAAACCCGATTGACCCCAAACTTTGGCCGGATCGCGCCACCGCTATTCAATCGGGAAAACTCTAAAGCGACCGAATGCAAAGAGGAAAAGGAATAAGACGAGAAAAGGGTTGAAAATACTACTAAATTTATTTACTATTTACAGGCTCAAAATAACCAAGGAAGAAGGAAAGATAAGAAAATAATTTACAGAAGATATTAGAGACACAGTGCAACGCTAGCTTACCTACAGTCTTAATTAACCCAGGGACAGAACAAACAAGGACAGACTCACGCGGGGAATGATGATAGGACTGGCAGGAGGTGAATGGCTGGAGGGAGAGGAAGGTCCACGGGTACTGCAGCACGATCGGCGCGTTTAGCAGCCGTCGTTCTTTCGCGGCCCTGCTCAAGAACTGCCGTCAAGGCGCCAAGCTGCTGTGGCTGCTGCTGTGGCTCGAGCTGCTGTAAATGCAGTTTCGGTGGCTCGAGCTGCAGCTCAACTCTGGACTTCTCTCGGACTCAACTCAAAGCGCCTCTCTTGGACTCAACTCAAAGCGCATCTCTTGGACCCAACTCAAAGCGCATCTATTGGACCCAACTCAAAGCGCATCTCTTGGACCCAACTGCTTGGGCTCCCTCTCGTCTGCCGCTTGGACTCCCTCTCGTCTGCACTTGGGAACGCCCCGCCGGCGGGTTATATAGGCCCCGCCCCTCAACCTTTTCGAACCTCCCCCAAACGTTCTCTCTCCGCCCTCTCAAGCCAAACCCCTGGCTCATGGTTGGTCGAGTGGGCCTGGCTCACTCCTCCCCTCTATGACGAGGTGGAGACACGCCTTTCTTCTCCGACCCTGCCTCGTGGTCAATGGCGGCAATTGGAGGGGAGGTAATTGCCAATCGACGAAAGGGGGAATGGAGGTTTTGGGAATGGGAATGAAGGGAATCTATCTCTTTCACTTGGTGCAATGGAGTATTTAAGTTAATGGGAGACACAGCCTTACTCTAAGACACATAATAAGATATAAGCTACTGAACAGGGGTATTCTATGATTGGCTGACGTGTATGCTTTTGGACTAATTATGGGACGCCCTTTAACCTTTACACAACTCCGGAGGCAGGAGGCGCAGAATAAACAATAATAATAATACACACAATCAAAAAAATACAGTCCTCATATCCGCAACAATGCACCCTCCTCCTCTTAGGCACGCCCGGGCCTACAACTTTTATTTAGTGTGACACGTAGGTGTAGTTCCCTCTACTCTTAACCTGACCCTGAGTGCGACAGTTTTAAAACATAAATAAATGTGTCCCGCTGCTCCATTGCACCCTGCCTAACAGACTTACGCCCACAGTTAACCGAATTGCGGAATGGTCTTCAAACTACACACTGACGGTGGGGAGCATTATTTACAATGACTCTGCTTTTATTTACAAAACTAACCCAGGACTTGTAATTGTTCTTTCTGGGGGGAGAGACAGTCTGCTCTGCATCAATGCACCATGAAAGCACCTATAACGCACCAACACACACTCAAGCACCAATCGGTGCAGTCACCACAGTTCATCAGTGTTCAATGCATGAAAATAAACTCAACAACCCCTAACCCTGCAGGTGGTCTCTTGCTATTCGGCTCCCTCTGCTGGTTATTATTATTGTCTTCCAGTTGTTGTCTTTCTTTCATTTTCTTACTGGCGGCCCATTTGCAATAAAGCTTGCCCAAACGTGTCCATTTTATTTATTTTATTTATGGCCCACAGGGCCGACTATGTGTGGTTCACCTGTGGGGCATCGGTGCCCTGTGGCCAAGGTCCGCCAGCAAGATTTCGGGCCCTCATGGCCGGTTCCAGCAGAGGGGCCATGCCCCAACCAATGGGGTCCATAAGTGGTGCTCGGCCACCGACATGTGGTCCATAATGTGGTGCATCGATGCAGACAGCTGGTTCTGAGGGTGCCGGGCGCACAATGGCCGACTCACGCACGCTCCCCTCGGCGCCCAATGGCGCACAGGTCATGTGGGAGACAAAAGGGGAAAGACAAATGAGCGAGGGGTAAGGTCACAAGGGTACACATCAATAAGGCAATGCAAGGCGAAATGCGTACGGAGGGCGAAGTGAGAAAGCTCGTCCCTACCGTACGTCACCCCCCTGTCACCTACACTACCCTTGCCCTCACCCAATATGTACAAAAATCTACACATTTACCAATCCGTCGCTACCGTCCCGTCTTCCCCATATTTCCCATACCAAATTCGTCACCACAATCCCTCTAACCAAAATTTGCCATCACCCAATTCGTCATCAATCCTCATAAGGAGGAAGAGATGGAACATCAAGCACAATGTCACACCCACGTCATGATGCGTCTCACAATCCAAACATTTGCACAATAAAGAATAATCAAAACATGGCATGGTGTGGAGTACCTGTCACCTCAGGTGAGTGGATGCAGATGGTGCGAGGAGATCCTTCATCCTATCTATTCTCTAAATGACTTTAACACACGTTACACTACCCGGGGTCTCTCCCTGCCAATCCATTGGCCAACTTACTCTATGGGTTCTAAAACCAATTCCCATTGACCAAACTGTGGTGCTTCTCAATTTGGGGTCTCACTCCCCCGATTCATCTCCCGGTGCCCTTGCACAATTTCTGGGCTGTGACGTGTAGCTCTCCCAGCAGGTCTACCCACCTGCACACCTCCACCACTGCAGTTGCCACCCGAGCTTACCTAGCTCCTCACCCTAACCTAACTAACTGGGGAAGGCCCCTCCTGGCTCTGTCACCCCACTCGGTGCCCTCTGGCACTGGGCTACCCGGGTCCATCCTTCGGATCCTCGGGCCCCATCCACAACTACCGGCTCCCAGAGCCCACCTGCGGCCTCACCTGGCCGACATCCTCACAGTGGTGGAGTGCCCAAACCAACTACACATACTAACAGGCTACACGCCCAGCCATTTCCACAACACTAATGCACCCATCCAAACATCATTCTTCCACCCGCACCACAGATGCCAATATCCAACCACAATTTACCTATACACTCTACCTAACACTTACACTACCCGCCCCGGGTATTCGTGATGGGGGTCCACTCTTCCCCCATTCACACCTTCGCACCACCCACTCCACTCCACAGTTTCCACCATACTCACTCCACGACCATCCATTCCAATACTCCATATATTCCACACTCCATGTATTCCACACACCTGTTGGTGCACACCTGTGCACTCACACCTGGTGCCACCTGCACCCTCCTTCCTTCCTGGACCATTTGGTCAACACAACACACAATCACCTTCTCTCCCTCATACACTGCTCCACACACCTGTCCAGTTGCACACCTGTGCAATCACACCTTTTAATCACACCTGTTCAATCCTCACACACTGCTCAATACACTTGAATACACCTCCAACACTCACACGGCATCATCTGAACTACCTGTTGCCCTGCTAACTTAGTGCTCCCCGTCTTCCCTTTAAACTAAGCACATACCACGTCATTATCATCCACACTAATCTACCTGCGTCCCCACTACAGGTGTCATTGTCACGACCTAATCTTAACGTTACCTAATGTCATCTTCGCTAGATCCCTACAAACGATATATCCTAACCCTCCCGGGCTAGTTTTCACTGCCATCAACCCCATAAATCTAGTGCTCCTTTGCCCCCCCGCTGTGAGGGATGGTGGATTGGCCATCCCACCACATCGGGGGCGTTCCACTACCAATTTTGCTCACCAAATTTCAGCCAATAAAATTTTTTCCATTTACTGCCAATTCTATTCACTTTTCTAAATTTTGGATCAAAACCACTATCACTATCATCATCATCATCGTCCACTCACTAGTGCCTCTCGGTGCGCCAATTCACTTCCACAGCCCGGCTTCGTAAAGCCGAGCAATGAATGCGGGTTGTTTGGTGCCGGCGGCTGGATGCGTCCGACACTCGGCGCAGGGAAGGAGGTTTACCCGGGCCGAGATCCCACGCACCACCTCGGCGCGGAGCCATCCAATTGCCCAATCTCGACCTGCTGGAACGCGTCAACAAAAAGGGGTCGCCATGACGACCCTTCCTATCGGGCTGCCCGTTCCGCCTAGCGGAGCACGGACGTGGCCGTTCTAAGCGCGGCCCAGCGTGGATCACGTACGGCGGTCCTTTCGGACCCGCCGTGGTTCGGATCCCCGCTGGTCCTCGCGGCACGCGAAGCTGCCCGACGCGCACCGAGGGCCCGATTCGGCTAAATGTCGTTCTAACCGCTAACCCGGTTACCGTCGATGCCTCACCTGCATGCTTACATGCATACGCTACCCCTTTCTTGCTCATACATCCAGCCGTCTCCCTGCTCTTGGTCATTGCACCTTCTCTTCCACACCCAGGTACACTCATTCCGCTCACAGACTTGGTCACACACCTGACCACCGAACACCTTGGCACACATTCGTCGCTCGCACACCTCACCAACACACCTCTTCGCGCCCCCTCCTCGGTCACCTCCTCTGTGACAATCACAGGTGTGCTCTCACTCGCACACCCAACCACGTGCCTCACTCCCAACTCAAGTGTGCATTCCCACACACGCTCTACCACTCCAGGTGTGCATCCTTTCATTCCAGGTGTACATCCTCGCTCACCTGTCACAACCAACTCACGCTCCGTGTCACTCTCACTACTTTCACCACCACCCTTGACAGCGCACTCACCCTTACTCTCGACAGCGCACTCTTTCCTCATGCACCTGTCCGTTACACACCTTTCTCGTGCACACTCTTCCGTTACACCCTCTGTAACACTCACCACAGGTGTGCATTCTCCCTCAATCTTGACAGCGCACTCTTTCCCCATGCACCCGTCCATTACACACCTTTCTCGCGCACACTCTTGCGCACACTCTCCCGTTACTTCCTCCGTAACACTCACCACAGGTGTACACTCTCTCGTTACATCCTCTGTAACACTCACCACACCGCACTTCCATGTGCCCCCTCGCACACGCGCTACGACCGACTCACTCTTGACAGCACACTCACTCCTTGGCGCGCACTTTTTCCTCACACACCCCAGAGTCGGACATTCTCGCACACCGCCTCCTTCGCACACCGTACCTGTCGCACACTTCACCAACGGCCTCTCACGAACACCCGGGTCCACAACAACCCCCAAGCCGACTGAAGCTTTCCTCACATCATATACATTTCCTCGTATATCGCCACTCACCTTGGCACCTCGTCTCCGCACCTCCTCTGCCACCTGCAAACTCTTTATTTGGTTAGTGAGCACACCATTATGAGTTGAGCACCGACCTTGTACATATTCCATCACCTCCTCCTTTATCTCCCTCTTAGTTTCTGTCCGTCCCTTTTTAATTTCACTCTCCTCTTCTTCCACTTCCTCTAATTTTTGCTTCACCTCTTTTATTTCCCGGTGCGTCTCCTCAAGTTCGTCCTCTAAGGCTATTTTGACCGTCTCTATGTGCGTCCTTACCTCTCGGTCCTTTGTCTCCATTACCTCTGTCACCTCGTCCAACCTCATTGTCAGTCCCTCACGTACCATCTGACATTGCCTCTGTGTCGCTATTAAGTCATTTTTAATTTCTTTTTGTGTCGCCTTCAACCCTCCTAGTACCGCAGTGTTCCTTTGAACCTGCTCCACTAACACCGTTTGTCCCTTTTTCAGCTGTTCCACCTCCTCCGTCAGATCTTCTATTCCCCCTTGTAACCTAGCCGTTCCATTTCTCACCTCTTTCTCTATACGCTTTTCGCCTCGCTTTACCTCCTCGCGTACCCCCGAGACCTCCTCACTCACACCTCGTCGTATCTCCTCTTTCATCTCCTCCATCTGGTTCCCCATCTGTTCGATTTCCCGGGCGGATTGCTCCCCTATTTCCCGCAATTTGTCTTCCATCCTAATTTCTAACCCCATTGACCCATTTTTCACCCCCTCTAACTGATTCTCCTGGGCAGCCATTCTATTTTCCACCCCCGTTAACCCATTCTTTACCTCTTTTATCCCGTTGCCTAACCCCTCAAATTTAGCTTCTAGCCGTTCCCCCATTTCTCCCATTTTGCCCCCATTTCGCCCATTTTTCCCCCCATTTCGCCAATTTTGCCCCCCATTTCGCCCCTCATTGCCCCCATTTGCTCACTCTGAGCCTTCATTTGCTCACTCTGAGCATCCATCCGGTTCCCCATTTCGCTCCCCTGTAGTTTGAGGTACGCCTGCATTTGCGCCATAAATTGCTCCATGAGGGCCTGCATTTGGGCCATCCCTCCCACTTGTGCAGCGGGTGCGGCCGCCGTAGCCATGTGTGAGGTGCCATTTTGCGCGCCTGAAGCCTCGTGCGCGAGGACGCCATTTTGCGCGCCTGATACCCCCTCAACCACATTGCCAATGTTCTCCTCCACTTTGTCCCTCTGATCCTGGGTCGATTCCACCCCGTCTATATCTCCCACCGGCATCCCGTCGCCTTGACCAGCCATGGCGCGATTTCAAAATTCGGGTTTTGCTTTACAACACAAAACAAAATTTCCAGCTGCTTGTAATTTTGAGCGCGTTAAGCGCGCTTCGGGCCTCGTATCTCACTCCCTGACACCAATTGTTACGGTACGCGGTTAAAGATGTTATATTTGCCGAGCGGAGGCTCCGCGACCGAACAGTTATTCCCCGACTCTAAAACCCGATTGACCCCAAACTTTGGCCGAATCGCGCCACCGCTATTCAATCGGGAAAACTCTAAAGCGACCGAATGCAAAGAGGAAAAAGAATAAGACGAGAAAAGGGTTGAAAATACTACTAAATTTATTTACTATTTACAGGCTCAAAATAACCAAGGAAGAAGGAAAGATAAGAAAATAATTTACAGAAGATATTAGAGACACAGTGCAATGCTAGCTTACCTCCAGTCTTAATTAACCCAGGGACAGAACAAACAAGGACAGACTCACGCGGGGAATGATGATAGGACTGGCAGGAGGTGAATGGCTGGAGGGAGTGGAAGGTCCACGGGTACTGCAGCACGATCGGCGCGTTTAGCAGCCGTCGTTCTTTCGCGGCCCTGCTCAAGAACTGCCGTCAAGGCCCCAAGCTGCTGTGGCTGCTGCTGTGGCTCGGGCTGCTGTAAATGCAGTTTCGGTGGCTCGAGCTGCAGCTCAACTCTGGACTTCTCTTGGACTCAACTCAAAGCGCCTCTCTTGGACTCAACTCAAAGCGCATCTCTTGGACCCAACTCAAAGCGCATCTCTTGGACCCAACTGCTTGGACTCCCTCTCGTCTGCCGCTTGGACTCCCTCTCGTCTGCACTTGGGAACGCCCCGCCGGCGGGTTATATAGGCCCCGCCCCTCAACCTTTTCGAACCTCCCCCAAACGTTCTCTCTCCGCCCTCTCAAGCCAAACCCCTGGCTCATGGTTGGTCGAGTGGGGCTGGCTCACTCCTCCCCTCTATGACGAGGTGGAGACACGCCTTTCTTCTCCGACCCTGCCTCGTGGTCAATGGCGGCAATTGGAGGGGAGGTAAATGCCAATCGACGAAAGGGGGAATGGAGGTTTTGGGAATGTGAATGAAGGGAATCTATCTCTTTCACTTGGTGCAATGGAGTATTTAAGTTAATGGGAGACACAGCCTTACTCTAAGACACATAATAAGATATAAGCTACTGAACAGGGGTATTCTATGATTGGCTGACGTGTATGCTTTTGGACTAATTATGGGACGCCCTTTAACCTTTACACAACTCCGGAGGCAGGAGGCGCAGAATAAACAATAATAATAATACACACAATCAAAAAAATACAGTCCTCATATCCGCAACAATATATATATATATATATATATATATATATATATATATATATATATATATATATATATATATATATATATATATATATAGATATATATATATATATATATATATATATATATAGATATAGATATATATATAGATATATATATAGATATATATTGTTACCGACGCGGGTTTTAGATGTTATATTGACCGAGCGGTGGTGTATTGAACCGCGTCCGAACAGTTACTCCCCGATTAGAACCCGATTCCACCCGACGTTGACCAGATCGCCCCACATATATTCAATCGGGAAACCTCTACAGCGACCGAAAGAGAATGAAAAAGAAGAAGAAGAAGAATACGGAGGAAGAACAGATTTATTATACACACACAAGCAATGGATGGAAGAAGCAGTAACACAGCGAATCGTTAACTTACACTATTCATTTTTACTTAACCCCAAGACAATGAGCAGGACAGGACGTTCACACTTACACAGGGGATATTGCAGGCAGGTAGGGCTTGAGGTGGATTGCTTGAGAGGGAGGCAAAGTCGGGAGGCCGCAGCTCGCAATTCCTCACGGTTTTGGCGGGAAACCCCTTCGTCGTGTATCCGCTGCGGTAGACGCCACGCGCTGGTTCGGCACACCTGCTCCTCTTCTTATGGTGGAGCCGTCTCCCTCCTTTCAGCGCGTCTCTCCAAAGCTGGTTTCCTTGCCGAGTACCTCTCCTCTTTGGCTTGGAGCGTTTCGCATCTCACCGCTCCTCTTGGTGCCGCCTCTTTGCTCCTCCCAGTTCATCTCCCAAGGCCTCTCTCAAGTCATCTGATAAAGCAGTCCCTTACAGTCACTTTTATCACCTCGGGCGAAATCAAACCGCCGGCTCCGAGGGCACGCCTACCGGGTCGCTCACCGCGGTGTTGATTGGCTGTTTAGGGCTGGTTCACTCCTTCCCTCTTATGACGAGGTGGAGACACGCCTTTCTTCCCCAACCCTACCTCGTGGCCAATGGTGGTTGAAGAAAACCGCCCAAAATGCGGAAGGCAATTGGAAGGGAGGTTTTGGGGAAATTGGAAGGGCCTACGCTTATTTTGTTTGATACAATGCAAAGTCAATCTAGTGGGAAACACATATTTAGCCTACATGGAATAAGGAAATACACTATTTAAAAGATATATCGTGACCTGCGTGTAAGTTTCATGGAATTAACTAGGACGGCTGCGACCATTATTTACATTACGAGGATGTTCCCAGACTCTTGTAACGTTCACATTGTAACGTTTCCACATTCGTTACACTGCACCCTCCTTTCTTCAGGCCCGTACTCGGGCCTACTAAACTTTAACTTAGTGTGACACGTAGGTGTAATTCCCTCTACAATTAACCTGACCCTGAGTGTGACAATTTTAAAACACAAATAAGTATGTCCCCCTATTGCATTGCACCCTGTCTAACAGACTCAAGCCCACAGCTAACCGAATTACAGAATTATTCTCAAACTATACATTTACGGTGGGGAGCATTATTTACAATGACGTGATTTCTTATTTACAACGCAACCCAGGACCTGTGTTTTTTTTTTTTTCTTTTTAGGGAACAAGAGAAAGAAATTCCTGTTGGGAGGGAGGAGACAGCACGCATTGCATCGATGCACCAGTACCAATACCATCAAAGCACCCAAAAGCACCAAAAGCACCACAAAGCACCAAAAGCACCACTCGGTGCGCAGTCACCATGGTTCATAATAAACACAACAAAACAACTGGTGGTGGTCTTCTCTTTCTCTGCTGGGCCGATGTTCTTCCCGACGTCTTCTGGCTTCATGCGGCCTAGTTGGAAGTAATAAAAAGCACAACTTGTGTCCATTTTTATTTAGGGCCTCAGGGGCCAACTAAGGGTGGTCCACCTGTTTGGCATAGGTGCCACCTTACCGAGGTCCGCAAGCAAGATTCCCTGGCCACTATGGCCGGTCTCCAACAGAGGTGCCCTGCCCCAGAACCTGGGGTCCATCAAGTGGTACTTGGCCGCAGAACAGCGGTCCATACAGTGGTACATCAACGCAATGCATGCTGGTTCTGGGAATCTCGGGCGCACAATGGCCACCTCACGCACGCTCCCATCGGCACCCAATGGCACACAGGTCATGTGGGAGACAAAAGAAAGACAATTGAGCGAGGGGTAAGGTCACAAGGGTACACGTCAATAAGGCAATGCAAGGTGAAATGCGTACGGAGGGCGAAGTGAGAAAGCTCGTCCCTACCGTATGTCACCCCCCGGTCACCTACCCTACCCTTGCCCTTGCCCTTACCCCATATGTACAAAATCTACACATTACCAATTCGTCACTACTGTCACGTCTTCCCCATATTTCCCCTATACCAAATTCGTCACCAAAATCCCTTTACTTCAAAATTTGCCATCACCAATTCATCATCAATCCTCATAAGGAGGGAGAGATGGAATTACGCACAATGTCACACCCACGTCATGATGCGTCTCACAATCCAAACATTTGCATCATAAAAAATAATCAAAACATGGCATGGTGTGGAGTACCTGTCACCTCAGGTGAGTGGATGCAGATGGTGCGAGGAGATCCTTCATCCTAACTATCCTCTAAATGACTTTAACACACTTTACACTACCCGGGGTCTCTCCCTGCCAATCCATTGGCCAACTTACACTATGGGTTCTAAAAACCAATTCCCATTGCCCAAACTGTGGTGCCTCTCAATTTGGGGTCTCACTCCCCCGATTCATCTCCCGATGCTCTCGCACAATTTCTGGGCTGCGACGTCTAGCTCTCCCAACAGGTCTACCCACCTGCACACCTCCACCACTGTAGTTGCCACCCGAGCTTACCTAGCTCCTCACCCTAACCTAACTAACTGGGGACAGCCCCTCTCCTGGCTCTGTCACCCCATGGTGCCCTCTGGCACTGGGCTACCCGGGTCCGTCCTCCGGATCCTCGGGCCCCATCCACAACAACTACTACCGGCTCCCAGAGCCCACCTGCGGCCTCACCTGGCCGACATCCTCACAGTGGTGGAGTGCCCAAACCAACTACACACACTAACAGGCTACACGCCCAGCCATTTCCACAACACTAATGCACCCATCCACATACCATTCTGCCACCCGCACCACAGATGCCAATATCCAACCACAATTTACCTGTACCCTCTACCTAACACTTACACTACCCGCCCCGGGTATCCGTGATGGGGTCCACTCTTCCCCCATTCACACCTTCGCACCATCCACTCCACAATTTCCACCATTCTCACTCCACGACCATCCATTCCAATACTCCAGATATTCCACACTACCATTTATTCCACACAGCCACATACACCTGTTGTTGCACACCTGTGCCCTCACACCTGGTGCCACCTGCACCCTCCTTTCTTCCTGGACCATTTGGTCAACACAACACGCAATCACCACTACTCCCTCATACACTGCTCCACACACCTGTTCAGTTGCACACCTGTGCAATCACACCTGTTCCATTCTCACCTGTTCAATCCTCACACACACGGCATCATCTCAGCTAACTACTCCCCTCTGAAACTTGCGCTTCCCAGTCGTCCCTTTAAACTATTGCGCTCCCACGTCATTATAATCCACACTAATCTACCTGCGTCCCCACTACAGGTATCAGTCACTAACTAATCTTAACGTTACCTAATGTCCTCTTCGCTAGATCCCTACAATTATCCAAGCCCTCCCTGGCTCGGTTGTCATAGCCACCCCATAAACTATTGCGCATTTGCCCCCACGTCTGTGAGGGATGGTGGATTTGCCATCCCACCACATCGGGGGTCTCTCTATCAATTTTGCTCGTCCAAATTCCAACCAATTCAAAAATTTTCCATTTACTGCCAATGCTATTCACTTTTCTAAATTACGGATCAAAACACCATCACTATCACGATCACCATCATCACAGTCCGCTATATCCTAGCCTCGGTGCGTCATGACATCATTAAACTCGGCTTCGTAAAGCCGAGCAATGAATTCGGGTGGTTTGGTTGCCTGCAGGTTGAATCCGTCCGGCTTTCGGTTCAAGGGAGGTGGTTTGGTTGGACCGAGGCTCCACGCACCATCTCGGCGCGGCACCTTGCGGTCCCGGGCCCGATGGCTCAATCTCCCCCGGTCGGAACCCCGTCCCCACGAGGGGGCACCGTTCCGCCTCCTCCCACTCGCCCTTGAACCGGACCGGTCGCCTCGCCCGGCAAAGCCCGGACTCGACCGTGCGGGGCGGGGCCAAGCCCGAATCGGCAACGACGCTTCGAAGAGAAGCGACGCAGCATCGATCCGCGCCGGGCCTCGCACCCAACCAAGCACCCCTCGAACCGAGTGCTCGCATCGGCTATCCGTCGCTCTAACCACTAAACCGGTTACCATCGGTGCTTTACTTGCATGCTTACGCTACCCCTTTCACCCTCACAAAACCTGGCGTTCCAACGCCATCCGTACATTCCACCAACGCTCTCCCTGTTACACACCACACCTCTCGCGCACACTTTGGTCCACACCTCTCCTCCGTTACGTCCTCCGTAACACTCACCATGGGCGTGCACTCTTGCATCCACCCACTAACACGCTCACATGGGCTCTCCCACACCCGCGCCATGACCAACTCAGGTGTGCTTCCTCGCACACGTTCCACCACCACCTTACTCTCCGTGTCACACTTCGTACACCCCGACGTGCATTCTCGCTCGCACTCGGTTTCACACTCGCGCTCCGATGTGCCCTCTCGCACCTGCGCCATCACCAACTCACTATTCGTGTCACACTCCGTACACCCCGACGTGCATTCTCGCTCGCACTCGGTTTCACACTCGCGCTCCGATGTGCCCTCTCGCACCTGCGCCATCACCAACTCACTATTCGTGTCACACTCCGTACACCCCGACGTGCATTCTCGCTCGCACTCGGTTTCACACTCGCGCTCCGATGTGCCCTCTCGCACCTGCGCCATCACCAACTCACTATTCGTGTCACTCTCCGTACACCCCGACGTGCATTCTCGCTCGCACTCGGTTTCACACTCGCGCTCCGATGTGCCCTCTCGCACCTGCGCCATCACCAACTCACTATTCGTGTCACACTCCGTACACCCCGACGTGCATTCTCGCTCACACTCGGTTTCACTCCCACACTTTATAACACACCCACTCGCCGACGCACACTTTTTCCTCCCACGCGTGCCATTTCCACTCACACGGGACCCTTCACCAACGCCCGGATGCTTCCTCGATCCGAAGCGCGCGAAAATTCTTTTGTCGCTAAACATCCTCCTGCAAAATCTACCCGCACAATATACAGCACGACTCACCTGGGGGATCCTTTTCTCCACGCGAACCTGCAAACTTCCATTCGGGTTAAGCACAGCATCGTGATGTGAGCAGGGACTTTGTACATATTCCATTTCTGCCTGCCATTCCCGGGCTACCTCCGTCATCTCTTCAATTTTAATTCCCAGCACTGCTTTTTCTTTATTCACCTCGACGACCGTTGGCTTTAATAAAACACCCTCCTCTACCTCAGCGGTCGCCGGCTTTTCCAAACCCCGTGTCGCGATTTCTACCCCCGTCATTGTACCCGTGCTTTTCTCAACTTCGTCCAACCGGCGCTTTTCGGCCCGCGTTACTTCCTCGTGCACCCCTGGGACCCTTTCGCCCAACTTGCGGTCTCTGTCCCTCTGCTCCCTTTCCTCCCTATCGGCCCTCATTCCGTTTATTGTTGCTTCAATTTGCTCACTCCGAGCATCCATTTTATTACTCAATCTCTCCCCCTCTATTCTCAGCATCTCGGTGAATTGCGCCATGAAGTCCCGCACATCAAAGCCCGCTGGTAGTGGTACGGTCACGTGCGCGGCAAAATTTGGTGCCGCTGTAACCACGTGCGCGAGAGCGCCATTTTGTGCACCTGATACCCCCTCAACCACACCTTCTTTACTCTCCTCCACCACTTTTCCCACTTCTTCCCTGGGGTCCTGGGTCGATTCTACCCCGTCTATCTCTCCCACCGACATCCGATCGCCTTGATTGTCCATGGCGCGATCTCAAAATTCGGGTTTTATAAAACAAAATAAATTTCGGCAGCTTGTAATTTTGAGCGCGTTAAGCGCGCTTAGGGTCCGATTTCGGGTCCGATATCACTCCTCGACCCCAATTGTTACTCTAATAGTACAATTGGTGTTCCAAAATTTGGGCCTAACAAATTTAGTCCCAGGTCCGAATCCAACTCCTGACAACCAATTGTTACCGACGCGGGTTTTAGATGTTATATTGACCGAGCGGTGGTGTATTGAACCGCGTCCGAACAGTTACTCCCCGATTAGAACCCGATTCCACCCGAAGTTGACCAGATCGCCCCACAGATATTCAATCGGGAAACCTCTACAGCGACCGAAAGAGAATGAAAAAGAAGAAGAAGAAGAATACGGAGGAAGAACAGATTTATTATACACACACAAGCAATGGATGGAAGAAGCAGTAACACAGCGAATCGTTAACTTACACTATTCATTTTTACTTAACCCCAAGACAATGAGCAGGACAGGACGTTCACACTTACACAGGGGATATTGCAGGCAGGTAGGGCTTGAGGTGGATTGCTTGAGAGGGAGGCAAAGTCGGGAGACCGCAGCTCGCAATTCCTCGCGGTTTTGGCGGGAAACCCCTTCGTCGCGTATCCGCTGCGGTAGACGCCACGCGCTGGTTCGGCACACCTGCTCCTCTTCTTATGGTGGAGCCGTCTCCCTCCTTTCAGCGCGTCTCTCCAAAGCTGGTTTCCTTGCCGAGTACCTCTCCTCTTTGGCTTGGAGCGTTTCGCATCTCACCGCTCCTCTTGGTGCCGCCTCTTTGCTCCTCCCAGGTCATCTCCCAAGGCCTCTCTCAAGTCATCTGATAAAGCAGTCCCTTACAGTCGCTTTTATCACCTCGGGCGAAATCAAGCCGCCGGCTCCGAGGGCACGCCTACCGGGTCGCTCACCGCGGTGTTGATTGGCTGTTTAGGGCTGGTTCACTCCTTCCCTCTTATGACGAGGTGGAGACACGCCTTTCTTCCCCAACCCTACCTCGTGGCCAATGGTGGTTGAAGAAAACCGCCCAAAATGCGGAAGGCAATTGGAAGGGAGGTTTTGGGGAAATTGGAAGGGCCTACGCTTATTTTGTTTGATACAATGCAAAGTCAATCTAGTGGGAAACACATATTTAGCCTACATGGAATAAGGAAATACACTATTTAAAAGATATATCGTGACCTGCGTGTAAGTTTCATGGAATTAACTAGGACGGCTGCGACCATTATTTACATTACGAGGATGTTACCATACTCTTGTAACGTTCACATTGTAACGTTTCCACATTCGTTACAATATATTGTTGTGGTTTTGAGTTTTGTACAATAAAGGTTATATTTCCCCCTCATAGTTTAGTCACACAACAACATGTAGCCTCGCGATAGTCCAGTTATTTCATAGTATTTGTGAGCATAGTCCTTTTCCTGTGTTAGTCTTGCGTTGAGTAGAATAATGAGAATAGGTCCTTTTCATTGCTCCATTGCCTTATGCCTCTTATGCCTCTTTGTGCTGCCTTTGGCTTTTTGGCGCGAATTGACATGAGGCGGGCCTGGCGGGTCGAGTTGGCACCGAATGAGGACAGCGAAGAAGCTGACGGTAAGCGCAAGCCGCAAAACAGGGCTCAAAGGGGATGGCTGCGGCAAAGCATCACAGGGCGTGGTTGGAACGTTTGAGAGAGAGCTCAGGGCGTGTCCATATAACCCTTCACGCAAAGCCCCCACGAGCTTCGAGCAGTTGGCATTTTTTAAGAGCGCAGCGGAGCAGCAGTTCGGAGCAGGAGTTGAGTGCGGAGAGGTTCGAGTATTGATGAGAGTTACGAGATCAGAGAAAGATGCGCATGAACCAGGTAAATGCACTCATATTAAAGTGGACGCTCGGTTGAGCTTAAGGCCGAGCCTCTAGTGGGTTACGTGAGTGATCGTGCGCTGGTTACTAAACGTGCTGTGGAACCGCCCAGCCGCGCCCAGAGACGCGTACATTCCTTCCCGCCTTCCTGCCTCATCTGCTGCCATTTTGTTCGAGAGATGCGCTGCGAGGAGCCTTTCCACCACCTGCTTGCCATCTTCGCGGGACGTGCTGGGACCGTGGAGAGCACGCCGGGCTGCCATTCCTGGATGACCAAGGCAACGTTTGGACACCATTCTACCTGCAATTCCCCTGTGTGAGTGTGATCGGGCCCGCGTCTGGGATTTATTATAAGACTGATTAAGTTCTGCTCTGTGTCTGCTTTCTACCGAATTGTACATTGTGTAAATAATAGTAATTAAATCCTGTTATTCCTTTATTCGACCGTCTCGTCCCCTCCATCATTGACTAAGCGTGGTACGAATAGAACCGCTCTAATCGGGGTCCAATATTAATGGTAACTGCACGGACCACGTGGTACGCAATCCGCTCGGTGTATCCAAATTACACGTGGCTCATGCGAGGCTTGCTTCCCCGCTTCCGTGGCGGCACGGGTATTTAGGTACATGCGAGACTGGTCCCGAAACCCTACCTTGCATTTGCCCGGAAGGGGCGTTTCAAGTCTCGGTTACGCCAGCCCAGAAAGAACAAGGGGCTCAATCTCCACTTGTTAAGGGTAGGAAGGGTGGCGGAAAACCGTAACAATTGGTGTCAGGAGTGGGATTGGACCGGGAGTGCGCTTCACGTACTCGAAAATTACGAGCGACCGAAATTTAGTTATTAAATCCAAAATTTTGTATTCGTACCATGGCTAGCCAAGACGGTCGAATGCCGGTGGGGGTAGAAGATGAGGTAGAGGTAGAATTGATGACCCAGGACCCACAGGAAGAGCTGGTAGACGAAGGATGAATTGATGTGGGGGCAGTAGCTGGTGAAGAAAATGGCGGCGCCTCGCACGTGGCGGCGAGAGCCAAGCCCGTGGCGCCAATGGATATAGGCATATTTATGGCGCAAATCGGAGCATGCTTCGAGGTGCAAAGTGACAAATCCGCCAGGGACATGGAAAAATTGGAAAGCAAAATGGGTGATAGATTGAAGGAAATGAGGGAGGAATCCAGGTGTGACATAAAAAAGGCAGGGGAGAACATTGGGCGCATGTTGAGCGGGGAGGTCGCATTGGTACGCGACGAGGTGACGCGGTGTGAGGAACGCGAGAGAGCGAGGTAGAGCAGAGCACAGCTAAGTTGACTGGGGCTATAGAGGAATCGACACAGGGTGTAAAACAGCCGACGGTCATCGAATTGGAGGACAAAGACATTTCATGTGCGCCGGCCATTGTCGAGCTAGAAAAAGAAATAATTGGGGCCGAAGAGATGGCGGAATCAGAAATTAAATCGCAGGAAAAGGTAATGGGATGCGCACAAAGTCTGTATTTGCATCGTGATGTCGGGCTTGCTAACTCAATAAAAAGTTTGCAGGTGCTAACGGAAAAAGAGGTCCCCAAGGTGAGTTGAATTAATGGCGCAAATGTGTTTGGCACGAAAAGGGTTTTGGTGCGATTGGGAAAGAAACGAAACCCGGGCGGTCGTGGAAGGTCCATTGTGCGGTGTACGAGGGTGACTGGTGCGTGTCTGAGAGAAAAGTGTGCACCGGAGCATGAGTGTGTGCGAGAAAAGTGTGCGCCAGAGTGTGCGGTGATGGAGAGTGTAACGGGAGAGTGTGTTACAGAGTGTGCGAAGGAGAGCACAGCACACACGAGAGTGGAGAAAAAAATGTGTGATGATTGGGTGTGTACCAGGAGAGTGCACACCCATGGGTGTTACCGAGTATGTAACGAGAGAGTGTGCATGAGAAGAGTGCATGGAGAAAAGTGTGTGATGATTGGGTGTGTACCAGGAGAGTGCACACCCGTGGGTGTTACGGAGCATGTAATGAGAGAGTGTGCACGAGAAGAGTGCGTGGAGAAAACGTGTGCGATGATTGGGTGTGTACCAGGAGAGTGCACACCCGTGGGTGTTACAGACTTTGTGTGGGAAGAGTGTGTAACGGAGTTTGTGAAAGGCGTGAGTGCGCCTATGTGTGCAGGTGCAAGTACGGTGTGTGAGGGAGAATGCACACCAGATAATGTGGAAGGAGAGCGTGTAACAGAATGTATGGGAGGCACAGAGACGCCTGGGTGTGCGAGTGCAGAGTGGGTCGCGAGTGGTGAAAACGCGGCTCAGGCATCGACACCGACCGGGGTAGCGTTTCGCGCGACGGATAGCCGACCTGAGCCCTCGGTGAGTTGTGTGTGGCAGGGACCGGCGGGATCGATGGTGAGGCGGTTTCACAAGGACCGCCGTGCATGACCCGTGCTGGCCCCCGCCCTGTATTGTTGGTGCCGCGTTGTTGCGGCAAAGGCAATCGGCGAGGTAGGAAATTTCGGAGCCACGCACCTTTGCGGGTGCGGTGATCTGACCGGGGCCGGTTGGGCCATCGTGCGTGGGACCGCGAGGCCCCACGCCGAGATGGGCCCCTGCACCTCGGCCCATCCATGTCTCCTCCCCTGGATCAAAAATGCCGGACGGACAGCCCATACAGGCGACCAACCACCCGCATGGATCGCTCGGCCTTTCGAAG
The DNA here is from genome assembly GCF_964187855.1 of Myxine glutinosa. NCBI lineage: Eukaryota > Metazoa > Chordata > Myxini > Myxiniformes > Myxinidae > Myxine > Myxine glutinosa. The sequence goes on along the minus strand of NC_136261.1, from coordinate 291,316,047 downwards.
CCGAGCCGTGATGACAATGTATTTCCACCCAGAGAGGCTCGAGTGTAGTGGACTGATGAGGATAGTGTACCCTATGTGGGGGAATGGTAGTTTGACCATTCCTCACATGGTCAGGTCCCATGAGCATTCGATTAGGGGGATGGCAGTGACAGGCACATGGGGGCCAGCGATGGTTACCTCCATGGCGCACCGAAGCTAGCCGAGGGAGGGCTAGGATAATTGATAGGGAATTAGAAGACTATAGAGACACAAGATTTAAGTAGTGACATTGTACCTGTAGTGGGGATGTAGGTAGATTAGGTGGATGTTAAAGACGAAGGGAGTGCTTAGTTTAAAGGGAAGACGGGGAAGCACGAGTTTTAGGGGAAAAGCAGTTAGATAGATGATGCTGTGTGTGTGAGAAATTGTGTTGAGACAAATGGAGTTGTGTTGGAGTGTATGGGAAAGGTGTGTGAGAACAAAAGGTGTGCGAGAAAAAAAGGTGTGTGAAATAAATGGTGTGTGAGACTATTTGGTGTGGAATGCTTGGTGTGGGAGCAAAAGGTGTGGAATGCATGGTGCGAAGGACCGAATGAGGGAAGAGTGGAACCCATTCGCAAAAGCCCGGGAGGGCAGGGGTAGTGTAAAACCAGGTAGAGGGCATAGGCAAAATTTGTATGGATATTGACACCTGAGGTGCAGTTCGTGGCTGGTAGTGCTTTGGAAGGTGCATGAGTCAGTAAAATGGCTGGGCGTGTGGTTTAATTGGTGCGTATGGTTATTGGGGCACCCCGCCACTGGTAGTTTGTCAGCCAGGTGAGGCCGCAGGTAGGCTCTGGGAGCCAGTTAGGGTAGTTGTGAGTTGTTGAGTGGGCCTGAGGATCCAAAGGAAGGACCCGGGTTGCCCAATGCCAAGGTGGGCATCAGGGGGTAAAGAGCCAGGAGGGGCCTTCCCCAGTTTAGGTAGTCGCAGGAGCAGGTAAGCTCGGGTGGTGACTTCAGTGGCGGAGGTGCACAGGTAGTTGGACCTGCTAGTGGAGCCACACGACCCAGCCCCGAAATTGTGCAAGGGCACTGCGTGAAAAGTTGAGGGAGTGAGACCCAAATTTCAGGGGTACCGCAGAGTGGGCAATGGGATTTCGGTTTTTAGAACCACATAGTTTAAAGAGGCCGATTGGCAGGGTACGACCCCGAGTAGTTTAAATGAGTTAATGTCATTAGAGTAGATAGGAAGAGAACTCCCTTCGTGCCATCCACAGCCAATCACCGAGGAGGACGAAGCTCCACACCAGGACCAAGTGAACTGTTTGAGTGTAAGACGCATCATGACGTAATGAGACATTGTGTTTGTTCCATTCCTTCCTTCCTGGGAGGGATTGGGAGACGAATTTGGTATTAGAGGGGGATATGGAAGACAAGACGTAAAGACGAATTTGTAAATACAAGGAAGGGCTAGGGTAATGTAAGCCGACGATGGGGGGTACGGACGGTTAGGGATGAGCCTGCTCTGCTCGCTCTTCCACGCCTCTTGTGCTGTATTACCTTGTTTTGCTGTGTACCTTTGCGCCCTTTTCGCTTTGCTGGTCGTGTTTTGTCTCTTCCCCCCGCCCCAGGACCATTTTGGATGTGGAGCTGTGCAGCACCATAAACCTGTGCAGCATTCATTGATGCACCTTGCTACATCTGTGCAGCATCATTGCTGCACTTTGTTACATCTGTGCAGCTGAAATGCACAGCAATTTGCTGCAATATCCTTTTGTTGTAACTTTGCTGCACCTGTGCTGCACTTTGCTGTCACAAACACTTTGCTGCACCACACACTTATGGACCACAAGTCTTGTGGCCTTGCACCTCTGCTGTGCAGCACCTTGCTGCAAATTCACCTTGCATCTTCGGACCACTTGTTTTGAGTGGCATGAATGTCATGCAGTCGGACCACATAGGGTTGGCCCTCCTTGGCAATGAAATAAAAGAAAGCATTTTGTTGTGCATTTTTATTATGGTGTGCTAGGGACGAGAAGATTTGTAAGTTTAGTTAGCCCTGAAGAGCAGGAATAGCCTGTATGCCAGTCCGGGGGCTAGCCGGTTTGATATATGCACACAGAAGATGCAAGAAGCAAGATGCAAGAAGCAAGCAGCAAATGTGATGAATGTTTGAATATGTTTGTGTTTTGTTTTTGCTGTGCTTTCTCTCCCCTCCAATCTTCTCTTTCAAAAAGGACAGGTCCTGGGTCATAGAATTGTAAAATATGAGTAAGGTTTTTTGTGCTTGTATATAAAAATGCTGCCCACCGGCTATATGTTTAGTTTGACAAATTCCGGATTCCGTTAATTGTGGGCATGATTCTGTTAGATGAGCTACTCAATGCAATACGGGGGACATATTTAGTGTTTTAAAACTGTCGCACCCACGGGTTAGAGTAAATGTTAGAGGGAACCACATCTATATGTCACATGTAAAAGTATAAGTTAATTTTCCAGATCATTCTCAAAACCGGTCGTTCCAATTTTGTTCGGTTCGACTCGGGGACGAGTCTAACGAGGGAGAGGGGTAGTGTTGCGGTTTTGAGTTTTGTACAATAAAGGTTAAATTTCCCCCTCATAGTTTAGTCACACAACAACATGTAGCCTCGCGATAGTTCAGTTATTTCATAGTATTTATGAGCATCGTCCTTTTCCTGTGTTAGTCTTGCGTTGAGTAGAATAATGAGAATAGGTCCTTTTCATTGCTCCATTAACTTATGCCTCTTACGCCTCTTTGTGCTGCCTTTGGCTTTTTGGTGCGAATTGACACGAGGCGGGCCTGGCGGGTCGTGTCGGACCAAATGAGGACGGCGAAGAAGCTGACGGTAAGCGCAAGCCGCCAATCAGGGCTCACAGGGGGTGGCTGCGGCAATGCGTCACAGGGCGTGGTTGGAAAATTCGAGAGAGAGCTCAGGGCGTGTCCTTATAACCCTTCGCGCAAAGCCCCCACAAGCGTCGAGCAGTTGGCATTTTTGAAGAGCGCAGCAGAGCAGTAGTTCGGAGCAGGAGTTGAGTGCGGAGAGGTTCGAGTATTGATGAGAGTTACGAGATCGGAGAAAGACGCGCATGAACCGGGTAAAAGTGCTCATAGTAAAGTGGATGCTCTGTTGAGCTTAAGGCAGAGCCTCTAGTGGGTTACGTGAGTGATAGCGCGCTGGTTACTAAACGCGCTGTGGAACCGCCCAGCCACGCCGAGACACGCGTACATTCCTTCCCGCCTTCCTGCCTCATCTGCTGCCCTTTTGTTCGAGAGACGCGCTGCGAGGAGCCTTTCCACCACCTGCTTGCCATCTTCGCAGGACGTGCTGGGACCGTGGAGAGCATGCCGGGCCGCCGTTCCTGGACGACCAAGGCAGCGCATGGACACCATTCTACCTGCAATTCCCCTGTGTGAGTGTGATCAGGCCCGCGTTTAGGAATTATTATAAGACTGATTAAGTTCTGCTCTGTGTCTGCTTTCTACCGAATTGTACATTGTGTAAATAATAGTAATTAAATCCTGTTATTCCTTTATTCGACCATCTCGTCCCTTCCATCATTGACTAAGCGTGGTACGAATACAACCGCTCTAATCGGGGTCCAATATTAACGGTAACTGCATGGACCACGTGGTACGCAATCCGCTCGGTGTATCCAAATTACACGTGGCTCGTGCGAGACTTCATCCCCCGCTTCCGCGGCGCCGTGGGTACTTTGGTACGTGCGAAACTTGTCACAAAACCCTGTCCCGTGTCTGACCGGAAGTGGCGACTCAGTCTTGTGGTTGCGAAGACCCAAGGAGAACAATGGGCTTAATCTCCCCTTGGTAAGGGAACGGGGTCATGCCAAACCGTAACATTTGGTGTCCGGGAGTGGGATTGGACCTGGAGTGTACTTCACGCACTCGAAATTATGAGTGAACGAAATTTAGTAGTAAAAGCCGAAATATATTCGTACCATGGCTGGCCAAAGTGGTCGAATGCCAGTGGGGGTAGAAGTAGAGGATGAATGGATAACCCAGGACCTGCAGGAGAGACAGTTGGTAGTGGAGGAAGCCGAAGATGGGGCGTTAGCTGGCGAAGAAAATGGTGGCGCCTCGCACGTGGCAGCGGTGGCCGAACCCGCTGTGCGAGCCGCATCTGGCATTGAATTGCTCCTAATCCAACTGCATGCGAAAATGGACGCCCAAAAGAATGACATAAATAAAATAAATGGGAAAATGGACATCCAAGAGAATAAATTGAAAGAAATGGGGGACAAATCCACCTGGGAATTGAAAGAAATGGGGGACAAATCCACCCGGGAATTGGAAAAAGTGAGGGTGGCGTCGAACAAAGAAATAAAAGAACTGGGGGAGGACATTAGGCGCGGGTTGAGCGAGGAGGTCGCATTTGTATGCAACGGGGTGAAGTGATGTGGAGAACGCGTGGAGAGCGAAGTAAAGCGGAGCACAACTAAGTTGACTGGGGCTATGAAAATCGCAACACGGGGAGTAGAAGAGCCGGCGATCATAGCATTGGAAAAAGAAATTTCGGGGGCACCGACGAAGGTCGAGTTGGAGGAAGAAATTTAATGGGCACCGGCAGTCGCCGTAGAAAAAGAAATGATTATAATTGGGGCCGAAGAGACGGTAGAAACAGAAAACAAATCATGGGACAAGGTAATGGAATCCGCACAAAGTCTGCATTTGCACCATGATGCCGTGCTTGCTAACCCCAATAAAGGTTTACAGGTGCTGGCGAAAAAGGCGGGGAAGGAGGACCCCGAGGAGAGTAGAAATAATGGCGTGAATGTGTTTGGCGTGAACGGGTTTTTGGCGCGCTTGGGGCAGAGTCAAGACCCAGGCGTTCGCGGAAGGTCCATTGTGTGGTATACGAGAGAGTGTGGCACGAAGTATGAGAGAGAGTGTGTGCCAAAGTGTGAGCAAGAAAAGTGTGCGCCAGGGTGTGCGATGATTGGGTGTGTAACAGGAGAGTGCACACCCGAGGGTGTTACAGAGTGTGAGGAAGAATGCACACCGGACTGTGTGCTGGAAGAGTGTGTAACAGAGTGTGTGCAGGAGTGCACACCCAGGGGTGTTATGGAGTGTGTAACGGAGTGTATGAGAGCCGTGGGGGCACCTGGGTGTGCGAGTGCGGAGTGGGTCGCGAGTGGTGAGAACGCGGCTCAAGCATCGACACAGACCGGGGTAGCGTTTAGCGGGACGGGTAGCAGATGTGAGCGCCCGGTGAGTTGTGTGCAGCAGGGACCGGTGGGGATCAGTGCCGCGGCGGTCTCCCAAGGACCGACGTGCGTGACTCGTGCCAGCCCCGGCACTGTATGGTTGGTGCCGTGCCGTGGCGGGAAAGGAAATCGGCGAGATTCAAGAGGAGGAAGGAGATTTCGGAGCCGCGCACCCTAGCGAGTGTGGTGCTCCGACCGTGGCCGGTTGGGTCATCATGCGTGGGACCGCAAGGCCTCGCACAGGGATGGGGCCCTGCACCTCGGCCCATCCATACCTCCCCCCTTGGATCGAAAATGCCGGACGGACCCAACATTCAGGAGACATACCACCCGCATGGATCGCTCGGCCCTGCGAGATCGAGCCGTGACGACAATGTACATCCACTTGGTGAGACTCGAGTGTAGTGGACTGATGAGCTGATGAGAGTAGTGTACCCCACGTGGGGGAATGGTAGTCTGACCATTCCTCACACGAACAGGGCCCATGAGCATTAGTTTAGGGGGATGGCAGTGATAGGCACATGGAGGTGCCAGCAATGGTTACCTCCATGGGGCACCAAAGCTAGCCGAGGGAGGGCTAGGATAATGTTAGGGAATTAGAAGACCTTAGGGACCAGAGTTAAGTAGTGACACCTGTACTGTAGTGGGGACGTTGACAGTTTAGGTGGTTGATAATGAAACAGGGTGTGCGTAGTTTAAAGGGATGACGGGGAAGCATGAGAGTAGGGGAAGTAGTTAGCTAGATTATGCTGTGTGTGTGAGGAGTTGTGTTGTTGAGACGAATGGAATTGTGTCGAGGTGTATGGAAAGAGGTGTGTGAGCATGAAAGGTGTGCGAGACAAAAGGTGTGTGAGATAAATGGTTTGCGAATAGGTAGTGTGGAATGCTTGGTGTGGGAATAAAAGGTGTGGAATGCATGGTGCGAAGGAGTGAATGGGGGGAAGTGGAACCCATTCACGGATGCCCGGGGGGGGGGGGTCGTGTAAAGCCGGGTAGAGGCCATAGGTAAATTTGTATGGATATTGACACCTGTGGTGCGGGTAGTGGGAATGAAGTGTTTTGTTGGGTACATGAGTATGTGAAATGGCTGGGCATGTGGCTTAATTGGTGCATATGGTTATTGGGGCACTCCGCCACTGGTAGTTTGTCAGCCAGGTGAGGCCGCAGGTAGGCTCTGGGAGCCGGTTAGTTGCAGTGTGAGTGGGGCCCGGGGATCCAAGGGAAGGACCCGGGTTGCCCAATGCCAAGGTGGGCATCAGGGGGTAACGTGTCAGGAGGGACCTTCCCCAGTTAGGGTAGTTGTGAGTTGTTGAGTGGGGCCCGAGGATCCCAGGAGAGGATCCGTGTTGCCCAATGCCAAGGTGGGCATCAGGGGGTAAAGTGCCAGGAGGGGCCTTCCCCAGTTAGGTAGTCGCAGGAGCAGGTAAGCTCGGGTGGCGACTTCAGTGGCGGAGGTGCGCAGGTAGGTAGACCTGCTGGTAGAGCCACACGACCCAGCCCCGAAATTGTGCAAGGGCACAGATCGAAAATTTGTGGGAGTGAGACCCAAATTTTGGAGGGCACCAGGTGGGCAATGGGATTTCGGTTTTTAGAACCACATAGTTTAAAGAGGCCGATTGGCAGGGTACGACCCCGTAGGTTAAAAGTAAATGTCAGTGGTGTAGTTAGGATGTGAGAAATCCCTTCGCACCTTCCACAGCCAGTCACCGAGGAGGACGAAGCTCCACACCGAGGCTCTGTAAGCCGTTTGAGAAGTGAGACACATCACGATGTAAGGGAGACATTGTGTTTGTTCCGTTCCTTCCTGGGAGGGATTGGGAGACGAATTTGGTATAGAGGGGGATATGGGAGACAAGATGTAGAGACGGATTGTAAACACAAGGGGGGCTATGGTAGTGTAAGCCGACGGTAGGGGGTTCGGACAGTTAGGGACGAGCCTGCTCTGCTCGCTCTTCCGCGCCCCCCGCATCGCATTACCTTGTGTTTTTGTGTGCCGGTGCGTCTTTACCGCTTTGCTTGTTGTGCCTCGTCTCTCCCCCCACCCCAGGACCATATTGGAGGTGGAACTGTGCAGCACCATCGACCTATGCAGCATCCCTGCTGCACCTTACTACATCTGTGCAGCCGAACGGCACAGCATTTGCTGCCATATCCTTTTGTTGTACCTTTGCTGCACCTGTGTACACTTTGCTGCCACAAAACCTGTGCTGCACCTTACACACACTATGGACCACAAGCTTAGTGGCCTTGAACCTCTGCTGTGCAGCACTTTGCTGCAAAATCATCTTGCATCTTCGGACCACTTGTTTTGAGTGGCGTTAATGCCACGCAGTTGGACCACATGGGAGTGGCGCTGCCTGGCAAAGAAAAAGAAATGAAATGAAATAAAAGCATTTTTTGTGCATTTTTATTATGGTGTGCTAGGGATGAGAAGATGTGTAAGTTTAGGTAGCCCTGAAGATCAAAAATGGCCTGTATGCCGGTCCTGGGGCTAGCCGGTTTGATATATGCACACAGAAGAAGCAAGAAGCAAGATGCAAGAAGCAAGCAGCCAGTGTCATGATTTATGAGTGTGTTGTGATTTTACTGTGCTTTCACTCCCATCCAATCTTCTCTTCGAAAAAGGACAGGTCCTGGGTCATAGAATTGTAAATAAGGTTAAGTTTTTGTGCTTGTAAATATAAAAATGCTGCCCACCGGCTATGTGTTTAGTTTGACAAATTCCGGATATTCGGTTAATTGTGGGCGTGAATCTGATATGTAGCTACTCAACGCAATTGGAGGGACATATCTAGTGTTTTAAAACTGTCGCATACATGGGTCAGAGTAAATGTTAGGGGGAACCACACCTATATGTCACATGTAAAAGTAAAAGTTAATTTTGCATGCCATTCTCTAACCGGTCGTTTTATTTGTTGGTTCCGACTCGGGGACGAGTCTGACGAGGGAGGGGTGTAGTTTTGCGATTTTGTGTTTTTATAATAAAGGTTAATTTCCCCTCATAGTTTAGTTACACTACAACATGTAGCCTCGTTTAAAGCTCAGTTATGTCTGAGTAAAATGTAAGCGTAGACCTTTCCTGTGTGTAGTTTTGCATTGAGTAGAATAATGAGAATTAGGTCTCCTTCCGATGCTTATGCTGCCTCGATGCTTTTGGATTTGGCGCAAATCCCACGAGGCCGGCCTGAACAAGTCGATCAAGGCCAAAGGAAGGCGGGACAGGAAGAGTGGGAGTGACCGGTAAGCATGAGCCACCAATCAGGGCTCGAGGGGAGTGGCTTACCACTGTGGCAAAAGGCGTGGTTTGGAACATTCGATGCGGGCTAGGGCGGGGCCAATATAACCATGTGCCCGGAGCCCCCACCTCAGTTATGAGAGTCAGTTCGGAGCGCCAACTTATGAGAAGGGAGGCAGACGAGTTACAAGTTATGAGCTCGGGTGAAACGCGCATGAGTTACAAGTTGAGTTCTCGGTTGAGCTTGAGTCAGATCCTCCGTTGTGTTACGAGAGTGAAAGCGTGCAGTTGTATTACTCGCGCTGTGAAAGACAGCCGTGCCGGGCCAGAGACGAACGAATATTTCCTTCCTCCTGCCTGGCTTTATCGAGATACACGCCACGAGGATCCTTCCCGCCTGCCTGCCTGTCTTCACCGGGGAACGTGCGGCGACCACCAGAGGGCCATGCCGAGTGAGTTGTTCCTGGACGACCAAGGCCGGCACGTTCAGCGCATGAACAATTCTTCCTTTATCCCCCTGTGAGTGTGAATTGGCCCATTGTCTGGGCACATAAGTAAGATTGTTTAAGACTACCCTGTGTCTCTGCTTCTTCTACCAATCATTGTAAATAATAATTAAACCTGTTATTCCTTTGATTCGACTGTCTCGTGTTTTCCATCATTGACTGAGCATGGTACGAATTATATCGCTCCGATCGGGTTCCAATAGCAAGGTAACAGCATGGACCACGTGGTACGCAATCCGCTCGGGTGTACTCAAATTACACGTGGTTCATGCGAGACTTGATCCCCGCTTCCACGGCAGCGTGGGTACTTAGGTGCGTGCGAAACTTGTCCCGAAACCCTGTCCCGCGTCTGACCGGAAGTGGCGACTCAGTCTAGCGGTTGCGAAGACCCAAGGAGAACAAGGGGCTTAATCTCCCCTTGGTAAGGGAACGGGGTCGCGCAAAACCGTAACAATATATACAGTCACGTAAAAAAGTAAGTACACCCCATGTAATGATTTGACTTTTTCAACATATTTGAACATACAGCTATATGATCTTCATTTAAACAATATTGAAAGATAAAGGTGATATAATATAACAAATATCATGAAACATTTACATTTTGTAGTCCATTGTATAATTTAAATAAACATAAATGCAAATTTTGCATGTGGAAAAAGTAAGTACACCCCTACATTTATCACTACTTCAAATACCTAAAATTTGAATCAGGTGCACCAGCTCAGGCGCAAATGATTAGAACATCGTTAAAGAGAATCTAGGAGGAACCTGTCTTATTTAAACCTCAGACATTTGGTTTGGTTTGCTCTTTGTTGTTGAAGTGTGCGGCGTCACCATGCCTAGATGAAAAGAGCTCTCTGAAGCCTTCAGAAAGAAGGTTATAGATGCCTACGAGTCTGGGAAGGGATTTAAAAAGATCTCCAAACAATTTGAAATCAATCATTCGACTGTCCGGAAGATCATCTACAAGTGGGGAAGATTCCAAACAACTGCCAACTTGTTCAGGCCAGGCCGCCCCAGCAAGTTCAGCCTGAGAGCAGACCGCAAGATGCTGAAAGAAGTCTCTAAGAACCCCAGAATGTCATCACGGGACCTACAGGTAGCTCTTGCCACTGTTGATGTCAAAGTGCACGAGTCTACCATTAGAAAGAGGCTGCACAAATTTGATCTACATTGGAGGTGTGCCAGGAGGAAACCTTTGCTGCCCAGAAAGAACACCAGGGCAAGACTAAAGTTTGCCAATGAACACCGAGGCAAAGACCAGCACTTCTGAAACAATGTGCTCTGGACAGATAAGTCAAAGGTAGAGCTATTTGGCCACAGTACCAGAAGACATGTTTGGTGAAAGCCAAAGACAGCATTTGACCACAAGAACCTGATACAAACTGTAAAGCATGGTGGTGGAAATATTAAGGTTTGGGGCAGCTTTGCTGCGTCAGGGCCTGGGCAGCTCACCATCGTAGAATCCACGATAATTCTTCATTGCACCAGAAGGTGCTTGAGGATAATGTGAGGCCATCTGTCGGAAAGTTGAAGCTCAACCGAAGGTGGACCTTGCAACATGACAATGAACCTAAACATACCAGTAAATCCAACAAGAAATGGCTGAAAAGAAAGAAATGGAGGGTTCTGGAATGGCCAAGTCAAAGCCCGGATCTAAATCCCGTCGAGATGTTGTGGGGGGATTTGAAACGAGATGTGCACGCAAGAAACCCCTCAAACATCGCACAGCTGAAAGAATTCTGCATGGAGGAGTGGACAAAAATTTCTCCCAGTCGATGTCAGAGACTGGTAGACAGTTATAAGAAACGCCTACTTGAGGTTGTTTCTGCCAAAGGGGGCAGTACCACCTATTGGAGGCAAGGGTGTACTTACTTTTTCCACATGCGAAATTTGCATTTATGTTTATTTAAAATATACAATGGACTACAAAATGTAAATGTTTCATGATATTTGTTATATTATATCACCTTTATCTGTCAATATTGTTGAAATGAAGATCACATAGCTGTATGTTGAAATATGTTGAAAAAGTCAAAACTTTACATGAGGTGTACTTACTTTTTCACTTGACTGTATATGTGTGCAGTGTCTGTGTTATGTTGTCACTGAACTATTCCCTCAAACTTTTGTTTTCGTGGTTGTGAAGTGTTTTTAATAACATTGGTGGTGAGGTCTTTTGAATTACGTGGTTGTAAGGTGTTTTGATTTACGTGGTGGTGAGGTGTTTGGAATTACGTGGTGGTGAGGTGTTTTGAAATACATGGTGGTGAGGTGTTTTGAATTACGTGGTGGTGAGGTGTTTTATATTATGTGGTGGTGAGGTGTTTTGAATTACGTGGTTGTGAAGTGTTTTGAATAACATTGGTGGTGAGGTGTTTTGAATTACGTGGTTGTAAGGTGTTTTGATTTCCGTGGTGGTGAGGTGTTTGGAATTACGTGGTGGTGAGGTGTTTTTAAATACATGGTGGTGAGGTGTTTTGAATTACGTGGTGGTGAGGTGTTTTATATTATGTGGTGGTGAGGTGTTTTGAATTACGTGGTTGTGAAGTGTTTTGAATTACGTGGTTGTGAAGTGTTTTGAATTACGTGGTTGTGAAGTGTTTTTAATAACATTGGTGGTGAGGTGTTTTGAATCACATGGTGGTGAGGTGTTTTGAATCACGTGGTGGTGAGGTGTTTTGAATTACGTGGTGGCGAGGTGTTTTGAATCACGTGGTGGTGAGGTGTTTTGAATTACTTAATGGTGAGGTGTTTTTAATTAGTTGATGGTGAGGTGTTTTTATTTATGTGGTGGTGAGGTCTTATTTATTATGTGGTGGTGAGGTGTTTTTAATTACGTGGTGGTGAGGTGTTTGGATTACGTTGTGGCGAGGTGTTTTTAATTATGTGGTTGCGAGGTGTTTTTAATTATGTGGTGGTGAGGTGTAATCATCCCAAACTTCCAGTCTGCACCTACCCCTCCCGTATGTATGTACTTAGGGATCTAAATCCCTGATATACAGTGCATTCAGAAAGTATTCAGACCCCTTCACTTTTTTCACATTTTGTTATGTTGCAGCTTTATGCTGAAATCGTTTAAATTCATTTTTTCCCACATCAATCTACACTCAATACCCCATCATGACAAAGAGAAAACAGGATTTTAGAAAGTTTTGTACGTTTATTAAAAAGAAAAAACTGAAATATCACATTGACATAAGTATTCAGACCCTTTGCTATGACACTTGAAATTTAGCTCAGGTGCCTCCCATTTCTCTTGATCATCTTTGAGATGTTTCTACACCTTGATTGGAGTCAACCTGTGGTAAATTAAATTGAGTGGACATGATTTGGAAAGGCACACACCTGTCTATATAAGGTCTCACGGCTGACAATGCACATTAGAGCAAAAACCAAGCCATGAGGTCGAAGGAACTGCCTGCAGAGCTCAGAGACAGGATTGTGTCAAGGCACAGATCTGGGGAAGCCTACAAAAAAAATTCTGCTGCGTTGAAGGTTCCCAACAGCACAGTGACCTCCATAATTCTTAAATGGAAGAAGTTTGGAACAACCAGGACTCTTCCTAGAGCTGGCCGCCCGGCCAAACTGAGCAATCGGGGGAGAAGGGCCTTGGTAAGAGAGGCGACCAAGAACCCGATGGTCACTCTGGCTGAGCTCCAGAGATCTTGTGTGGAGATGGGAGAAACTTCCAGAAGAACAACCATCACTGCAACACTCCACCGATCTAAGCTTTATGGCAGAGTGGCCAGACGGAAGCCAAACAGTTCAATCTTGGTTTCATCAGACCACAGAATCTTGTTTCTCACAGTCTGAGAGTCCTTTAGGTGCTTTTTTGCAAACTCCAGGCGGGCTTTCATGTGTCTTTCAATGAGGAGAGGCTTCCGTCTGGCCACTCTGCCATAAATCCCAAATCAGTGGAGTGTTGCAGTGATGGTTGTTCTTCTGGAAGCTTCTCCCATCTCCACACAGGATCTCTGGAGCTCAGCTAGAGTGACCATCGGGTTCTTGGTCACCTCTCTTACCAAGGCCCTTCTTCCCCAATTGCTCAGTTTGGCCAGGCGGCAGCTCGAGGAAGAGTCCTGGTTGTTCCAAACTTTCGACATCATGTCCAATCAATTGAGTTTACCACAGATAGACTTCAATCAAGGTGCAGAAACATCTCAAAGATGATCAAGAGAAATTGGAGGCACCTGAGCTAAATTTCAAATGTCATAGCAAAGGGTATGAATACCTATGTCAATGTGATATCTCCGTTTTTTATTTTTAATAAATTTGCAAAACTTTCTAAAATACTGTTTTCTCTTTGTCATTATGGGGTATTGAGTGTAGATTGATGAGGGAAAAAATGAATTTAAACGATTTCAGCATAAGGCAGAAACATAACAAAATGTGAAAAAAGTGAAGGGGTCTGAATACTTTCTGAATGCACTGTATATCCCATCCCAATAATATATATATATATATATATATATATATATATATATATATATATATATATATATATATATATATATATATATATATAATATAATATGCCATCACAAGCGAGCTGTAAAATAAAAGCTCTGCAATAAGTAAAACAATAATTGAAAATATACAGATGAACAGTAAGCTGGAACCATTAATTTGTCTTGCGCAGCTTTTACATGGTGTCGAAGTGGTGCATACATATTGACCAATGTTCCACCAAAAACTAATAAAGAGCCAACTTTGAGTGTGTAATTAAACGAAAGTATCCCATGGCATCGCAATACAAAGAGCAACGTTGGCCTTATCTTGTGTCTTGCATTATCCAGAAGCATCCATTAATTTCCTTGAAAAAGTTCCATAGAAAAAAACGTCACCGTCACAAGGCTTTCATATGTGTGACCTGGTTATGGCTTAAAACTATGGGTGGTGCTCCTTCACCAGATCTCCCCCTGCCCTTACTCCCAGAGCCAGAGAAGTCCAAGGGTCGACATGGCTTGACAGGATAATGCGGCACCTTCTCCTTTCTCACCACCAGCAAGTTAATGGACTGATTGTCCTCCATAGCTTTTATTCTGATCTTGAAAACTTTTCTTATCCTTTTGATCTCAACATTTCCCCACCCAGAGCAAGTCACACCTATTCATCCAGTAAACTGTTCCTTGTTCATCTATCATCTATCATCTATCATCTATCATCTATCATCTATCATCTATCATCTATCATCTATCATCTATGGAATCACCTCACTGAGTTTGTTTGCATACATCATTCAACATGGCGGTCTATTTGCCATCTCATACCTACCCATGAGCATTTACATAATATTATCTTGAACGCTGCCCTCTCTGAGTGTCTGCAGCTTTACCAAATCATTTCGATATTGACCCTCTCGATATCCCTCTCGAACTCGTTTAGGCCGAAGTCTAATGACATCAAGCATTGCCGTGTGCGGTTCCTCTGTCTCCAGGCCCCTTCTTCAACATGTTGATGTCATTGAGAGCTGCTCTGCCTTGACCTTTGAATTTAAAAAAAGAAATAGCTCATGAAAGAATAATGAAATAACATGAATGAATCATGAAATAACATGAATGAGTAATGCTTTGTGGGAGTTCAGGTTTGCAGTCAATATGTTCATTTTAATGTTTTATGATGTGTTGCGACCTATACAGTCCGACTTTCAACCATTTAAACCAAACCTATATTTCGATGTCAAGTTCCAATTTTCAAATTTTGCTCCAAAATTTTCAAATTTTAAGTTCAAATTTTGGGCATGAATCTCTTTTTCAAGTTCTATAATATTGTATTCCACATTGTTTTAAAACCAGAATATTAATTACAGCATGCCAATGTGGTACATTAGAGTCGTTACAATTAAGCAGATACATTCCGTAGACTGGTCATTTCCATAGAATGGTCATCTTCTGGTGTAACTGCAAAAATCAAGACTCTCTGCTCACCTACACTCTATCATTCCTCTTCACTCCCGCCTCTGGAACAAACTCCCTCACTCTCTTCAATCCCACTCATCCTTCCAGGTCTTTAAAACAGCTGTTCACCACCATCTCTTACCTTCCCCCATCCAAAACCTTGATCTTTTCTACCCCCGTTAATTCACCCCAGATCCACTTTTCTGAAATACGGACTTCTTTCCTGGAAGTCCTAGCAGTGTCCATGTGTTTTTTTGTTTTTTTTTCTTCCATGTGTTTTTTACCTCTCTCACCACACCCCCTTCCCACGCATCCTCCCCCCAAGCCCTCTCCCTCCCACAGATCTCCCGATGTCCCTGCTCTCATATGTTGTACTTGTGTGCTTCCCCTCTCCCCATCCTCTTGCTCCCAATCCTCTTGTCTGCTTCTTCTCTGGTCTCCCGCTCCCTTTATTTTGTCTTATGTGTCCGTTTGTTTTTTTGTCATTAATCCGGGATCTGAATCCCTGATATATATATATATATATATATATATATATATATATATATATATATATATATATATATATATATATATATATATATATATATATATATTGAATTCTTGATATATATATATATATATTATATATATAATGTATATATATATACAGACTTGGCATTTAATATGGAATTTTTTTTTTTTCTTGACTTTGGTTTACTTTCTGAACTCAGTATATCAATCTGGTGAGTTTCTTTTACCCTTCGGTGATGTCTTTGTTGAAAGAACCATGTCACTGATTGTCTTTCGCAGAAAGAAGTCAATAACAGGATTATATCACAGGTGGCGTGACAAAATATAAGGACAGGTAGATTTGATGATTGGCTTCACAATCGGGTATATAAGGGTTGTTGCGTTCTGTATTAGTGGAAAACAACTGCTGCACGTCTACAAAAGTTATTGCCGCTTCCTCTGGAGATGGTCCGTCAACTTGACAATGCTGTTTGTCATGGAGTGGTGGCTTTATGAAATTCTGGCATGAAACAGCGTGCTATTGCTAGGCAGTATGGCATCACTCAAGGTCAGGTGTCAAAGATCCTGAAACGAAATGCTCAGAGGGGTGGCCCTACTCCAATACCGAGGCCAGGACGTCCACGCAGAACCACAAGGAGAGATGATCGCCAGCTGCACCGGATAGTCTGCAATGGCCGTACCAAGTCAGCTAATTGGCTTAGGGCTGAGTGGCAGCAACTGACAAATGTGCCTGCATCCAGAAGGCTAGTCAACCAATGACTAGTTCAAGCAGGCTATCGTGCCAGGCGTCCCCTGAGAAAGCCACGCCTGACCAGACAACACAGCCAGCGCCAATTGCAGTGGGCCAGAGAGCACCGTCAATGGCAGCCAGGACACTGTAATCACGTGACCTTCAGTGACGAGTCTAGATTTCTGGTCTATCGTCAAGATGGCCGCGCCCGAGTGCGCAGACAAGTGCATGAAGCCCACAACAAAGATTGTATAGTGCCAAGAGTCCAAGCTGGAGGTGATGGGGTGACCGTTTGGGCTGCTTTTCATGCAGGGGGCAAAACTGACCTGGTTGTTCTGAATGGAAACCTGAACCAGTTCAAGTACAGGGTCATTCTGGAAGAAACATTGCTTCCATTTGCTCGTGCAGCCTTTCGAGGAAACTTTGTCTTCCAAGATGACAATGCACGGCCTCATCGTGCTTGCATGATCCAACACTTTCTTGCTGACCGTGGTGGAGAGCATATGGAGTGGCCTGCCATGTCCCCGGATATGAATCCGATAGAGAACTTGTGGGCAGAATTAACGCGTCAAATCGACAACTTGGACCAGCAGCCTACCTCTGTGCGTGAATTGCAGCAGACTATTGTCACTGCATGGCAAGCGATTCCTGTCCAAACCTTGGAAAATCTCGTGAACAGCATGCCTCGACGTGTACGTGCTCTCCTGAATGCTCGTGGGGGTTACACGAAGTACTGAACTGTAATTTTACTGTCCGTAATCCCAGTCATAATTTAGCTTTTGTTTTTGTTGAAAATGTTTTTGGCTAATGTGCAAAATAAAGAGATACTTCTGGAAAACGTACAGAAGTTTAACACAGTACTGTCCGTGAATTGAGTTCGATATCAGTTTACATCACTTTCAAGGATCAATTTATTTGCTTCAAAATGTCAAATGTGGTTTTTGTTTCTTTCAAAGGTCACATTAACAAAATCTAGAATAATTTCAACATAATTCCAATGAACTTTTGGTTCTAAGTCATCTTGAAAAGTAAGTTCACCCCCACAAAAAAAATATTCCATATTAAATGCCAAGTCTGTATATATATATGTATATATATTGTTACAGACGTGGCTTGGATGTTATTTACCGAGCGGTTTTATGGTATGACCACGTCTGCACAAGTTACCCGATTGTGCCCGAACGTTGACTAGTCGCGCGATGCTGGCTCAATAAGAAAAAGAAGACACCCGGCTGGATTACAATAACACAATACGACACCAATGTTTCAATTCTCAAGACCTCCGGAGGAGATTATATTCGTACGGAAAGGTCAGATTACAGGGGCTAGAGGTATATTACAGGAAGACAGGCACTTAGACACACTCTTACATTAACCCCGGACAGACGACAGGTAAACGGGACAAGGCTGACTCACACGGGGGTTGATGGCAAGGAAAGGCAGATAGCGATGGCTCAAGGTGCACTCTTGGCTCAAAGCAGGGTACAGTACGGTCCGGTCCGGTCCAAAGATGCGGGGAGGTATCGTCGCGCTGGGGGTAGTGGTGGCTTCTCTCTCCAAGCTGAGGCGCATCTGACGTCACATCCGGCGCGGGGCCGCGTATATCCGGCGGGGAGTGACACGCCCTCGGCTCGTTAGCTCCGCCCCAGATGGAATCGGCACGTTGCTTCTCATTGGGTGCGTGGGGGGGTTACTGGCTCCGCTCCTGACGAGGAGCTGACAGCCAGCCCCTTCGGGGTAACGCCGTGGAGCGCATGGTCATGGCGGGTAACCGAGCCGGTGTGAGGACGCACACTCCCCGCCCCTCTGTTGTTGTAGTCGTAGTTGTAGTTGTAATTGTTGTTGTAGTTGTTGTTATTGTTGTTGTTTGGGGAAGAAGATGGGAGGAGGTATGGGAAAGGTCCTAAACTCACTACTGATGCCATATAATCACATTCTGGTGCAACGAAGAGTCATAATTAATGGAAACGAGGCCTTAACTGACATAGATTAAGAATAACTAGGAAGATGTCCGAAAGTTGTCTACGTGTGGTGCGGTGGACCTGGGCACGACATTTAATGGGGGAATAAGGGGAAGGTCGGCTCTACTGATTGTTATTTACATGCAATGGGACTAGGGAATGGGGGATTGGGGAAAGTTGGGGAGTATTGGAGAAAATAGGGGAATATTTACAAGCGGATATGGAGGCCAAATTCCATATTCGCAACATTGCACCTTTCTCTACCCTCGGGGCGTCCCGACCCGATAAATTTTTACCTACTTTAGTGTGGCACGCAATGTAGTTCCCTCTACTATTAACTCTACCCTGAGTGCGACAGTTTTACAGATATTCACAAATGAGTAAATATGTCCCCCTGCGACGTTGCACCCTTCTCCTCACAGAAACACACCCACAGGATAACCGAATCCGGAAAGAATCCTCAAACTAAACATACAGCCGGTAGGGAGCATTATTTACAAGATTACGCTGATATCTACACTACGATCCAGGACCTGTCTTTGGAGGAACACATGCAGATGTTATGCATAGAGAGAGTGCGCTTGCCAGCATCGATACACCAACCCACGAGTGCTCTGTGGCCGACGGCCTTTAATAACGTGCAGAGCACCCTTCCCGAGCATCAAAAGCACCACCCCACCACCAATCGGTGCAGTCACCATTGTTCATTGGAATAAAAATAAATTCGACAACCCCTAACCCTGCAGGTGTCTCTTGCTCTTCTTGTGGTGCACTTGGTGTTAATTAACAGTGGTTCACCTTTATGGCATAGGTGCCACGTTGACCCATAGGTCCATCCCCGGGTGGTGCTTGGCCGCAAACGAACTGCGGTCCATTGTGGGTGGCCACAAACATTGCGGTCCATATGGTGTATCGATCCCGGCAGCAAACAGCGAAAGTGCAGGCCCACAACTGCGCAGCCAGCACCTCTCTCTCCTCTCTCTCTACCCCAAAGCCAGATCCTCGGAGGTGGGAGACAAAAGAAGCAGACAAGTGAGTAAGGTGGTAAGGGCGCAAAAGTGCACGCAATGTAAGGTGATGCACACTGGGGGCACATGGGAACCAGGTGAGACAGGTACGTTCCTATCGTACGCCCCCCCCCCCCCCACCAGGTAACCTACATGGCCCCTCCCTTACCCCTTACTGTATCCACAAAACACAACACTACCCATAAACATCTACTTTACAAATCAACAAACATCCCTACTGTCTTCCCCGTTCCTCCCATATACCAAATTCGTCTTCTCTCCCTCCTAACCAATCAAATTTGCCATTTTCAACTCTCATCAAAATTTGCCATCTCCAACTCAACATCATAATTTGCCATTACCAATTCATCATCAGTCCCTCCTAGGGAGGGAGAGATGGAATCACCCCAATGTCTCATCCACGTCGTGATGCGTCTCACAAATCCAACAGCAATTCTCATTTCTGCAACACAAACAAAGAAAACACAGGTGTGGAGTCATCATCATCACCACAGGTAAGTGGCTGCGTATGGTGCGACAGGTTCTTCAATCCTAACTATTTCCTAAATGACTTTTACAACTTTACACTACCCGGGGTCTTTCTCCGGCCAAACCATTGGCCCTCTTACACTATGGGTTCTAAAAACCAATTCCCATTGGCCAAACTGTGGTGCTCTTCAATTTGGGGTCTCACTCCCCCGATTCATCTCCCGGTGCCCTCGTACAATTTCTGGGCTGCGACGTGGACCTCTCCCAGTGGGTCTACCCACCTGCACACCTCCACCACTGCAGTTGCCTCCGAGCTTACCTGCTCCTTACCCTAACCTAACTACCTGGGGAAGGCCCTCTGGCACTCTCCCCACTCGGTGCCCTCTCTGGCACGGGGCTGCCCGATCCACACCCGGGATCCTCAGGCACCCACTCACAACTACTGGCTCCCAGAGCCCACCTGCGGCCTCACCTGGCCGACATCCTCACAGTGGTGGAGTGCCCAACCAACTACACACACTAACAGGCTACACGCCCAGCCATTTCCACAACACTAATGCACCCATTCACAACACCATTCTGCAACCGCACCACAAATGCCAATATCCAACCACAATTTACCTGCACCCTCTACCTAACACTTACACTACCCGCCCCGGGTATCCGTGAAAGGGGTCCACTCTTCCCCCATCCACACCTTCGCACCATGCACACCACTCCGTACCACTCACTCCAACTCTCTCCACACACCTGTACCTGCACACCTGTGCTCTCACACCTGGTGCCACCTGCACCCTTCTCTCCCCAAGCGCATTCGCGCTGATCCACACACTCACTACTCATACACTGCTCCACACACCTGTCCAGTTGCACACCTGTGCAATCACACCTGTTCAATTCTCACACACACACGGCATCATCTCAGCTAACTACTCCCTTCTGAAACTTGCGCTTCCCAGTCGTCCCTTTAAACTATTGCGCTCCCTCGTCATTATCATCCATACTAATCTACCTGCGTCCCCACTACAGGTATCAGTCACTAACTAAACTTAACGTTACCTACTGTCATCTTCGCTAGATCCCTACACACAATATCCTAACCCACCCGGGCTAGTTTTCACTGCCATACACCCCATAAACTATTGCTCCTTTGCCCCCCACCATGGGAAGGATGGTGGATTTGCCATCCCACCACATCGGGGGTCTCTCACTACCAATTTTGCACATCAAATTTCAATAAATCAAAAATTTGCCAATCACTACCCATCATCTGCCAATCACTACTGCCAATCCCTTGCCAATCGTCAAATTTTGTTTTTCTCTAATTTTGGGTCCAAAACACTAACCTCATCACCCAGTCGACTCACTAATACCTCTCGGTGCGCCAATCCCTGTCCAAAGCCCGGCTTCGTAAAGCCAAGCAATGGATGCTGGTTGTTTTGTGCCAGCGGCTGGATGCGTCCGGCACTCGGTGCAGGGACGGGGGCTTACCCGTGCCGAGATCCCACGCACCACCTCGGCACGGAGCCATCCAATGTCCCGATCTCGACCTGCCGGCACGTCTCAACAAAACGTGGTCGCCATAACGACCTTTCCTATTGGGCTGCCCGCTCCGCCTAGTGGAGCACGGACGCGGCCGTTCAAAGCGAGGCCTGGCACGCACCGAGGGCCCGATTCGGCTATAAGTCGTTCTAAACTCTACCCCGTCTAACGTCGATGCTTCACCTGGATTCTTACACCCCGCAGCCCGTTCCTTGCTCACACATCCAGCCGTTCCCATGCTACCTTTCCTTACACACCCAGGTACACCCATTCCACTCACAGCTTTGGTCACACACCTGACCACCGAACACTTTGGCACACATTCGTTGCTCGCACACCTCACCAATACACCGCTTCGCACCCCCTCCTCGGTCACCTCCTCTGTGACAATCACAGGTGTGCCCTCATTCGCACACCCAACCACGTGCCTCACCACCAACTCCAGCGTGCATTCCCACTCACGCTCTACCATTCCAGGTGTGCATCCTTCTATTCCAGGTGTACATCCTCGCTCACCTGTCACAACTAACTCACGCTCCATGTCACTCTCACTACTTTCACCTCCATTCCTGACAGCGCACTCATCCTTACTCTTGACAGTGCACTCTTTCCCCATGCACCTGTCCGTTACACACCTTTCTCGCGCACACTCTCCTGTTACACCCTCTGTAACACTCACCACAGGTGGACACTCTTCCTTGCTTCTGACAGCGCACTCTTTCCTCATGCACCTGTCCGTCACACACCTTTCTCGCGCACACTCCTGCGCACACTCTCCCGTCACACCCTCTGTAACACTCACCACACCGCGCTTCCATGTGCTCCCTCGCACACGCGCTACGACCGACTCATTCTCGCCAGCACCCTCACTCCTTGGCACGCACTTTTTCCTCACACACCCCAGAGTCGGACTTTCTCGCACACCTCCTCTTTCGCACACCAGACCTGTCGCACACTTCACCAACGGCCTCTCACGAACACCCGGGTCTATCTCGACCCCCAAGCTTCTTAAATCCCCTGGCGCATCATACGCACGACCATATTGGTCACCACTTACACCGGGTCCTCTTCCTCTTCGCTTCTCCTCCATCACCTGTGAATCCCTCATCCGGTTAATGAGCACATCATCACGATCCGAACACAGACTTTGGACCAATTCTTTTACTTCCTCCTTTATCTCTTTCTTATCCTCTCTCCGTCGCTTCTTAATTTCGCTCACCCCTTCTTCCACTTCTTCTAATTTTTGCTTCATCTCCTTCATCTCTTCGTGCGCCCCTTTAAGTTCTTCCTCTAACTCCACTTTATTTTTTTCTATGTGCTCCCGCACCTCCCGCTCTTTAACCTCCATTACCTCTACCACCTTGTCCATTTTCCTCGTCAGGTCCTCATGTACCGTCTGGCACTCTTTTTTAATTACCCCTACGTCCTTTTTCATCTCCTTCTGTGTCGATTTTAAACCCTCTATTACCGCTGTGTTCTTCTTTACCTGGTCCCCCAACTCCTTTTGTCCCACTGTCAGTTGTTCTACTCCCAGCGTCAACTCCTCTATACCACCTTGCAATTTTACAGTCCCCTTTCTCACCTCTTTCTCCATGCGCTCCTTACAGTGCCTCACCTCCTCGCGCACTCCTCCGACCTCCTCACTCACTCCTCTTCTGATCTCCTCTCCCATCACTTGCATCTCCTGCCCAGATGCCACCCTCATCTGCTCCATTTCCTCCCTGTGAGCATCCAGTTTGGTTTCTACCCCCATTCTGACCCCCTCTATCTGCTGCTCCATTTGTTTAACTTCCCTTTCCGCTTGGTCCCTCATGTCCCTCAATTTGCCTTCCATACTGTTTTCTAACCCCTCTAACCCATTTTTCACTCCCTCTATCTGATTCTCCTGGGCAGCCATTCTATTTTCTACCCCCTCTAACCCCTTTTGCATCCCTTCCATTTGATTCTCTTGAGCGGCCATTCTGTTTTCTACCCCCGTTAACCCATTTTTCACTTCTTTTATCCCGTTGTCTAACCCCTCAAAATTATTGTCTAACTTCTCACTGGTACCCCTCGCTTCGTCCCTCATTACCCCCAATTGCTCACTCCGAGCCCTCGCTTCGTCCCTCATTACCCCCAATTGCTCACTCCGAGCCCTCGCTTCGTCCCTCATTACCCCCATTTGGTTTTCCAATCGCTCACTATTCTTTTCCATAAGGGCCGTCATTTGTATAAAAAAAAGTTCCAATCTTCCCAGCGGCGCTACTTCGGTCGCGGGCACGGTGACCAGCGAGGCGCCTTTTTGCGCGCCTGAAGCATCGTGCGCGAGAGCGCCATTTTGTGCACCTGCTACCCCCGCTGTTTCGCTCTCCTCATGTCCCTCATGTCCCTCAATTTGGTCCTGGACCGACCCTGCCTCACTCTCCCCTACCGGACCCCAGCCGTGTTGATCCGCCATAGCGCGACTTGCAAAATTCGAGTTTCGTAAAACAAATACAAATTTCGCCGTTATAATTTCGCGCGGGAAACGCGCTCCGAATCGATTCTACTTGTTACCAATTTGGGCCTAATAAATTTAGTCCCGGGTTCGAATTCCACTCCTCGACACCAATTGTTACAGACGTGGCTTGGATGTTATTTACCGAGCGGTTTTATGGTATGACCACGTCTGCACAAGTTACCCGATTGTGCCCGAACGTTGACTAGTCGCGCGATGCTGGCTCAATAAGAAAAAGAAGACACCCGGCTGGATTACAATAACACAATACGACACCAATGTTTCAATTCTCAAGACCTCCGGAGGAGATTATATTCGTACGGAAAGGTCAGATTACAGGGGCTAGAGGTATATTACAGGAAGACAGGCACTTAGACACACTCTTACATTAACCCCGGACAGACGACAGGTAAACGGGACAAGGCTGACTCACACGGGGGTTGATGGCAAGGAAAGGCAGATAGCGATGGCTCAAGGTGCACTCTTGGCTCAAAGCAGGGTACAGTACGGTCCGGTCCGGTCCAAAGATGCGGGGAGGTATCGTCGCGCTGGGGGTGGCGGTGGCTTCTCTCTCCAAGCTGAGGCGCATCTGACGTCACATCCGGCGCGGGGCCGCGTATATCCGGCGGGGAGTGACACGCCCTCGGCTCGTTAGCTCCGCCCCAGATGGAATCGGCACGTTGCTTCTCATTGGGTGCGTGGGGGGGTTACTGGCTCCGCCCCTGACGAGGAGCTGACAGCCAGCCCCTTCGGGGTAACGCCGTGGAGCGCATGGTCATGGCGGGTAACCGAGCCGGTGTGAGGACGCACACTCCCCGCCCCTCTGTTGTTGTAGTCGTAGTTGTAGTTGTAATTGTTGTTGTAGTTGTTGTTATTGTTGTTGTTTGGGGAAGAAGATGGGAGGAGGTATGGGAAAGGTCCTAAACTCACTACTGATGCCATATAATCACATTCTGGTGCAACGAAGAGTCATAATTAATGGAAACGAGGCCTTAACTGACATAGATTAAGAATAACTAGGAAGATGTCCGAAAGTTGTCTACGTGTGGTGCGGTGGACCTGGGCACGACATTTAATGGGGGAATAAGGGGAAGGTCGGCTCTACTGATTGTTATTTACATGTAATGGAACTAGGGAATGGGGGATTGGGGAAAGTTGGGGAGTATTGGAGAAAATAGGGGAATATTTACAAGCGGATATGGAGGCCAAATTCCATATTCGCAACAATATACACACTGTAGATATGTATACAGTCACGTGAAAAAGTAAGTACACCCCATTTAACGTTTTGACTTTTTCAACATATTTCAACACACAGCTATTTGATCCTCATTTCAACAATATTGATAGATAAAGGTGATATAATATAACAAATATCATGAAACATTTACATTTTGTAGTCCATTTTTGTTACGTGCTCCTCCCCAAACCCCGGCCACGGTGTACCTCTGAGCGCCGAGAGCAGTCACGGCAGAAAGATGTCTTATTCTGTATGTCAAAGATCAATGGTGAAACCACACCAATTGTTACCAACAAACAAGTATTGTATTAAGATCACACAAGAATAACAGTACAACAACAATAGTAATCAATTGTACAACCAATATATATTTCCTATGATGGAATCACATTCCATCTTGCTAGGCGTGCTCACTGTCGTACAATATACCATACCGCATATCAGGTTCGTACAATATAACTCACTGTGCTCCAAGTGAGCGAAAAGAAGAACATTCCCCAATGTCTCTATTCCGGCATCAAGCCAAAGTCGATCCGCTCCAGTGATCATCAGAACGATGTCCAATCGAGACCAGAATCCCGTTCGGACGACAGTCACAGTCCCGCTGCCAAAGCTGTGCAAAGGTGCCCTCAAGGCGACTGGGAAATCACACCCTCGGGTATGGACGTTCCACGGCTCCAAATCGGTGAACCGCAGATTTCCCACTCAAAAGTCACGTGACGCACGCACACCAGATTAACATCTGAATGCGGTGAAAATGGTTGAAATGAAGTGAAAAACCTTGAGCGTTGCGCAAAGCGCGTGAGTCAAAATGGCCGATGGCCCGTTCTCATTGCGTAACGGCACTCCAACGATTCTCTTCGGAATCGACTGCAAAACCTGACACGCAGGTTGATCTGTCACAGCGATAACAACTCTGTCGCAGGAATCCCTTTCCCGGGAAACCCAAAGTTCACTCGTGACCCTCGTTCACCAATCATTCGCTCCAGACCTCGAAGCAACTAGGCTCCTTGTCCGACTCACTCGCTCCGCCTTCTCTTCCTCCTCTTCCTCTTCGTCGTCGTCCGGTTCCGGTTTCATTTAAAACATTAACTTTTTTACCTTTTGAAAATAGTAATCTCTATTTCCCCCAAACGACAACAATAATAGTACATGGAATCAAAAATGTTTACAGTGGATGAAATCCACAACAACGGAAGTGACGAATCCGTAACAAATGTATTATATAAATAAACATAAATGCAAATTTCGCATGTGGAAAAAGAAAGTACACCCTTGGCTCGAAAAGGTGGTATTGCCCCCTTTGGCAGAAACAACCTCAAGGAGGCGTTTCTTATAACTGTCTACCAGTCTCTGACATCGACTGGGAGAAATTTTTGCCCACTCCTCCATGCAGAATTCTTTCAGCTGTGCGATGTTTGAGGGGTTTCTTGCAAGCACAGGTCGTTTCAAATCCCCCCACAACATCTCGATGGGATTTAGATCCGGAGTTTGACTTGGCCATTCCAGAACCCTCCATTTCTTTCTTTTCAAACATTCCTTGGTGGATTTACTGGTATGTTTAGGGCCATTGTCATGTGGCTAGGTCCACCTTCGGTTGAGCTTCAACTTTCCGACAGATGGCCTCACATTATCCTCAAGCACCCTCTGGTACAATGAAGAATTCATAGTGGATTATATGATGGTGAGCTGCCCAGGCCCTGATGCAGCAAAGTTGCCCCAAACCATAATATTTCCACCACCATGCTTTACTGTTGGTATCAGGTTCTTGTGGTCAAATGCTGTCTTTGGTTTTCGCCAAACATGTCTTCTGGTACTGTGGCCAAAGGGCTCTACCTTTGACTCATCTGTCCAGAGCACATTGTTTCAGAAGTGTTGGTCTTTGCCGAGGTGTTCATTGGCAAACTTTAGTCTTGCCCTGATGTTCTTTCTGGACAGCAAAGGTTTCCTCCTGTCACACCTCCCATGTAGATCAAATTTGTGCAGCCTCTTTCTAATGGTAGACTCGTGCACTTTAACATCAACAGTGGCAAGAGCTACATGTAGGTCCCGTGATGACATTCTGGGGTTCTTCGAGACTTATTTCAGCATCTTGCGGTCTGCTCTCGGGCTGAACTTGTTGGGGCGGCGTGGCCTGAACAAGTTGGCAGTTGTTTGGAATCTTCTTCACTTGTCGATGATCCTCCGGACAGTCGAATGATTGATTTCAAAATTTTTGGAGATCTTTTTAAATCCCTTCCCAGACTCGTAGGCATCTATAACCTTCTTTCTGAAGGCCTCAGAGAGCTCTTTTGATCTAGGCATGGTGACGCCGCACACTTCAACAACAAAGAGCAAACCAAACTCAATGTCTGAGGTGACTTGAGGAACAAGACTGGTTCCTCCAAGATCCTCTCTAACGATGTTCTAATCATTTGCACCTGAGCTGGTGCACCTGATTCTAATTTTAGGTGTTTGAAGTCGTGATAAATGTAGGGGTGTACTTACTTTTTCCACATGCGAAATTTGCATTTATGTTTATTTAAATTATACAATGGACTACAAAATGTAAATGTTTCATGATATTTGTTATATTATATCACCTTTACCTATCAATATTGTTGAATTGAAGATCAAATAGCTGTATGTTGAAATATGTTGAAAAAGTCAAAACTTTACATGGGGTGTACTTTCTTTTTCACGTGACTGTATATATATATATATATATATATATATATATATATATATATATATATATATATATATATATATATATATATATATATATATATATATATATATATACCAATATATATATATATATATATATATATATATATATATATATATATATATATATATATATATATATATATATATATATATATATATATATATACATATATATATATATACCAATATATATATATATATATATATATATATATATATATATATATATATATATATATATATATATATATATATATATATATATATATATATATATATATATATATATATATATCGAAAATTGATTATATAGGACTTCCCAGAAGCCCCATCCCAGAAACCCCAACCCCAAGAAAAATAAATAAATAAATAACTGCACCCTCTAGAATTCACGCATGGCATTGCCCCAAAGTTAAAAACTGGAAATCCCCAAAATTAGTTGCATCTTCACTTTATAATGTTCAACCTGCGGTTCTCATTTTCAGCCATAATAGCCCTCATTGAAGCAGCCATAATGGAGACGTTTCCATAATTCCCCCCAAATGGTTCAACATATATGATGGAGCAGAAATGGTTATTTTAAAAAAACATGAAAAATCTACTTTTAACATTTCACAGTTTATTGTTTCCAGTTGAAATGGAATTGTTCCCCTAGAATGCTATTCATTAGAACGAAATTCATTAAAACAAATGTTCCTTATAACAGGCCTGGAAATGTGGGAATCGGATATTTCCTGTAATTTTTGGCAGTTCCCTTGAATTTAGCACGCACACACACACACACACACACACACACACACACACACACACACACACACACACACACACACACACACAGTCGCTGTGGCTGTATATCATCCGCACTGTGAAAATATCGCTGTAGTTCGAGCTTTTATTAAAGTCATGTGTATTGCTGTTTGCTTTGGGAATAACGTCACGCACTGAGTCTGCCATTTTCTACGAATTTGTCAGAGGGCCTAACACTTTTTCATTCTCTCCTCTTCTTGCTGAGCAGTTATTTCCCTTCTTGCAGATGTATATTTTTTATGGGTACTGTATTTCATTCAGCAATTTATACTGTGTTACTTACTTCGGTCTGTGAAAGAAAAACTTTACACGCAAGGGAAACAGCAACATGTATAAATGGATTGTGGAGTGTTCTTCTTCTTCTGCTTGTACTACAGTTGTATAACAATGACAGCCCAAAAGCAGGTTATCCAGCTCAAACGTTTAATGGCGTCTCCTTCCCACTCCTCACCACAGCCACGGACGTATATAATAAACCTGGACCCGCAATGCGCCTGCTTGGCTGAAGTCAGAGTGAGTCGGTCGGCGGCCATGTTTGTGTGACACTCGCTTGGAAACAAACCAACGTGATAACAAAACGTGGATGCATCAGTCAGGGAAGCATATTTTATTGTGGCCAACATACTACCACTACAACATACTACTACTACTACTACATACTACCACTACAACATACTACTACTACTACAACATACTACCACTACAACATACTACTACTACTACTACTACTACAACATACTACTACTACTACTGCAACATACTACTACTGCAACATACTACATACTACTACTACAACATACTACCACCACTACAATATACTACGACTACTACAACATATTACTACTACTATAACATACTACTACTACTGCAACATACTACGACTACTACTACATACTACTACTACTACAACATACAACCATGACAACATGCTACTACTACTACAACATACTACTACTACTACAACATACTACTACTACTACAACATACTACCACTACAACATACTACTACTACTACTACAACATACAACCATGACAACATACTACTACTACTACAACATACTACCACTATAACATACTACCACTACAACATACTACCACTACAACATACTACTACTACTACTACTACTACATACTACCACTACAACATACTACTACTACTACTACAACATACTACTACTACTGCAACATACTACTACTGCAACATACTACATACTACTACTACAACATACTACCACTGCTACAATATACTACGACTACTACAACATATTACTACTACTATAACATACTACTACTACTGCAACATACTACGACTACTACAACATACTACATACTACTACTACTACATAGTACTACTACAACAACAACATACTACTACTACTACTACTACTACTACTACTTCTACTACTACTACTACTACTACTACATACTACATACTACTATGACAACTTGGCACTACAACTACTACTACTACCACTACATACTACTACTACCACTTCATACTACCACAACATACTACTACTACCTACATACATACTACCTACATACATACTACCTACATACTTACTACCTATAAACATACTACCTACAAACATAGTACCTACAAACATTCTACCTACACACATACCACCTACATACATAATACCTACATACATACCACCTACATAAATACTACCTACATAAATACTACCGACATACATACTTCTTACATTCTTACTACATACTTACTTACATACTTACATACTACATACATACCACGACATACTTACTACCTTAATACTTACTATCTACATACTTACTACCTTCATAATACATACTACCTTCATACTACATACTACCTTAATACTTACTACTTTAATACTTACTATCTACATACTTACTACCTTCATACTACATACACACAAAATATGTCAAAGTACGTTGAACACCTGATGAACAAACTGACTCGTTTCAAGTTTCGCGGGGCGGCGGGAGTGTCACACCAACATGGCCGCCAGACTGCTTCCGGTGACTTCATTAGCTCGCAGGGGAGCGATAGATGCATTGCTGGTCCAGGTTTATTATATACGTCCGTGACCACAGCTCGTATTCGTCACTACCGGTTACACCTCCTCATTTCCGGATCATCATGCATTCATTAATATTCATGTAACTCCCAATACCACATATTCCTCTTTTCGTGAAGATAACAACTAATAATGAAAAACAAAAAACATAGTAAGCATGTAATTGAAGGTAAATATAATGAATACTGAAGTAAGCATGTAATTGATGGTAAATATCATGAATACTGAATCACCATACCGCATATCCCATTATTCCTTTTTTCGTGAAGATAACAACGGGTAATGAAAAACAAAAAACATAGTAAGCATGTAATTGAAGGTAAACATGTCACATGACAAAGTCCTTGGTCCATTCAGGGGCTGGTCCCACGACCAACACCTGGGGTAATAACTTGTGGAGGCATTTGTTGGACAGGGTTATGTGCACGATAATCCTCAAAACCTGCCAAGCTTTCAGCAGCAAGTCCATTTAGGGTCTGAATTGCAGGTGCTAGGTGAATTGCATTCCACACTTTCCCATCAGAGAGTCTGTAGGTAGTAGGACCTCTCTGTTCAATGATCTCGAGTGGTTGGGTAAACTTGGTTTGTCCTTTCTTGTGAAGTCCAGGCTTCCCAACTCGCACGAAAGAACCACATTGAAAGGTGGAAGGTTTTGCTCCCCGGCACTTGTCTGTGTATCGTTTAGACTTCTCTAGTTTCTGTTGAACGCAGCGTCTCACATCCTCGAGTCTTGCAGCAGGTACGCTGATTTGACGGTCCCCAATGTGCAACTCGGTGTGCAATGTACATCCATGTAAAAGTTCAGCAGGAGTCTGATGAGTTGTTGCATGTCTTGTAGATTGGCTTGTGGATAATATAACTACGGCAGTGCTTGATGTTTCTTTCCTGCAGGAATGTTTTAAACTCAGTTGAAACAAACTGAGATCCATTGTCAGAGATAAGTTCCTGCCGGTTTCCTTCACGACTGAATATTGTAGTCAGGAACTTGATAACTGTAGCAGATGTTACCTGGGACGTAAAGGCTACTTCTGGCCATTTGCTGAAGTAATAAATTAAGGTAATGGCATAGCGACAGTCTATTTGGCCATTATCAAGTGGTCCCACAATATCGATGGCAAGCTTTTCTCATCCAGCATTAGGGAGAGGACCTGGTTGCAAAGGTGGAACCCGAGTGACAGTTGTTTTATCATGCATTTGGCAGGTAATACACGACTTAATGGCAACTTCTACTTGGGAGTCCATCCCTGGCCACCAGTATCGATCATGCAGCCTTTGTTTAGTTCTTACAATTCCTTGATGCGTATCATGGGCAAGCTGGATTAACTTGGGTTGAAGTTCTGTCGGCACTATCACACGGTGAGTGCCATGAATTAAGTAATCCTCATGTACAGCCAGTTCATTCCAAATGTGAAAGTAGGGAAGTACATTTGGGTCAATGCATTGCAAGGCCATCCTCTGGAGACGTATATTAGCACCTTCTGTAGAATAGGACATCTATTACAAGCTTCCTTGAATTGTTCCACAGGTACAGCAGAGAAGTCACCGGACACTAAAGCCACCATTTCTACATCCGGTTCGTGGTAAGGCTCTGTCATGGGGAGTGGTAACCGAGATAAACAGTCTGCAGTCACATTTTGATGGCCAGGTTTGTGCACAATTTCATAGTTAAACGACAGTAAACGTGGAGACCAACGTGCAATTCTCATTCCAGCTTGACAAGACCTTTCAAAGACAGTAGTGTGGTCAGTGGACTGTGGTCTGTACGCAGGATAAATTTCTGACCCCACAGGTAAGTACGCCATTTCTCAGTTGCCAAGATACAGGCAAATGCTTCCTCTCTACTGTAGAGTACTTGTGTTTGAATTATGTGAGCGATCGTGAGACGAATGCTACTGTTTCTTCTGTAGAGTCCTCATGAAGTTCAGTGAGCACTGCTCCGAGTCCATAAGCAGATGCGTCTGTGGTCATAATGGTGGTCAGAGTAGGGCCAAACAAAGCAAGTGCAGGGCTGTTAGCAATTTCTTTTATTACCCTTTCAAATTGAGTGTGTGCATCATAATTCAGCATTAACGTCCAGAAGTCAGCATCCTTGCACAGTAGGGCATGAAGTGGCTCCACGACTGCCGCATAATTTGGAATGAATTTGGAGTACCAAGAAGTACAAGAAGTACAAGTAAAAGATTTGGAGTACCCAGATGGAATTAAAGGAAGATGGAAAAGATATATGGAAATGCTGTTGAATATAGAGAATGAATGGGATGGCAACATAGAGAGTAACCCAGTTTTAGGACCGGCAGAGAAGATAACTGAGAAGGAAGTTGAGGAAGCGATAAAAGCAATGAAGAGTAGAAAAGCAGGATGGCCGACGGGAGTTGTGGGAGACATGTTGAAGGCAGCAGGAAGTTGGGGTGTGAAGAGAATGACAGAGATCTGCAATCTGGTGGTGAAAGAAGGCCGCATTCCAGTGGATTGGGAACTGGTAACCCTCGTCCCTCTATACAAGGGGAAAGGTGACCCTCTGGAGTGTGGCTTGTACCAAGCGATAAAGTTATTGGAGCATGGAATGAAGGTATTGGAAAGGGTGTTGGAGAGGAGGATAAGGAAGAAGGTGAAGATCGACGAAATGCGGTTTGGATTTATGCCAGGAAGAGGAACGACAGACGCGCTCTTTATTGTGAGGCAGTTGCAGGAGAAGTACATGGAGAAGAGGAAGAAGTTGTTTCTTGGGTTTGTTGATCTGTAGAAGGCATTCGATAGGGTTCCACGTGAAGTATTGACATGGGCATTGACGAAGTTAGGAGTGGACGAATGGTTGATCAGAATAGTGATGGCAATGTACAAAAGAGCGCGCACAGCTGTAAGGACGAAGGACGGGAACAGTGGTGAGTTTGAGGTGAAGGTGGGAGTGCATCAGGGGTCAGTACTAAGTCCACTACTATTTGTAGCTGTGATGGAGGTGCTGGCTCAGAACGTAAAGGAGGGTTTACCGTGGGAGTTGTTGTATGCAGATGATCTGGTGTTGATTGCGGAAAGTATGGATGGACTGAAGGAAAAGATGAACAAGTGGAAGGAATGTATGGAGACAAAAGGTCTGAAGGTGAATATCGGAAAGATGAAGGTGATGGCAAGTGGTAAAGCATGTGGTGAGGTGGAAAGAACTGGGAAGTGGCCATGTGCTGTGTGCAGGAAGGGTGTAGGAGTGAACTCCATTCAATGTACAATGTGCGCTGAGTGGGTTCATCAAAAATGTAGTTGTCTGAGAGGGTCATTCACCAGTGTGGCAGCTACATTCAAATGTAAGGTGTGCACAGAGGGAGCTGCAGATGCAGGAAATGTTGAGTTGTATCTTGGAGACGGCGTGAAGCTGGAAGGTGTGAAAATATTTTGCTACCTCGGAGACATGCTGAATGGAGAAGGTGGATCAGACTCTGCAACGGTTGCTAGAGTGAGATGTGCATGGAAGAAGTTTCGGGAACTGAGTGGCGTGCTGATGAGGAGGGGAGTGTCGTTGAAGCTGAAGGGAAAGGTGTATGCTGCATGTGTGAGAAGTGTTATGATTTATGGGAGTGAGACATGGGTAATGAACGTAGAGCAGCAACGAAGGCTGGAAAGGGTGGAAATGTGAATGGTTTGGTGGATGTGCGGAGTATCGTTGAGAGAGAGGAAGACAAATGAGGAATTGCGAAAGATGGTGGGAATAGAGCCTGTGATTGATGCTGTGAACAGGAACAGGT
Source organism: Myxine glutinosa (assembly GCF_964187855.1). Taxonomy (NCBI): domain Eukaryota; kingdom Metazoa; phylum Chordata; class Myxini; order Myxiniformes; family Myxinidae; genus Myxine; species Myxine glutinosa. The sequence continues at coordinate 291,281,924 of NC_136261.1, read as the reverse complement.
TGAGATGGTTTGGTCATGTGTTGAGGAAGGATGAAAGTGACTGGTTGAGAAGAGTGATGGAAATGAATGTAGAACGAAATAGAGGATGGGGAATAACGAGAAAGACTTGGCTGAAGATAGTGGAAGAAGAAATACGGGCAAGGGGGTTAACGAAAGAGATGCAGAAAATAGGGCAAAATGGAGAAGATTGTCATGGGGACCGCAAGGCTAACCCCCGCTCGAGCAGGGAAAATGGCCTTAAAATGCATGTTATTGTTGTTGTTGTTGTTGTTGTTGTTGTTGTTGGAGTACCAAGAAGTCAAATCCAGAAAAGAACGCAGAGCAGATGCATCCTTTGGGGTGGTGCTTGTGCTATTGCTACCACATGTTCTGTGTTTGGACTCATGCCATTTCCTGAGATCACGTGACCCAGAAAAGAAAGTTCAGCCTTCCTAAAATGGCATTTCTCATAATTCAGTTTTAAGCCCGCTTGATCAATACAATTTAAAACAGCTTGGAGGCGTGCCTCATGTTTCTCAGGGGACGAAGCATACACAATTATGTTATATCGGTAACACTGGACACCCTCCTGTCCAGCTAATATCTGTGACATCATTCGCTGAAATGCACTGGGAACAGAAGCAAGACCATAATGTACACGGCAAAAGCGGAAAAAGTCCCTTGTGTGTTATTAAAGCCGTAAGGTCTCTGCTTTCCTCATGCAAGAGCACTTGATGATATGCACTCTGAAGATCAAGAGTAGAGGACATTCTTGCTCCACTAAGTTCTGCGAATACCTCCTCAATGTGTGGGAGTGGATGACTGTCTATTATGATCGCCTTATTGGGTTCAAGAAGATTCACGCACAGTCGTATACCTCCTGTTTTTTATGCGTAACAATAGGTGAAACCCATTCAGAAGAGTCAATTTTCTCAATGATACCTGCTTCTTCAAGTGTTTTCACTTCTTGTGAGACAGCATCACGGACAGCAAAAGGTAAGCGGAAAAGCTTCTGCTGGATTGGCACCACATCATGCCTTGTCTTTACTCTGTGTACAAATCCCTAGAGTTCCAATGGAGTTAGGATTAGATGTCAGAAAAGCCGATGATTGATGAACAGAGGTACGTAGCACTGGTGCAGGAGTAACACATCCATTAACAATATTCAGTCTGAGAGCAGTACAAAGGTCCATGCCAAGTATAGGTGTTCCAGAAGGCACAATGAAGATATCAGCAGGCACAGAAACATGGTTGTGTCGCACCTGGACGTGAAGACAACCAACCACAGTGATTGATTTTTTTCAGGTAAGTGACCAAGTGTAATTTTGGTTCTGTAAGAAGTGCACTCTTGAAATTCCCCAGGTAGATAAACTCCGGAAGTATTGAAACGACTGAACCTGTGTCCACCAGTAATTTAGTTGAGCATGCTTGTCCATCAGGTGTGCAAAGACGAATATCACAAAATAGGTTCCTTCAAATTTGTTCAGCAGCATGTGTGTTTATGCTTAAAACAGTCACATCTGGCACAGTCACTTCATGCACTTGGTAATTGTGGTCTTTACTGCGACAAACAGCACTTTCGCAAAATGTCCACTTTTATCACACTGCCTGCAATATACATCTTTTGCAGGGAATTTGCGGTAATTGGCTGAGTGCATGGCAGATCCACAATGACAACAGGTATACTCTCTTGGCGTACCTGTCAAGCCTGTGGAAATGTTGGGTTTGCAGGTTCATTTGATGTGTCTCTGTGTATGGGGTCGCTTCTGTATTGCTCCACTCTGGTACGTTCAGGTATTGTATTTACATCCTGAAAGGACGTTGATGTGTCGTATGTAATCGCTTTTGCTTTCGCCATGGCTGATTCGATTTGTCCCGCCATTACTAGGGCTTTCCTTAGTCTAATGTAAGCTCCGGTTCCAAAAAGCAACCCTTCACGTATACGAGCTGTAGGCTAAGGGTTTTTTACACGAGCTGATCTCGTATCATTTCATCAGAGAGATCTCTAAACTCGCAATTAACCGCGAACTCACGTAAAGCAGCAACAAACTGAGCAGTCGATTCACCCGGTCATTGTGCTCGCTGACGAAACTTATATCGTTCGAAAACAACGTTCACTTTTGGCATGAAAAAGGCTGTTAATGTGGCGAGAGCAGCAGAGTACGTGTCCTCAGCAACTGGTAGAGTATATAATAAACGCTGCCCTTCAGCTCCTAGTCGGTGTATAAGCAATGCAATCTCCCTCGCACCAGAAAGTGAGTCGTCATTTACCGCCAGCATGAATTTCTTGAACATGTGCATCCATAAGGTAAAAGGTATCGAAGGCTCACCCGGACTCGGTAAGAATGCAGCAGGTGGTGTAAGAGTAAGGTAAGCCATCCCATCCTCATCGCCAATATATTGTTCAGCAATGACAGCCCACACGCAGGCTCTCAAGCTCAAACGTTTAATGGCGTCTCCTTCCCCACTCTTCACCACAGCTCGTACACTTCACTACCAGTTACGTCTCATCCTTTCTGGGTCATCATGCATTCATTTATATTCATGTAACTCCCAATACCACATCTACCCATGCCCCTCTGGTGGACCAGCCATAAATGTTTGCATTATCGAAAATTAACACGACTACTTTGCAGAATCCAGTCTCTGTTAAATCTCTGAACCAAACTCTTCGGTGTAATGGTTGGAGTGTCTGCCTGGAGTTTGGGAGGTTCGTGGTTCGAATCCACGTTTGAGTTATACCAAAAACCTTTTTTAAAACAAGACTGATACTGATAGTCTAACTGAGTTTGTTTGATAGTCAAAATCACAAGGGTGTAGCTGGGCTTGTTTGATACTTTGGTTGAAGAGGATAGTATTACCTAGGTGGGGATACCAGTTAGCAGACAACAAATAATGTAAGTTAAGTGTTAAATGTTTTTGACTTCAGGCATGGACAGCCGATTCGTGAATGACTTGAGTAATAGAATGGCGAATGGCAAACGATGAACCAATAAATTCACATTACTGTGCCCCCTTCAGTCAACGTGTCAGACATGGACAGCATGGATCTTGAAGGACTTGGACAAACAACGTACCCAGTCTGAATGTTGCTCTATCCAGTCAATGGTGAAACTGCAAATGGCGAATCCGTGAATGTCACGGATGGAAATCCTTATGTCATTTCCTCATTCTGCTTTGAACTCAATATCTCTATATATTCATTCCAAACAACATCATTCATCATTCCAATCACTAATTAATACTATGGTATTAATATATCAAAACATAGTGTAAAATCACAATTGTATTGAAATAGTATTATCAAAACAGCGAACTGTTGTCATCTGTTCACTTCCAGATTCGGGAGCAAGATCCATGTCGATCATATTTCAAAATCAAAATTTTATTGAGGAATTTCGGAAACCTACCTACCTTATGACATCCGCTGGGACCCCAAAACGTTCCACAGAAAGTTATTATATTTCCTTTTAGTAAAATATGCAACTGTAATAGTTACTAAGCGCTGTCCCCCTGTCATGTGATCAGATCCTCAGCTCTGATTGGTGTATGTTTGTGGGTCATAACGACAGACTCCGTAAAGAGAACAGTATGTCAAAATCAATTAGGTCTGTCTTGGGCAGAATTTTGAGCTTGGCCAGGGTACTAGCAGACGGCGGGCTGCTCTGTTGAAAGCTGCCATATTTAAAGTTTGCCATCTCTGATTGCCCTCACCAGAGGAGAGGGTATTGCATTTGAGTCTGTTTGTTTGTCTGTCTGTTTGTCTGTTTGTCCGCACAGAATAAATATGATTTTCTCTGCAACCGTTGGTCCAATTGACAGGAAATTTTCACCATTGGTGCAACTCCACCTGTATAATTATTTTATGATAATTATGACGTCACAGGTCACGTGGTTCAGCCGCCATCTTGGAAAAATCGAAAACTTTGCACCTCTATATCTCCAAAAGCGCTGAATAGAAAAAATTGAGACATGGCTCATTGTAAAGAACTATCCATGTGGAATAAAATCTGTTAATGATGATGTCATAGGTGCCTTCATTATGACGTCATAATTTGACAAGTACAAAACTTCATCCGATCAAGATGAAGTTTATTGAGCATAATATCTATGAATAAATTAGTGGAGAAAAAATAATGATGACGTTATCGGTCATGTGGTTCGGGCGCCATATTTGTTTTAACACAAAAGTCTTAAAAACCACTGAAAATACATCCTGGTGAGGGTTTGCAATCTCTGATGACTATTTCTTGTTTTCTTTGCATTGTGGCACGAGGAACATTTTGTGCACTCAATGATGTATAACTTACTAGTCGGTAGTTACTTGAACAGTGGTTACAAACAGCAAAATGCGGGATTGAAGCTGGGGGAGTCCATACGACAGCGACGTTAGCGATCTGGTAACATGGGCTGCTTAAAATTAAGCAAGTAATCCTTTTATTCCAATCATTTGTCGGTGGCGTTTCTTCCACAAGCCAGAACAATAACACACCAAAAAACAAATGTGATATATCCGTAGAAAGCAAATGGCACCGACAAAAAACGGAGCACATTGAGTGAGGCGAAAGATTTAATGCAGGATAAGAAGTGCTGTGATGTATAACGTTCGTTTCAAAATTGCAGCAGATGTGGCATTCAGTCGTACAAAAATACGATTGAAACTGCTAATTTACAGCATCGTCTTGAAAACAAAAGCCGAGTGCCTTTTACCCCATTTATACGCTAAAAGGCAAGAACGCCAAACAGAAAGAAAATGGTGGATGGTTCTTGACAGGATAACAAGACCAGAGTGATGTGTAAAATCATTTGGCAATTGTATTGCATCAAGTTTGTGGGCTTATTGCAATTAACTTAGAAGGGGTCGATGAAAAAGGTCTGCTATTTGAACGAGGCTGGGTTATTACCTCCACCACCGAGGGCTCTGCCACCCCTGTCTGTTTGTCTGTCAGTGGAGAAGGACATCTCAAAAACTTTGGAAGAAATTTTGTGGACATGAAGTTGTGGACAGATCATGAAAATATTTCCTGGGTGAGTTGGTTTGGTGACAAGAACAAGCCCGTTCGATTTTGGTTCAGGTACAGATGCAGATCTGGCCTATCGGTGGATACAAAACGTAAACTGTTCAGTTTTGCAGAGGTATGCTCTCTATAGAGTGCCGCTCTAGTTTGTGTATGGACCATTCAGGCTGTGTTGTTTTACTTACTATGTGACCACACATAATAGTACTTCGTTGTCAGAGAAAGAGAGGGTAGGGTTAGAGGTATATGCTTAGCTTAGAGGTATATGCACTCACTTACAAGCTATCTACCCTGGGTTAGAATCTTCACCAAGTTATAAAATGTCAGCCTGGTGTTTCCAAGGCTGACTGATAATAATATGTTTCAATGTATGTGATGTCCATCGGGTGAAAAAAATAACTTTAAACAGGAGGACCCTGAGCACGCAAGGTTGTTTATACCCCGAGTAAGCAAAGCGAAAAGCAGGGTTAAACAATTGGTTCACTTCTCTTTGTATGTTTATCATTCCAAACAGGAAACTTACTATTTTTATCGACGTCAAAAGGACACAAACAACAGATATGAATAACCAATGTAACGTGTTAAATAAGGAGGCGTAAAAGACGCTTCATCAACGGCGGTAAAATTCCCCCAATTTTTTTTTCACAACCTTTAAAATCCCAATTTTATTAGCCCCCATTGGATTTAGCGAAACTGGGGTTTATGAATTGGGTCTCGTCCATCCGTCCGTGCATGTGTGCGTGTGTCCGCAACCATATCTCGAACATCTATATGGACTGATGTTGTTCATACTTGGCACAAAGACAACACATGATGGTATACGTACATATATACACATCATTTTGTTTCACGATGCGATCAAAGCTGGCCGACTGGCTGCCATTTTAGTTGTAAAAAAAAACAAAAAAATGTTGAACACGTCCTCAACCATTTCTCGGACATGTATTTACCGATCTTATTTAAACTTGGCACACAGATAATTAAGGAAGGCGAACATTTGCACATCATTTTTTTTTCGAGATCATATCTAATATAACCGACAGGCAGCCATTTTGTTCAAACTTGGCACAAAGACAATAAATGAGAGTATACATATGCAGAACATTTTGTTTTATAATCCAACCAAAAATGGCCGATTGGCAACCTTAAACTCCGTAGAGTGAAATTACAAAAACTACGGGGGCTATGACATTTTATGTCTTTTTACCCTTGTTTCAATTGAATTATATACATAAACACTGGAGAACACAAATCACCTTTTTGGAACTTTCAAAACCCTTCCATTTAGCATTACTCGGACAAATTATCACAGCATTTTACGTCATCACGACCAATGAAATTTTCCGCTCGTAAACCCTGCCCTTTTCCTGCCTTCTCAAGACAATGTGTGGTAAGGTGGTCTATGAACTCTCTAGTTGGTCGATGTTAAAGACTTTGCAGCGTCTTTTGCAGAAGGCAGACGAGTTATAATTGCCACCCTGAACAAACTCCAAATCCCTGCCACCATCAGTCAGAGGCCAGGCCTGGTCAGCCGATTTGTGAAAGACTTGAGTCATAAACATATTCGCCAACTGACCCCACATAAGGTGAGAATAATTGCGACTTTTGAAGAAGTAAAGTAAATGTATGTTCCCTTACAAGAAAATTCAACACAGGAGGAGATCATTGGGCCCATCAAAGCCTGCACTAGTATTGCCAACTTATGGTTGTTTGCCTGTGCTCTATTCTTTTTTAAATGCTGAACATCAAGCAAGGAAGCACCACATACCATTTTTAAGGTATTTGGTATAGCTAGGGAGGTGTTCGAGCCACCGACCTCCCAGACTCAGGGTGGACGCTCTACCCATTACACCACAGAGTGGGGGTCGTGGCTGTAGTAGTAGTAGTAGTAGTAGTAATAGTAGTAGTAGTAGTAGTAGTAGTAGTAGTAGTAGTAGTAGTAATAGTAGTAGTAGTAGTAGTAGTAGTAGTAGTAGTAGAAAGAGAGAAGGAATTAAGATTATGAGATGCCATGAACGAAATCAGCAAATGATAACTACTTTGCTATAGGTAGGACATCTACATATTAAGTAAGTGATGCATGGGAGAAAATAAATGGTACATTTGAAAAATTTATGTTTGAAGGGGAAAGAGTTCTGGCTCAAAGTGACATAATGTGCTAGGAAATATCAGACATTTTCAGAAATATTCTTGAATCAATCCAAATGAGACTGACAAACTTCCATAGAAACAGGTTGTTTTTTATTGATTCAATATTCTTGGTACCCATTGGATAGACACCTCGTCCAGACGAAGATTTTGATGGATAATAGTTCTTAACCAAGTCAGTTCTGATCCAATTTTCTGAAGCACGATCTCATTTAGACTGTCAATCAGCAGTACTTCATCGGTCATCGCAAGAGCTGATGGATTGTCAAGAATGGGAATCGTCAAAATTTTCCGATTCAACGTTCATCAATGTAGCTGTGGGATATGGGATGGTGTTGTCCCCTAATGTTGAGCACACGCCATTATGGACCTCCCTCATTACAAGCTTGCTTGGCACCAGACATTTGGTCTCAGCTGGGACACCCAGTTTCTCGCTGGGCCTGTGAAGCACCAGGAAAGCAATTTATAGCTGGATTGAGATTCGAACCCAGGCTAGACAGCTTTGAGGCAAGTGCCCATACCTCCAGACTATCCAGCCAGCCCAATGTGTCTCACATCAGTCCTAGTCAGTATGAAGCACCGGCGTCACCAGGTCATATATATGAACACCACCGGGTCATTAGGAAGGGCAATAATATTGCTTTAAGCTGATCATACACTTAATCGATAACTTGCGCTTCAAGCAAACGTGTCACCAACTACGTTCAGCGTTACAACCATGTCATTTGTTTATTAGTTCCTACTCATTCGTTTGTGTTTTACTGAGCAGAAATAGTGAAAAAAATGTTAATGAATGTTGTATTCTAAAAACATATTTATATATTTAACTTATAAAATGTTGTAAATCGAAGCAATCGAGTTTAGTGCAGATGGGAGATTTGAAAATGTTATATTTGATCCCTTGACGAAGGTAGTTGGTTTTTCTGTAAGGTCGTGGTTTGCCCCCTTGTGTCGGTAAATGTGTTTACAACATCATGATCTGCGAGACAATTCCTAGTCTGCGATAGCTCTGAGGTGGTGCTTTCGTCTTTGACATCTCGTAAGGAATATACTAGTTTGTCATGGATAGTGTCGGTTTGACATCTTTTTTCTCGACAATATTTAGGCTCATGGAAGGGCGATATAGAGGCTGAAGGATGGATAAAGTCACGATGAAATTTCCGTTCAAATTGCACCAAGGCATGGTATTTTGTGTTCAATCTGTAGCTCTCATTTTGGGTCCAAACATTACAGTACATACATGAGAATCCCAATGCTACACACCCCCTCAACCACCGGACCAGTTTCATCGCTTATTGGCGAATCATCAGCGACAGCTCAGACAGAAACGTATTTGTGTGAATAGTGTTAGTAGTGCAGATAAAAACGCCGGTCACATGTTTACTACAGATTGGTAGGTTTTGTTTTTCCGTTCAATTGACTGTTTATCATGGATTTGGTATTAATTGATAATCAGTTATATTACTTCAAAAGAAATACAGCACCACACAGCACGGACACGACAAAGCATGGACACTGCCCAGGCACACTTGGACACGGCTGACCAAAGGGGCGACGAATGCTCTGCCCCATCATAGCAGGCTGACTCGGTGTCCTGAATGTTACAGGATCGTCCCGTTTCATACTTTCCCGGGAGGCCATTTGTGTATGTGGTAATGCTGTGTTGTGTCCCACCATCGTGCTTGTGTAGTGTCCCACTGCCATGTCCATGCCATGTCTGTGCTGTGTCGTGTCCTCCGTGAAGGGGGAGGTGGTGGCGAGGTGAAATCAGTCGCCGGGAGGCCAACACAGGTGATTAATTAATTGCTCAATTCGCCCGTGTCCATATGCTGGAAGCTCGGTAGAGATGGTTTCACACTTCCGAGCAATGGCTGTTTCTTCCGTTCAATCGTGGCAGATAACCACATGATCTCGCCATCTCTGTTGTTTCATAACAATGCTCTGTAAAATGTTCTGAGCACGAAAGAGAACACTTTGTTGGCCCGACCCACACTTGTATATTTCAGACAAACCTCTATAGAGGCAGAAAAGGTAGAGGCAGCAAAAAGACCAGTGTGGTTAAGCAGGGAGGTATATACACAGTGTAATTAAGTATAAGCAAAAGACATTTATTAAGTACAAAATAACATGACTCGAGTCCGACTCACCAGTATAGGAGGCTAGTTTAGAAAATGACTCAGGCCAAAAGGGAGTATGAAAAGGATATAGCCAAACATATTAAACATGACAGCAGAACATTATTTAAGTATATAAGGGTTAAGGAAAGGGTTAAAAGGAGCATGGGCCCATTGAGGAGAATTGTGCAGATGGACAATGAGGGTGACATTTGTAGTGCCGTGTACGGCCGAGTGAAGCCGCTGTGGGCGGGGCCGAGTGAGGCCTGTGTTGCCGTTGCCTGGAATAAAGATGGTGCAGGATCCTCTCTGTTCGCATCTTCATAACAAAGACATTACAATTGGCGACGAGGATTTTTCGGACCATGGCTACGTCGTATGGAAAGGTCCCGGAGTATGCTGGGGACAACTTTGAACTTTTTGCGCCACACTGAGCTTTTATTTCATCGCTAACGACATCGTCGAGGTGGGGAAGCAGAAAGTGATTCTTCTATCGTCCCTCTCGGTGGAGGTTTTCCGTTTGCTGTGTGACTTGATTTCGCCGGCGAGGACGTTGGATGATGCTGTTACCTACAAATCCATAGTGAAGACGTTGCACGACCACATTAAACCAGGCAAGTCACCACAGTTATCACGGTACGAGTTCGACAACCTGGTTCGGTTTCCCAATGAGAGGGTACCTGATTTCGTTGCCAGGGTTGAAGGAACTGCGCTCCAACGCGAGTCGAAAGAATTGACGCGACCAAAGACGGAATTCGTCCGAGTTGCTTTATTGAAACAAAACAGCTCAGGTATTCTGACAAGCCCGTTTATCGGGCAGCAATATATATACACATTTATGTCGGGAAGTTTGCCCGGCAAAAGCTATACCGGGCATGCCTGGGTGTCAAGGGCGAGCCTTGGAAAGGCGAGTCTGGACCTGCCCGGGCGTGTTTGGCTGCGGCCTGGCAAGTCGAGGCTGGGCGTGCCCGGGCGCTCTGGACGAGCCCTGGAAAGGCGATAGCGGGCATGCCCGGACGCTCTGGGCGAGCCCTGGAAAGGTGATAGCGGGCATGCCCGGACGCTCTGGGCGAGCCCTGAAAAGGCGATAGCGGGCATGCCCGGACGCTCTGGGCGAGCCCTGGAAAGGCGAGAGCGGGCATGCCCGGGAAAGACGAGACCGGGCGTGCCCGGGAGGTTCGGGCGTGCCCGGGAACAGTGAGTCCGGGCATGCCCGGGAGAGGCGCGTCTGGCCATGTTCTGGCCGGTGCAAGGCGATTGTGTGCATCCAGCGGTAACCGCTACAGGGTCAAGCATCTGGCGGGGGATTGTCACTTTGATGATGACAAACAATTACAAAGATTGAAGGATTGTTTTATCGCGGAGTTGCAAGATGATAAGATGGTCACGTTAATTTTACGGATAACGTTTGAAGAGATTACTTTTGCTAAAGAGGTTGAAGCTGCAGCTGTTGTGTAATAAGCTAGAAAGGATGTTTGCGCCATTGTTGGGGAGGGCTCTGCGGCTAATGCCATAGCTGTTGGAGGGTCGTGTGCTCGCAATTCTCCTGTGGGAGGGTCATGTGCTCACAATTCTCCAACTGGGTCGGAAGATTAGGGTTCTTCTTCTTCTTCTTCCCGGGTACATGCAAGCAGTGTGTAACAGGGACAACTACCACAGCAGCCTTGTCAGGGATGTGGTGGTTCACATTCTCGTGTGAGCTGTCCATTTCGGAATGCGGTGTGTTACTGGTGTGGTGAGACAGGCCATGTGCCGAGGGTTTGTCGGGACCAGGCACCGTTGTAGCGGTTACCGGAAGCATGACACAATCACCTTGCACTGGCCGATGACTTAACCGGCGGGCGGTTACTTGCCTGGACTCGCCCGGACGTGTCCGGACTTGCCTTGCCCGGGCGGACTCTCGATTTGCATACCACGCCCCGTTGAGAGGCGTGGCTGACTTATTTGCATACCACACCCCACCTGAGAGGCGTGGCTTTTGTGTGGTGAACTTTTGATATAAATTGCCGCCCGTGTCAACGGGCTATTCAGTGCTTTTGAGTTATTTCGAGTTGAGCAAGAATAAATAGCTCAGTGAAACTTCGTTCCTGGTGTCGTCCATTTTGTCCGGCTTTATCGTGCGAGCATAGCTCCACAATTGGTGACCCCTTTTCAAGAACATGGCGATGGAGTCATCTGTAGCTTTGAAGCTCCCTGGCTTTTGGGAATCGCACGCAGCCGTCTGGTTCGCCCAAGTGGATTCTCAATTCGCCCTGCGGAACATTACGGAGGACACGACGCGCCACCACCATGTGGTCTCCGCGCTCAACGCCTCCACCGCTGCCCGGGTCCTGAGCTTCCTACAGAACCCGCCGAACGCCGACAAATACGGCGCGCTCAAAGGCCTACTCCTCGGTGCGTTTGGACTTACGGAGACCGAACGCGCGCGAAAACTGCTCGACCTCCCGGAGCTGGGTGAGGCCCGTCCATCCGCATGCATGGACCACATGCTTGCTCTACTTGGTGACCACAGCCCATATTTCCTCTTCCGCAAGCTGTTCCTCCGGCAGCTACCCGGGCAGGTACGATTAGTTTTGGCTAATTCGCCCATCACGGACCCTCGTGCCCTGGCCAAGGAGGCTGATAATTTTTTCTCGGCCAGGCGACATGTCGGAGCGGCCGCCTGGAACCCTGGGCCAACCGAGGCAATGCCCGCGCCACAACCGGCGCCACCACCGGCCGAGTTAGCGCCACTGGCGGCAGCGGCTGCCGCGACGCCCCGTCGACCGAACCCGACGCGACCGCCGGAGCCTCCACCAGAGCGGACCATGTGCTATTACCACGCCAGGTTCGGGCAGAAGGCCAGAATGTGCCACCCACCGTGCACTTTCGGCAGGTCGGGAAACGACCAGGCTGGCGCTCGATGCCTGCCATGAGCATCGGCCATTCAGGCAGCCTTCTGTTTATTACGGACACAGTGTCCGGGCGGCGTTTTTTGTGCGACACCAGCGCTCAGCTGAGCGTGATACCCGCCTCGGAGCAGGACAAACAGGCCGCGCTTTGCGGCCCCGCCTTGGTCGCCACAAACGGCTCCTCCATCTGCACCTTCGGTTCGCGCAGCGTCGCATTCTGCTTCGGGGGCCAGCGCTTCAGGTGGGACTTCATCACGGCGAACGTGCCCATGGCCTTGCTGGGTGCAGATTTTCTGTGCTCGCATGGGCTTTTGGTGGACATCAAATGGCGTCGGCTCATCAATGTGGAGACCTTCAGCTCGCTCGCTTGCTCATTGAGCGGCTCCGTACCAACCAAGCTAGCCTGCGCGCTCCCGGCCGCGGACGATTTCACCCGCCTGCTCGCCGAGTTTCCCGCCCTCACGCAGCCGACGTTTTCGGCTGTCGCCGTCAAACACGGCGTCGAACACCACATCCCGACCACAGGTCCACCGGTCTACGACAGGGCTCGTTGCCTCGACCTGACCAAACTCGCCATGGTGAAGGCGGAATTCGACGCGCTGGAGCGATTGGGCATTGTGCGGCGCTCGAATAGCACGTGGGCCTCGCCCCTGCACATCGTGCCGAAACCGGGTGGCGGATGGCGACCATGCGGCGATTACCGCCGCCTCAACGATGCCACCACCCCCGACCGGTACCCGATACCACACATACAAGACTTTTCCACCCGTTTGGCGGGGCAGGTGATCTTTTCCAAGGTCGACCTTATTCGGGGCTACCACCAGGTACCCGTCCGGCCGGCCGACATGCCCAAGACGGCGGTAACTACACCTTTTGGCCTCTTCGAGTTCCTTCGCATGCCGTTCGGCCTTAAGAACGCGGCCCAGGCCTTCCAGCGGCTGATGTACAGCGTGCTGCGCGACCTCACCTTCCTTTTCGTCTACTTGGACGACATTCTCATCTCCAGCACTTCCCGGGCGGAGCACCTCATCCACCTGCGCACACTTTTTGAGCGCCTCGGCCAGCACGGCCTCATCATCAACCCAGCGAAATGCCAGTTTGGCGTAACGGCCGTCGACTTCCTGGGGCACCGCATCACGAAGCGCGGGGCCGTCCCGCTGCCTACCAAGGTGGAGGCAGTCACAAGTTTCCCACGGCCCCGCTCCATCAAGGCCCTACAGGAATTTTTGGGGATGGTAAATTTCTACCACCGGTTCGTGCCTTGCGCCACCCAACTCATGCACCCCCTGTACAAAGCCCTCCGGGGCAAGCCGGCCAAGCACGCGTCGCCTGGACAAAAGAGATGGACGCGGCGTTCACAGGCGCTAAGCTGGCCCTCGCCATCGCGACCATGCTGGCGCACCCGGCGCTCGACGCACCCATCACCCTCACCATGGACGCTTCCGACTATGCGGTGGGTGCCGTGCATGAACAGTGGGTGAATGGGGCTTGGCAACCGCTGGCCTTCTTCAGCCGGCAGCTTCGCCCTAACGAGCGCAAGTATAGCGCCTTTGACCGCGAGCTCCTCGGCCTTTACCTGGCCGTTCGCCACTTCCACCATCTTTTAGAGGGCCGCCCGTTCATGGCGTTTGTGGACCACAAACCCCTGGTCTTCGCCATGGCCAGGGTTGCAGAGCCGTGGTCGGCCCGCCAGCAGCGCCAACTCTCTGCCGTGTCCGAATTTACGACGGACATCCGGCACGTCGCGGGCAAGGACAACGCTGTGGCCGATTGCCTCTCCCGGTCCGGCACGAACACCGTCCACCTCGGTGTGGACTTCGCCCGCATGGTGGCCGACCAGACCGCCGACCCCATGGTGCAAGCCCTCCGGACAGCGGACACAGGCCTGCGGTTGGCCGACGTCCCCTTCGAGGACACAGGCACAGTTCTCCTGTGCGACGTTTCCCTGGGCCAACCTCGCCCCATCGTACCCACCGGATGGCAGCGGCACATTTTTGACGCCCTCCATGGCCTTTCCCACCCGGGCCGGAAAGCGTCACAGAAGCTCGTGGCAGCAAAGTTCGTCTGGCATGGGCTCCGTAAGGACGTCCGCGACTGGGCCAATGCCTGTGTCGCCTGCCAGCGCGCAAAGGTCCACACAGCACACCCAGGCCCCGTTGGCACCATTCCATGTGCCCACGCGGCGCTTCGACCACGTCAATGTGGACCTGGTGGGACCCCTTCCCTCCTCGCGGGGCTTCACCCACCTCCTCACGATGGTGGACAGGTCCACCAGGTGGCTGGAGGCCGTCCCGCTGGCATCAACAACATCCGCCTACGTGGCGCAGGCCTTCATTGGCACCTGGATTGCCCGTTTCGGCGCCCCCTCGGACATCTCCTCCGACAGAGGCCCGCAATTCACCTCCGAGCTTTGGGGCGCGGTCGCCCAGGCCTTGGGGGTCAAGATACACCGCACCACGGCCTACCACCCCCAAGCCAACGGCTTCTGCGAAAGGTTCCACCGCTCGATGAAGGCTGCTCTCAGGGCCAGCCTCCAGGGCGACAGTTGGGCCGACAGGCTCCTGTGGGTCCTATTGGGCCTCTGAACGGCCCCTAAAGAGGACCTCCAGGCTTCCACCGACGAGCTGGTCTATGGCCAGCCACTGCACGTGCCGGGCGAGTTCATCCTTGACGCCACCGGCCCCTGGTCCACGGCTCGCCAATGCTCGGTCATCCAGGAGGCCGCCAGGAGATTTGCCCCCGTGCCCACATCCCACCACTTCTGCCCCCAACCCCACGTCCCCCCAGCACTTCGCACTGCGGAGTACGTTTTTATCCGGAACGACGCACACCGGGGACCGCTCCGGCCGCCGTACAATGGACCTTTCCGGGTCCTGAAGAGGGACGACAAGTTGTTCATCATTGACATCGGTGGGAAACCGGACCGCATCTCCGTGGACCGCCTCAAGCCGGCCCATTTGGACCTCGACCAACCTCCACGGTTGGCCCTTCCTCCACGACAGGACCGTCCCCCGTCAACCAAGCCCCCCGCCTGACCATCCACTGTCACGCCACCTACCACCCCCACACGAATCGCCAGGGGTCGTTTCGGCCGGGTCATCAAGACTCCCTTCAAACTGACTCTCCGGTGCAAGTTAATTCTGGGGGGGGGGGGGTGCATGTAGCGGTTACCAGAACCATGACACAATCACCTTGCACCGGCCGATGACGTAACCGGCGGGCGGTTACTTGCCCGGACTCGCCCGGACGTGTCCGGACTTGCCTTGCCCGGGCGGACTCTCGATTTGCATACCACGCCCCGTTGAGAGGTGTGGCTGACTTATTTGCATACCACGCCCTGCCTGAGAGGCGTGGCTTTTGTGTGGTGAACTTTTGATATAAATTGCCACCCGTGTTA
Source organism: Myxine glutinosa (assembly GCF_964187855.1). NCBI lineage: Eukaryota > Metazoa > Chordata > Myxini > Myxiniformes > Myxinidae > Myxine > Myxine glutinosa. Next base: position 291,266,377 of record NC_136261.1, on the reverse strand, counting down.
ACGGGCTATTCAGTGCTTTTGAGTTCTTTCGAGTTGAGCTGGAATAAATAGCTCAGTGAAACTTCGTTCCTGGTGTCGTCCATTTTGTCCGGCTTTATCGTGCGAGCATAGCTCCACACCGTCATCGGTTGATGTGGTCGGGGCTGGCAGTGAGTTTGATCAACAGGGCATGTTTCCGATGACGTCAGCTGCGAATCACCCTGTTGTGGTAGCTGTCAGTGTGAATGGCAGGCCAGTCAACTTCACAGTGGAAACCGGGGCATCAGTCAGTCTCGCGAGTAAACGGATCTGGCGTCAGTTGGATTGTCCGGTGTTAGCCTCAATACACACTACCCTTCGGACTTACACAGGGGAGATGATAAAGCCATTAGGTTTGATGGATGTATCGGTTCGTTATCGAAACTAGCAACCGGTGTTGCCGCTGCATGTGGTTGATGGTTCTGGACCATCTCTACTTGGTCTTGATTGGTTGGACACCATTCGTCTGGATTGGACAAACATTTACAGTGTGCATACGTCATTTTCGTCTCCTTTGCACTTGGAGGGGATCTTGGAAAAAACACCAAGTTCTATTCGGGCCTGAACTTGGGAAGCTCAAAGGTGCTCAATGTCACCTGCACCTGAAGGAGGATGTCAGTCCACGATTCTGTAAGCCTCGACCCGTGACATATGCCCTTTGCGATCGGGTCAAAGCGGAGCTAGATTGATTGGAAAAGATTGGGGGTCATTGAACCGGTGGAACACTCTGAGTGGGCGACACCTGTGATCACAGTGCTTAAGTGGAATGGAGGTATTCGCCTGTGTGGTGATTTTAAATCAACTGTTAACCCCAACCTCTGCGTGGAGCACTGGAGCAGTATCCACTGCCATCCATTGATGAGATATATTCAAAGTTGGCGGGGAGTCGGTACTTCACGAAGTTGGACTTGCGTGATGCATACTTTCATCTTGAGATCGAGCCGGAGGATCGTCACCTCCTTACCGTAAATACGTGTCAGGGTATGTACCAGTATACCTGTCTTTGTTTTGGGATCACTTCAGCCCCGGCAATATGGCAGAAGGTGATGGATCGTCTTTGTGTCGACTTACCGGCACAATGCTACTTGGATGACATCTTCAATGCGGGCACCACGCCCGAACAACATCTTGAGAACATTGACAAGGTGATGTCTAAGTTAGCTGCTCATGGCCTTCGCTTGAACAAGGACAAACGCTTATTCTTTCAGAAGCAAGTGGAATACCTGTGGCATGTCATCACCCCAGCGGTGCTGTCAAAAGCCCCTCAAAAAGTCGACGCGATAGCCGACATGCCCAGCCCAAGGGACAAGGTTCAGCTTCGTTCCTTCATTGGGCCTGCTCAGTATTACCAGAGGTATGTCAGCAATCTAAGCACCGAGCTTGCTCCGCTGACTCGCATGCTGCATCGAGCTGTTTGTTGGAGGTGGAGTTTGACGGAACAAGCAGCATTAGAACGAGTCAAAATACGCCTTAATGCAGACACAGTACTTGCACATTACGAACCTTCACGTCCTCTTATTCTGGTGTGCGACAGCTCGTCGTATGGCATCGGTGCCGTCATGTCTCAGGTAATGGGTGACGGTGCTGAGTGTGCGGTGTGTTTTGCGTCACGTGCTCTGACAGCCGCAGAGTAGAACTATGCTCAGATTGAGCATGAAGTGCTGAGTTTGGTATGGGGCGTGTTGAAAATTCGTCAGTACTTGATAGGTCAGCATTTTCTCCTGCAAACTGATCATCAGCCACTTCAGTTCTTGTTTCATCCTCAGAAAAGCATTCCAGTCACTACCGCTGCTCGGATACAGAGATGGTCCGACTATGAAATCAAATTTCGTTATTCCGAACGGCATGCTAACTGTGATGGCTTGTCTCGATTGCTGTCTACAAAGGTCGGTGCCGAACCTACATTTGAGGCCGAGGTGTTCATGTTGGAACAGATTGAATCTGGTCTGGTAATCACTGTGGAAGTGGCCACTGCCATTCGTCGTGATCTTGTGCTGTCACATGTTGTGCACGTTGTTTTGTCAGGTTCTTGGCGTGAGTTGCCCTCGACGTCAGAATATGCTCCATATGTGTCGCGTGCGTCTGAGCTGTCTTTAGCTCAAGGTTGTGTAATGTGGGGCATGAGGGTGGTCATTCCTGCTGCTTTACATCAGTACTGTCTCAATGAGTTGCATGAGTCATTTGGGTTTGGTCAAAACATAGAGTTTAGCCCGGAGTTTGTTGTGGTGGCCCGGGCTTGATGCGGACATCAAGCAGACGATAAAAGCCTGTCATACATGATGCTGATAAATCCCTCACGTGTGTCGTTGTTATGGCCGCCTGCTGATAGAATGTGGCAGCGCATTCCTGTAGATTCTGCAGGGCCAGTCATGGCCAGCATGTTTCTGGTGTTGATCGACGCTTACTCAAAGTGGCCAGAAGTAGCTATAATGCAGTCCACCTCGGCAGAGAACATGGTGGAGCATCTGCGGAGTATTTTTTGCGAACAAGGGGGTTCCGGAGATTTTAGTTTCGGATAATGGTTCGCAGTTTGTATCTGAGGTGTTTGTTGTGTTCATTCGTGATAATGGTATCAAACACCTGAAGTCGGCGCCTCACCACCCAGCTAGAAATGGCCAAGCTGAGTCATTTGTCAAAGCGTTGAAACATGTCTTGCATAGAGGCCAAGCGGTTCGATCTGTGCATAGTTGGGTTGATGTGTTTTTGCATGCCTATCTTAATTCAGTGCATTCTACTACACAGGAAACGCCTGCATTCCGCATTTATGGCCGACAGTTGCGGTCGTGCCTGGATTTGCTTCGACCTGGTGCACCTAAAGTTGTTACGGCGACCAATGTTTGTTCATTCACAGTGGACCAGCCAGTTTTGGCACGGGACTATGTACACCAACAGAAATTGATGCCGGCTGTTGTGGTCCGAGTTTTCGGTCTGGCTAACTACCTTGTTCGTACTTCGGCCGGGCTTATCTGGAAACGTCATGTGAATCAGTTGTTGGCTCGCGGGTCCGGTCATTCACACACAACCAATTCCGTTCCGCTGTGCGATGTGTCCTCAACTCCTTATCCATTGAGGTGCCCGTGACCACGTTTCGGCCAGCTGCTCATCCATCTTTGGAGCCTGATGTTCATGGCAGTGCGAGTAGTGTGGATTTTCCTCCGGTTTCGGTTGAGCCTAGTTTGGTGTCTGGTGGGGAGCCCTCATCTGTTTCCAATGCCTCACCGTCGCACGGTCGTGTCCACAGCTCAATGCCCGCATGTTTCTTCTCGACGCCTTGTGCGACCAGTATATTTGAAAGACTATGTGACTTAAGGGAGTGCAGTGCCGTGTACGGCCGAGTGAGGCCTGTATTGCTATTGCCTGGAATAAAGATGGTGCTTGATCCTCTCTGCGTGTCCGCATCTTCATAACAGAGACATTACAAGATAATTTAAAAGAAAAAAATTGCTTCTGCATTCATAAAGGAACAGTAAGGAGAACTTGCAATGGCTGAGTGTATCTGTCTCGTGGTGTGAGCAAGGGATTTCAGAAGATATCCAAGTAGGAGTGGAGAAAGTGAAGAAACAATTAGAAAAAAAATGGATGCTAAAGCTACAGGAACGGATAACATCCATCGAATAGTATTGAGAGAGGTGGCAGAGCATATAATCGTGGTGTTGGTGGATATCTTTAACAGCCCATTGGAGTCAGGACAGGTAGCAGAAGATTGGAGAGCAGCAAATGTAAGAATGTTATTTAAGACAGGTTCCAAAGAATAATTGGGGAACAATAGTAGACTTGTTACCTTGACTTCAGCTATGGGGAAGGTGTTGGAGATGTTAATTAAAGAATATATAGGAAACCATTTGAATAACTTCATACCAACTAAAGGTAGTCAGCATAGATTTAGCAAAGGGAGATCATGATTGACAAATTTATGGAGTTCTATGAAGCAGTTTCTGATTGGGTGGATAGGGGAAGTGCAGTGGATGGAGTACATTTTGAGTTTCAGAAGGCATTTGACAAGGTACCACATAGAGAGTTGTTAGCTCAGGTGAGAACATGTGGACTGGCTGGTCGGGTACGGTAGCTAACTTGATTGCTGATAGGAAGCAAGCTGTAGCTGTGAGTGGGCGGATGTCTAGCTGGGAGGAATAAGTAGTGGGTAATAATAAAATGAAGTAGTGAGATCATTTTACATCAATGATTCATTTACATCATCAATGATCATTGATAAAAATCATTATCTATCTATCTATAATTCCAGTAATCTCTGTGTGTATGCGACCGCTGTTTCTCGACAACTACCGTTCCGATATACTTGAAACTTGCCAGGTATATTGCTGGGGACCCGAGGATGTGCCTTTTCAAGGTTTCATATTAATCGGACAAGTAGTTACCGAGCTATGTCCAAAAAACGATTCGACCAATCAGAGAGCAGCGAGCTACCGAGCTATGGCGATTTAGCCGTTCGCCGTTCGCTTTGGCTTTGCGAATGGACCAAACCATTTCATGTAAATAGAGGGGGGGGGTTCTACCGTACTCGCAAGCCGTTCGCTTTGGCTTTGCGAATGGACCAAACCATTTCATGTAAATAGAGGGGGGGGGATATAATTTTAGATATATATATAGTACGGGCATGCCCTAGTATATATAAAACACAGTTTGTGTGTGTGTGTGTGTGTGTGTGTGTGTGTGTGTGTGTGTGTGTGTGTAATGTTACCGATAGACTCATAAACGGAGAGGCTCACGTGCTTCATATTTGGCATAGACATGGCCATTGAGCCTGGGAAGAACATGGCCGACCTAAAAAAAAAAAATTCATAATATTTTTTTACCATATTTTTACCTTAGCGCATTTCAGCGAGGAATATAATACATGGCATCTGAGCTGGTCGCAGAGCAGCGTGCTGATTCGCTCAGAGCGATGATGTTCCAACTTTGCCGCCATAATCTCACAGTTATGCGTTCGCACGTAATTCAGTTTTTTCACATTTCAGCGAGGAACATTGCCATTCACACCACATAGGTTTTTTTTTCTTTCATCTTTAGATCCATATTTTTAGCCATAATGTAGCGAATGTAGCGTAACGTAGCGTAGCTAACGTAGCGTTAGCATAACGTAGCGTAGCGTAGCGATCCTTGCTCAGGATCTTCGTCAGGTTCGCGAGCGAGTTAGCCAAAACGTAAAAGTGAAAATATATCGATTTTTTAATTCATATTTACCTCAGCGCATTTCAGCAAGGAACATTATACACGGAATCTCAGCTGGTGGCAGAGCAGCACGCTGATTCGCTCAGAGCGATCATGTGATGTTCCAACTTTGCTGCCATAATCTCACAGTTATGCGTTCGCACGTAATTCAGTTTTTTCACATTTCAGCGAGGAACATTGCCATTCACACCACATAGGTTTTTTTTCACTTTCATCTGATATTTGTGATTTATTTCAAACAAACTGTATTTCCCATCTACACGGCCATGTATTCCTATTAACGTTATGTAAAGTACATAAATTGTGTGGATTACATCATTTGTGGATGTGATCAATTGCCAGTAACCATCTATATCCCTCCCCTCCCCTTCCTCCTCCCCCTCCCTCCCGCTCCCCCTCCCTTCCCCCCCTCCCCCTCCCCATCCCCTCCCTTCCCCCTCCCCTCCCCTCCCCCTCCCTTTCCCCCATGCCCCTCCCTTTCCCCCCTACCCCTTCCTTTCTACCCTACCCCTTCCCCATCCCCCTCCCCCTCCCCCTCCACCCTCTTCTCCCCTCCCCCCCCCCCTCTTCTCCCCTCCCCCCCCTCTTCTCCCCTCCCCCCTCTTCTCCCCTCCCCCCTCTCCTCTCCTCCCCCCCCGTTCCCCGCCCCTCCCCTTCCCCCTTCCCCCTTCCCTCCCCTCCCCCGCCCGGCAATGCCGGGTACTTCTGCTAGTTATTTATAATTTACATCAATGATTTGGATAGTGGGATTAAGAGTTAGCATTCTAAACTTGCAGATGACATAAAACTTGAAGATAAGGTGGATAGGAGAGAGGGGGGGGGGGGGGGTGATCAGATTTAGGAATGTTTAGATACTTTCATAGTTTGGGAAAAAGATTGGCAGCAGCAGTTTACATAAAATGTGAGGTGCTGGAGATGGGTAGGGATAATAATAATAGATTACATGATGAATTTGATAATTCGACAAGTACAAAACTTCAGCCAATCAAGATGCAATTTCTTGAGCGACATGACAGCATAAACTGGTGCAGAAAAAAATAATAATGATGACGTCATCGGTCACGTGGTTCGGCCGCCATCTTGGAAAAACCGAAAAACTAAGCACCTCCATATCTCTGAAAGTGCTGAATAGAAAAAAATGAGACATGGCTCATTGTAAAGAACTCTCCATGGGGAATAAAATATGTTAATGATGATGTCATAGGTGCCTCCATTATGACGTCATAATTTGACAAGTACAAAACTTCATCCGATCAAGATGAAATTTCTTGAGCATCAACGAATAAATTAGTTTAGAAAACAAATAATGATGACGTCATTGGTCACGTGGTTTGGCCGCCATATTTGTCCAAAATGGCTGATAAAAAAGTACATTCCGGCAAGTCCTCGGTCTCTGACCGATTTTTCATCTATTTGTCTGTTTGTCTTTTTGTCTGTTTGTCTGTTTGGTTGTATATCTGTTTGTCCATAAAGAACGCGAGTATGCTTTTCTCTGCAACCGTTGGTCCAATTGACAATAAATTTTCACGAGAGGAGCGCCTTCTCCTGTAGAATTATTTATGACAATTACGACATAATATATCAAGTGGTACGGGCGCCATCTTGGAAAAAAGGAAAAACTTTGCACCTCTATCTCCGAAACCACTCCATGGAAAAGAATTGAAACATGGCTCATTGTCAAGTACCCCCCCCCCCCCCCCCCCAAGGGAAACAACATACATTCATGATGACGTCATCGGTGCCTTAATTATGACGTCATAATTAGATACGGAACGAATAGCTTATCCAGCTGCTTGCTAATGGAACACATTCACATTCACATTGAATAATATTAATGGAAATTTACGTAGGTTTTTACATTTTAACTGTGGAGATCGAGAGAATATGAAAAACGCGTCTCTGGTGTGTTATATCTGCCATCGTTGTTGATATAATTTGTGGGGATAATTCCACTCGACTATAAATTGGTTGTGGATTTATCAGACTGTTTCCCTGAGGGTTTGTGCTCCCTCCACGTAATATACAGTGCATTCAGAAAGTATTCAGACCCCTTCACTTTCTTCATATTTTGTTATGTTGCAGCCTTATGCTGAAATCGTTTAAATTCATTTTTTCCCTCATAAATCTACACTCAATACCCCATAATGACAAAGAAAAAACAGGATTTGAGAAAGTTTTGCAAATTTATTAAAAAGAAAAAACTGAAATATCACATTGACATAAGTATTCATACCCTTTGCTATGACATTTGAAATTTAGCTCAGGTGCCTCCCATTTCTCTTGATCATCTTTGGGATGTTTCTACACCTTGATTGGAGTCCACCTGTGGTAAATTCAATTGATTGGACATGATTTGGAAAGGCACACACCTGTCTACATAAGGTTTCACAGCTGACAATGCATATCAGAGAAAAACCAAGCCATGAGGTCGAAGGAACTGCATGCAGAGCTCAGAGACAGGATTGTGTCGAGGCACAGATCAAGGGAAGCCTACAAAAAAATTTTCTGCTGCATTGAAGGTTCCCAAGAGCACAGTGTCCTCCATAATTCTTAAATGGAAGAAGTTTGGAACAACAAGGACTTTTTCTAGAGCTGGCCGCCTGGCCAAGCTGAGCAATCGGGGGAGAAGGGCCTTGGTAAGAGAGGTGACCAATAACCCGATGGTCACTCTGGATGAGCTCCAGAGATCCTGTGTGGAGATGGGAGAAACTTCCAGAAGTAGAGTCCCTTTATATACAGAGTTGCGACATAGAGGGTCTGGAAAAATCTAGTCACGTGATTGCGTGGAGCCATTTTGAGTCCATCACGGACAGGATCAGGATCGGACGCATATCGGTCAGCGTTTTAACGTTCCCGCTGTACGCAGCGTTCTCATTCGTGTTTTACATCGATTTTATGACAAAATGACAGGTTGTAGCGCCTGTGGGTGCACAAATAGAACGGAGAAGGGATTCAAGATGTATGGTCTCTGAGATCATACGACCTTTCACAATGGTCTCTGAGACCTTCGTAAAACAAATAATAAAATAAGTTTTATTTTTTGTACTTTCACATGGAAGATAGGATTATTGTCATTCTAAATTTTCAATGATGCTTCAGAAAGAATTTGCTAGAAACCAATTCATGCCAGTGATACAGTTGTATGCCACAACTGAGAAAGGGGGGGGGGGGGGGCATGCATTGAATGTATGTATTTGTCTCTGTTGATTTGAATGTGTGAGGACATTAACTTGTGTTTGTGTGTGTGACTTTCAATTTATAATTTGTATGTGTGTGCATTAGCACATGCGTGTATGTGTGTGTGTGTGATTGTAAATATGTAATTTGTATATGTATTAGAGATTGTGTGTGTGTGTGTGTGTGTGTGTGTGTGTGTGTGTGTGTGTGTGTGTGTGTGTGTGTGTGTGTGTGTGTGTGTGAGAGAGTGAGAGAGTGAGAGAGAGAGAGAGAGAGAGAGAGAGAGAGAGAGAGAGAGAGAGAGAGAGAGAGAGAGATAGAGGGAGAGAGGGAAAGAGGGGGCCGGGGGTAGGGGGGCTAATCTATTTTTGGTGGGATTAATATATGATCGGCAACATGCAGCAAAGTTTAGATTAATAATTTAAATGTGAAAATTAAACAAACACAAATATATACCCACACACGATAAACAAGGTCAAACAACTGCAGAAATACAAAGATAACTCTTAACATTGTATTGTACATGTACATGTATAAGCAGGGAGGTGAGAGTTCGAGTCTCGCTCTCACCTCCCTGAAATTAAAATGAGGCTGAAATAAGCAGCACGTGTACCTGTCTATTTCATTCCTTCTTTGTCATGGTTCTAATTGTCTGTGACTGTTAAATCACAACCAGCTCTGTGATTTTCTTCTTTATCATATGGCTCTTAGTTGTCATAAATCTTCTATTTTGTCATCTTCACATAATTTGTTCATTATCAACATGGAAAAGACCATTCCCATCTCTCATACATATAGAGAACATAATGGAATACACGGTGCAATGCACTAGCGCCATACGGCGGCTCCGCACTGAATGGATTCAAAATGGCGTCAAATCGTTAGTCTCTATAAAGGGACTCTACCAGAAGGACAACCATCACTGCAACACTCCACCGATCTGGGCTTTATGGCAGAGTGGCCAGACGGAAGCCAAACAGTTCAATCTCGGTTTCATCAGACCACAGAATCTTGTTTCTCACAGTCTGAGAGTCCTTTCGGTGCTTTTTTGCAAACTCAGAGCGGGCTTTCATGTGTCTTTCACTGAGGAGAGGCTTCCGTCGTACGCATATCAATGTCTCTGCCGACAAATAAATTAAATAATCCCAGTTGTCGTTGTCCTGGTTACCGCCGACACCTTCTTTTCCCGCGATTTCCGGCCCAGAGACGGGGCGGTTTGGTCGCCGCTTGCTGTTTGCATGACGATACCACTTGCACAACGTGAGATTCGACGAGGCTGTGGATCAAACCTCGTCCGTGTTCGGACCTCGTCTGCCAGGTTGGTAATTCCATTCCCACATTCCCTGCATTCCCTGCTGGTAATCAGGGTCGCTGATGGCTTCTCAGGATCTATAACTGCTTCTCGGGATCTCTGACTGCTTCTCGGGATCTCTGACTGCTTTTATGGATCTCTGACTGCTTCTATGGATCTCTGACTGCTTCGCAGGATCTCTGACTGCTTCTCGGGATCTCTGACTGCTTCTCGGGATCTATGACTGCTTCTCGGGATCTATGACTGCTTTTCGGGATCTCTGACTGTTTCTCGGGATCTCTGACTGTTTCTCGGGATCTCTGACTGTTTCTCGGGATCTCTGACAGTTTCTCGGGATCTCTGACTGTTTCTCGGGATCTCTGACTGTTTCTCGCGATCTCTGACTGTTTCTCGCGATCTCTGACTGTTTCTCTCGATCTCTGACTGCTTCTGGGGATGTCTGACAGCTTCTCCGGATATATGACAGCTTCTCGGGATCTATGACAGCTTCTCGGGATCTCTGATTGCTTCTCGGGATCTCTGATTGCTTCTCGGGATCTTTGAGCATATTTTTGCTTTTGAGCATATTTTTGATCATATTTTTGATCTTTGAGCATATGCTTTGAGCATATCTCGGGATCAAAATATATACAGCATATTTTCACTTTGCACAAAAATAACATCAAGTAATCGAATCAATAGGAATGTCCTGTGCCTATAACATCGACGTTATAGGCACAGCTGCATCTAGGCATTGTGTAACATCGACGCGGCTTTTGTTTTAATTAAAACTTTTTGTACTTGTTAAGTATATAATTCAGTTTTAATAAAGATTTAGAGGTTGAAAATGCATTTGAATAAATTAATTCCGGATTTTACCACTGTTTTCCAGCAGGTATTACACCACCCTTATGATGATGTCTTTAAAAACAGTACGTTTTCTATTTGGAATGATTTTCGAATTCATTTCACTGCCAAGCAGACAGAGTAAAAGTATAATCTCACACCTCTTTGTGCATGTGCGGTCAGGACGATTTCAGAGCCAAATATACGGTTAAACAGCAGGGTTGTCTTCCTCTTCTTCTTCAGATTAGTGTTCAATATATAACATTCAATTTAAACAAGCTGCTCCTCGATCATAAACTGATAAGACGGACGGACATGAACCAATTGCTTAGCAACGCTTTTCGCTTAGTGTGTGCGGGGTAATGAATCGATGAACTGTGACAACAAGCGAAAATAATGTGAACCAATTGGCAGAGGTTGCAGTAGATTATGGAACAGCAAAGCATGCACGATCCACTTGCGGACGAACCCAATATCCAGACAACTGAACTTGTTCGTAAATATGTTTTATGCAGTACAGTATTGTTTAAACAAAACCTCTCACCCATGCACCGATGATGGCTTTTCCATATGTGATAGATATTATATGCAGCCCACTTTTTAATCAAAGGGAGAGGAAGTACTACATACAAGATGATGTCAATTTCTCTAAACTACACCTGTGTACATTTGATCACATAACATGAAATAAACATCCCCATTAATCTCCTCTAATATTCACATTTCCAGATGTGACCAACATTCCAGGATACTTTCTGGAGGCAGGACGCTTCTTTGAGCATCGACATGGCAAAGAGGATCAGCCTGAGTGAGAATTACCTTCGATTGCGGTGTGATGCCTCGTCAGGAGCAGGCAGGGTATGGAATGGTTTCTGCAGTGTTGATGATAGGGAAACATTGCCTTACACCCATGCAAGTGACACCTCCACTTCTGTACCTGAATTATTCCCATAAACCGAGAAGATAGTTTGTATAACCTTGAGCTGTGGCATTGTTTGTAGTTCTGAAGGCACAGCTGTAATCCTTGTCATGTGGTTCTAAACCGAGTCATCTTGAAGCATACTCATTTGCTGGAGATCACTTTGAGGTCTGCAGGAAACTTTCTGGGGTCACCAAATAAAGAAAGTAATAGGAAATGTGCAGACAAATTGAATTGATAAACACAATATGGTACGTGACTGAGGCAATCATAGAAAGGTACCTTCTCACAACCATTCTGCTCTTTTGTCTTTATGTATTGCAAAAAACTGGTTCTGGTTGGGATAATCCATATTCAAAAATATATGCAGAATGGATCTAGAATCTGCTGAAATACTGGTTAAAGTCCAGGTTATCATTTGTATTTAGCTGGGTATTAGTCACTATATAAGGCTGGCAGGATGGCCTAGAGGTACGCACACTCGCCTCTAAGCCATCTAGCCTGGGTTTGAATCCCGACCCAGCTATACACCGTCAACCTGGTGTTTCGCAGCCAGGGTGATTCATCAATGAGTGTGCCGTCCCTCGGATGGACGTTAAACTGGCATTCCATCTGCCGGAATTACTTGGTGGGCGTTAAATATCCCACGGTGTCCTTCACGAAGAGTAGGTGAGCAAGAGCACGCCACCAGTACGCCACCAGATGCCACCAGGACGCCACCAGGATGCCACCAGGACGCCACCAGACACCACCAGATCGCCACCAGGACGCCACCAGACGCCACTAGACGCCACCAGACTCCACCAGGACGCTACCAGGACGCTACCAGGACGCCACCAGAACGCCACCAGACGCCACCAGACGCCACCAAATGCCACCAAACGCCACCAGGACGCCACCAGGATGCCACCAGTACGCCACCAGATGCCACCAGACGCCACCAGACGCCACCAGACGCCACCAGGAAGCCACCAGGACGCCACCAGGACGCCACCCGGAGGCCACCACTGACGCCATCAGACGCCACCAGGACGCCAACAGACGCCACCAGGACGCCACCAGGAGTCAGGACGCCACCAGGACGCCACCAGGACGCCAGCCGGAGGCCACTACTGATGCCATCAGACGCCACCAGGACGCCACCAGGACGCCACCAGACGCCACCCGGAGGCCACCCGGACGCCACCCGGACGCCACCAGACGCCACCAGGACGCCACCAGGACGCCACCAGGACGCCACCAGACGCCACCAGGACGCCACCAGGACGTCACCCTGAACAAATTACAAATTCCTGCCCTAACTACTGCTGGGAGAACAATGGCAAACCCCCCAGCATAACCCCAGGCCACAGAACTGCTTCGACAGAACCAAAGCTCTGTAACGCAGAGTTTGGTACACCAGATACCTTATTTTTCACTCAAATAACCTACACCCTGGTATGCACCACACCTGGGGAAAAAATGTCATGCACCTATAACCCGCATGTCGGTATACCCCACAAGCCAGATTTCCTCTCCACATGATCTGCAACTTTCATGTTTTTTCATGTTGTGTGTTAATTTTCCAAGTTTATTGAAGAGCACTCGCCAAGTGGCTTAAGCACTCAAGCAAGCACTCCATCCCAAACCGTTGATAAGGAACGGCTGGCTTGGCAAGCGCTAGCTAGCTGCTTGGTAAATGAACACACTCATGGAGATACACGATGTCCATATTTCCCGCAGCCGACAAGGCTTTGGTGTCGATGGCCAAGCAACGGCTCTTATGAAATGCAACTGCGGTAGGACAACAACCACTTGACATTAAAAGGAACATCCTGAGAAAGGGTTGTTGTAATAATTAAAGTTTACTGTACCGATGTGTTAAAAACTAGGGTGGATTCCAGTGCCTTTGTTTACTTTGTCACCGATTGGAATGGAAGGCTGCAATGTTGAATCATTTTCGCCATTTACCGCATGTTGAAACATTGGCCGTTTTAGCATTACCTGTGTGTAGGATTTTCCGTCTTGACGTCACACCACGCTCGCTTGAGACATTTTGCTGTTTTTTTCTAATAATCTATTTCCTTCATCATGCCACATAAGAGCCAGTTCCCTTTCCCCAGCCAACACCATCACCATTATCATTGTTTTCAGCTCCATTATCATTAAAGGTACATTGATTTTACACAGTACTACTCCCACAGTTTTGGGGCCAGCCCCACCAAGTTTTCTGTGCACCTTTTGGGGTCCCTGCACGTGTCCTAAAGTGGGGAGGCGGGGATGGAAGGGGTTTTCATAAAATTTCTAGGAACATTTTTACAACAACAAAAACAACCACGATCGGATGGATGGAATCGGATGGAATTTGGCAGAGAGGTAGAGCATGTAAAGGACGAAATGATTAGATTTTGGTGAAGATCCGGATCATGATCAAATAATTTTTTGAGTGATTCTTCACCATTGAGTGATGCGGCAAAAGGCGATAATATAACATGATATTTTAAAAAGTTATGGACGAGTTATGACAAAACTTGGTGGATGAGTTGGGTAGGTGACAAGAACAAGGTGATTAGATTTTGGTTCAGGCCTGAATCCAGATCCAGACTATCAGTGGGATAAAAAACGTAAAACTGTTCAGCCTGGTGGAGCTATGCACTCTACCGAGTGCCGTTCTAGTTGTTTTACATATTGTGCTCTCACCCGTGCGTATGATGGGTTTCTCACTAGTTTAATATAAAGCACATTTGAATTCAATAAAACGATTCATTTCTCATTCAGGACTATCTTTTTGGTAAGAATTCTCATTTTCAAATCCAAGTTCCTCCCTCAGGTCAAGCACAATCAATGCTGTATCACCAACCCTCCACTACAATCCATTTGACGTTCTTGGCTTTGTACCTGATATCAACCAAAAGCGGCTCCAAATGGACATTCCTGACAATCATGACATTAATTTCAGGGAGTAGCTCTTTTCCACTTTCATACTTGTCTGAAGGTCAATAAAAGAATGTCATTTGGCTTGTCAATATACACTCTGGGGCTGACTCACTTAAATTCTGTCTTGCATCGCCCCTCAAGGATGTTGCATTATCAGTCCATTAGATCACTCTTTTGGATATTGTTTTGAATGCACCAATGAAAAGAGAACTTACTCTGTCATGGATAAAGTGCTGAGATTCTGTCACTAGTGACCTTGATCATCATGTAGTGGTTACCTTATTCACATGTCGCGGTTACCTTATTCATATGTCGCGGTTAACTTATCCGCATGTGACGGTTACCAATACGATGGGTTTGGTCTAACCCACGCACACGGGCTTTTGGTTGTGTGGTCGTGACGCACGCGCGGCTGTTGGAGCCACGCCCTCCGAAGAGGGTTCTTGGTTTTATATAAGCCGTTACGACTTCCGTTCACGAGCAGTTGCTGGAGATTTCTGTACAGTAAACAAGCTTTGTACCCAACGAAATGGCCTCTTCTTGTCGTCTTCGGCAACTACTAAACTGGTGACCTCGGTGCCCCCGAACGTATTCGGGGGCCAAATGAACACGGCAGTATTGCGACCGCAATTTCTTCCACAAGACCTCAACTCGAACTGCCGGAGTTTTAGCAACGACGAGCGGCCATGTGGTTCGCGCATCGCGCTCGGTTCCTCCTCTACGACTGGAGGGGCGAACCAGCTCCGGGACCCTCTGAAGGAACGCCGTTACGGGGCGTTGGCGGCACGGCTACTTCGTCGCCTCCGCGCACACAGGCCGAGTACTCCTGCTCGTCGCCTTCGCGCACACAGGCCGAGTACTGCTGCTCGCCGCCTCTGCGCACACAGGCCGAGTACTGCTGCTCGTCGCCTCCGCGCACACAGGCCGAGTACTGCTGCTCGCCACTCCTACTACTGCTCCTATGGCGGATCCCGAGGCTGATGCTGCTGCAACTACAACTACTACTGCTGCTCATCTCTTGCGCACGCATGGCTGCTTCGTTACCTTCGCGCGCATTGGAGCCTCGTTGTCTTCGCGCGCACTGCTGCTCGCCACTCCCGCAATTCCTACTGCTGCAACTACAACTACTACCGCTGCTCATCTCTTGCGCACGCACGGCTGCTTCGTTACCTTCGCGCGCACTGCTGCTCGCCACTCCCGCAATTCCTACTGCTGCAACTACAACGGCTACCGCTGCTCAGCACCCGCGGCCCGGCTCTGTTCCACCCGCGGCCCGGCTCTGTTCCACCCGCGGCCCGGCTCTGTTCCACCCGCGAACTACGTACACGCCCGCGGCGTGCCTTCTGGGGGGGCACATGTAGTGGTTACCTTATTCACATGTCGCGGTTACCTTATTCACATGTCGCGGTTAACTTATCTGCATGTGACGGTTACCAATACGATGGGTTTGGTCTAACCGACGCACACGGGCTTTTGGTTGTGTGGTCGTGACGCACGCGCGGCTGTTGGAGCCACGCCCTCCGAAGAGGGTTATTGGTTTTATATAAGCCGTTACGACTTCCGTTCGCGAGCAGTTGCTGGAAATTTTTGTACAATAAACAAGCTTTGTACCCAACGAAATGGCCTCTTCTTGTCATCTTCGGCAACTACTAAAATCATACCATTTCCTGCAATAGCACATTACTTGTTGGGCTCACATATTTCTGTCACTGTAAGAGGAACAATTACTCCGCATGTATTAAATTATTTAATTGGCACTTTCATCACCTACAAAACTGCACCTGCCTTTTTGTCCCATACCAGTTTCACAACAGGGGATTATAGGTTCACTCTCCGTCCGTCTGTCCGTCCAACCGTCTGTCCATCCCACCTGTGGTTTTCCAAACTTTTTTTTCCCACACCCTTTAATATATTCAACTTAATATTGGTACCTTGTTTTAGTTTGATAAGTTACTGTTACAGTGGCCAGACGGAAACCTCTCCTCAGTGAAAGACACATGAAAGCCCGCTTGGAGTTTGCAAAAAATCACCTAAAGGACTCTCAGACTGTGAGAAACAAGATGCTGTGGTCTGATGAAACCAAGATTGAACTGTTTGGCTTCCGTCTGGCCACTCAGCCATAAAGCTCAGATAGGTGGAGTGTTGCAGTGATGGTTGTTCTTCTGGAAGTTTCTCCCATCTCCACACAGGATCTCTGGAGCTCATCCAGAGTGACCATCGGGTCCTTGGTCGCCTCTCTTACCAAGGCCCTTCTCCCCGATTGCTCAGTTTGGCCGGGCGACCAGCTCTAGGAAGAGTCCTGGATGTTCCAAACTTCTTCCATTTAAGAATTACTAGGGCATGCCCGTACTATATATATATATGTAAAATTATATCCCCCCCCCCCTTTATTTACATGAAATGGTTTGGTCCATTCGCAAAGCCAAAGCGAACGGCTTGCGAGTACGGTGACAATCCCCCCCCCCCTCTATTTACATGAAATGGTTTGGTCCAAAGCGAACGGCTTGCGAGTACGGTGACAATCCCCCCCCTCTATTTACATGAAATGGTTTGGTCCATTCGCAAAGCCAAAGCGAACGGCAGTTACGAATCGCAGTTACGATGAATCGCAAAGTAGTTTTAATTAGTTTTAAAACATAGTTTAACGCCAACATAGTTTGCCAACGTGAAATAAATGAATACGCTCTCAAATGTGCCGTCCGAGGCAGAGTCTGTTCGGCACGTTCGGCACACGTGATAGCTCGCTGCTCTCTGATTGGTTGAATCGTTTTTTGGACATAGCTCGGTAACTACTTGTCCGATTAATATGAAACCTTGAAAAGGCACATCCTCGGGTCCCCAGCAATATACCTGGCAAGTTTAAAGTATATCGGACCCGTGGTTGTCGAGAAACAGCGGTCACAGACAAACAAACATACACACAGAGATTACTGGAATTATAGATAGATGGAGGCCACTGTGCTCTTGGGAACCTTCAATGCAGCAGAATTTTTTTTGTAGGCTTCCCCAGATCTGTGCCTCGACACAATCCTGTCTCTGAGCTCTGCAGGCAGTTCCTTCGACCTCATGGCTTGGTTTTTGCTCCGATATGCATTGTCAGCGGTGAGACCTTATATAGACAGGTGTGTGCCTTTCCAAATCATGTCCAATCGATTGAATTTACCATAGGTGGACTCCAATCAAGGTGTACAAACATATCAAAGATGATCAAGAGAAATGGGAGGCACCTAAGCTGAATTTCAAGTGTCATAGCAAAGGGTATGAATACTTATGTCAATGTGATATTTCAGTTTTTTCTTTTAAATAAATTTGCAAAACTTTCTAAAATCCTGTTTTCTCTTTGGCATTATGGGGTATTGAGTGTAGATTGATGAGGGAAAAAATGAATTTAAACGATTTCAGCATAAAGCTGCAACATAACAAAATGTGAAAAAAGTGAAGGGGTCTGAATACTTTCTGAATGCACTGTAACTGATAAAAAGAATGCAATATCTTTTTAACTATGTTATTTTTGTTCTGTTATGTAATGATCCATTCTGTGTTCTAGCTCTTCCACGAGCCTATACTTTCTTGTACAAAAATATCCAAATACGGGTTGACCATTATGTATGTGACTGAATTTTCAATTAAACATTTTTTTAAATGTGTTGTTAATGTCACTCTTACTTTTTGTCAGCACACTGGCTTGCTAGTTTTTGATGGTAGACTTTTAAACTCTTTGTTTTCCTTTACTTGTATGATGCTTTTTTTAATAGCAAAAGAGAACACGACCTTCTCCAAACCTGCCCTTTGCAGGATGAATCGAGACAGAATGAAATGGAAGTGAGTGGGAACTTTGAAGAGGGAGGTGAGGACAGAGAGCCTTCGCCACGTCTTATCCCCATCCCTGCACAGGCACAGCAGGCCATTGAAAGGGTGGAAGAATTAGTATGCAAGGTATTATTGGCCTCACCTATTCCCGAAGAGATGGGAGAGGGTATTGTGATCGGTCTATGTCGGTCTGTATGTGTCAGTGAGGCCGCATCCTGACCAACTTTAATATAGAGCCCCTGAGTGCCCTCTATTTTGCCCACAAGTGGCCTTAAGCACAGTTCTACAAAGTTGTCTAATGTATCCATAACAATGTCCTATCTCCTTTAACCACAGGACCTTGATTTTGTACCTTCGTTGTGTATAATGTCAAAGTTAGTGTGGTATTCGGACTCTGTGTGATTTGTCTGTTTTTAATATTGCCACACACTACGGGTCAAAAGTTTTAGAACACCCCAATTTTTCCTGTTTTTATTGAAATTTACGCAGTTTAATGTCTCAATGTGCTCTGAAATTAAGCATAGAACAAATAAACAATTAGAGATAAAAAAGAAATCATAGAATCATTTTGTTTATTAAATTTAATTTAAATTTTTGACTCAGCAAAGTCGCCACATTTTGCAGATATAACCGCTGAAGCTGAACACACTCGTGGCATTCTTTCTGCAATGGAAATCAAACATTGTTCGGGAAGTTTTTCCCAACACTGTTGCAGAAGTTCCCACAAATGTGTTGCACTTGTAGGTTGCTTTGCTTTCATCCTTCTGTCCAGTTCATCCCAAACCAGCTCGATGGGGTTTAAGTCTGGAGACTGTGCTGGCCATTCCATGATTTGAAGCCGAGGGTCTTGTTCTTTTCCTCGAAGGTAGTTTTGACACAGCCTGGAGGTGTGTTTAGGGTCATTATCTTTGTAAGGTATCTCGACAAACTACGATCAATTGTCGTACGCGTTTATTCACTCTGCCGATCAAGGCCCGATTCACAGCAGCGCCATCCGAGCTCTGGCGTAGGGATACAACCCGGTCCCGGTGTAGGGATACAACGGTGAATATTTGCACTGCATACATGACATCCTCCCCTTTAAGTCCAAAATTACCAAGAGCAATACGTGCTAGATTTCCAGAATTGACATTTCAAAAGCAACATTTCCAAAACATGTGAAAATATGTGTGCAAACGGTTATGAGAATAATGAAAATACGTGAAAATAGAACATGTGTCACCGTGAAAAAAAAAACATCTTCAAAGATTCAACCGGTCGGGTGCTTTTCTCTCACGCATTGAGCGTCGCGGTGTACCAGTGGATACAGAGTCCGAGGTGATTCCTTTGGGTCACGGTGTACCAGTGGATACAGAGTCCGAGGTGATTCCTTTGGTCTCCACGAAGGGTGTAGCGTTTGCAGAGGTTTTCGGGGCATCCGAGCCGGCTGGAGCGGCCACGACGATCTCCGGCAGTGGCGGGTCGAACTGTTGCCCTGACTGTGACGATGCTACAGGCTCCATCGACTCACAGTGACGGTAGGTTATGTGGTCCTGATGTCGACGAATTTCGCGGCCGTCCTGCAGGCGAATCACGCAGGACAGTGGACCCGGCTTCTCGATGATGTCCCCCGGTAGCCACGTCGCACCTGCATCAAAATTTCGGGCAAACACTGGATCTCCAATGTTGATACATCGACTGTTGGACGTCTTATCGTGCACCAACTTTTGATTAAGCTGGCTCTGATAAACATTTGATGATATGTCTGGTTTGAGATTGTCAAGTGTCGATCTCAAGTGTCGTTTCATCAATAACTCAGACGGAGCTGCACCGGTTGTTGATTGTGGCGTGATGCGGTATTTGAACAGGAGACGAGACAGCTTTGTTTCCAGGGTTCCCTCCTGAAGTTTCTGCAATCCGGATTTGATGATTCCCACGGATCGTTCGGCCAAGCCATTTGAAGCCTGGTGATGTGGGCTGACAAACTTATGTTTGATGCCGTTCCGACATGTGAACTCGGCAAACTCGGAACTGGAAAAACACGAACCGTTATCACTCACGATCATCCTGGGCAGACCATGAGAGGCGAAACAGCGTCTGAGTCTTTCGATGACAATGGCTGACGTAGTACCATGCGTCACATAGGCATCAATCCATTTTGTGTGCGCGTCCGTTATTATTAGAATCATGCTGCCGTTAATAGGCCCGGCATAATCGAGATGTAGGCGATGCCACGGTTCGCTGGGCCATTCCCAGGGATGCAGTGGCGCTTTCGCAGATGTATTCCGGGTGCTCTGGCAGGGGTAACAATGTCGAACATGATGTTCGATATCAGCATCAAGATTCGGCCACCACACATAGTTTCTGGCGAGTGACTTCATCTTCACAATCCCGGGGTGACAGTCATGGATTTCATCCATGACCCTGGAACGCAGATTTTTCGGGATCACGACGCGACATCCCCAGAGTAGGCAACCATTTTCCACGCTGAGTTCGTTTTTACGTGCTTTAAAAGCCGCAAAATCTGGGTCACCCTCAGGTAGCAAATGCCATCCAAGCTGTACAGCCTGGACAGTTCTGGACAGAACGGGGTCTCGTCGAGTATGAGTGCGGATCTGGCCGGAATCGACAGCACAATCTTCCAGATGATCCATCAGTGCGATAATGGATCCTGGTGTAGGCGAATCATCAACGGATTCTGGAAGGGGTAACCGACTCATGGCATCTGCATTTGTGATAGACGAACCGGGCTTATAACATATGGTGTAGTCATAAGCAGTGAGAAACAGGGACCAGCGGATGATCCTGGGCGGTAGTGTGTCAGATGTCGCCTTAGTTGGACCAAACAGACTGATCAGCGGCTTGTGATCAGTGCGAATCGTGAAATGATGTCCAAGAAGGTACTGGCGAAATTTGCCGACGCCGAAAACGATTCCCAATCCTTCCTTGTCAAGTTGGGAATAGTTTTTCTCTGCAGGGGACAACGTTCTGGATGCAAATGCAACCGGTCTTTCCATACCATCAGGTATCACGTGTGATAATACACTCCCCACTCCATACCGACAGGCATCGCATGTCAGCACAAGATCCTTCTCTGGATCAAAATGAACGAGAACATTGGACGATTTGAGCAGATCCTTAGAGGTCTGGAATGCTGATTTTCAGTAGACCCCCAGCTCCAGGAGACTCCTTTCCTCAAAAGCCGATAAAGGGGGCCCAAAACGTCGGTCACATTCGGGATGTAACGACCATAGAACTGAAGCAAACCGAGGTATGACTTCAATTCGGTCACATCTCGTGGAGCAGGAGCATCCTTGATAGCTCGGACTTTCTCATCTGTCGGGTGTAGACCCTCGGCATCAATCGTATGACCCAGGTACGTGACTGATGGCACCATAAACTTGCACTTGTCTCGACGCAAACGTAGGCTGGAGTCCGAAATCTTCTTCAGAACTCTCTCCAGGTTCTGTAGATGTTCCGCGTCCGTACGAACAGTAACCAGAATATCATCCTGGTAACAAACGACGTTGCGTTCGGCGGCAAACAAACTGTCCATGACACGCTGATAAATTCCAGGTGCAGATTTCACTCCAAAACTAAGTCGGTGGTACCTGTACAACCCACGATGCATGTTGATGGTAAGATACTGTTTCGAATTCTCGTCCAAGCAGAGCTGTAGATAGGCGGATTTGAGATCGAGTTTCGTAAAAGTCTTGCCTCCCGTGAGACGAGCATAGAGGTCTTCGATCCTCGGGATTGGATATTTATCCAATGAAGAACACCTGTTCACGGTCATTTTATAATCTCCACATATGCGGATGGACTGGTCCGATTTTATGACCGGAACGATGGGCGCCGCCCATTCGGCATACTGGATTTGCTCGATGATCCCCAGATTTTCAAGATGATCCAGTTCCTTGTCAATCCGCTCACGCAGGGCGAAAGGGACTGGGCGAGCCCTGCAAAATATATGATTGGCATCCCGGTCAACCCTGAGTTTAGCCGTATGTCCTTTCAAGGTTCCAAGCTCATCCTTGAAGACATCCGGGTACGTATCCAGCACATTTTTGAGTGTGTATGCTGCGGTAGGAGAAACGTTGGCTGCCCGGAGTTGATGAATGCTTTCCCACTTCAGTCGAATTATGCTCAACCAGTTCCAGCCGAGTAAGGAAGGGCCCTTTCCAGGAATGACGATCAGGGGTAGGTGAAACTCACGGTTATCGTAGCCCACTGTGACGTCACATGTACTGCAGGGAACAATCTTCTCACCTGTATAGGTGGAGAGTCCATAGGTAGTAGGTTTCAGATGGGGTCGGTCAGCATCACTCCACAGGTTTGTGAAAACAGCATGGCTGATGAGCGAGACGGCTGCACCAGTGTCGACCTCCATTTGCAATGGTCGATTGTTGACGACAACATTGGCAAGAAAAGGGTCCCGCCTATGGTGAGAATCAATATGAAGCAGGTCATACGATTCTGAGTTGTCGGAAACAGAGCTCACCTGGTCAAGCTCGGGTTCCTCCGAACCGATAAACTGATGAATCTTGTCAGCAGCTTTTCCTTTTCCCGATTTGCGAGTGATGCAAGCTGGAGCAATATGGCCAGTTTTCGAACAGAAATGGCAGGTGGCATCTGTGAACCGACACGTCTCCGGAGGGTGCTTTCCGTTGCACCGAAAACAGTTGTTGTGGGTTTGAGACTGCACTGGCTTCTGACGAGGAGCCTTGTTCCAACGTTTTGGCTGAACATGATCCAACCGATTCACAGCAGGGCTGGTACCAGATGAGCGAGTGGCACCGATGCTTGTGGCGTTGCGTTCAGCACTTTCCATGGAAATGGTGGTGTCTCTGGCATTTTGGAACGTCAGTCTTCTCTCAGCAAGCAGGCGTCTACGAGTGCGGTCATCGGACATGCCAACCACCAGCAAATCACGAAGCATGTCATCGATCGTGTCCCCAAACTCACACAGATGTGACAGTTTTTTGAGGTGTGCAATGAAGTCTGCGATCGACTGACCTTGCTGCTGTCTGCACATGTAAAAATTAAACCGACACAGGATGACTGAAGGAGATGGGTTGCAATGTTCCTTCAAAGCGGCCTTGAGCTCTGCATACGTGAGCTCCTGGATTGTCCGAGGCCGAATCAGGTTTTCAACGAGTGTGAACGTCTCACCTCCGCAAATGGACAGGAAGACGGCCTTCATCCGGGCTTCGGTCGCGATGCCGTTTGCCTCGAAGTAGAAAGACAACCGCTCAGAATACGTGTCAAAATCCCCCTCATGAGGGTCGAATTCATCGATATGGCCGAAAGATGTCATGGTCTAGATGTTTATCCTCGTCGCCATGTAAGGTATCTCGACAAACTACGATCAATTGTCGTACGCGTTTATTCACTCTGCCGATCAAGGCCCGATTCACAGCAGCGCCATCCGAGCTCTGGCGTAGGGATACAACCTGGTCCCGGTGTATGGATACAACGGTGAATATTTGCACTGCATACATGACAATCTTGCTGTAGGATGAACCCCTGACCAACTAGGCATATACCAGAGGGTATTGCATGGCGCTGCAAAATGCTGTGGTAGCCCGTTTGGTTCAGGGTGCCAGTCACTCTGTGCAAGTCGCCGACTCCGGATCCAGCAGAAGAGCCCCAGACCATCACGCTTCCTCCTCCATGTTTGACAGTTGGTGTCATACACTGAGGAACCATCTTTTCGCTTACTCGACGGCGTACAAAAACCCTGCGTGATGAACCAAAGATTTCAAATTTTGATTCATCGGTCCATAAGACCTTCTTCCAGTCTTCAGTAGTCCACTGGCGGTGCTTCATGGCCCAGTCAAGCATCTTTTTCTTATTTTGACATCTTAGCAATGGCTTTCTTACTGCCACTCGACCTGTCAAACCTGCAGCTCAAAGTCTTCTCTTCACAGTTGAAACTGAGACTTGCTTACTTCGACCAGTGTTAAGCTGTGCTTGAAGCTGTTGTCCTGTGAGCCGCCTATCATGCAAGCTGTTGTCCTGTGAGCCGCCTATCATGCAAGCTGTTGTCCTCTGAGCCGCCTATCACGCAAGCTGTTGACTCTCAGAAACTTGTCTTCTGATTCTGTTGTGGCTCTGGGTCTGCCAGACCTCTTCCTGTCAGAGTTTCCCTCCAGTTTCCAATATACTACTTCCTGCAGTGCAATATTGTCCAAATAATGCTTCAGAGGGTGTAATAACAGTCTGTTCCAATACTGCTTTTACCCAGACAGGGGGTTTGTAATCAAGTAATCAGCAGAGGTTGGGACACCTGTAGGAATTGTTTGCATCAACTTTCAAGGCTTAATTCACTTACATTGCTGCAGAACAGCTGTAAGTTGTTAAAGTTTTTTCGGTGCAAATCTTTCATACCTGTATTGAAAATCGTGTTAATTCGTGTCGTGTCTTGAGGCCTTGTACAGTGTGCACTGTACAACCTTGAGGCTTTGTTTTTCTCTCAGCGGTCCGTCGTTTGTGATCCAATAACTTTCGTTCTCTGTATTCCCAGGCTTTTCACCCATAGCCTACTTCCTTGTGTAAATCTCAACTCAAAAAAAAAAAAAAAAAAAAAAACATTTCCTTCTCTGTTCTCATTCCTTTATTCATTCTTATTCGTTCGTTCGTTCTTCGACCACGTGTTTCTCCCCCATTTCCCCAGATAGTTTTCACTCATTAACCTTCAATGTTTACACTTTCCCCTCAAGTTATGTATTCCGTCATATTTTATAACACCTTTTTCTTCTTCTTCTTTAAAAGGCTGCTTTCGACTTGCTCACCAAATCAATTCATCCCAAAAAAAATATCCATCTCCTATAGTGCCTTTTTTCTACATTCCCTAAACTCTCCTGCACTCCATCCTCCATCCAGCGTCCTTAAACGTATTTTTAACTCGAAGGTCACAAGAAACTCATTTTGCAATAAATGTTCGTTTCCCATAAATCGTACACTTTCAAAAATCCAATCTCACCCCTCCCCTCCAAATCTTCCCCATAACCCCTCCCCTCCAAATCTTCCCCATCACCCCTCCCCTCCAAATCTTCCCCATCACCCATCCCTTTCAAATCTCCCCCCTTGCCCCCTCCCTCCTAAACTACCCCCTCACCCCTCCCTGCCAAGACGCCCCTCGCCCCTCCCCTCCTAGACTCCTGCCTCACCCCTCCCCTCCAAATCTCCCCCATATCCCATCCCTTTCAAATCCCTCCCCTTGTCCCTTCCCTCCCAAACTCCCCCCTCACCCCTCCCCTTCAAATCTCCCCACCCTCATTGCTTCTCAATTTCCCCCCTCTCACTCCTCCTCCTCAAAGCGTCCTCCCCGCTTCTTCCCCCTTCAAACTCTCACCTCCATCTCCCCCAACCTTCCGCCTCGCTCTTCCCCCTCCTCAAATAACACCTCATTGTGGCTCACCCAATCACCATCAAACCTTTTGTCCGCCCCATCCTTCCCTTTCTCCGAGCTATTCTGAAATCTCTGACACACCTTCAACAGCTCTCCCTACCTCTTCCACCTCTTCCACATCTTACCCTACCCCTCCTCCCCCCTGTTCTGTATCTGATGCTCCCCCTTCCTCTTCATTAACGGTATGGACCTCAAACATCCGGGGCCTTCGTTCAAACTTAACTGATCTCTCCATACAGGTTGCTTCTGTCAAACCAGACGTGATCTGCTTAACAGAAACTTTCCTCCTTTATGATGTCTCTGATTCCATAGTATCTCTCCCGGGCTACTCCCTCCTCCGGTATGATAGACCTGAGCCTCGTCCTGGAGGCGGGGTTGCTATCTTTATCAAAAACTCTCTTCCTCACTAGCCCTGCACTGCACTCTCTCCACCTCACCCCCAGGAATACCTCTGGCTACGGCTTCCCCTTCGCTCCCACCTCTTGTTCATATGTGTGTTGTACCGTCCACCAAACAGTGATGACTCCATCTACATCTCGCTGTCTGATGATATGGACCAACTTCTATCTACTCATCCCAACTCTCTCTTCCTCATATGTGGTGATTTCAACTGTCATCATGCCAGTTGGCTGGGTGTGGGTACCTCTCTCACCAGCCATGGCTCCTCAGCAAAGGACTTCTGCGACTCACTGGGACTGACACAATCTGTCAATTTCCCGACCCGGATCTCAGTCAACGGAACATCTTCTCTTCTGGACTTGGTTATGACTAACTTCCCTGAAAATGTCTGCTGCTCTTCTTCTGCTCCGATCAGATCATCTGATCATGTCCTTGTTAAAGTGGACATCTCTCTGACCATCCTCAGGGAGCCTGCTCAGCGTCGACCAGTTTGGCATTTCACTCAGGCCAACTGGCACGGTCTTCAAGCAGCAATCAATCATCTGGACTGCTCTCCCATCTCTACCACCTCTGACATCAACTCATCCTGGGAATTCTTCCAAAGTAAATTGCTCTCTCCCATGCACAGATTTATCCCATCTCGTCTTCAGTTGTCATACCCTTCCTCCCGTCCATGGTACACGGAATCTTGTGGTGAGGCTGTTGCCCAGAAACAACTTGCCTTAGTCTCCTGGAAAGCAAATCCAACGGAAGGAAATCTCATTTCCTTTCACAAAGCCCGAAACAAGTGTGTGTCCACCCTCAGGAGAGCCAGGAAACAATATCTCTCCGTTCTCAAGACCGAACTCTCTTATCTGTCTCCCTCTTCCAAATCCTGGTGGCATCTGGTCAAATCCGTTTCTGGTGTTTGTTCCCCCTCCATCCCCTCCCTTACCTCAAACGGCTACACAGCTGACTCCGCACGTGAAAAAGCTGAATGCCTCAACTCTGTGTTTGCCTCTAAATCTTGTGTCCCAAACCCATCCCTCTCTGTACCCACCATACCCAGTCGTACCCTGCTGCTCCTGGACTCCGTGTCCTTTCCTCCTGACAAGGTGGAAAAGTTTCTGTCAACCCTCGACTCTGATTCTGCAACTGGACCCGACGGCATCAGCCCACGGGTCCTAAAATCCTGCTCTGCTGCTCTATCTCACCCTCTCTCTGTTCTCTTCACCCTCTCTTTTGCTCAAGGTCAACTGCCACCTGCTTGGAAATCAGCCAACATCACCGCTTTGCACAAAAAAGGTGCAAAAACAGATCCTAGCAACTACAGACCAATCAGCCTTCTCCCAATTATCAGCAAAGTCATGGAATCCATCATTGCTTCGGATATGAAATCTTTCCTTTTCTCCAATGGCTTGATCTCTGATCATCAATTTGGTTTCAGACCAGGTCACTCTACTCTGGACATGCTGCTTCTGCTGTCTCAACAATGGATGGAGCTCCTCAATGCCAAACAGGAAATTAGAGCTGTCTCCCTCGACATATCACGTGCCTTCGACACGGTCTGGCACCCCGCTCTGCTCACCAAACTCTCCTCCTTTGGTATCCATGGAAATCTCCACGCATGGCTGGCGGACTTCCTCTCTAGTCGTCGTCAACGTGTGGCCCTGAATGGGTTTCTCTCATCTCCTCTTCCTGTTCAGGCTGGAGTTCCCCAAGGCAGTGTTCTGGGCCCCGTGCTTTTTCTGGTCTTCATCAATGATCTCTCTGACTCTCTCGAAAATCCTCTCTATCGCTTTGCTGATGACTCCACTCTCTGCCGCTCCATTCCTCTTCCCTCAGATCGGCAGTCTGCTGCCTCCTCACTCTCTGAAGACCTGGACAAAATCACAGACTGGTCAAACAAGTGGAACATGTCTTTCAATCCTGACAAATCTCACACTCTTACTATGTCTCTCCGAAAAGATCGACTGGACAACCCTCCCATCTACTTTCTCAACAATCCTCTCCAAGAAGTTCTGTCGCTCAAGATTTTGGGTCTCACTATCTGCCATGATCTTTCTTGGGAAAACCACATTTCCAAGCTGGCCTCCAAAGCCAGTCGCCGACTGGGCATCCTCCGTCGTGCGAAGTCCTTCCTTGGCACACCTGAGCTCCTCACCACATACAAGGCTTTCATCCGCAGCTCAATGGAATACTGTTCTCCCCTATGGGCCGGTGCTCCTGCCTCACACCTAGCTCGGCTTCACGCTGTTGAAACCAAAGCTTTCAGAATTATTGGAATCTCCCGCGATGAAGCTATCTCTGAGGGCCTTTCACTCACTCACCGCAGGCAGGTAGGTGGTCTTTCTGTCTTCTACCGACTCCTCTCCGGCCTTGCACCCCCAGCTCTCTCTGTGCTCTGTCCCCCAAATATTCCTACAGGTCGCACAAGATCTGCCAGCAACCCTCTGATGGTTAAACTGCCGAAATCTCGGCTCTCTGCTCACCTTCACTCTTTCATTCCTCTTTTCTCCCGCCTCTGGAACAAACTCCCTCACTCCCTTCAATCCCACTCCTCCCTCCAGGTCTTTAAAACAGCTGTTCACCACCATCTCTTATCTTCCCCCATCCAAAACCTTGATCTTTTCTACCCCCGCTAATTCACCCCAGATCCACCTTGTTTGAAATTCCAACTTCTTTCCTGGAAGTCCTGGCAGTGTCCATATGTTTTATACCTCTCCCACCGCCCCCTTCCCATGCCCCCCCCCCCCAAAGCCCTCGCCCTCTCTCAGATCTCTCGATGTCTCCATGTCTCTCGGTCCATGCTCTCAAATGTTGTGTTTGTGTCCTTCCCCCTCTCCCCATCTTGTCTACCGCTCCCGATGTTATATGTTTTATGTGTCGGTTTGTCTTTCTGTGTGATTAATGTTCGCTCTTTCACGAGCCTCGATCTTGTATACAAACAAAAAAAAAAAAAAAAAAAAAAAAAACCCATTACTTGTTCTCTTTTTTACAATATAACTGTGCAATTTTCATTATTTTCCTGTTTTTGCTAACCTAAACTTTTTTTTTAACCTCGAGCAGTTTACTGTTTACCTTTATACCATTTCAGGCTATTCACTGGACATTAAACTGCGTAAATTTCAACAAAAACTGGAAAATTGAGGTGTTCTAAAACTTTTGACAGGTAGTGTATATCATCAACTCCCAATGGGATATAATGGGTCATAACAATGACGCCATCGGTGAAGTGGTATTCCAGCAATAATTTGTTGAAATGAAATGCTTTTCCAAAAATGATTTTCTCTGCAACAGCTTGTCAGATCTATGCGAAACTTTAAACATAGGAGGGACTCCTCATGGAGAATATTTTGTTGCTAACTCTGATGTTATAGGTCACATGGTATGGCAGCCATATTGGATTGAAGGATTGGATAAGTGTCCACTCCCCTGAGTTAATACTTGGTGGAAACAGCTTTGACAGCAATTACAGCTGTGAGTCTGTTGGGATTGGTCTCTACCAACTTTGCACACTTTGCACACACAATATTTGTCCATTCTTCTGTACAAAACTGTTCAAGCTCAGTCATGTTGTGTGGGGAGTGTTGATGGACAGCAATCTTCAAGTCATGCCACAGATTTTCGATTGGATTTAGATTGGGGCTCTGACTGGGCCACTCATGGACATTTATCCTTTTGTTCCTTAGCCACTCCAGTGTAGCTTTGCTGTGTCCTTCGGGTTGTTGTCATGCTGAAAGGTGAACGTCCATCCCAATTTCAGCTTTCTTGCAGAGGGTAGCAGGTTTTCCTCTCCGATCTTTCTGTATTTTGCTCCATCCATTTTCCCTTCTTTCCAGGACAAGTGCCCCAGTCTCTTCTGAAGAGAAACATCCCCACAACATGATTCTGCCACCACCATGTTTTATAGTAGGGATGGTGTTCTTTGGGTGATGTGCTGTGTTGGGTTTTCACCAAACCTAACATTTTGCATTTCGGCCAAAAGGTCCCATCTTGGTTTCGTCAGAGCAAAAACCTTTTTGCCACATGACTTCAGAATCTCTGGAGTGGTTTTTTTCATACCTCAAACAGGATTCAAGGTGGGCTTTTTTGAGTAATGACTTCCTTCTTGCCACGTCACCATACAGGTCAGAATTGTGGAGTGCTTGGGACATTGTTGTCACATGCAAACAGTGACCAGTCTTTGCCATAAAGGTCTCTAGCTCTTTCAAAGTTGTCATTGGCCTCTTGGTGGCCTCTCTGATCAGTCGCCTCCTTGCTTGGTCATCCAGTTTGGAGGGACGGCCTGATTTAGGCAAGGTCTTGGTGGTACCATATGCCTTCCACTTCTTAATGACTGCCATGACTGTGCTCCAAGGGATATTCAAGGCCTTTGAAATTATGTTTATACCCATCCCCTAATCTGTGCCTTTCAACAACTTTATCCCGGAGGTCTTTTGAAATCTCCTTGGTGCTTATGGTTGAGTCTTTGCTGTGAAATGCACACAGCAGAGGAAACCTGGAAGAACAGCTGATTTTATTCGGAAATAATCAGAATCATTACAATTTGTAAGAGCTAATAATGTAGGAGGCTCGTGTAAGAGTGAACACATAAAACACATGAAACACATAAAAACATAAACAGAAACACACATGAAACATACAATAAAGGGAGTGGGAGACAAGAGGGGGAGAAAAAGGAAAGCACAACAACAGTGGAGAACAGGGACATTGGGAGATCTGTGGAAGGGAGAGGGCTGTGGTGGGGAACGCAATATAAAAAAGATGGGCACCACAAGGACATTCAGGAAAGAAAACGGAATTTTAAGGAGGTGGGTCTAGGGGAGAGGGGAGGGGGGTTAACAGGAGTAGAAAAGATCAAGGTTTTGGATGGGGGAAGATAAGAGATGGTGGTGAACAGCTGTTTTAAAGACCTGGAGGGTGGAGTGGGATTGAAGGGAGTGGGGGAGTTTGTTCCAGAGGTGGGAGAAAAGGGGAATGAAAGAGTGAAGGTAAGCAGAGAGTCTTTATTTTGGCAGTTTCACCAGAAGGTTGATGGAAGATCTTGTGCGTCCTGCAGGAATATTTAGGGGACAGAGCAAAGACCGAGCAGGGTGAGTTGGCCGGAGAGGAGTTGGTAGAAGACAGAAAGACCACCAACCTGCCTGCGGTGAGAGAGTGAAAGGCCCTCAGAATCACCTTCATCGTGGGAGATGCCAATGATTCTGAAAGCTTTGGTTTCTATAGCGTGAATCCGAGCTAGGTGTGAGGCAGGAGTATCAGCCCAGAGGGGAGAGCAGCACTCCATCAAGCTGCAGATGAAAGCTTTGTATGTGGTGAGTAGTTCAGAGGTGCCAAGGAAGGACTTCGCACGACGGAGGATGCCCAGTCGGCGACTGGCTTTGGAGGCCAGCTTACAAATGTGGTTTCCCAAGAAAGATCATGGCTGATAGTGAGACCCAAAATCTTGAGTGACAGAACTTCTTCAAGAGGATTGTTGAGAAAGTAGATGGGAGGGTTTTCCAGATGGTCTTTTCAGAGAGACATATTGAAAGTGTGAGATTTGTCAAGATTTAATGACATGTTAACACTTGTTTGACCAGTTTGTGATTTTTTTTCCAGGTCTGCAGAGAGTGAAGAGGCTGTTGCCTGCCAATCTGAGGGATGAGATATGGAGCGGTAGAGCGTGGAGTCATCAGCAAAGAGATAGGATATTCCAGAGTCAGAGAGATCATTGATGAAGACCAGAAAAAGCACAGGGCCCAGAACACTGCCTTGAGGAACTCTAGCCTGAACAGGAAGAGGAGATGAGAGAAACCCATTCAGGGCCACACGTTGACTGCGACCAGAGAGGAAGTCGGCAAGCCATGTGTGGAGGTTTCCATGGATGCCATAGGAGGAGAGTTTGGTGAGCAGGGCTGGGTGCTAGACCGTATTGAAGGCACGAGATATGTCAAGGGAGACAGCTCTGTGATTTCCTGTTTGGCATTAAGGACCTCCATCCATTGTTGAAACAGCAGAAGCAGCTTGACAAGAGTAGAGTGACTTGGTCTGAATCCACGTTAATGATCCGAGATCAAGCCATTGGAGAAGACGAAGGATTTAGTATCAGGTGTGATGATGGATTCCATGGCCTTGCTGATGATTGGGAGCGGGCTGATTGGTCGGTAGTTTCAAGGATCTGTTTTTGCACCTTTTTTGTGTAAATGGGTAATGTTGGCTGATTTCCAGGCAGATGACCTTGAGCAAAAGAGAGGGTGAAGAACTTCGTGTCACGTCATGTAACTTGGTGTGTGATTTTTGATCACTTAACTTGGTGACTTATTCACTTAAGTTGGTTAACTTGGTCATTTAACTTGGTGCGTGATTTTGAAGGTGATTGGTTACACCTGAGCTAATTACTCCCGCTAGGGAGTAATGCATTCGATCGTGTCCGTCCGTGTGTGTGTGTGTGTGTGTGTGTGTGTGTGTGTGTGTGTGTGTGTGTGTGTTCGTGTGTTTGTGAACAAGATATCTGGAAAAGTTCTGAACGGATTTGGATGAAAGTTGGTGGGATGATTGCCCTTGGGATAAGGAAGAATTGATTAGTTTTTGGTGAAGTTCAGGATATTATTCCGGACCCATGAATTTTTTGAAGGATTTTTTTACCATTGGAAGATAGGGCTCATTTTTTAAAAACATTATCTTCTATATATTCTATACTTAACATTGTGATATGAAAATAGTTTTCATATTTGTTGTAAATGTAGTTTAAACTCGTGGTTATGCGTTAGAGTGGTGTATTTTTTTTAGCAGCGTCGTCTTCAATGTTCATTTTTGTTTTTCTAATAAAGACATATTCTGGCATTTTAAAACCACCAAGGTGTGTATTAGGTTTCCCCGTTTCATAAAATGTATCGTTTGATACGTATAATGCTTTAAAACTGTTTTTTGTTTTTTTAAACCTCAGAAGAGATCATTTACCTCAGCGAATGTCAATCGCGGTGTCAGTATTTTATGAACTTATAAAGACTTAGGTGAGTTATAAGTGTGACCAGCATGTACATGGGATTCTTCCCAGAAGAATGAGTGGGCGCATTAGCTTGTACGACTTAAAATGAGTGAGTTTTGTTTTGACGTTTGGGCCAGTTTTACATGTTGTATCCCTAAGGAATGAAACGAACGTTTTCCTGGCTTACAATTATATGTGAAGTCACACATGCCTCAAAATACACTCACTTATATAGAATTGAACGCTGAATCCGAAAATGTAAGTGAAATTGCCTTTTTTTTTTTTTACATTATCTTCTATATATTCTAAATATATATCTGTGTAGTGTCTGTCTTGTGTTGTCTTGTCCTGTGTTGTCACTGAACTGCTCCCTCAAACTTTTGTGAAATCGTACTATTCCAACTTGACCCACGGCGGGAGTATGCGCTCTACTGAGTGGCGTTCTAGTTTACAATTGCTATTTTAAGAGGCTGGACACTTATCCAACCAAGATATTCTAGTTTTGTATTTTTAATTAATTTTCTGAAATTTGTAGAATTTGTTTTTCACTTGGAAGTTGTGGATAATGATGTGTAAATAAAAGTGGAAAAAGCCTGATTTAATTCATTTTAATTCCAGGCTATCGGGCAACAGAAGGTGAAAATTTTGAAAGGGGGTGTAGACTTTCTGTAGGCACTACAAATGAGTAACAACATTGGATAAGCTAGAGCAACTTCCAGTTGCAGATATTTATCCAGACATTGAGTTATCCTGATTAAGATCCGGATTGCTTACAATCTAGATGACCTACCAAATAGTGGACCAACAGGTGGTGGCGTCACCAGCTTACATAGGTGAGAAACCTTTATTGAACTGGCAAACTGGATGATTTAAACCTTATGGCATAGCATCATCTAATCCAATGTTCCATTTTTCTGGTGGGATATTTGGTGCAGCTGAAGCCCTCTCTTGGAAAGGGATATTTTGTTTGTTTGGCATTGCCTTCCCAGTGGTTGTTAGGCAATAATTTAAAATTTGATCAGGGTACCAATATAGAATGGCCTTCATTTTTCCAAGGGCACTGTGACATCTAGAATATCCATAAGCATATGCTGGCATAGTTATTGAGTAAAATGGGACATGAATGGATTAATTATCTAGAGATACGGATAAAACAATAGTGACCATTTCTTCTTGCTTGGCTGCTTGTTCTGTTGAACAGGTTTTGGATGCACACTGGTTAGGCCTTCCCTATGAAGTTCTTCCGGATTGGCTGAAGGATAACGACTTCTTGTTAAATGGTCACCGCCCTCCCATGCCATCTTTTTCACTCTGCTTTAGGAGCATCTTCAGGATTCACACTGAGACGGGCAATATCTGGACTCATCTTCTTGGTACAAACACGCATGTAAACATATCTGATTGAATTTGTTTCTACCAAGGAACTGCTTTCCCATTTACTGCATTAACTTGCCTTCCTCACAGCATCCACCCACCTTTTTACCCTCTGTTATACCTCCCCCATCCACTCTTGTCTCTACTGTCATCATTCATTCTCCCTTTTTTCCACTGCACCCCAACTCTCTCTCCACCCTAATACCACATTGTAAGTACATGATAACTAGATGGTTCCTTAAAGTGTAATAATCATCTGTACAAGTTTTATTACTCAATTGTGGAATTCCATGGAAATTTTTGTTGATGCACCTCGGAGTTTTTTGGTTGAGGCACATCAGAGTTTTTTGGTTGTTTGACCATAGGTTTGACCAAACCAAAGTTTTTTGACGCTGTCCGGGAATAACGGACAATCTACAAGACGCCGATGACTGAGACAGTTTTTTACAAAGTAAGGATTTATTAACTAATAATTCACTTGTTTCAATATATTAAAGAACTACAATACTATAACGAATCTAGTAATTCAAGTCGTTGGTTCCTCTTCGTTCGCCGGTGATCTCCTGGTGCTGTTTCTCATTGGTACTCGTTCATTCCGTCGGGCAGAGGTTCTGATGACAAGTCTCTTGACTCATAGTTTGCTCTGGTTTATATGGGCCTTGTTGCGCTAATCCCTTCTCCGCAAATGCCCCGAGGTCATGCATGCTCGCCCCACTGGCACCAGCTCGCTCCCCTCCTGCTGCGAGTTCCATTTACCAAACAATAGGGGGGTGCTCCAGCCTGGGGCTGTGACCAGGTGGACAAGAGATTACCATGTTCGTGCACATTCTTGGCATTCATTTACGAAATCGTCTATCTGCTTCGTTACCAGTCCTAATCAATGAGTTACCAGTTTCAATCAATAAGTTACACTGAGTTACACTTCCACAATTCCCTCATCTTTTTGTTTTTGTTTATATTAACCATTAATCTAAACATCAATATAAGTAAACAATCAATCACTACAAGTAAACATCAATACAAGTATAAGTAAATAATCAATCACTGCAAGTAAACATCATTACAAGTATAAGTAAATAATCATAACTTTGGTAATCAAATTCCCTTAGGCATACACCGTCATCCTGCAAGAATCACAAAACATTTCGTTGGTCATTGACTCCTTCCATATTGTTCAATCTATTGCATTTGCATCACAAATATCTTTTCAAAACAACACTTCACCATCACCAAGATACAACAATTTCACTTCATTTTCAAGTTTTGTAAAGCATCTGCACCATCTGGCAAAAACGTTTGCCTCCACACAAATGTTGACTTTGTTTGAAAGGAAGGGCTGATCACTTGTGTTTGAATCCAGGTATGAAACATTTTCTCCTAATGTCTTCATAGCTCCTGCACTACTTCGTGTAGGATTTCGCTGTTGTGGTAACATTGCGGAGTCATAGACTGACCCTGCTCTCCATGTAGCATTCTTGCCACTTTTTGCT
This sequence comes from Myxine glutinosa, assembly GCF_964187855.1. NCBI lineage: Eukaryota > Metazoa > Chordata > Myxini > Myxiniformes > Myxinidae > Myxine > Myxine glutinosa. Next base: position 291,230,602 of record NC_136261.1, on the reverse strand, counting down.
GTAAACTATAGTAATTCCTGAACAAGGCCTTCACCCAGTTGTAGTCGACTTGCCTCCTCCCTAATTGTGAGTGGGCAGCAAGTATTGGTGTGATGTTGATTGGCCAGCAAGATGTGGAACAGGGATGCCGGATGCATCCACAATGATGTTGGGACCATGGTGTTCAGGTCATCCATGGTCCATACCAGGAGTGGCCCGCAGAATCGTGCACAGCTGTTGTGAAAAGGCACAGCCATTGGTTTGCAGCTCCATGCTGGCTCCCCGGAAGTTGGTGAAGTAATAACGTATGTCCCCGCATTTCACAGAGGTTGCAGGTAAAATGTCGTTGTCCTGCAACTTCTGATGTGATGAATGTTCGAAGCCTTCGAACAAGAGTAAGTGATCGCCTTTCTTTCATATGTTGCAGTGTGATCCAGGCAAATGGTCACATAAATTTCCTTGGTGAAGGTAAGCATTCATCTTCAAGTTACCCGGGAGAATGTCTTCATCATTCTTTGAGAAAGAGGGTGTATGCCACGATTAACTTCATTTTTTAGCCACAAATTTTCTTTCTCGAACTTCTTCCCAATTCCGTTAGCACTCCCTTCAAAATGTGATCTCGTCTTATCCTTATGCTCAGTCACATCTGAATCTGCTTTCCACACACACTGAATCAGATAGGGTACATCTTACCATGAAATCAGCATAATCATGTATATCTTCCGACAGTTTCACATTCAACAATTTGTTGTTTTCCCTTACAACATTCAAAAAGTTATATTCATTTATATGCATCACACAAATAATATTCAATCAGGTATGTATTTGACTACTAAACTAAGAATAGCATCCACAATTGCTTTCAGGTTAATATAGTTCAAAAATTAACTTGTGCAGGTATTTTAGCACTACTCTAAGAAAATAAATTGTATATGATTACAATCACAAACAGGAATATCTAATTCCCAACAAAAATTTTCCCAAACCAACAAATTAAGCATAATGTATTATTACCATAATTCCTCTCCACTTTTTCTTTTCCCCTTTTTTTTTTCTTTTTTTCTCTAACAGTGTGTCACTCGTGGTGATATGAGTTTTTTTTTTTTTTTTTTTTTTTTTTTTTTGTTGTATACAATATCGAGGCTCGTGAAAGAGCGAACATTAATCACACAGAAAGACAAACCGACACATAAAACATATAACATAGGGAGCGGTAGACAAGATGGGGAGAGAGGGGGAAGGACACAAACACAACATTTGAGAGCAGGGACCGAGAGACATGGAGACATCGAGAGATCTGAGAGAGGGCGAGGGCTTTGGGGGGGGGGGGGGGGCGTGGGAAGGGGGCAGTGGGAGAGGTATAAAACATATGGACACTGCCAGGACTTCCAGGAAAGAAGTTGGAATTTCAAACAAGGTGGATCTGGGGTGAATTAGCGGGGGTAGAAAAGATCAAGGTTTTGGATGGGGGAAGATAAGAGATGGTGGTGAACAGCTGTTTTAAAGACCTGGAGGGAGGAGTGGGATTGAAGGGAGTGAGGGAGTTTGTTCCAGAGGCGGGAGAAAAGAGGAATGAAAGAGTGAAGGTGAGCGGAGAGCCGAGATTTCGGCAGTTTAACCATCAGAGGGTTGCTGGCAGATCTTGTGCGACCTGTAGGAATATTTGGGGGACAGAGCACAGAGAGAGCTGGGGGTGCAAGGCCGGAGAGGAGTCGGTAGAAGACAGAAAGACCACCTACCTGCCTGCGGTGAGTGAGTGAAAGGCCCTCAGAGATAGCTTCATCGCGGGAGATTCCAATAATTCTGAAAGCTTTGGTTTCAACAGCGTGAAGCCGAGCTAGGTGTGAGGCAGGAGCACCGGCCCATAGGGGAGAACAGTATTCCATTGAGCTGCGGATGAAAGCCTTGTATGTGGTGAGGAGCTCAGGTGTGCCGAGGAAGGACTTCGCACGACGGAGGATGCCCAGTCGGCGACTGGCTTTGGAGGCCAGCTTGGAAATGTGGTTTTCCCAAGAAAGATCATGGCAGATAGTGAGACCCAAAATCTTGAGCGACAGAACTTCTTGGAGAGGATTGTTGAGAAAATAGATGGGAGGGTTGTCCAGTCGATCTTTTCGGAGAGACATAGTAAGAGTGTGAGATTTGTCAGGATTGAAAGACATGTTCCACTTGTTTGACCAGTCTGTGATTTTGTCCAGGTCTTCAGAGAGTGAGGAGGCAGCAGACTGCCGATCTGAGGGAAGAGGAATGGAGCGGCAGAGAGTGGAGTCATCAGCAAAGAGATAGAGAGGATTTTCGAGAGAGTCAGAGAGATCATTGATGAAGACCAGAAAAAGCACGGGGCCCAGAACACTGCCTTGGGGAACTCCAGCCTGAACAGGAAGAGGAGATGAGAGAAACCCATTCAGGGCCACACGTTGACGACGACTAGAGAGGAAGTCCGCCAGCCATGCGTGGAGATTTCCATGGATACCAAAGGAGGAGAGTTTGGTGAGCAGAGCGGGGTGCCAGACCGTGTCGAAGGCACGTGATATGTCGAGGGAGACAGCTCTAATTTCCTGTTTGGCATTGAGGACCTCCATCCATTGTTGAGACAGCAGAAGCAGCATGTCCAGAGTAGAGTGACCTGGTCTGAAACCAAATTGATGATCAGAGATCAAGCCATTGGAGAAGAGGAAAGATTTCATATCAGAAGCAATGATGGATTCCATGACTTTGCTGATAATTGGGAGAAGGCTGATTGGTCTGTAGTTGCTAGGATCTGTTTTTGCACCTTTTTTGTGCAAAGCGGTGATGTTGGCTGATTTCCAAGCAGATGGCAGTTGACCTTGAGCAAAAGAGAGGGTGAAGAGAACAGCGAGAGGGTGAGATAGAGCAGCAGAGCAGGATTTTAGGACCCGTGGGCTGATGCCGTCGGGTCCAGTTGCAGAATCAGAGTCGAGGGTTGACAGAAACTTTTCCACCTTGTCAGGAGGAAAGGACACGGAGTCCAGGAGCAGCAGGGTACGACTGGGTATGGTGGGTACAGAGAGGGATGGGTTTGGGACACAAGATTTAGAGGCAAACACAGAGTTGAGGCATTCAGCTTTTTCACGTGCGGAGTCAGCTGTATAGCCGTTTGAGGTAAGGGAGGGGATGGAGGGGGAACAAACACCAGAAACGGATTTGACCAGACGCCACCAGGATTTGGAAGAGGGAGACAGATAAGAGAGTTCGGTCTTGAGAACGGAGAGATATTGTTTCCTGGCTCTCCTGAGGGTGGACACACACTTGTTTCGGGCTTTGTGAAAGGAAATGAGATTTCCTTCCGTTGGATTTGCTTTCCAGGAGACGAAGGCAAGTTGTTTCTGGGCAACAGCCTCACCACAAGATTCCGTGTACCATGGACGGGAGGAAGGGTATGACAACTGAAGACGAGATGGGATAAATCTGTGCATGAGAGAGAGCAATTTACTTTGGAAGAATTCCCAGGATGAGTTGATGTCAGAGGTGGTAGAGATGGGAGACCAGTCCAGATGATTGATGGCTGCTTGAAGACCGTGCCAGTTGGCCTGAGTGAAATGCCAGACTCGTCAACGCTGAGCAGGCTCCCTGAGGATGGTCAGAGAGATGTCCACTTTAACAAGGACATGATCAGATGATCCGATCGGAGCAGAAGAAGAGCAGCAGACATTTTCAGGGAAGTTAGTCATAACCAAGTCCAGAAGAGAAGATGTTCCGTTGACTGAGATCCGGGTCGGGAAATTGACAGATTGTGTCAGTCCCAGTGAGTCGCAGAAGTCCTTTGCTGAGGAGCCATGGCTGGTGAGAGAGGTACCCACACCCAGCCAACTGGCATGATGACAGTTGAAATCACCACATATGAGGAAGAGAGAGTTGGGATGAGTAGATAGAAGTTGGTCCATATCATCAGACAGCGAGATGTAGATGGAGTCATCACTGTTTGGTGGACGGTACAACACACATATGAACAAGAGGTGGGAGCGAAGGGGAAGCCGTAGCCAGAGGTATTCCTGGGGGTGAGGTGGAGAGAGTGCAGTGCAGGGCGAGTGAGGAAGAGAGTTTTTGATAAAGATAGCAACCCCGCCTCCAGGACGAGGCTCAGGTCTATCATACCGGAGGAGGGAGTAGCCCGGGAGAGATACTATGGAATCAGAGACATCATAAAGGAGGAAAGTTTCTGTTAAGCAGATCACGTCTGGTTTGACAGAAGCAACCTGTATGGAGAGATCAGTTAAGTTTGAACGAAGGCCCCGGATGTTTGAGGTCCATACCGTTAATGAAGAGGAAGGGGGAGCATCAGATACAGAACAGGGGGGAGGAGGGGTAGGGTAAGATGTGGAAGAGGTGGAAGAGGTAGGGAGAGCTGTTGAAGGTGTGTCAGAGATTTCAGAATAGCTCGGAGAAAGGGAAGGATGGGGCGGACAAAAGGTTTGATGGTGATTGGGTGAGCCACAATGAGGTGTTATTTGAGGAGGGGGAAGAGCGAGGCAGAAGGTTGGGGGAGATGGAGGTGAGAGTTTGAAGGGGGAAGAAGCGGGGAGGACGCTTTGAGGAGGGGGAGTGAGCGGGGGGAAATTGAGAAGCAATGAGGGTGGGGAGATTTGAAGGGGAGGGGTGAGGGGGGAGTTTGGGAGGGAAGGGACAAGGGGAGGGATTTGAAAGGGATGGGATATGGGGGAGATTTGGAGGGGAGGGGTGAGGCAGGAGTCTAGGAGGGGAGGGGCGAGGGGGCGTCTTGGCGGGGAGGGGTGAGGGAGTAGTTTAGGAGGGAGGGGGCAAGGGGGGAGATTTGAAAGGGATGGGTGATGGGGAAGATTTGGAGGGGAGGGGTGATGGGTAAGATTTGGAGGGGAGGGGTTATGGGGAAGATTTGGAGGGGAGGGGTGAGATTGGATTTTTGAAAGTGTACGATTTATGGGAAACGAACATTTATTGCAAAATGAGTTTCTTGTGACCTTCGAGTTAAAAATACGTTTAAGGACGCTGGATGGAGGATGGAGTGCAGGAGAGTTTAGGGAATGTAGAACAAAGGCACTATAGGAGATGGATATTTTTTTTGGGATGAATTGATTTGGTGAGCAAGTCGAAAGCAGCCTTTTAAAGAAGAAGAAGAAAAAGGTGTAAGAAAATATGACGGAATACATAACTTGAGGGGAAAGTGTAAACATTGAAGGTTAATGAGTGAAAACTATCTGGGGAAATGGGGGAGAAACACGTGGTCGAAGAACGAACGAACGAATAAGAATGAATAAACGAATGAGAACAGAGAAGGAAATGTTTATTTTTTTATTTTTTATTTTTTTTGAGTTGAGATTTACACAAGGAAGTAGGCTATGGGTGAAAAGCCTGGGAATACAGAGAACGAAAGTTATTGGATCACAAACGACGGACCACTGAGAGAAAAACAAAGCCTCAAGGTTGTACAGTGCACACTGTACAAGGCCTTGCTCGCGACACGGCAAACAGACGATCAATTTATGAAAGATAAACACCGAGAAACAACCAAAGTTGCACACAATAACTTCACACACCGAAAGATAAATACAGTTTCGACAAAATACAATTGTGAACAGACTTAACTTCGAAAAACGTGGAGACCGTGTGGAGCTTCGAAAATCCCTGCCGCCGTCTCCAAGATCTCGCGAGTTCACTGATATTGTAATTGACACAACTCATAACATTGTCGTTATGCCATTATCTTAATTCTACTGTATTCATTTGCAACATCACTTAATTTAATCTTTTAATCTCAGTATTTATGTCGCCATAAAAGTCTTCCTTTTCTGGTTCCACATTTCTTTCCTCATTTGTCACTTCATGCGTTATCATCGTGTTGTTGGTTACCTTATTCAAACACACCGTCACTAAGGCTTTCAAGCAAGCCACCACTAAAACAATTGCCAATATTACTACTAAACCAACAAATAAGTCTGCTACTCCTTGTATATATTCATACCTATGACATAATTATATGTCGATGACATTCAACATTATATACCAAACTAACAAGCTTCCTAAAAGGTAAATAAAGAAAATCCCTTAATATGTAACATAAATCAGATTATTTGTCTTACCCTGATCCCCCTATCTCCCGGGGTTGAACTCAATCCCCTGATCATGAGTGTAGTTGTGATACATTTTTCACTCATGTTGTATTAATATCAGCAGGTAATTGTATGTCATGTAGGCAAATAAATGTCACTATCCCAAGTAGGAATATCACATGTTGAAAATGTAATGTTTATCAATGCAAGGGGTGTTAAAATGTAATTCAAATGACTGTAAATCACGACTATCATTTATCTACCACTGAATGTTCTGCTGGGCTGCTAGGTGCAGCCTCATTTTCTGTCGGATCGTCCACCTTAGCCCCATGTGCTTGCTTGCAATGAGAGGCATGAATCCAACTTTCTATTTTGGGTCCATATTTGTTTCTATTCTTATCAATCTCCTATGGTTTATCATTTCGTTCCAAGATACCGCAACCAAAGGTTTTAACCAAAGCTCTACCAAACTATTTCCAATTTGAACAAAAAAAAAATGCCAGTGAAACAATGATTCGAAGAATTAACTTCAAGGGGTCAATAAATTTATTCTATAGCCAGATCTAATTTTCCCATCCAATAGTTTGCCTTGCCACATGTCATATTATAACACTTTAATAAACCTTCGAAAAATGTTTCCCATCTCAACAAATTTCCTTTTTACAAATAGCCATGTGTAACTTACGTATTTAACGACAATTTCCTCTCAATTTGTTTGGCCCAGCTGGCCGCAAAAGTGGCTGCCAGCATGCAGTACCGTTCTTTATCTACCAAGGAAGTGCTCGCCCACACAAGACCTCTACCAAAATGTTGTTTGTAAAAACCAATCTGGGATTTCTGATTACATGGATGCACACTCTCAGGACATTTTCAGGCTGCTGTTAACAATCCACTACGATAAATTAATTCCTTTACCCACAATCAAATAATTAGTACAAATTGAGGATATTATCCCTATCACATTCTTTTATAGATTCATTATGTTGGATCTAATTTTTTTTCAATAATTTTCCACTGCTGTAAGGAAGAACAATAGCTCTCATAAGTCTTAGTAATATCGTACTTAATTTGCCCAGCATCGAATAATTTATTTACTATCCTTTCTCATCTGTTAACCAGTGACTTTGTTTGAACTCCAGAACTGAAAACCCACAATAGTTCAAACCAGCAAAATTTTCTTTACTATTTTCCCATATCATCTATGCCTAAACCACATCCATACATACAGCACAATTTATATGCTGATAAAATTCAAGTTTATATATATAAAAATCCATGAGCAGAGTACTCTGGGAAGTCAGTGTAAGACCTCTCCAAAATTTGGCTAATTTTGTACTCCCACATTTTTATGAAGCTCATATCCATAAATAGCTTTGATTCTCATATAAATTCGATCACAATGGAATCCCAAGATTACTTCCAATTTTTTTACTATTAATGAATAGCTGCTCATAACTCAGCAAATCAAATCTTTATTCTCCATCTCCCTTGACAAAAGTGATAATTTTCATAATCAAATTATATTTCTATTTTTTTTATTTTTTTTTATTTTATGAATTCTCTCGATATGCGATCCCATCCCCATGGAACTATCTATTTTTCAGACAAGGCACACTGTCGGTGTCAACAATCTTGTAAGATTGATACACAAAAACAAAAACAACAAACACAAACATTGATACACAAAACACACACACACGCATGCATTATGCATATTTGTTTGCGTTGGAACCATTATTTACAGATCAGGATGGGTGTCAGTTTTATTTCATTTTCATAAAATTTGTCCTTCAATTTTATAAATGCTAATACGCAAATGGACTAAAAAGTTTATTTTTAGAAAACCCCTATGATGTCACATTGAAATTACCCTTTCAGTTCCCACCATAATTTATCCAAATTTGACTACACACCCATTTGCATGTCAGTCGACCACTGACCTATCAATCATGCGGAACACTAGTCCGAAATTCCCACCTGATCATCATGTGACTCTTGTCACTTGGTTTCAAAAATTTGCAAAGCAATTGTTCCAACTTTGTAAATTTAAAATTTTGTGCCCAACATAAAAGATCCAATTTCGGCATTTGATCAATTAATTACTAATTTGCTTACAAGCAAAAGAAAAAATGAATAATTCTTGCTCCGAAAACCTTTTCAGACACAAGAATCATCGACAGTTATTCATGTTTGTCCAGTAATCTAATCTGTTGAGGCCAATCGTCATTTGGGATTTGCCGCAATGAAGGCCTAATCATTGTCTGAGGTATCGGTCAGCACTGGTACCCTTGATCTTAGTTTACCCTATGAACTTGTCTTCCTTTTGGTATACGGACATCCTCTTTTCCAATGTCCCATCCGTCCACACTTGAAACACCGGTTTCTGTCGTTGCCTGGTCTGTGCACCTGTGCACTTGTATTGCTGGGCTGCATCTCTACATCCCTGAGTTGCCACTGCAATCTCTCGTTATCTCCCGAAACACGAAAAAATTCTCTGTACCGTCCTTTTTGGGGAGACAACTGGAAATCAGATGGGACAACTGTCCCTTTCATTCCTAATTTCGAGGGCAGTTGTGCATTTGTCTCCTCCACTGTATCCTGTATCCTTTTTATTTTAAGTTCTAGATCTGTTATCCGTTCTTGCTGTTCCCGTTGTCTGGATTCACCATCCCAAAGATGGAATGCAAGCCAGTCTACCGTTAGATTCTGTCTCTTCCTGGCTTTCAATCTTTGTTCCAATCTTTCCAATCGACTTTGCTCAAATGTACCATCTCTTGGAAACTGCTCATCATGTCCCTTTGTCCACAAATACCAATTCTCGACCTGCCTTATAGCTTCGGCACCATAACGGTCGTACATATGATGTGTACAAGTACCTTTTTGTGGAATCTCTGGTTGTCCTTGTGTATTCTTGCAGGCTCCATTTCCCATTCTGCCTTTTATCAAAGTAGCGTTGGATGTGTTGTAGTTTGTTCCTCTAAAGCTTCACTCGTACCTCCAGGAAGGATCTCTCCACCTGTTCAAACGGTGATTTCCAGAGAATCTGCTTCACCTGTGGCTTTTGCACAATCCAATCTCACAGATCAGTATTTGCAGATGAGCCAGAGGGTCAGTATGAAATGGGTGAATCCTCAGGTGTCCGCTCTGTTGAAGGGGAAATCACACAATGGTAACCGCACATATATATCTATATATAAACTCACCACCTTGCTCAATTTTCCAAGGTTGTCTTCACATTGATAATATCTCACAAAGATATCAAAGCTTCTTTCTTGAGACCGCATTTTCATCAATCAAACAATCAATATATTCAATTCAATTTATTCAGTTCAATTTATTCAGTTCAATTTATTCAATTAAATTTATTCAGTTCAATTCAATTATTCAATTTCAATTAATTTATCAATATTCATCAATAAATCAAATTAATCATTTTGGATGACTCCTTGCATAAGCCCTTTCCCCAATGATGTCAGGACAGGTCCATCTATTGACTGAGATCGAAGCTCATCGGTCGTCACCTCTGGTTCATACCTCATGTCAATTGACGAATCACTGTTTTGTCCTAGGGTCATATCTGACCTATTTTTCCATTTTGCCTGGTCTTCACAAATTTTCTTTGCAACCACTAAAGGCAACTCATCCTCCATTCGTGAGACCGCCAAAATGGATTGCAGATATTAAAGTTCTTTGGGAAAAATATCTCATCATTTTTCTTTTAATAGTACCCAAATCTCTTGGCAATATAAATTTCGTAAAACTCCTGAAATAAGACTGTAAAATTCCTTCAATCATGCTAAATTTTGAAACTCCATCGCTTGTAACACCCAATTTATCCCATAGGGCTTGAAAGTTCTTTCCCAAGTTCATGCAATCATTCTGCATTTGAACCCTATGATATCATTCATAATAATCATCATGATTTTATAGTCATGGTCCTATCATAATCATCTATTTAAAACGAACATTTCCTTTATCACCACAGCTATGTGGTATAATCAACAATAGAATAAAACTGTACATAGCAACAGGCTACCTCATGGCCACTTAGTATACCTATTGACAATAAGTCATAACAATATCGAATAATCATTGAACAATTAAAAAATCGCTTCCACTGCTCCAGCCGCAGCATTCGTCATTTTGTCTGCTCATCCGCATGACCAAAACGAAATAAAGGGAGCTCAACCATTACACAGCGCTTTTAATGGCGCATGCCATAGGAACTCAACGCAATTTCGACTCGGCCAGAAAACGAGCAAATTTTGCAGGATGTTAACTGGAATTAGTCGTGAAAATATATCCAAAATACACAAAAATACACACCCACAAAAAATAAACAACAAAACCCAAACAAACCCAAGGTCGACCATATTACACAATTAAATTACACCTTAAATTATTCATTAAATTACTCATTAAATTACTCATTAAATTACTCATTAAATTACTCATTAAATTACTCATTAAATTACTCATTAAATTACACCATTTCAGCATCGTATTGATTGCTGAAATGTTCATGGGTTTGAACACACCTTAAAAGAGGTATGCTTTGCGGTGTTGCCCACCTACCACGTTGAATTAAATTACATCATTTCAGCATCGTATTGATTGCTGAAATGTTCATGGGTTTAAACACACCTTAAAAGAGGTATGCTTTGTGGTGTTGCCCACCTACCACGTTTAATTAAATTACATCATTTCAGCATCGTATTGATTGCTGAAATGTTCATGGGTTTGAACACACCTTAAAAGAGGTATGCTTTGTGGTGTTGCCCACCTACCACGTTTAATTAAATTACATCATTTCAGCATCGTATTGATTGCTGAAATGTTCATGGGTTTGAACACACCTTAAAAGAGGTATGCTTTGCGGTGTTGCCCACCTACCACGTTGAATTAAATTACATCATTTCAATTAAAAAAAACATCGCTTCTACTGCTCCAGCCGCAGCATTCGTCACTTTGTCTGCTCATCCGCATGACCAAAACGAAATAAAGGGAGCTCAACCATTACACAGCGCTTTTAATGGCGCATGCCATAGGAACTCAATGCAATTTCGACTCGGCCAGAAAACGAGCAAATTTTGCAGGATGTTAACTGGAATTAGTCGTGAAAATATATCCAAAATACACAAAAATACCGACCCACACAAATAAACAACATTTATTCCGTTCAACAGAACAAACATTTCCTATATCATGACATACATGTCTTCAAAATTATATGACCAAGAGAAAAAGTAAAACTAATTAAAAACTGCGGGCAGTGATGATCCGGGGACCATACCGCTCCATCCTGATTGGACGAGTGCATGCTAGAGTCATTAACAACGACAGTCCAGATCCGATTGTTCAAAATTTCAACTCAATCGATCGAAAAATGAACGCAGGGATGCATTTTAAGGGTGCAGTGGCACTAACTGAGTTGCCACGAATATGGCCACGAAATTGCCAATATGGCCATCACAAAATATTTTCCTTAATCAATTGGCTCATAGCATAACCAATCTGCAAGTATCTCATCCGAAGATGTATCTCTGAGGAATTTTAATTAAATAAGTCATTTATAAATCAACGAGTTAATTTATTAAATGATTAATCAATAAATCAAAATTTTCCTTGACAGCCACATCACTTGGTCAGTGTCATGTCCAAATATCAGCTTCCTTACTCAAAAGGTGCCTGAGTTAATGTAATGTAATTACTGTAATAAGATTACTGCAATTACTGTAATGATTACTGTAATTACTGTAATTACCAGAACTGTAATTACTGTAATTACCTCAGGTAATTACTGTAATGTAATTACTGTAATGTAATACGAAATGTAATTAATTAAATAAGTACTTCCTTAATCGCTAATAATTAAATAACTCGTGAATTCTTATCCGATTTACTTAACATTTGAGTGTCCCCAAAACGTTGGAGCAAAACGTTGCAACAACGAAAGTGAAACGTTGTAGCGACGTTGTGGAAACGTCAGCAAAACCCAACATTTGAATGTTCCCAAAACGTTGGAGCAAAACGTTGCAACAACGAAAGTGAAACGTTGTCGCGACGTTGTGGAAACGTTAGCAAAACCCAACATTTGAATGTTCCCAAAACGTTGGAGCAAAACGTTGCAACAACGAAAGTGAAACGTTGTAGCGACGTTGTGGAAACGTCAGCAAAACCCAACATTTAAATGTTCCCAAAACGTTGGAGCAAAACGTTGCAACAACGAAAGTGAAACGTTGTAGCGACGTTGTGGAAACGTCAGCAAAACCCAACATTTGAATGTTCCCAAAACGTTCCAACAACAAGTTCCAACAGCAAGTTCCAACAACAAGTTCCAACAACAAGTTCCAACAACAAGTTCCAACAAGTTCCAACAGCAAGTTCCAACAACAAGTTCCAACAACAAGTTCCAACAACAAGTTCCAACAAGTTCCAACAACAAGTTCCAACAACAAGTTCCAACAACAAGTTCCAACAACAAGTTCCAACAACAAGTTCCAACAGCAAGTTCCAACAACAAGTTCCAACAACAAGTTCCAACAACAAGTTCCAACAAGTTCCAACAACAAGTTCCAACAACAAGTTCCAACAACAAGTTCCAACAACAAGTTCCAACAACAAGTTCCAACAACAAGTTCCAACAGCAAGTTCCAACAACAAGTTCCAACAACAAGTTCCAACAACAAGTTCCAACAGCAAGTTCCAACAGCAAGTTCCAACAGCAAGTTCCAACAACAAGTTCCAACAACAAGTTCCAACAAGTTCCAACAACAAGTTCCAACAAGTTCCAACAACAAGTTCCAACAACAAGTTCCAACAACAAGTTCCAACAGCAAGTTCCAACAACAAGTTCCAACAGCAAGTTCCAACAACAAGTTCCAACAACAAGTTCCAACAGCAAGTTCCAACAACAAGTTCCAACAACAAGTTCCAACAACAAGTTCCAACAACAAGTTCCAAATCCTCAATTTCCATCCGATTTACTTGACATTCAAATGGGATTTAAATATCAAGCACAGGGAGCAGAGGAAAAACACGAAAAAGCAACAGCCCTGGCTTTGCTTCCTGGAAGCTTCCTGCAAAACGCTTTGCTTCTCGCAAAACGTCCGCCAATGGGAACTAGAGGGAGGGGAGGGAGAAGGAGCGGGAGCAAGAGACAGGTCGCCGAAATGGACATGAGGGACAATGAGGGAGAGTGAGGGCGTGTCGGTATGCAATTTTCATCCAATCGCCATCTTTCACAATAATTCTGGACCGGCATGAGATGGCGTTGTCTGTCATTAATTACCTTCGCAAAAGCGGAAGGTTATGTTTTGATCGCTGTGTATTTATTTGTATGTCTGTGTGTGTGTGTGTATGTTATTCGCATAACTCAAAAAGTATTCAACCGAATTGCATGAAATTTGGTGGGATGATTGGTTATTATACGGGACACATTTGATTAGATTTTGGGAGCAATCGGGTCAAAGGTCAAGGTCAAGGTCACGAAAAGGTCAAAATCGTATTTTTACCAAGTACAGAACAGTAGCTGCGGCGAAGGTATGCGCTCTACCGAGTGCCCGTTCTAGTTTATATTGTAATCAAACGAGTTTTAGACATGGCGGGAAAACTGAAAAAAAAAATTTTTTCCTCTCCTCCACCCTTTTTTTTTTTTTTTTTTTTTTTTTTTTCCTTCTTACTTTGGACCCACGGCTTTCGTCCTACACAATTCCGTTTAATTTGTCTAAATCCGACCAGTCGTTCCAAAGATATAAGCCGTTTTGTCGCAATACCATAAATTGGAATGAGGTAAAATATATATACATATATAAATATAACTCCATTTCCCGGCTCCCTGTCGCACGCCGAGCAAGTCGCATGCTTTGAGCAAGTGCAAAAAAAAAACAAGTGTAAACTACTTTACACGTGTACGGGTGTGTAAACGAGTGTACCGGCCTTACACGACTTGGAAGCAGATGGTCTCATGGTGCACTCACGGGCCATCCGCTCCCAGTTCACAGCAAGGCCCTTAATAACCAGCGTATTCGTGTGACTATGCACTAATCTTCGCAAAGACGCAATCTCAATCACACAGGCGAATGCAGGCAGACATTCGTTCGCTTCGCGCACATCAGTGGCGCGTGTCAGAAGAATTACACAGCGCAGGAAAAATACGTATTTTACAGAAATCATGAGAAAAAACACGAATAATAGCTACAATCGTTTAAAACGTTCCATCCGTGACTTTGTCCGCTTATTCACTATTCCTGATTTGCCATCAAGGACCTCGATCATTCCCCGGCGTACTAACTACCGCTTTTGTAAATGAGATTTCAACAGGATTACGACTCAAAGGAAAAAGAACGAGCAGACATTTTGTAGGACGTTACCTCGGACGATCGTTAAGATCGTTACATCTTAATCATACAAAAAAAAGGTTCTTTGGGTAGTAGCCACAGCACCCGGGAGTACCAGCTCAGCAATGGTTCTTTGTGATCCACTACCCAGCACCCTAGACCAACTCAAATGGATCTCTGTGTCGCGAGCACATCACCGGAGCCAAAAGGTCTCATCTATATCTTCCTTCTGAGGGCTCTCCTGCACCAATAGTGCGTGGAGAAGCCCAAACACCACTTTCTCCATATACATACAAAATAACTATACACAGGTTCGTATATCATAATGGACAATCCACAAGAAGCCATGCTTACCTTGGCGATGTCCACTTGATCCACGTACGGTAGCCACCAAGTTGTCCGGGAATAACGGACAATCTACAAGACGCCGATGACTGAGACAGTTTTTTACAAAGTAAGGATTTATTAACTAATAATTCACTTGTTTCAATATATTAAAGAACTACAATACTATAACGAATCTAGTAATTCAAGTCGTTGGTTCCTCTTCGTTCGCCGGTGATCTCCTGGTGCTGTTTCTCGTTGGTACTCGTTCGTTCCGTCGGGCAGAGGTTCTGATGACAAGTCTCTTGACTCATAGTTTGCTCTGGTTTATATGGGCCTTGTCGCGCTAATCCCTTTTCCGCAAATGCCCCGAGGTCATGCATGCTCGCCCCACTGGCACCAGCTCGCTCCCCGCCTGCTGCGAGTTCTATTTACCAAACAATAGGGGGGTGCTCCAGCCTGGGGCTGTGACCAGGTGGACAAGAGATTACCATGTTCGTGCACATTCTTGGCATTCATTTACGAAATCGTCTATCTGCTTCGTTACCAGTCCTAATCAATGAGTTACCAGTCCCAATCAATAAGTTACACTGAGTTACACTTCCACAACGCACATCAGAGTTTTTTGGTTGACGCACATCGGAGTTTTTTGGTTGACGCACATCGGAGTTTTTTTGTCGACGCACATCGGAGTTTTTTGGTTGACGCACATCTGAGTTTTTTGGTTGACGCACATCGGAGTTTTTTGGTTGAGGCACATCAGAGTTTTTTTGGTTGAGGCACATTGGAGTTTTTTGGTTGACGCATGTCGGAGTTTTTTGGGTTGACGCAAATTGAAGGTTGGAGTATTTGGTGGAAAAACATTGTTTTTATGGTGGAAAAATAAAAAAAAACAGTAAAAAATGTTTTTGAATCAATTTATTGGACATTTAAACACAGCTGCTTTTTCTGTGTCTGTAAGAATGAATCTATAGAAAATTATGTTTTACCAAATAAAAAGAATGGATCTTTCATATCCCGATGACTGGTTGTTTGTGTGCTGACATCATGTAGATACACTGTACTATAATGTCATTTTCTATGCTTTTCTGTATTTTGGACACATCATGAAAAGGGCTAAATGTTTTTTGATATTCTTTCCTGGTTCACTATGGATGTCCGCACAACATGCTGGTGTCCAAAGTAAGAATATAAGTATTGATTTAAGTTGTCCATCCCATATAATTTTGTGAATCACATCACTTTATCCATCAATTATCATGTTTGGAAAGTCAAAGCTGATTTGCAAATATAAAAATCCCAGGGATCAGATCTCTAAACAATTTAGTAGCATTTAATTTTTTTTCAATCTGTTATAATTGATATTTTGATCCTAGGTGATGTTAACCGTTTTTTTTATTATCTCACGTGCTTGTGTCTCAGGTTTCATCCTTTTCCTCATGCTCGCCATCATGTATCTACTGAGGCCAAACATCACCTTTGTGGCACCTCTGCAGGAGAAGGTTGCGTTTGCGATGTTCTTCCTTGGCGCTATTCTCTGCCTTTGTTTCTCCTGGCTTTTCCATACTGTTTACTGCCACTCAGAGCGCATATCCCGCACTTTCTCAAAGTGAGCTAGATGAATTTTCATTTTGGCTCCTCTATTTGTTACACACATAAAAAATTTTTTATAACAATTATTATATTAGTTAAAATGTTTATATGTGGAAAAACCTGACATCTCTTCCCCCTTTTCTTCTCAACTCATGACTTGTTTGGTATGACCTCCAAATTATGTTGTACTTCTTGATGCGATGAGAGTTTATAGTTAGGGTTTGGAGATATGAATAAGGAAAGAGGAGCAAGTGGAAGGGGGAGGGCAGAGGAAAAATAAAAACGTTGTTTAACCCTCTGGAGTCTACAAACCGATTCTATCGGCTTCACGCATGCGCCGAAATGTCTACAAGCCGAAATTATCGGCTCTAACCACATTCAAATTTACCGCGCAATTACCGCCTCCTGGATTCGATGTGTGTGTATAATGGTTTAATAGTAGACTCCAGAGGGTTCATTGCATATTTTATGTGTCTTATTGATACACTATACTGTGATGTAATGTGGGTACACCCTTCTGCATCGCATCACCAGGATTTAAGGACGCGTTCAATTTTTGCAGGCCACCATAGCTGGCCCTCAAGTTGTAACATAAACTACAGATATGTTTAAATGTTTCGTCATACAACTTATATCTTCACCGACCACCACACAGGCTCGACTACTCCGGCATTGCGTTCCTCATCATGGGTAGTTTCGTACCTTGGCTCTACTACTCCTTCTATTGCTCTCCCCAGCTACGATTCTTCTACCTCATGGTCGTGTGCCTCCTTGGATTCGCTGCCATTCTGGTTTCTCAGTGTGATCGCTTCGCCACTCCTGCCAACCGTGTCGTGCGTGTCGGTATAAAAACACATCCCTCCATTATTCACGCTGAACCTAAATCCAACATAAGTGTGAAGCAAGTGTTATCCCTTACCACATGGTACCTGGTTGATCTGTATTATGGTTGCATACCACAAGATGTATAACGACCTGCATTTTGTGGTCTTTCAGGTGTGTTCCTGGGCCTGGGATTGAGCAGCATCATTCCAACGATGCATTTCATGGTGACTGAGGGCTTTTTTCAGGCAACTACGGCTGGACAATGTGGCTGGCTTTTTCTCATGGCAATGCTGTACATCACAGGGGCAGCCTTGTATGTGGCTCGCATTCCTGAACGCTTCTTCCCTGGAACCTGCGATATCTGGGTGGGTTCTTGGGCATGTTAGTCCAATGTCACTTTTGTGCTTTTGCAATCAAATTGAGGTGTTGACATCAAAAATATATTTACAGTAGGCTATATATTTAGTCGGAGGGCTGGCAGGATAGCCTACAGGTATGCACACTCACCTCTAAGCTGTCTACCCTGGGTTCAAATCTCGTTCCAGTTATAAACTGTCAACCTGGTGTTTCAGAGGTAGGGTGATTCATTAATATGTGCGCTGTCCCTCGGATGGACGTTAAACGGGCATCCCGTCTGCCAGCATTAGTGAGTAGGCTACTGGAAGATCAACTACATCCTGGAGTTGTTGGGGAGGGTAAGAGAGCTGAGAGAGTAAAGGGAGCCAGAGGAGATGCGGTAAAAACATATGCCACTAAATGTGAGATCAACTGACCTTATACTTCGGCCGCATTGTCGGAGACTCTAATAATGTTGAGTGCTTTTGATTCCACTGTATCCAGCAGAGACTCATGTGTTGCTGAACTCTGGCCAATAGGGGAGAGCAGTAAGGCATTATAGACTGAGTAGTTCTGATTTTTAAAGAAAGACATGGAATGATGGGGAATGCCCAGTCTGAGGCTGGTTTGGAGGCCAATTTTCCTATATGGGCAGCCCAGGAGAGGTGATGGTTGATTGTGAGGCCTAAAAGCTGAAGAGTCTTAACCTCTTTCAGTTATTGACCATGTGAATTGATAGGTGGGTTAATTTAATGATCCTTCCAAATTGTGAGTGAGCTGTGAGCAGCTGGGTGAGATTGTGAGTTTTTTTTTCCAGGATTGAAGGAAATGTTAAATTTATCAGATCAGCAACTAATTATTTCTATATCAGCAGAGAGAGGCGGTCAGTAGCTGCATCAATCAGTCGGTTAAGATGCTGTACAACATAGTGCGGGGTCATCTGCAAAATGGAAGAGAAGGTTTTCCAGAGCATCGGAGAAGTCATTTACATTGATGTGGAACAACAATGGGTCTAATAAACTGCGACAGAGCTCCACTGGGAGAGGAGAGGATGGATTGATAGCACCACGTTGATGCAAGTGGAGGTCAGAAATCTTGGATTGAAAGTGGCTTTGTATGCCACAGACGAGAGCTTAGCAAGCTGCCAAACTATTGAATATGCCCGAGATGTATCCATTGAAACGATCCTGACATCTTGTTTGAGATTTTTCTGGTCTTCATCCCTTTCTGAGAGCAGCAGCAGCATGCCTCGCACTGATTGACTGTGATTAAATCCAAACTGATGGTCAAAGATCAGATTTCTTGTAAACAGGAAAAAATTGACATCAGTAGCAATTGCAGATTGTACAACTTTGCTTGTAATTGGAAGCAAACTTACGGACCTGTAATTGAGAGGATCAGCTTGTCCACTCTTCTTGTGGACGAGAGTGATGTTTGCAGACATCCAGGCAGACGGGAGGTAGCTAAAGGAGGACAGGATGAATAGAGCAAACCAGAGGAGAAGCAGGAATGGTAAAGCCGGATTTGATAACACTAGGGCATGCCCGTACGTGGGTGCCCGTTCCTTGCCAAAAAAAAAAAAAAACGCTACCCGTACGCTCTACCCCGCCCGTACGCCCGTACGCCGTAAACAAAAAAAACAACGCTATTCGCTTCCGCCCTTCGCTCTGACTGAATTGGGAGAAATAATGCGCATAAGAAATCGAGAAATTATTATTTTCTCCGGAAGAAATCGAATTACGAACCGTAATGGCGCACGTGCTCGGCTCGGCTCGCTCTCACATCGGCCACGCCTACGCAACAACGCGTTCTGTGATTGGCTGCCGGAAGTGCAGTCTTCACTGTCCGGAAGGTCGCATATCGCAGTTACGATGAATCGCAAATTAGTTTTAATTAGTTTTAAAACATAGTTGAACGCCAACATAGTTTGCCAACGTGAAATAAATGAATACGCTCTCAAATGTGCCATCCGAGGCAGAGTCTGTTCGCCACGTTCGGCACACGTGATAGCTCGCTGCTCTCTGATTGGTTGAATCGTTTTTTGGACATAGCTCGGTAACTACTTCTCCGATTAATATGAAACCTTGAAAAGGCACATCCTCGGGTCCCCAGCAATATACCTGGCAAGTTTAAAGTATATCGGACCGGTAGTTGTCGAGAAACAGCGGTCACAGACAAACAGACATACATACATACATACATACATACATACATACATACATACATACATACATACACACAGAGATTACTGGAATTATAGATAGATTGTTTGTCTGTTTGATTTTTTGATTCTGGTTCTGATTCTGATTCAACTCTGGGCCCATCGACGAAAAAAGGTAGAGGCTGAACATAACTTCTTCTTCCTTTCCGGGTTAGGACATAGAGTCCAGTGGGTATGAGGTTGTAAGATGGGGATAGAACAGGATGCTGCTTTGTTTTCTTTAGTCTACTTCAGACAATTGCAGGATGAAGACCCCTTTACCTCCTGTTGAGGGGTGTTTGGCATACAAGCCACGCTTACCAAATGTAGGTTGACAAGAGTGAGTAGTAGTGGCAATCGAACCCAAACCAACCAGTGGATAAAGAAACGAGTCGTTATAATTCGCGACCAAATCACTAGCTTGTATTAACGTAGCTCTTTTAATTAACGAAATCACTTTGTGAAATAGAATGAATGTAAATGTCATCAGTACTAACTACTGTATACACTTGTATGCTGCCTTCATTTTAACCTTTTTATTCCTTTTGCAGTTTAACTCCCATCAGATTTTCCACGTGATGGTGGTAGCTGGTGCCATTGTGCATTTCTATGGGGTCTCCAACTTGCAAAAGTTTCGCTATATGCTGGGTGGCAGATGCACCTCTGATGCTGTTCTATGAACTCATGAAGCCTAACATGGATGCCCTCTTTGTGCACATAGCACGACCCCTGCCCTGAACACATTCATGCCCAGCCATCACCAACATTGTGTCATTATGCAGAGCTATTTGCCATGCTCAGGACTTGGGTTGAACTTCATCAACACAGATCTACTCCACGGCCACAAATCTCATGCCATTAAAGCCATGATAGCTTCTTAAATGAATAAATAAAATAATAAATATGGAGAATTAAATTAAAATAAATGAAAGCCATGATAGCTTTTTCAATAAATTATCAATTTCCTTTACTCTCTGTAGATCAGCAAACCTTTTCCAACATCTGAACGAGTTATTTTTCTGCTTGTTGCTCTATTTTGCTTTCTATATTTATTTCTGTTCTTATTGCCTCTCCATCCTGTTAATGCTCTCCTTTACAGTCCTGAGCGTATTTTCACAGCATATTGCAAATACACAAGCTTAGCACTGTTTACAACAAACGGAATGTTTTTATGGTTAGTGAAGTCAAGTAAGTCTCAAATTGACCAGGAAGCAGTTTTGAAATGGATTGAACACCATTTCGGTATTATTCTGTTCGGCATTAACTGTTTTGTGAATTTGCTTCCCATGGCCATGATATACATGTCACAGCATTTGCAGTTTTTTTCGATCACAAATAGCTTTATGGTTTTCATCTTATATTTATTGATATTTGAAATACTGCTGTTGAAATACTGCTGTTGAAATACTTCAGATTTGAAATACTGCTGTTGTTAGGGTAGGATTGCACACCCAGAAGCAAGAATAACAGGCAGATCTCTATCCTGTCTAATTTTTGGTTCACGAGTTATCAAACAGAGTGACCACTATATTCGTCATGGGTGTGTGTCTGTCTGTGTGTCTGTCTGTCTTCTGTCCGCAGCATAACTACCCGATGATATCATCCGATCTTGATGAAACTTGGGTGGGAGGTTGATATCATGATCTAGTTGTGTCCTGCCTAGAGTGGGCGTATTGTGCCCATTGTGGGCGGAGCCACGCCCGAAAAAGATGTATTTTTAGGGGGTAATGGAGTTCAAGCAACATCTCCTCCGAGGGAGTTGTTGGAATCTGACAGGGGTTTCGGTATTTGGTTAGGCCAATGTCATGTGTCTAGCCCCACAGAGCTCGATTTTTCATTTTCGCCGCAAGGTCAAGGTCACAAGGTCACGAAATTTATAAAAGTCGATTTTTGGTGGTTTTATTACATTGTTCGCTTCGTGATAGGATGAAATGTCGTACATGATCTTATATTATCACATACATCATGAAATACAAGTTTTCCAATAAATTTCAGAATCTTCGACCTTTGAAGGTCACAAAGGTCAAATTTTCAAAGTTGTTGGAATCGAACCGAATTTTCGGTATTGTGTAGCTAACTAACCTCATAACTGATTATACATTATTTTCTATCTCATTTCAAGGTCAGTAACCTTCGTTTTGACATTTCAAGGTCACAAAGGTCAAATTTTCAAAGTTGTCAGAATCGAACCAAATTTTCGGTATTGTGTCTTAAAGGCTTGCGCACGCAGCGCATTGGGGCCCTTTGTAAATAGGCATGTACACCGCATGTCGGGGGCCGACACCTGCCACGTGGGCCCCCGACCCCCCAGTCCGGGCCTATTTCGGTTACAGTCCGTCCTTTGTCATTGAATACCGCTCACTCGTTAACCATCGTCGTCTCCTGACTTGTCCTTTTTTGCATTGTTACACTTGTCTGTTACACATTCATTAAATATTCAAAAGTTATAAACATTTTTCTTTTTTAAAACCAAGTGAGCCACTTGCGCAGCGCTCTATAAGCCGATTGGTAAAGGAACACATCCACCGAGTCCTCGTTTCGACCAATAAGTCCTCGTTCGACCTTTGTCGTTGCTAACTGTGGGAACATTTCTCAAGAGAACTCAAGATTGAGCAACAACAGCGAATTGTTCATAATTCTCAGAGCAGCCATAAATTGTTATTGTGTTCTCAGTTGCCCTGCCATCGCTTGTCGTCATTTTCTACGTGCGGTAGTACCGGAAATAATATAGACACCTAAATATGCGGAAATATACCATACCTAAAATATAATACAGGGTGTGGAAATAATATTTGACACATGCATCTCTGTAATAAAACAAGACTACATAAAGTAAGTAATGTTTTTAGTATACGAAGTGAAGTACAGGTATGGTATAGGTCTATAGGAGATTGGGTTACATCATAGAAGTATACACGACCCACTCTACCTCTTAAAAATCACATCTTTTAAATGCTGTCCATTATAATTGATGCACTCTCTGCATCGAACCAGTATATTGTTCATTACTGCTTTCAATGAGTCATTATCAATAACAGTGATGGCTTCATGTTAAGTTCATCTACACATGTGAGACATGTATTGTAAACCTGGGTCTTCAAAAATCTCCAGAGGAAGATATACGCTGGGGTAAAATCTGTGGATCCGGGTGGCCATGAAACATTATCAAACCGAGATTATCCTTTTCCGAAACTGTTGCCTTAGAAATTGCATAACATTTCTTGCAGTATGGCACGTTGCTCCATCTTATTGAATCTATGTGTCTGCGAACCCCATGTGTTTCTATGCCGTAATTCACAAATGAGAAAGTTCTCCTGAATGTTTGCTGAGTTGTAATAACAGCATAATTTAATATGGAGTTCTACAACTTTAATCCACGTTGTCATGTTTTAATGCTTCCTTCCCTTCCTTCCTCCTGTTTTTCCTTACTCCATCCTCCCCTACCAGCGACCCAGAATGCTCCATCATTCAAATATTCAGCGCTTCACCTGCAACGCACAAAAACAAACAATTAATTATGCAGATATTAATTAAAAATAAGAATGACAAATGTGTCACATATAAATGCCACACCCTACATATATAAAATCCTACTATCTATAATAATAAAAGTGTGTGTGCGTGTGTCCTCCATAACTCCAAAACGATGAAACCTAGCAGCTCAAAACTTTGCATGCATACTATAGTCCAGGAGCACGGATGTGAAAATTTTGATTTCGTTTAACACCCGCTACATCTAAATTTTGACTTGCTAGAAATTTTTTGGACTATTCTAGCACTCTGCAATTACATACTTGCACAGAGTGTGAGAATAGTCAGTCGTCAAAGAACAACCCCAGGTAGTATGTAAGGTCATATTGTGGTATCAGTTTGAATCTGGAAGCCATTTTTAAAGATAGGTGTGTGGCAGATTACCACTGAAAAATTTGGGGGTGGGAGGAAACATAACCAATGATAACTTTGTCACTTTTTAACCGATTTAAATGTTTTTGGTACCATTGTGTTGCTCTTTTAATGTACAAGGATAGCTCGTACCAGAAATATAATAGTGGCCCAGATATGGGGTTTCTGGGGGTTAAAAGATCATGTGACAGAACACTCACTTTTCCGCAATGGACAGGCCAAACTATTCCCGATGGTTACCTGTCCACTTTTTTTTTTTTTGTATACAAGGTCGAGGCTCGTGAAAGAGCTAACATTAATCACACAAAAAGTCAAACCGAGACATAAAACATATAATAAGGGGAGCAATCGACAAGATGGGGAGAGAGGGGGAAGGACACAAACACAACTTTTGAGAGCAGGGACATCGAGAGACCTGTGGGAGGGAGAGGGCTTGGGGGAGGAGGCGTGGGAGGGGTGGGGGGTGGCGAGGTATAAAACACAAGGACACTGCAAGGACTTCCAGGAAAGAAGTTGGAATTTTAAAAAAATGTGGATCTGGGGTGAATTAGTGGGGGTAGAAAAGATCTAGGTTTTGGATAGGGGAAGATAAGAGATGTTGGTGAACAGCTGTTTTAAAGACCTGGAGGAGTAGGATTGAAGAGAGTGGGGGAGTTTGTTCCAGAGGCGGGAGAAAAGAGGACTCTAGAACGCCACTCAGTAGAGCGCATACTCCCGCCGTGGGTCAAGTTGGAATAGTACGATTTCACAAAAGTTTGAGGGAGTAGTTCAGTGACAACACAAGACAAGACAACACAAGACAGACATTGAACAGATATACAACAACAACAACAACAACATGCATTTTAAGGCCATTTTCCCTGCTAGAGTGGGGGTTAGCCTTGCGGTCCCCATGACAATCTTCTCCATTTTTCCATATTTTCTGCATCTCCCCTTGTTAACCCCCTTGCCCGCATTTCTTCTTCGACCATCTTTAGCCAAGTCTTTCTCGGTCTTCCCCGTCCTCTACTTCCTTCTACATTCATCTCCATCACTCTTTTCAACCAGTCACTTTCATCCTTCCTCAACACATGACCAAACCATCTCAACCTGTTTCTCTTCACAGCGTCAATCACAGGCTCTATTCCCATCATCTTTCGCAATTCATCATTTGTCTTCCTCTCTCTCAACGATACTCCACACATCCACCGAACCATTCGCATTTCCACCCTTTCCAGGATTCGTTGCTGCTCTACGTTCATTAGCCATGTCTCACTCCCATAAATCATAACACTTCTCACACATGCAGCATACACCTTTCCCTTCAGCTTCAATGACACTCCCCTCCTCATCAGCACGCCACTCAGTTCCCGAAACTTCTTCCATGCACATCTCACTCGAGCAACCGTTGCCAAGTCTGATCCACCTTCTCCATTCAGCATGTCTCCGAGGCAGCAAAATGTTTTCACACCTTCCAGCTTCACGCCACCTCCAAGATCCAACTCAACATTTCCTCCATCTGCAGCTCCCTCTGTGCACACCTGACACTTGAATGTAGCTGCCACACTGGTTAATGACCCTCTCAAACCACGACATTTTTGATGAACCCACTCAGCGCACATTGTAAATTGAATGGAATTCACTCCGACACCCTTCCTGCACACAGCACACGACCACTTCCCAGTTTTTTCCACCTCACCACATGCTTTACCACTTGTCATCACCTTCCTTTTTCCGAAATTCACCTTCAGACCTTTTGTCTCCATACACTCCTTCCACTTGTTCATCTTCTCCTTCAGTCCATCCATAATTTCTGCAATCAACACCAGATCATCTGCATACAACAACTCACACGGTAAACCCTCCTTTACGTTCTGAGCCAGCACCTCCATCACAGCTACAAATAGTAGTGGACTTAGTACCGACCCCTGATGCACTCCCACCTTCACCTCAAACTCACCACTGTCCCGTCCTTCATCCTTACAGCTGTGCGCGCTCTTTTGTACATTGCCATCACTACTCTGGTCAACCATTCCTCCACTCCTAACTTCCTCAATGCCCATGTCACTACTTCACGTGGAACCCTATCGAATGCTTTCTCCAGATCAACAAACCCAAGAAACAACTTCTTCCTCTTCTCCATGTACTTCTCCTGCAACTGCCTCACAATTAAAAGCGCGTCTGTCGTTCCTCTTCCTGGCATAAATCCAAACTGCATTTCGTCAATCTTCACTTTCTTCCTTATCCTCCTCTCCAACACCCTTTCCAATACCTTCATTCCATGCTCCAATAACTTTATCGCTCGATATGAGCCACAGTCCAGAGGGTCACCTTTCCCCTTGTATAGAGGGACGAGGGTACTCAGTTCCCAATCCACTGGAATGCGGCCTTCTTTCACCACCAGATTGCAGATCTCTGTCATTCTCTTCACACCCCAATTTCCCGCTGCTTTCAACATATCTCGAGTCCACAACGATTTGTCCCACTTCATCCTTCAAGCAACTCACCCCCATCACATCACACCTCTCTTTCGCTATCTGCTTTGCAATCCTGAATACCGCTCTCTGACCCTCTTCCGAATCCAAGCGTTCTCCGAACATTTTCCTACATGCTTCCTGTGCCTTTGCTACCTCTTTCTTTGCGGCCTTCTTGGCTGCCTTATAACTTTCATGCTCTGCCTTTTCTGCCCCCATACCCTTCGCCTTCTGCCACTCCTTGAACTTCTTCCTCTTCTCGTCAATCTTCTTTCCAACTTCATCATCCCACCACCATGTTTCCGAGTGCCTCGGTGGTCCTTTTGTCCATCCACATACCTCAGCAACGGCTCCCAACAAACTATCTTTCATTGACATCCAACCACTTTCAAGCTCAACCACATCATCCTCCACCATACTCAGCCTCTCTTTTAATGCCTCCCTCACTGTCACCTTTCAAACTCCACACCTTCATTCTCGGTTGGTACTTCACCCTCCTCGCTCTCCTCGCACCTTTCACCCTTATGTCGCAGACAACCAAGTGGTGCTGTGAAACAGCCTCCTCCCCCGGGATCACCTTTGTGTCCCGGAGGTGCCCCCTATCTCGCCTACACACCAGCAGGTAGTCAACGGTTGTCGTCGAACCACCTGACGTGTATGTGACAAGCTTATTATCCTCTTTCTGGAACTGAGTATTACAAATCAACAAATCAGCTCCATCAGCAAACTCCAAAATCCTTTCACCTTCTCCATTTCTCACACCATATCCGTAACCCCCATGAACTCCCTCAAAACCATCCATACTCCTTCCCACATGTACAATTAGGTCTCCTCCTACCACAACAACTTCCTCATCTTTCAAGTTTTCCATCAGCTTCTCTATAGGACAGCAGAACTTGTCCTTCTCTTCATCGCTCCGACCAACCTGCGGAGCATATCCCGAGATGACGTTCACCAAGAGCTTTCCAATCATCATTTTCACCATCATCAACCTTTCACTCACTCTCGTCACACTCACCACACTGTCTACAAACTCCTCAGAAAACAGGACACCAACACCATTCACGCCCTCCAGGCACCCTTGCCACACAAACTTGTATTTCTGTCCCTGCCTACCCTTCACCATTCTCACACCACTTCCCTTCCATCTCGTCTCCTGCACACAACATATGTCCACTCTTCTTCTGACCAATACTTCCACCACCTCTCCTGATCTCCCTGTCATTGTCCCTACATTCCATGTCCCAAATCTCAGAAACCGATCTCCACGTCGGGCATCAGACGTTTCGTCGTCATAAATGGAATGATTTCCACCCTTGCTTCGATCGGGTTCCCCACCTTGAGTTTTGACGAGAGGAAGTGGGGTCCCCCACGGGGTACTTCGGGCTGTACCCTGCCCATATGTAGTCGTAATTGTCGTGGTTCGCTTTTTGAGGCAATGTTTTTATGGCCGGATGCCCTTCCTGACGCCAACCCTTTTAGCCGCCTCTTACGACACGCAGGGATACGGTGTACCTAGAGTCCCTGTATATAGAGAGTTGTGTCAACTCAAATTTGGACGCCATTTTGTGTCTAAGTGTGTCGGATTAGATATACATGTACATTCGCGATATGGGGTGATATATTCTAAACCTGCTAAAAAAAAATTTACTACACATATTTAGTCTTATTATTACATACAGGTGATATTTGTTTTGTCAAAAACTCAGCTATTGCCGTGAAAAAGCTGTGTGGTGATATTAAAAGTGGTATGGCAATGCATATTACAAGCCAACACTGCATATAAGAGCTAACATTATAAGTAAGACAAACCAATGCTGTCGTTCTCTGAATTTTAATAACTTTTAGAAAGGAGTGTTGGCATATCCAATATTTTTTAAAGGGTGCCGAGAGCAATTCCGGTGTAGGACTTCCAGCCGACATATAGTCTAACACACTTAAAACAAATTCTGTACGTGGTATTGCCATATTTCTATAGTGTACAACTTTAGTTTTATCGACATTTATATTCAATTTCCATTGTAATGATTGGCATTGATTGAACATGTCCTGCCATGATTTTGTAATAAATAAAACAATTCTTACATTGAGATTCATTTGAGGAGTCAATACGTTCATGAGTGGAGTAGGTGTGGTCGGACAAGTTTGGTAGATGTAGTCTCTCAGTTCTGGACGGTCCACGCTTCTTGGGGGAGTTGCGCAGCTTCACGGGTTTCCGGTAGCTAAATATTGTTGGAACTGCAGAGCACTTCAACCTCTTTTTGTCATCAGCTCGCCCCCTCTCAAACTGATTCACATCGAAATGTTCCTGCAATCATACAATGAGTGTCCTTGATGTATTTATTTATTGAAATTTTTATTCTAACACAACACAGTTTAATTTTAATGAGCTGTCATGTACTAGTACTTCCACAACAGAAAATCACATGGACAATCTTCCGGAAGATGGCCAGACAAATCGCTAGCTCTATCGACCACATGTATATTGATATCAAACAGGGATAACAGCTTTTGAAAGTTGAGCCAGTTTTAAATGTGGGTACACAAATACACCTGTTTTACTGCATTAATCACCTAGAAATATTGTATGTTTTGGGAACGATAGCTGTCACCAGGTTAAATATATAGGGATTGTCCAATGTGCAAAATCTTCCATCACTACAATTTGGCCATAAATCCCGGGGTGGGAAATATTTGAGCAAATATGCCACAAGACGCATGAGCACTGTACAAAGCAAACAATAACTCGTCAAATTTTGGACGTATGGATGGCTGCACAACCCGCAAAAAAATTGAGCAGGTCCCCCCCTAAAATTGCTTTTATGATTGCCGATTAGGCTAAAGATTTTAAACCAAAAAAATAACTTGCCTCGGAATAAGTTTTGAATGGCCGGACAGACAACTGAAAACAAAACGGACCATGGGTTTCCCACCCCTATAAAATCAAAATTAATTCCCTCTGAAAAAGTACAGTGACATTGCCCGCAGACTACCCAACCGCAGACCAGGCAATGTCACTGTACCGGGACATTTCATCAATCAATGACAATATGCGGTCCGCTAGGACTACCCGAAAAAAATTGAGCAGGGTTCTTCCCACGGAAATGCATTTTTGGTCAGCTCCTTGAAGATTATAAACAAACACAAATCACTTCCCTTTAAAAGGGGTTTCAACGGACAGACAACCAAAAAAAAACCGAGCAGATAGAATTGCTTTTGAACATCGATCATCAAGCGGCGTGGGCCTACCTGGCAGAGTCTCGAGGAGTCGATCGCTTTCCAGCTCTTTCGTCTGACTTTCGCTTCCCAAATTTGTCTTCTGACTTTATCACTTGGAAATCTATACATCTTATATTTCCCAGATTGGTTTGAACAACCAAAAGCAGAACAACCAGTCATTTTGTTTGGCAATAAACAACATTCCCGTACCAAGCTGACGTTCACGCACGGTGAAGTTAGACACAAAATGGCGCCACGAAATCACGTGACCAGAAATCTCGGGTCAGCGCATGGCGCAACTCTCTTTATACAGGGACTCTAGGTGTACCTATTCGAAACCGGGGTACACACCGGTGTACACATTGCACAGATATATATTTAGAATATATAGAAGATAATGTTAAAAAAAAAAACAAGCCAATTTCACTTACATTTTCGGATTCAGCGTTCAATTCTATATAAGTGAGTGTATTTTGAGGCATGTGTGACTTCAAATAAAATTGTAAGCCACATAAACGTTCGTTTCATTCTTTAGGGATACAACATGTAAAACTGGCCCAAACGACAAAACAAAACTCGCTCATTTTAAGTCGTACAAGCTAATGCGTCCACTTATTCTTCTGTGAAGAATCCCGTGCAGATGCTGGTCACACTTATAAGTCACATAAGACTTTTTAAGTTCATTAAATACAGACACCGCGATTGACATTCGCTGAGGTAAATGTTGATAACTCTTGATTGAATTGAGGCGAATTGAGGCGAATTTCCTTGTTGAGGCGAATTTCTGAGTGCGAATCTGAGGTAAAACCCCCGCCCCCCCCCCCCCCCACCAAAAAAACAGTTTTAAAGCATTATACGTATCAAACGATACATTTTATGAAACGCGGAAACCTAATACATACTTTGGTTGTTTAAAAATGACAGAATATGTCTTTATTAGAAAAAAAATAAAGAACTTTGAAGACGACGCAGCTAACAAAATACACCGCTCTAACGCATAACCACGAGTTTAAACTACATTTACAACAAATATGAAAACTATTTTCATATCACAATGTTAAATATAGAATATATAGAAGATAATGTTAAAAAAAAAAGAGCCCTGTCTTCCAATGGTAAACAATCCTTCAAAAAATTCCTGGATCTGGAATAATATCCTGAGCTTCACCAAAAACTAGTCAATTCTTCCTTATCCAAAGGGCAATCATCCCACCAACGTTTATCCAAATCTGTTCAGAACTTTTCCAGATATCTTGTTCACAAACACACACACACACACACACACACACACACACACACACACACACACACACACACACACACACACACACACACAGACACACACACACACACACACACACACACACACACACACACACCCACACACAGACACAGACACAGACACACACACACACACACACACACACACAATCAAATGCATTACTCCCTGGAGAGAGTAATAAAAGAGTGAAGGTGAGCAGAGAGACTTGGTTTTGGCAGTTTAACCATAAGAGGGTTGCTGGCAGATCTTGTGCGACCTGTAGGAATATTTGGGGGACAGAGCACAGAGAGAGCTGGGGGAGCAAGGCCAGAGAGGAGTCAGTAGAAGACAGAAAGACCACCAACCTGCCTGCGGTGAGTGAGTGAAAGGCCCTCGGAGTTAGCTTCATCGCAGGAGATTCCAATGATTCTGAAAGCTTTGGTTTCAACAGCATGAAGCCGAGCCAGGGTGTGAGGCAGGAGCCCCGGCCCAGAGGGGAGAACAGTATTCCATTGAGTTGCGGATGAAGGCCTTGTATGTGGTGAGGAGCTCAGGTGTGCCAAGGAAGGACTTCGCAAGACGGAGAATGCCCAGTCGGCGACTGGCTTTGGAGGCCAGATTGGGAATGTGGTTTTCCCAGGAAAGATCATGGCAGATAGTGAGACCCAAAAGCTTGAGCGACAAGACCCAAAAGCTTATCGTTGACATGAATCAGCTGCAGGAGACACACTGTTGACGATGTGTTCATGAATGGGAGTCATGCAGTCAGTCGGTCCAGTCAGCCATTCACTCAGGTGTGGACTGACATGGCTCTGGAGCAATCCATCAACCTGAACTCAAAGACCAACTGTGATATCGTTGGATGAATCAGAAACCAGGGTCACTTGAACACTGGTTCTCAAACAAGCCACGAACGAGCTGTCATCACAACAGCAATGAAGGGTATTTGCGGCATGCAAGATTTTGTTCAAGTTGGCACACACGAGAAAGGAGGCCGAGAGAGACGTAGGAGATGTTTTTAGGTCGTTAAGTCGCTGCCCACCATCACATCAGACCTCATGACTGATCTTTTCTCATTTGATGGAGAAGTAAATGATGATGAAACCCACTGATCAACATTGCCACAAACATGGTAATGCCTCCAGACCATGCAAGCCTACTTCAATCCTACGGGTTAGGTGAAGCACAGATGAAGACGTTTGTAGAATAAAGACTCAAAACAAGTACAATGGTTTTCTGGAATGCCATACCAAATCTCAAGATCCATACATTTGACACTGGCAAAGAAGAAAGTAATGAAGATTGCCAATGACAAAACCATCAGCATGGCTGCTGACTGATCTATTTGGACATCTTGACATGAGCACGTATCCTCCAATCACGATCGTCCACCGAACCTTGGTATTCTACGGCTCTGCATCTTGCCAATGCCCACGAAGGGAGCGGGTGTTTCTAGTATGTAGGCCATAAGTAGGCTATCTATCTATATAAAAACACAGTTTGTGTGTGTGTAATGTTACCGATAGACTCCTAAACTGAGAGGCTCACGTGCTTGATATTTGGCATAGACATGGCCATTGAGCCTGGGAAGGACATGGCCTACCTCAAAATATTTGACGAGATCCATATTTTTTATTCATATTTACCTCAGCGCATTTCAGCGAGGAACATTATACACGGAATCTCAGCTGGTGCCAGAGCAGCTCGCTGATTCGCTCAGAGTGATCACGTGATGTTCCATCCCCGCCGCCAGACCATTGAACTGAAAATATATAGAATGACCATTGCCATTCACACCACATAGGTGGAGATGCAGCTACCGGGCGCCATCTTGGTTGGCACTCGATGCTGGGCGATGGTGATTTCCGTCACGCGTTTGCACGCAATTCAGAGCGAAAAGCGATTGCGTTTTTTCACCTTTTGTACGATCGTGGTTTGTGTCGATTTTGTGCGATATGAATTAAACGTCTTTGAAACGTTAAACGAAAATTAAACAGCTGTGAAACGTCTTTCCACAATCCTTTCGTAACCGATTGGAGCAGTTTATTGCCGCACAAAATGGCATTTTAACAGTTGTCTGGCTTTTAAAATATGGGACACGTTCAAAACAAACGAGATCCGCGAAGCGAGTTGGTCGAGTCGTGCTAACCAAGATGGCGACACGGTGGCTTCACTTTTCACGGAGTATGAGTGTTCTATATATTTTCAATTCAGTGCGCCCGACTCGCTCACGTACTTGATTTGTGGCATAGACATGGCCATTGGGCCTTCACGGTGTAATTTGTGCGAGGCTTTTGTCC
Source organism: Myxine glutinosa (assembly GCF_964187855.1). NCBI lineage: Eukaryota > Metazoa > Chordata > Myxini > Myxiniformes > Myxinidae > Myxine > Myxine glutinosa. The sequence continues at coordinate 291,197,823 of NC_136261.1, read as the reverse complement.
GAGTGAGCTTGAGTTGAGAGGGCGAATGTACGGGTTGGGAATGTATGGGTCTCCCTTCCCCCGCCCGGCAACGCCGGTACTGGAGGGCGTCACAGGATCGGTGAGTCTCCAAAATCCACTTCGTGCTGTTGTTGCGAAGATGCAGGACGATGTCGCGATTGTTGTGCTGCTCTCCTACCATGAGAACTGCAACGTCATTGTTGACTGGCCCTCCCCTTCCTCCCCTCCCCTTCCCCCTCCCCCTCCCCCTATCCCTACCCCTCCCCCTATCCCTCCCCTTCCCCCCTCTCCTCCCCTCCCCCCCGTTCCCCTTCCCTTCCCCCTCCCCTCCCCCGCCCGGCAATGCCGGGTACTTCTGCTAGTCTACCATAAATGGATGAGTTGTGTGTGCGCGCATGCGTGTGTGGCATACTTTTTATGTCTAGTAATTACACAAGTGTGGCGGGCACAAGGGACAATAATTCCACGCACCAGTGGGTGGCGCGAGCGTCCAGGCGGGGAACTGAAATGCATGCCCCGCCTTTCGGCCGATCGACCACGCCCGGGGGCAAGGCGTGGCCTCAGGACATATATGCGGGCTCTAAGCTCGAGCCCACCCAGTGCTGAAGTGCGAGCTCTTAATAAAGACTCTTGTTGTATCCATGCGTTATGGCCTACCTCTCTGGCAATCGAGTAGTGTGTGCACAGCACTACACTGGTGACCCCGATTGGTTCAGCCGTTGCTGACCCCCAAACGCGCCATGGCTACCAACGCAGTCGCAATCAAACTCCCGGAGTTTTGGGAAGCGCAAGCCGACGTTTGGTTTGTGCAAGCCGAAGCTCAATTCCAACTCCGGGGCATCACGGCGGACGAGACTCGGTACTACCACGTGGTCGCCACCCTCGGGCCCGGCACGGCCGCCTGCATCGTGTCCATCCTTCGGCGCCTGCCGGGCGACCACAAGTACGAGGCGCTCGAACGTCTCCTCCTCGCCACGTACGGGCTCACAGAGGTCGAACGTGCCGACCGCCTCCTGGACCTTCCCGCCCTCGGCGACACATGACCATCCGTCCGGATGGATTTCATGCTGTCGCTGCTTGGAGACCGGCGCCCGGATTTCTTATTCTGCGCACTTTTCCTCTGCCAGCTACCGATACAGGTGCGCCTCGCGCTGGCCGGTTCCAACATAACGGAACCCCACGCCCTGGCTGGAGAGGCCGACAAGTATTTCGCGGCCTGCGACATGCGGTCGGTGTACGGTGCTGCAGTAGTGGATCCCGGCGCGGAGGCTACAGCGCCCCCTGCTTCCCTCGTGGCCGCTGCTACGCCCCGCCCACTACCGCCGCCCTCCACCGACGCCGGCACGGCCGCCGCGGGGGCCACCGCCGCAAACCTGGTGCTACTACCATGCCAGGTTCGGCCGCAAGGCTGAAACGTGCCGCACGCCATGTTCTTTTGATGGGTCGGGCCGGCGCTCACTTGCGGCCATGAGCGTCGGCCATTCTGGCAGCCTCCTGTTCATCACGGACACCTTGTCCGGGCGCCGTTTTCTTTGCGACACGGGAGCGCAGGTAAGCGTCCTCCCTGCCTCCGTGTCCGACAAGCAAGCCACGGGCCAGGGCCCCGCTTTGCTTGCCGCCAACGGTACACCCATCCGCACATTCGGGAAGTGTTGCCTCTCATTGCGGTTCGGAGGGCAGCGCTTTCAATGGTCGTTCGTCACCGCCAGCGTGCCAATGGCCCTGCTCGGCACGGACTTCCTATATGCGCATGGGCTGTTGGTCGACGTTAAGCGCAGATGTCTCATCCAGGCCGAAACCTTCAGCTCGCTCGCTTGTTTGCTGAGCGGCTCGTTGAGCAGCTCGCTGAGCGGCTCACCGAGCGGCTTGCTGAAAGGTTCCGTCCCGGCGAGATTAGTCTGCACGCTTCCGGCAGCGGACGAGTTTACCCGCCTCCTTGCCAGTTTCCCGGCCCTCACGCGGCCCACCTTCTCAGCGGTGGCCGTCAAACACGGGGTGGAGCACCATATCCCCACGGTCGGGCCGCCGGTCTACGCCCGGGCACGCCGACTCGACCCCACGAAGCTCGCCGTGGCGAAAGCGGCGTTCACCACGCTGGAATGGCTGGGTATCGTACGGCGCTCCAACAGCACTTGGGCTTCTCCTCTGCACATTGTGCTGAAGCCCGGCGGAGGATGGCGGCCGTGCGGTGACTACCGCCGGCTCAATGATGCCACCACCCCCGACCGCTACCCGGTCCCGCATATCCAGGACTTTTCCGCCTGGTTGGCAAACACGACTGTGTTCTCCAAGGTGGACCTCATCCGGGGCTACCACCAGGTCCCCGTCCAACCGGACGATGTCCCAAAGACGGCCGTCATCACCCCTTTCGGCCACTTTGAGTTCCTGCGAATGCCTTTTGGGTTGAAGAATGCAGCCCAGGCGTTCCAACGGCTCATGGACAGCGTCTTGCGTGACTTACCTTTCATATATGTCTACTTGGACGACATCCTAGTCGCGAGTGCATCCCGGGAGGAGCACCTGCTCCACCTCCGCACGCTTTTCGAACGCCTGGGCCAGCATGGCCTGATCATGAACCCCGCAAAGTGCCGTTTCGGCGTCGCCGCCATCGACTTCTTGGGGCACCGCATCACCAGGCACGGGGCCATCCCTTTACCGGCCAAGGTGGAGGCGGTCAGGGATTTCCCACGCCCCCGCACGATCAAGGGGCTCCAGGAGTTCCTGGGCATGGTAAATTTTTACCACCGCTTCGTGCCCCACGTCGCCCAGCTCCTCCGCCCCCTGCACGAGGCCCTCCGGGGCAAGCCGGGCAAAGGTGACATCGCCTGGTCGGAGCCGATGGCCGCGGCATTTGCGGGCGCGAAGCTGGCCCTGGCCAACGCCACCATGCTGGCGCACCCGGCGCCCGATGCACCGATCGCCCTCACCACCGACGCGTCGGACTACGCAGTGGGCGCGGTGCACGAGCAGTGGGTGCGTGGTGCTTGGCAGCCGGTGGCGTTTTTTAGCCGGCAGCTTCGCCCGCACGAATGCCGCTACAGCACCTTCGACCGCGAGCTGCTCGGGCTCCACCTGGCGGTCCGACACTTCCGCCATCTGCTCGAGGGCCACCCGTTCACGGCTTTCGTCGACCACAAGCCCCTTGTGTTCGCGATGGCTAAGGTCGCCGAGCCATGGTCAGCACGGCAGCAGTGTCTCCTCTCTGCCATGTCCGAGTACACGACGGACATTCGTCACCTCGCGGGTAAAGACAACCCGGTGGCGGATTGTCTTTCCCGGTCCATCGCGCACGCGGTCCACCTCGGGATCGACGATGCCCGGATGGCGGAGGACCAGACCGCCGACCCCGGCGTCCAGGCCTTGCGGACCGCTGTCACGGGCCTCCGCGTCACTGAGGTGCCGTTCGACGTCTCGGGCACGGCCCTCCTCTGCGACGTCTCCCTCGGCCGGCCTCGACCCATCGTGCCCGCTGGCTGGCAGCGCCCGGTTTTAGACGCCATCAACGGCCTGTCCCACCCGGGCACGAAGGCCTCCCAGAAGCTCGTCGCGGCGAAGTTAGTCTGGCATGGCCTCAGGAAGGACGTCCGTGACTGGGCCAGGACTTGCCTCGCGTGCCAGCGTGCAAAGGTCCACCGCCACACCCAGGCCCCGTTGGCCCCGTTTATGGTGCCCGAGCGTCGGTTCGACCACAGCCACGTCGACTTGGTGGGACCTCTGCCCCCCTCCCGGGGGTTCACCCACCTCCTCACCATGGTGGAACGCACCACACGGTGGCCGGAGGCCGAGCCATTGGCAGCTATGTCTGCGGCGGATGTAGCGCAAGCCTTCATCGCCACTTGGGTTGCCCGGTTCGGTGCCCCCTCGGACATCTCGTCTGACCGCGGCCCCCAGTTCACCTCGGAGCTCTGGGGCGCGGTGGCGCAAGGGCTCGGCGTCAAACTGCACCGCACCACGGCCTACCACCCCCAGGCCAATGGCCTGTGCGAGCGCTTTCATCGCTCGATGAAGGCCGCGCTCCGGGCCAGCCTCCGCGACGGCAGCTGGGCCGACAGGCTCCCCTGGGTCCTGCTGGGCCTCAGGACGGCGCCCAAGGATGACCTGCGCGCGTCCTCCGCGGAGCTGGTCTTCGGGCAACCACTGCGGGTACTGGGCGAATTTATCCCCGACTCCACGGCTCCTTGGTCCGCGGCGCAACAGCGCTCCACCCTGCAGGAGACCGTCCGGAGGTTCGCCCCAGTGCCGACGGCACACCACGGTTGCCCGTCCTCCCACTTCGCCCCGGAGCTTCGCACGGCGGAGTACGTCTTCATCCGGTACGACGCCCACTGGGCACCGCTACGGCCCCCGTACGACGGGCCTTTCCGTGTGCTGGAGACCGGGGACAAATATTTCACCGTCGACATCGGTGGTGCCCCGGATCGTATCTCCGTGGACCGCCTCAAGCCGGCCCACCTCGATCTGGACCACCCCCCGCAAGCAGCTCTGCCTCCGCGTCGAGGCCGCACCCCGGCGGTCAGACCCCCGGCACCCCCCAGCCCCGCCGTCCCGCTACCCCCCAGCCCTGCACGCATCGCCAGGGGGCGTTTCGGCTGGGTCATCCGGCTTCCCCGCAAGCTCACCCTTCAGGTGCGCAGGAATTCTGGGGGGGCGCGTGTGGCGGGCACAAGGGACAATAATTCCGCGCACCAGTGGGTGGCGCGAGCGTCCAGGCGGGGAACTGAAATGCATGCCCCGCCTTTCGGCCGATCGGCCACGCCCGGGGGCAAGGCGTGGCCTCGGGACATATATGCGGGCTCTAAGCTCGAGCCCGCCCAGTGCTGAAGTGCGAGCTCTTAATAAAGACTCTTGTTGTATCCACGCGTTGTGGCCTACCTCTCTGGCAATCGAGTCGTGTGTGCACAGCACCACACAAGTCTATTAATTAATTACATACTATTGAAATGTACCTTTTCACTTTTTACACTGCTAAGACCCCTTGAACATTTGAAGACCCTTTAAAACCCCTAATACCGGTATCTTTAAGACCCAGAGGACCCAAAATTCCCCGAGGACCCAGAAGACCCAAACGTTCACGAGGACCCAAAGGTTCCTGCGGACCCAAAGGATCAATTTGACCCAAAAGTCCCCGAGGATCCAAAAGACCCCACAGAGCCAGAAGACCCAAAAGTCCCCGACGACTCTAAAGACCCGGAGGACCCAAATGACCCCCGAATCCGGCAGGCAGTTACGCTACAAAGTGTTGAAGACCAATGAAACTTTAGTTCAATAGACCAATGAAACTTTGGTTCAATAGACCAACCTGTGTGTGGTTGATTCCTCCAACCCCCCTCGGGCCCCCAAGTACCTAAAATATGTGGAAATTATTTCGACACCTAAAACAAATGCAGGATTGAAGGACAGTACACATTGATGATTCGCCAACCGACAAAACACCAGGATAACACCAGCCGAGGCCATCCTGTCAGTAACCCAGAATGTGCGATGACGCGACACACCCACAAGGACTACTACTACTACTACTACTACTACTACTACTACTACTACTACTACTGGAAGTGCGTATGGAATTGGCTGCGACTCGCTTTAGGCCTCCATTGATCGCTAAGGTTTAAACAGGCTGATCTGGTTGGCTTAGATGTGATGTCCGCCGTTCACCCGCATGGATCCATATCATGACGGCATGGGCAACAAACACGGAGCTTGCAAAACACCCTTGGCCGAACACAGATGTCCAAACACTGCATGCATGAACACAGATGGCATGGGACATGGCACCGACAGCCCCCAGAAACTACTACTACTACTACTACTACTACTACTACTACTTCTACTACTACTACTACCTTCTACTACTACCACTACTACTACTACCACTACTACTACTATTACTACTACTACTACTACTACTACTACTACTACTATTGCTATTGTTGGATGTGACTTTTTAGGGGGAAAAAAAGTTGAAAAACCAAGAAAAATTTTTTTTTTGCAAAAAAAAAAAAAAGGATTCATTACTTGTATGGGATTCTTCCAACTAATAGGATCAATGATTCACATTTTCTGAGCAAATACACATCCATGAGCATCGACTTGGATTGAAAAAGGATATGTTTGAAAAAACTCTATAAAAAATTAAAAATTAAAAAAACATTACGCGAATACATCGGTTGGGCGTCCAAGGCCCAACCGATGTATTCATATTACATGTTGGGCGTCATATGACATGTATGTAGTGTGACGTCACGGTGTTATTTATCGTGCAATGGAATCGTGTTTGTGGACCGAAGGATTTGTGGTGATTTGTATTTATGATAAATTAAGCTCTTATTTTGGCGCAGAAACACATTAAAAACCTTAATAAAACATTTCAATTTTGTCCGTTCTTTCACTTAGCGGCAAATATTGTCCAACTTAGAAATTACCTTACCTTGCTCACACACCGCTCTAAAGGTTTGCGACCACCATCCTTACACTAAATAAATGAATATACATAATTATTAGTAAAACAAATGAAGTAATCGAAAATATTAAATAATAATAATCACAATACAAACTGCGGTTACTGAGATGAAAGAATGAAAATAAAACCCGACGTCTAATCGAGAAACCGAATAAAGATGATTGACCAGTGATCCTTGAAAATGCTCGTGCCGGCGTGATGTCGTGCGTCAGTGCGTCATGACGTAAAAACGTAATGACGTAATGACGTCTTGACCATGGCGACCTCCTTGAATGAGCTGTGAATGTTCCCGATATAGGCCGTGGACGCAAAATCTCGCTTTTGTTCGTCCCTTTTCCCGTCTTTCTTCGTGGCTCACCGTTTTCAACCTGCGTCATTTGCGGCCGTAATTGTGCTCTCCTTATTTCTCCATTTTACAGGGTATACGCTACCCGCCAAGTGGTGTACTTTTTGTCGTTGAGATTTTTTTTGATATGTAGTTTTCTTGTTTTTGATGACTCATTTGATAGTTTATTTGTTTTTATGTTCTAGTTCGTTCTTCTTTCTTTGTCGCCGTCATGGAGGCTCTCATTCCCGTCATCAACAAGCTCCAGGATGTGTTTAACACCGTGGGCGCGGAAACGCTACAGCTTCCGCAAATCGTGGTTGTCGGAGTACAAGTAAGACCGGGAGAGGTGGTGGGAATGGGGCGGAAATGGGGCTTGTTGGAAAGAGTGATTCAAATACTTAACATCGCCCTCCATTTGTCCTCACAGCCTCCACTTCCACTTCATCCATTTTTCCAAGCCGCCCACCAGATTCTTCCAACCCCCTCCCTCTTTACTTGTTCCTCCAAGTCCAACCTCTCTCTCTTTCAGAATCCTCCAACCTCTCCTCTTTCAGAATCCTCCAACCTCTCTCTCCCCTCTTTCCAGATTCCTCCAACCTCTCTCTCCCCTCTTTCCAGATTCCTCCAACCTCTCTCTCTCTCCTTTTCCCAGATTCCTCCAACCTCTCTCTCTCTCCTTTTCCCAGATTCCTTCAACCTCTCTCTCTCTCCTCTTTCCAGAATCCTCCAACCTCTCTCCTCTTTCCAGATTCCTCCAACCTCTCTCTCCCCTCTTTCCAGATTCCTCCAACCTCTCTCTCCCCTCTTTCCAGATTCCTCCAACCCCTCTCTCCCCTCTTTCCAGATTCCTCCAACCCCTCTCTCCCCTCTTTCCAGATTCCTCCAACCCCTCTCTCCCCTCTTTCCAGATTCCTCCAACCCCTCTCTCCCCTCTTTCCAGATTCCTCCAACCCCTCTCTCCCCTCTTTCCAGATTCCTCCAACCCCTCTCTCCCCTCTTTCCAGATTCCTCCAACCCCTCTCTCCCCTCTTTCCAGATTCCTCCAACCCCTCTCTCCCCTCTTTCCAGATTCCTCCAACCCCTCTCTCCCCTCTTTCCAGATTCCTCCAACCTCTCTCTCCCCTCTTTCCAGATTCCTCCAACCCCTCTCTCCCCTCTTTCCAGATTCCTCCAACCCCTCTCTCCCCTCTTTCCAGATTCCTCCAACCCCTCTCTCCCCTCTTTCCAGATTCCTCCAACCCCTCTCTCTCCTCTTTCCAGATTCCTCCAACCTCTCTCTCCTCTTTCCAGATTCCTCCAACCTCTCTCTCCTTTTCCCAGATTCCTCCAACCTCTCTCTCTCTCTCCTCTTTCCAGATTCCTCCAACTCCTCTCTCTCCTCTTTCCAGATTCCTCCAACTCCTCTCTCTCCTCTTTCCAGATTCCTCCAACCCCTCTCTCCCCTCTTTCCAGATTCCTCCAACCCCTCTCTCTCCTCTTTCCAGATTCCTCCAACCTCTCTCTCCTCTTTCCAGATTCCTCCAACCTCTCTCTCCTTTTCCCAGATTCCTCCAACCCCTCTCTCCCCTCTTTCCAGATTCCTCCAACCCCTCTCTCCCCTCTTTCCAGATTCCTCCAACCTCTCTCTCCCCTCTTTCCAGATTCCTCCAACCCCTCTCTCCCCTCTTTCCAGATTCCTCCAACCCCTCTCTCCCCTCTTTCCAGATTCCTCCAACCCCTCTCTCCCCTCTTTCCAGATTCCTCCAACCCCTCTCTCTCCTCTTTCCAGATTCCTCCAACCCCTCTCTCTCCTCTTTCCAGATTCCTCCAACCTCTCTCTCCTCTTTCCAGATTCCTCCAACCTCTCTCTCCTTTTCCCAGATTCCTCCAACCTCTCTCTCTCTCTCTCTCCTCTTTCCAGATTCCTCCAACCTCTCTCTCCTCTTTCCAGATTCCTCCAACCTCTCTCTCCTTTTCCCAGATTCCTCCAACCCCTCTCTCCCCTCTTTCCAGATTCCTCCAACCTCTCTCTCCTCTTTCCAGATTCCTCCAACCTCTCTCTCCTCTTTCCAGATTCCTCCAACCCCTCTCTCCCCTCTTTCCAGATTCCTCCAACCCCTCTCTCCCCTCTTTCCAGATTCCTCCAACCCCTCTCTCCCCTCTTTCCAGATTCCTCCAACCCCTCTCTCCCCTCTTTCCAGATTCCTCCAACCCCTCTCTCCCCTCTTTCCAGATTCCTCCAACCCCTCTCTCCCCTCTTTCCAGATTCCTCCAACCCCTCTCTCCCCTCTTTCCAGATTCCTCCAACCCCTCTCTCCCCTCTTTCCAGATTCCTCCAACCCCTCTCTCTCCTCTTTCCAGATTCCTCCAACCCCTCTCTCTCCTCTTTCCAGATTCCTCCAACCTCTCTCTCCTCTTTCCAGATTCCTCCAACCTCTCTCTCCTTTTCCCAGATTCCTCCAACCTCTCTCTCTCTCTCTCTCTCTCCTCTTTCCAGATTCCTCCAACCTCTCTCTCCTTTACGGATTCCTTCAATCCCCCCTTTTTTCCAGACTCCTCCAACCCACCCCTCCTCTTTCCCTTAAAAGGCCACAATTTGACGATGTTTCTTCATGTGGATGCAAAGCACTGAAATTTTAGTACTGTAGCACAAGTCAAACTCAAATAGTAATGTTTTAGTGTAGTATTGCAAAATTACCATATTGGTATGTAGAATGATGTGACTTGTCAGACATTTACCATCCTTTCATCGTGCATTTTGGCAGCAGTACAATAATCTCTTCTTGGATAAACAGTTAAAAATATTTATTTGCTTTGAAATCTTAATTTAAGTCGATCGTAATTGTATCACTTCTGTGACATGTCAGGGTTGCTTGCCAGTTTTGTTTTGCTTCCCCTCAAGTTACAAATGCTGACGCCATTGACAGTGAGCAAAGGAGGGCAAATTTTGTTATAATTGACGTAATCTAACTCTCACCGTATGTTTGCAATAGTAATGTCTTAATTTCTCAAGTGATAGCATAAATATGCTTATTGTAGTCACTGTCAGTCCAGGCCTTCTCAAATGTGTGACAAGGGTCCACCATCTCGCATGCCATTTGGTATCTGATTTCAAGCATGCCTTTCTTTTAAATCTCTGTGAGCCGTGGCGTGGCAATTGCTAGCGTGTGTTTCTGGTTATATTGTCACACAGAGCAGCGGGAAGAGCTCTGTTCTTGAGAGCATCGTTGGAAAGGATTTTCTGCCTCGTGGAACGGGTATTGTGACTCGGCGCCCACTAGTTCTGCAGCTTGTGCATGTGGCCACGGACGAGCGATCCAAAACACGTGGGGAGGAGAATGGTAGGACAAGGAGTGTGGGTTTTGTTTGATGGAGGAGAGGGAAGAAGCGTATGATTGATGGAGTAGTTTTAACAAGAGACTTGTTTGTTTAGCGTTTCCGTCTGAGTGCATGGCTCATGATGCTGGCTGGGATTACAGGCGCAAATCCCATTTTATTGATTTGTCCATATGATGGAATACTTTTGTCTTTCACAGCTGTTGTCGTTGGTTTAGCGGTTAGGGTGCCGGCTTGGGATCCTAGGATCCTGGGTTCGAATCCCGGTCGATCGCTGAATTAACGCCAGGGGGGTTGACTCAGCCTGTCATCCTTCCGAGGTCGGCAAATTGAGTACCAGCTTGCTGGGATGAATGATCACGGTGTGTACCCCCATTTAGAATAGATACACCGTATCCCTGCGCATCGTAAGAGCGTGACCAAGGGTTGGCGTCAGGAAGGGCATCCGGCCATAAAAACATTGCATCAAACGGAACCATGATTGTCATGGGGCCCGCAAGGCTAACCCCTGCTCTTGTGGGGAAAAATGGCCTTAAAACGATCATTCATTCATTCACAGCTGTTGTCCATCTACATCGGCGAACAAGTTAAATAATGGATTTTATAAACTGAAAGCCGATAAGAATACCTTAACAGTTAAACCGTGGGCCGAGCCCCTTTTTGTTTACATTCATGACCCACCTCGCATATCTACCTGCATTTATAATATGTTGTGTAAAACTATTACAGAATTAATATCTGAAACTCGTCAAGCACAAAACTTGCACATATTTTCAAAATCTGAAAAAAACAAACAAAAAAAACACCCAAAATGTTGACGATCATTTTAATAAATATTGTCCAATCACAGCACGTGTAACAGGCCACTGGCAGCTGTGAGCGCTAACCAGCCAATCGTGCACTTCGTTTCAGACTGTACATACAGTACTGGTTGCATGTCAGATGCAGTTATGGAAGGCGAAGATTCTGATGTTAGTTCTTCGGGGTTTTGCTTCATGCACGTCATCAATACGCACAGCAGTGATTCCATTTTAAATATTTTTTAATAAGATTTTTAATTTCATTTTAAATAAATGTTATTTTTCATAACATTTCAATTTATTTTTCGAATGAGCTTTGATAACTAGTTTGAAAATTAATTTCGGTTCATGAAGAATAAAAAAAGAAGATAAAATCAGGTTGATATTGAAATTGGAATGGGCATCTTCTGGTATAAAAAATATTGTATCATATTTCGTGTGTGCATGTGTGTGTAGGACCTCGATCACCCACACTCTTTGACGCTTTCCCCATCTCTACATAGACTACATATTTTATATTTAGAATTCCCATTGAGTTATACACAGCTATATATATTATTATATAATGGACACAAAATGGTGCAAAAGTTTTTGCTAATTAGCATAACTAATGTACGACTTTGTGCACTGACGAGTTATGAATCCTTTGTGATTTTTGAACTAAAAAAAAATGCAAAATTTCAGCTAGATACCAGAGGTGGGTTACGAAAGTTAAAAAAAAACCAAAAAAAAAAAACCACATTTTTTTTGTTTCTGTCCACGGTCTAAGTGGCATGAAGCGAGATGTGGCTGAGATGTTGTTGTTTAGAAGATCGAGGCTCATGGAAAAGCAAGCTGGTGATTGAAGATATGAACTGACTGTGTGACATTGGGTCGATATTTGGATAATAAGCAAGGAAGGGAAATAACACGGGAGGAATTGTTGCAGTAATCAGCAAATAAGAGCATTGGGTTATGTGGGGTTAATGGTGGGGAAAAAAGACTAGCTGTAAGGATTGTGGGTGGGGGGGGGGGAGGGGTGGAAATGGCAGTGCACTGCTTGCCTGAAGTCCCAAAGGGAAGAGTGTGATTGAACAGTGTCAGAAAGGAAGTTACACAGACAGGTGAAAAAGGACCAAAATAAATGAGGTGCACATAAGCCTGGATTTTTAAAATTTAACTACTTTGGGGTTACTGGAAGGAGGAATGCATTCTGGAGTTGTGGAGGATTGTTGTGATGACTGCAGAAGGGGCCTGGCAGGAGGAGCCTTAGTAATGAACAGGTCACAGACCTGCCTGCGATGTGAGAACAACAGGACTTGTGCTTCGCCCTTATCATGGCCTCATCGACATTTCCAGTGTTAACCTTTCATCAGATTTATAAGCCTGGTGTTGGCTTAACGGTTAAGGTGGAAGGCTTAAGAACTTAGGGTTTTGAGTTCAATCCCCTGTCCTGCCATTAAGTAACAAAGGGTGGGTTGACTCAGCCTGTCTTCCTTCCGAGGTCGGCAAAATGAGTACAAGCTTATTGGAAACGGGGCTCTGCATCAGTGGCACAGCTGCGCTCCCAGCAATGATGCAGCCACATGCTGCATATGAAATTATTATGATGATGATCAGAAAGTTGGGCCTTTGCTGAAGTATCAACGTTCAAAACAGCAGTGACATCTCACTTCCTATGGCTGTAAACATGCGAACACAACAACTTTGAGTTGATAAAATCATTGATTTATCCATTCCTTCCACCCCCATTCTCCCCCCCCCTGGCCCCCCCTCCTCCCCAAGTACAACCACCAGAAAATGGAAGTCGTCTCCCCCACCCCTATTTTACTTTTCCATTTTGTACCCCATGACCTGGCTCTGGGTGCTACAAACATGTTTGCAATGTATTTTATTATGCTCTAACTGGAACTCAAACAACATGGATAACTGTTGTTTATTTATTACGTCATAAAAGGTGCCGTTGTTTTTTTTATAAACAGGAATTAAATTCTTGCGTGGGGCTAAGTGTGAAAAGCTCTGACTCGACACAGGACTCGAACCAAGGGCCTCCATCACTTTTGCGGTGACAGCCCACTGCGCTATTGAGCCAACAGAAATCTCATACGAAAAAAATGTCCTGTATTTTATTATGCTCTAACTGGAACTCAAACAACATGGATAAATGTTTTGTTTATTACATCATAAAAGGTGCTGTTGGTGGCTAGATATAGAAACACTTTCTCCATTTTATATTTATGTGTATGTGTATATATATATGTATATATATATATATATATATATATATATATATATATATATATATATATATATATATATATATATATATATATATATATATATATATATATACATAGTCATCCCTCGTTTATCGCGGGGGTTACATTCCAGAACCCCCCGTGATAGGTGAAAATCCGCGAAGTAGAAACCATATATTTATTTTTATATATTTTAAGCCTTTAAAAACCCTCCCCATACTCTTATAAACCTTTCCCATGCTCTTATAAACCCTTTCTACACTCTTAAACACACTTTTGAGACCCATCCTTACGTATTAGAAAAATATTTGTACGTGTATATATAGCTGTACAGTATATTTGAAAATACTGTAATAGATACTGGGTAAGTATATCAATAATAGTTTTTACTGCACAGCAAAGAAGAGCATTACAGCTCTTCTGAAGACGCCACTTCAGCAGGCGCCTCGTCAGGTGGTGCAGTATCTTCGTCGTCGTCCGGAACTTCTTTTTGTGCTGAAGACGTAGGCGTGTCTTCTTTCTTTTTTCGGGTGAGGAACATAGTGATGGGCAGTTGCTGGCGCTGCCTTTTCTTCTGGGCGAGGAGGTTTTTATAGACTTCAATGCCTCCGTCGATTACATCTCTGAACTTCAACGAACGAATCATCTGGGGGTCCCATTCTTCAGCCCTTTCCTTAAGTTATTTTGCCATTCTCACTAGGGTTGCGAGGCGTTCCAGTGATAGGCCTTCTTCTTCATCCCCTGGACCCTCTTCTTCCTCTTCTTCTTCCTCACTTGCTGACTTCGTCATCTCCGCCAGGTCTTCGTCCGTTAACGGATCTGAGTGGGTCTCGAGCAGCTCCTCAACGTCATCGGGAGTCATATCGTTGAAGCCATCTCCTCCTAGTAATTTTGCCAGCTTCACTGCCTTATCTACTGCAGAGTGGTGGACTTCGTCAGGAGAGAAACCCCTGTACACGTAATCGTGGACTACTTCTGGCCACAATTTTTTCCAGCCGGCATTCAAAGTTTCTGTCTTCATCTCCTTTATGGCCATCTGAATATTTTGCAGACACGTTGCAATGGTGTACTCACGCCAGTACGCCTTCAGCGAGAAGTTTTCGTCCGAGTCCATAGCCTCGACCAGGTGCTGCAGGGTGTTTCGTGTATAATGTGCCTTAAATGCGCGAATGACGCCTTGATCCATGGGCTGTATCAGCGATGTGGTGTTTGGCGGTAAGAACTCTATTTGTACGCCATCATACGACAGGTCGAGCGCGTGACCTCCTGCATTATCCATGAGCAACAGCACTTTGAACTCGAGTCCTTTTTCTGCGAGATAAAGCTTGACCTCGGGAATGAAGCACTGGTAGAACCAATCCGATGTGAGGAGTTTCGTAATCTAGGACTTCTGGTTGTGCATCCAATACACTGGCAGCAGGTTCCTATTTTTGTTTTTGAGGACCCTTGGGTTTTTGGACTTGTAAATAAGACCAGGCTTTATCATAAAGCCCGCAGCATTCCCACACATTACTAAAGTCACCCGATCTTTGTGGGCCTTAAATCCAGGGGCTCTGGCTTCCTCGATCATGATGAAAGTGTGAGACGGCATCCGTTTTTTTTTTTTTTTTTTTTTTTTTTTTTTTTGTATACAATATCGAGGCTCGTGAAAGAGCGAACATTAATCACACAGAAAGACAAACCGACACATAAAACATATAACATAGGGAGCGGTAGACAAGATGGGGAGAGAGGGGGAAGGACACAAACATGACATTTGAGAGCAGGGACCGAGAGACATGGAGACATCGAGAGATCTGAGAGAGGGCGAGGGCTTTGGGGGGGGGGGGGCGTGGGAAGGGGGCAGTGGGAGAGGTATAAAACATATGGACACTGCCAGGACTTCCAGGAAAGAAGTTGGAATTTCAAACAAGGTGGATCTGGGGTGAATTAGCGGGGGTAGAAAAGATCAAGGTTTTGGATGGGGGAAGATAAGAGATGGTGGTGAACAGCTGTTTTAAAGACCTGGAGGGAGGAGTGGGATTGAAGGGAGTGAGGGAGTTTGTTCCAGAGGCGGGAGAAAAGAGGAATGAAAGAGTGAAGGTGAGCGGAGAGCCGAGATTTCGGCAGTTTAACCATCAGAGGGTTGCTGGCAGATCTTGTGCGACCTGTAGGAATATTTGGGGGACAGAGCACAGAGAGAGCTGGGGGTGCAAGGCCGGAGAGGAGTCGGTAGAAGACAGAAAGACCACCTACCTGCCTGCGGTGAGTGAGTGAAAGGCCCTCAGAGATGGCTTCATCGCGGGAGATTCCAATAATTCTGAAAGCTTTGGTTTCAACAGCGTGAAGCCGAGCTAGTTGTGAGGCAGGAGCACCGGCCCATAGGGGAGAACAGTATTCCATTGAGCTGCGGATGAAAGCCTTGTATGTGGTGAGGAGCTCAGGTGTGCCGAGGAAGGACTTCGCACGACGGAGGATGCCCAGTCGGCGACTGGCTTTGGAGGCCAGCTTGGAAATGTGGTTTTCCCAAGAAAGATCATGGCAGATAGTGAGACCCAAAATCTTGAGCGACAGAACTTCTTGGAGAGGATTGTTGAGAAAGTAGATGGGAGGGTTGTCCAGTCGATCTTTTCGGAGAGACATAGTAAGAGTGTGAGATTTGTCAGGATTGAAAGACATGTTCCACTTGTTTGACCAGTCTGTGATTTTGTCCAGGTCTTCAGAGAGTGAGGAGGCAGCAGACTGCCGATCTGAGGGAAGAGGAATGGAGCGGCAGAGAGTGGAGTCATCAGCAAAGAGATAGAGAGGATTTTCGAGAGAGTCAGAGAGATCATTGATGAAGACCAGAAAAAGCACGGGGCCCAGAACACTGCCTTGGGGAACTCCAGCCTGAACAGGAAGAGGAGATGAGAGAAACCCATTCAGGGCCACACGTTGACGACGACTAGAGAGGAAGTCCGCCAGCCATGCGTGGAGATTTCCATGGATACCAAAGGAGGAGAGTTTGGTGAGCAGAGCGGGGTGCCAGACCGTGTCGAAGGCACGTGATATGTCGAGGGAGACAGCTCTAATTTCCTGTTTGGCATTGAGGACCTCCATCCATTGTTGAGACAGCAGAAGCAGCATGTCCAGAGTAGAGTGACCTGGTCTGAAACCAAATTGATGATCAGAGATCAAGCCATTGGAGAAGAGGAAAGATTTCATATCAGAAGCAATGATGGATTCCATGACTTTGCTGATAATTGGGAGAAGGCTGATTGGTCTGTAGTTGCTAGGATCTGTTTTTGCACCTTTTTTGTGCAAAGCGGTGATGTTGGCTGATTTCCAAGCAGATGGCAGTTGACCTTGAGCAAAAGAGAGGGTGAAGAGAACAGAGAGAGGGTGAGATAGAGCAGCAGAGCAGGATTTTAGGACCCGTGGGCTGATGCCGTCGGGTCCAGTTGCAGAATCAGAGTCGAGGGTTGACAGAAACTTTTCCACCTTGTCAGGAGGAAAGGACACGGAGTCCAGGAGCAGCAGGGTACGACTGGGTATGGTGGGTACAGAGAGGGATGGGTTTGGGACACAAGATTTAGAGGCAAACACAGAGTTGAGGCATTCAGCTTTTTCACGTGCGGAGTCAGCTGTGTAGCCGTTTGAGGTAAGGGAGGGGATGGAGGGGGAACAAACACCAGAAACGGATTTGACCAGACGCCACCAGGATTTGGAAGAGGGAGACAGATAAGAGAGTTCGGTCTTGAGAACGGAGAGATATTGTTTCCTGGCTCTCCTGAGGGTGGACACACACTTGTTTCGGGCTTTGTGAAAGGAAATGAGATTTCCTTCCGTTGGATTTGCTTTCCAGGAGACGAAGGCAAGTTGTTTCTGGGCAACAGCCTCACCACAAGATTCCGTGTACCATGGACGGGAGGAAGGGTATGACAACTGAAGACGAGATGGGATAAATCTGTGCATGAGAGAGAGCAATTTACTTTGGAAGAATTCCCAGGATGAGTTGATGTCAGAGGTGGTAGAGATGGGAGACCAGTCCAGATGATTGATGGCTGCTTGAAGACCGTGCCAGTTGGCCTGAGTGAAATGCCAGACTCGTCGACGCTGAGCAGGCTCCCTGAGGATGGTCAGAGAGATGTCCACTTTAACAAGGACATGATCAGATGATCCGATCGGAGCAGAAGAAGAGCAGCAGACATTTTCAGGGAAGTTAGTCATAACCAAGTCCAGAAGAGAAGATGTTCCGTTGACGGAGATCCGGGTCGGGAAATTGACAGATTGTGTCAGTCCCAGTGAGTCGCAGAAGTCCTTTGCTGAGGAGCCATGGCTGGTGAGAGAGGTACCCACACCCAGCCAACTGGCATGATGACAGTTGAAATCACCACATATGAGGAAGAGAGAGTTGGGATGAGTAGATAGAAGTTGGTCCATATCATCAGACAGCGAGATGTAGATGGAGTCATCACTGTTTGGTGGACGGTACAACACACATATGAACAAGAGGTGGGAGCGAAGGGGAAGCCGTAGCCAGAGGTATTCCTGGGGGTGAGGTGGAGAGAGTGCAGTGCAGGGCGAGTGAGGAAGAGAGTTTTTGATAAAGATAGCAACCCCGCCTCCAGGACGAGGCTCAGGTCTATCATACCGGAGGAGGGAGTAGCCCGGGAGAGATACTATGGAATCAGAGACATCATAAAGGAGGAAAGTTTCTGTTAAGCAGATCACGTCTGGTTTGACAGAAGCAACCTGTATGGAGAGATCAGTTAAGTTTGAACGAAGGCCCCGGATGTTTGAGGTTTCCAAAATAAGGCTGTCTCATCCATATTAAAAACTTGTTCAGGCTTATAACCCCCTTCCTTGATGATCGTCCTGAACGTCTCATTCACGTACCCCTCGGCGGCGGCGGCTTTATCCGCAGAAGCAGCTTCTCCATGCAGGACCACGCTCTTTAGCTTAAATAGTTTTTGAAATTTTGCAAACCAGCCCTTGCTGGCATTGAATTTGGTTGGTTTGGTGGGAGATGCGGTCGATGGTTCGGATTCGGGGTCGTCGTTGCCAGCGCCTTCAGCAAACTTGGCGTAAAGCTGCCTGGCCTTCTCACGGATAACGTTGGTATCCAGTGGGATATTCTTCTTCCTGCAGTCACTGATCCAAAGGGCCAATGCAGACTCCATCCTTACAATGGCCTTATTGCGTGAAGTTACCACCCTTTTCGCTGTCTGGTTAAAGGACACTGCTGCCGTCGCCCTTATATTCTTTTCGTCCTTCTTAATGTACCGGACCGTAGATTCATTGAGCCCGTAATGGCGGCCTACAGCCGCAAAGCTTCTCCCTTCCTTTAACATGTCGAGGAGTTTCACCTTCTCTACGATATTAAGCATCTTCCTCTGGCGCTTAGGTTCAGTGCCAGAACCCTTAGAAGACGCAGAACGTTTACCCGTCATCGTAGGGCTTGAAACAACTTCACAATTTTACACAAAATGCACATAAACACAACACCACAGGATACTGAACAGCGTGCTCTGATTGGTCGTGTCTCATCCATCTGCCAATAGTGTGCCACGTACGAAATCATCTGGGCAAACTAGCGCAAGCAACCCAAGCTTGGTTTTCCATACGCGCGAACCTTTGTCTACTCATTTATAATGCGCATTTTATTTTGATTTACTGTAATATTCTTTTAATATAGGTTTTAATTAATGTGTTATATTTTTATTTATATTATTATTAATTTTTTAGGCTAGAAAATGCTTATTTTACCGCAAAAATAATTAAAATCTAAAAAAATAAAAATACCTATAGGCCGCAGAATCCCGCGATATAATGAAAAATCCGATATATAATTTTACATATACGAGCGAGAAAAACCCGCGATGTACCGAAGCCGCGAAAAGTGAAGCGCGATATAGCGAGGGATGACTATATATATATATACTCGCTGAGGTACCCGGCTTCGCCCGGGTTGAATAAGAATAAGACAAATATATGATGAAAAGAACATGTATATTTTAGAGCAATATCACAGTACATTGCCTACATGACGTTTTGTCAATTTTCAATTTCTCAAAGCCTCTTGGTATACATTTCTGGTTAACTTTGGGGTTTCCTGGGAAAGGGATTCCTGCGACAGAGTTGTTATCGCTGTGACAGATAAACCTGCGTGACAGGTTTTGCGGTTGATTCCGAAGAGAATCATTAGAGTGCCGTTACGTCTCGAGAACGGACCGTTGGCCGTTTTGTCTGGCGCCTGATTTCGCATCGCTCCAGGTTCTTCACCTCGCTTCAACCATTTTCACAACCACCCAGACGTTAATCTGGTGTGTGTGTGTAACGTGGATTTTGAGTGGGAATTTGCGGTTCGTCGATTGGGAGCCGTTGAACGTCCATACCCGAAGGTGTGATTTCCCAGCCGCCTCTTGAGGACACTTTTGCCTATCTTTGGCAGTGTGACTGTCAACCGAGCGGGATTCTGGTCTCGATACAACATCGTTCTGACGATCGCTTCAACATCACCCGTCCCACAATACCCGACCCGTCCCACAGTACCCGAGCCGTCCCACAGTACCCGAGCCGTCCCACAGTACCCGACCCGTCCCACAGTACCCGACCCGTCCCACAGTACCCGACCCGTCCCACAGTACCCGACCCGTCCCACAACACCCGACCCGTCCCACAACACCCGACCCGTCCCACAACACCCGACCCGTCCCACAACACCCGACCCGTCCCACAACACCCGACCCGTCCCACAACACCCGACCCGTCCCACAACACCCGACCCGTCCCACAACACCCGACCCGTCCCACAACACCCGACCCGTCCCACAACACCCGACCCGTCCCACAACACCCGACCCGTCCCACAACACCCGACCCGTCCCACAACACCCGACCCGTCCCACAACACCCGACCCGTCCCACAGCACCCGACCCGTCCCACAGCACCCGACCCGTCCCACAGCACCCGACCCGTCCCACAGCACCCGACCCGTCCCACAGCACCCGACCCGTCCCACAGCACCCGACCCGTCCCACAGCACCCGACCCGTCCCACAGCACCCGACCCGTCCCACAGCACCCGACCCGTCCCACAGCACCCGACCCGTCCCACAGCACCCGACCCGTCCCACAGCACCCGACCCGTCCCACAACGATTGAAATGGCAGACTTTGCAGCACCGAGTCAGCTCTGACTGGAGTTAAAAAGCTTTGGACTCTCACAATCGGCAAAGCCAGAGGAGCCCACAGCCTGGAAGCAGGATGAGGGGAGGTCGGAGGGTACGTTAGTCATTACCGTGTCTGGGAGAGAAGGACTTGCACGGATATGGGTTTGGGAGATTGTGGCTTGGGTCAGATTCCCAGAAGGAATTCGTAGCAATGCCGTTAACCACGATGCCGTTAACCACGATGCCGTCCATGGGCATTTCCACTGTGAACACCAACGTGCATTTCCTGGGTTTCACCTGCGCTCCTGCAGCGCCGCACTCTTCCGCATTTGGGGAAGGTCGAGATTAAATCGACCGTCGTTGGTTAACCAAAAAAATATTTCCAACAGTTGAAATAATTATTGTTTCCAACAGTTGGAATTTAATGAAATTTGAATTCGAATAAAATCTCAACTAAAAAAAAAAACCGTTTATTCGTTCTTGGCGCGAAAAAATGGCGCGCATTTTGTCATTATGTGTGACTTTACGTCACTCCTAGGGACGTGAAAACATTTGTTTTCCTTAAAAATATATTTAAAATAAATAAAATAGTACATAAATTAACAATAAAAGAAGCTAAAATACAATAAAAAGCACATTAAAAATATATAAATATGTACGTACAGTATACTGTACGTACGCGCAACCGCTGCTTCGCATTCACAACAGAGGCGACGTACAGTATTCCTTTACTGTGTCTGTGTTAGCCATGGGTCCGAAGAAGGATAATGCTAGTGTTTCCAAGCGTAATGTGGTTACGATGGACGATAAGGTAAATCTGATTAAAAGGTATGGAAAAGGTGGAAAAGTGTCGGTGATGGCGCATAGACCTCATCGCGAATCGGAACCGCAATGCATCATGGGATCGGAAAGGGGCAATAGCGCCGCCACAAACTACACCACGAATTGCAGCTGGCGCGGTTTTTTAAACCATTGATATTAAAATAATAAGTTGCCCATAACCACTGGGATTTTATGCTGATTCCGAATCTGTGTCTAAAACTTTTCTCCGATGTGTAGTTCTTGGGTTATAAGCGGACATCAAGACAGACAGACAGACACTCCTCCTTTATATATATATATATATATATATATATATATATATACATACATACATACATACATACATACATACATACATACATACATACATACATACATACATACATACATACATACCCCATACAAACCCTGCGTATTTGCGGTTGATAAATTGCAACCTGCTTCAACATTTGTGGCTCTGCAAAACATTCAACATTTGTGGCAGGTGCAAAAAAAAAAAAAAAAAATTCCAAGAGCATGACCTACTTATACATTCCCAGACCTGAGCTTCGCGCTTTCATGGCGTTTAGAGGCCACATAAAAATATTTTAGCCAAACTATAAGAGAGCTTCACAGGATATCCTGCCATTCACATGGTAAACATTGTTTTGCGGGATATCCCGCCATTCAAGCTGCATTGCAATCTCTCTAACCGTCACCCTTCCGTCCTCACTGATGAGCGCATGAACTTTCTGTTCTTTCTGTTCAGTCTTGGCGCTTCTCGACTGACCATAGCATGGCTGATCAGTGATGTCTGCATTTCCATCTTTGAAGTGTTTCATCTACCTTCTGACACTGGTGCCCATAATGGCATCTCCGTACTCATGATTCAATTGGCTGTATATATCTGCAGCTGAGTTGTTCTCCTTCACGAGGAATTCAATCATTGCATGTTGTCGAACCAATGTCGTTGACAGCCATTTTGTCACAATGGATTGTGGGAACACCAGTGGTGTGTATGTGTTGTGACTGTGTTTATATTGGAATGGATATATGTCACTAATAACTGATGTTTTATTATATTTGGCACAAACGTGTAAAATCCACTAATGCTCATGACTTTTGGTATGGCCCTCGTATATACTGCAGTATGATACTATATTTAATTCTAGTCTCATTGCAGTCAACTGTCTATTACATTAACTACAAAGATTGTACACCACTTAAGAAGTATTGTTAATTAAAGGTTATTGCAGTTAACTGTTGTTGATGTGGAGGTGATACGATCTTATGACTGTGTAGTTCATACCTGGGATGTCAGTGTGCAAATGCCATGTATTACTTTTGTCTTTTATTTACTGTATGCACGAACCATCAGTCCTTGCAAATTATTAAAGTAGGTTGGGAGTGAGGGCACCGTTGAACAACTCTACAAATGTACTGACATTTCCTTTTCTCTCCTTCTCTTGTTGCACTCATTGTTAGCTGAGAGGAAGAAGAGTGGAGTGTACAGAGAAGGTTTTTCTGTTTGCCATTTATTGTATTTTTCACGAGCACATAGCTGCTAACGTGTTACCAATGCACATAGTCTGGTAGTGGCTTTGGAAAGTGTGACTCTCTCACCTTCCTTACTTGGGATTCGCTGATTTTGTTTATTGTTTTGGAAATTCCATTCCATTTACCTGCCTAAACAATAGTCTTACTTTATTAACCTTTTTTCACAGCTGGCTGACTCCCCCCTCGTTTTTCATCCACAATATTCTCGCCATGCTGCTTGGAGCACTGAAGTTTTTTTGTTCTGTTTGCTTACCTCTTTATGTCCTGTACTTGATTAAAAAAAAATATAACCCTCTATCGCTTGAGGATGTCTTTCCATACTCATCGATTTTGCTGGCTTGGCATGAACATGTTAGCATAGTGCTTTTTAATATTTTAAATGCCATTCGGTTTATTAGTAATATTGCCTGGACATCGACCAATTTTCTTTTTTCTTTTCAGGTGTTGAAGATGAGGAATGGGCAAAATTTCTGCACACGAAAAACCAGGTGAGTTTATTCTTATGGTTCTAGCATATGTGCCAATATGAGGGGAAGGCGTGAGCTGCTGCACATGATCCGGAGAGGATCCTGCTCATTCACCTGAAATCGAGCGATCATAATTGAGTTTGAGGAGACCTAAAATTTAAGCTACTGTGATGAATTGCAAATGAAATGCCAGAAGAGGTTCCTGGTTCCCTTTTGCGTTGTCTTGTCATGCAACCGAGCAGCCCCAATCAATAGTGATTGAGTCATATCAAAACCTGTGATGCATCATTAGAAGTTGTGCTTGTGCACATCTACTGCTTATTTATTCATTTTGGAGTTGAAGTGGGGATGGGGGGGGGGGGGGGGGAGGGGAGGCTATCCCAACGGTGATGTTCGACATAGTATCACTGTATGGGAGTTGATTTCCAAATTTCGTAAGACTGGTTCCGTTGTGGATGCCTCACGGCCTAGCAGGCCTTCATTGATATCATATGAGATGGTTAACGCTATTTTGGTTTGCATATTAGGAAGCCCGAGGTAGTCGGTTTGTCAGTTGTCACAGCAGGCACGTGTCTCGCATAGCAGTACACACAGAACATGGACGAAACGTCTGCACCCCCATCCATACAACGTAACAGCTGTGCAAGAAATGCAAAAAGGGACTACATCAAGCGTTCCGATTACTGCCGATGATTTTGAGACTTTATTACTGCTAATGGAGACTATGTTGTTGTTTTTTGCACTGGAAGTCTTTTTCTTCGATGAGGCTTTGTTCCATTTATCTGGCTATGGAAACATCCAAAACAGCTGTTTGGTCAGTAGAAAACCCACGCATGATATTTGTCACCTTTGCATGATGTGAATGTTGGTGTATGGTGCATCATATTGTTACACGTGATTGTGACTTAAATCCATCAACAATATTTATTGGGCTGAGTTGATGTGTGCCTTTGCAAATATGCAAGGACGTGTGTATGCTTGTCTGTGTGTATTAGTCTAGTAGGAAGACTAGGTCCCCCTGCACCCCCCGGAGATATACTTCTAATCAGTGTTTCTAGATTGGAAAAAATGTGTAGAAAATGACTAGCTATGGCCCCAAGCTGAAAAAATGTCCCACATACCATTTTTATGCAAATTACTGCTGCCATTATCAAAAAAACGATTTTTGACATATCTCAGCCAATATTGCAGATAATTGAAAAATGAAGGTGTCTAGACCCATGTTTTGAAGGGCATAGATCATGATAGAACTATTCATAACATGATTACATGTGTCTATGGTATACTAGTATGCATATTAATGCTGTAATTACAAAATAATCAGTTTTACAAATGATAAGGATACGTTAATACTGCAGATAACTTAACATGGTACATAAGGGGTCTAAACCCAGGTATTTTCAAGGTTAAATGTCAACAAGATGCTCCTGAGTCTTGCATAGGGGCGGGACATTGGCAGTAACATTGGTACCACTCAACTTTTCTTCCCACCATTGACTTTGTATTGCGAGAGATTTTCACTTGCTTATTTAAAGGTTTCTCACCCAGCCCACGTAAAATCTACCAACTCCTGCTGTTAACTCCCAAACATATTTTTTTATGTTATCCAATCACAGTGCAGAAATGACAGACTAGAGATCCAAATTAGTGCTGCTATAGCTGCCATTTTACATTTCCATCCATGTAACATGCGCGCTCGCGCGCTCGTATCAATTGGTAATGTCGCGCGCTCGTATCAATTTGTAACGTTGATGTTATTGAATACCTCAGTTGAAAGTTCAGTCTTCCATTCCATCTGTGTGTTGTTCTTGGTATTCATCCTCCAATCTAGCCAGGTAAGATGCTAACTATAATGTTACTCACACTCTTGACTTCAGTTTCTGCATGAAATCATAAACAGGCAGAATAACAGCTGAGCCAGCTAGCACCATGTTAGCTAACGTTAAAGCTAGCCTCATCTATGTACAGTATGTTCCTAATGTCGGTGTAACTTAAACTTTTGTTAATGCCAAACATGAGACATATCTGTTGACTTCTGTATATGAATTGAACCAGAAAGAGGCACGACAGCTGAGCTAGCTACAGTAACTTAGCACAATGTTTCATTGGCCTAGATAGCTAACGTTAGTGTGGAAGAATTTAGATGTTTTAGCTATTAGCACTTTTGATGCCACTAAACATGGTTTAGTCAGCTAAAAAGTACCCTAGTGTAGAACATGACTCAGAACCTCTGTTACCTCACTGAAAACTCAGAGCCTCCTTTCACAGGCACTTTTAACATCATTCGTGATTTCTTATTTGTCATTTAACAGTGATGGTAGACATCGACAGCAAGCATGCCCAAAAGAAAACGGAGTGTAGAACCTGCAGCCCAAAGCTCTCCTCCTACATGCATCCTTCATGTACCATCCATGTCTGATCATGGGGATTTCACGCCCCTCCGTAAAATTAAAGGATCTGCTTCAGAAAAACTGCAACTGCTTCAAAAGATCCGGGATAGACGTCTCAACCAACCGCATGACTCCCCATGTCGTATGCAATCAGTATGTGATCAGATCCCGGCAACTCTTCCTGATGACCTAGAAAGAGTAGGATATCACAGCAAGTGTTATAAGCACTTTGTCCGCCACTTTCATCGTCTGGGAGATGATACAGAACCAGGGCCATCAACCTCATCATGGCATCACTCTCCTCGTAAACCAGGAGGTTCTGCTGAACCCATCTTCCCGCCAGAGTGTATATTTTGTGAGAAAGTTGAGACCAAAGATGCTCATCGCAATACTGAGAGGCCTACAACCTTCCCATCCTTTAAAAACAAAGAAAATGCATGGGAGCAAATCGAAACACGGGCTGAGAAAATGGGTCTCTATCGACTCCATCGAAAGGTGAAAAACAAAGACCTCTTTGCATGTGAGGCCAAACACCATCCGTCATGTTTTAAAGCTTTCCGCACAGCATTCTACAACTATGAGCGTGCGATTCACAGAGCCGAAGCACCAAAGGAGCAGGCTTGCATGTCAGCCGCCCATGAAAAGGCATTCAACTCAGTACTGGAACACATTCAAACCCAGGTCATCCAGCAGAATAAAGTTCTACAGCTTTCTTCCTTGCGCTTGCTCTATGTCGAGGAACTGAAACTGAATGGATATGAGAACTCAAATTATCGGTCAGAGAAACTACTGAAACGCCTACAGAATGACCCAATCAAGGAGCATATCCACTTCACGAAGGTTGATCATGACAAATGTGATGTCATTTCTTTCTGGCTTGTGCACAGCTCAAACATAACAGTTTCCAATGCTCTCGCACGAGCATTCACACTCGGAAGCACAAACAAGAACCAAAATGTTGCCCTCCAACTTCGCCAGGGTATTCTACAGGCTTTCAGAGAGTGTAAAGACCAACCATGGCCACCAACAGCTGAAGACATGGAGCTCAATCCTGAAGACATCCTACCTCCAGACCTTGTCCGCTTTCTCAGCGTGCTAATGACTGGCAAGGAGGGCATCGAGACAGAAAAGGTGAAGCGTCTGGTCTTCTCCATTGGACAAGATCTGTGCCGTGCAGTGTCAGATGGAAAATGGAAGTTACCAAAGCACATTCTCCTCTGTGTGACTGTAAGGCACCTGTTCCGAAGCAAACAGCTCACCACAATACTACACAGGCTTGGACACTCTGAGAGCTACGATTTCGCCTTGGAGTTGGAAACTGCTCTCGCCAAGGTCCTGGATGAAGTCTCAACTTATCGTACACCACAAATTGTGACAGGAGAGGGCAACCTTGTATTCCACTGTGAGTGGGACAACTTGAATAAAACCACTACCAGTGTGCACGGCAGCAACATTGTAAACAGTGCTGGAGGAATCATGGTGCAGGAGGTCAAGCCCGGGTTCGAGAGCAGCAAGGACCGAATGCTACCTACCATCAATAGGTCACAACAGCGTAGCCTGAAGGTCGACACACCAAAAACTCTCCCACCCTTGCACTTTACTCGCGTTGGCCCGAAGTTCCCTGAAGGCTCATCATTCACACCGCCAGCAGAGAATGACACAGTCTATGCCACTACGATGCAAGAGTACTACATCTGGCTCTTCATCAGATACATCGGAAGCTGTGGCCTGCAGCCTGTGCCTGGGCTAGGGGGTTTCACCTCTGCAACTGGTTCTCCCCCACCCAGCAAATCAACAGTCGACTACTGCACGCCTATCCACCAACCGATCACAGACAACGCAGTTGTTCGTGAGCTACTGAAGCGTTCCGAGGCAGCAACTGCTGAGGTGGGTCAGAGATGGGTCCTGAATACATTTGATCTGGGTGTCTGCATGAAAGCCCTTCCCATCATCTGGCGCTGGCCAAATGAATTTGCTAGTCATGTAGTAACGATTGGACCCTTCCACACATCCATGAACTACATCGGGATGCTCACTGGACACAAGATGCGTGGTTCTGGATATGCAGAGATTCTCTTTGAGGCACAACTAGTAACAAGTGGATCTCTCAAAGGTGTTCTCAGTGGAAAGGCCTACGCAAAGTCCCTCTTTTGCCTCAAAACAGTGTGTGAGGCAATGGAGAGGCTGTTGATGGAGAGATTCACTGAGGAGGAGAACATCATGATCTCTGACCCTGCTGTGCTTCTCAGAATGACCCAGTCTTGCAACCGAGAGCACCTCGATGAAGCCCTCAAAGACCCCTCAACTCTACTCCTCATCAAAAATTTGCATAAAATTTGCATAATTTTGCATAAAATTTGCAGCAGTAATTTGCATAAAAATGGTATGTGGGACATTTTTTCAGCTTGGGGCCATAGCTAGTCATTTTCTACACATTTTTTCCAATCTAGAAACACTGATTAGAAGTATATCTCCGGGGGGTGCAGGGGGACCTAGTCTTCCTACTAGACTATATGTGAATGCCATTTTTAACACTTATTACCCCATGTACAAGAAGCGAAAAGTGGGGTTAAGCATTTGATTCACTTTGTCTGTGTGTTTGTCTACATGCAGTGACTGTATAAAGTCTACATCCCCTTTCAAAATTTTCGCCTTTTGTTGCTTTATAGCCTGGAATTAAAATGCATTAAATCAGACTTTTCACAAAGCTGTTGCCGACGACAAGTTGATGCAAAGAGGCATATGCACAACTTTTGTACAATGTCGAATAATCTGACAACCACTGGACTGCATTCGGTGGTATTTTCCCTGCAATGTTGAGTGAGCTGCACGTATAAATGTCGCATATGTTTTATATGTCGCACATATAAATGATATAAATGTCACATATGCTTCCTGATGATAGTTTCGACACCAGTGTTTCCCACTCTTATTTAATGGATTGTCATATGATTGTCCATGACAATTCTATGTCTATTTATTCTCATCCAGAAAGGCCAGTATTATTTCTGCTATTTCTTGTTCAGTATAACCAAGAATGGGCAATAACCTTACAAGCCATTCCTCAGGACCAGTTGGTAGAACATAGCGAACAACAAATATCAGCTGATCTGAATGCGTTTCAATGCCAGATATGAAATTAAATTTTGCTGATTTGAGTTCCTTGATAATCGTCTCAGTTACTTTCTTTTTTCATACACATTGGCAAAGCTTTTATATGAGCTGGCACACAGAACAAGTAGCAAATGAGCAGGAGACGAGAGGGGGTGAGAGAGAGGGAAGCACAACAGGAAGGAGCAGGGACACCAGAAGATCTGTGGACGTGAGAGGGCTGGGACAGAGTACATGGGATCAAGATCAAGATGAACATGAAAAATGAACATGAATCAATTTCTTTCTACTTTTGATGTTATAGAGACTCTTTGTAAGATCTTTGAGATTCCGAGTGTCCATGTGAGGGTGGGGAAAAGAAGGAACACCTTTGGGTTTACCATCATGAGCTTGTGATGAACCCAATTTCTCCCAGGCTGTTTGTAGTACAAGTGAGACAGAGGGACGAGGCCCCAAAGGGTGAATAGCTGAGACAGGCGGGATTGAAGGCCGAGACATGAGCAGTGCGTCATGCAGAGTTCCGACAACCTCCTCCAATGTGACCCTATTTTTGGCTAACGGTGTTTTCACCGAGCGCCGGAATTTCAAGCCGAGTTGAATCGGCATAGAACTGAACAGTCCCTCCTGAACCCCAGCATCGATCTGGGTCACCAGAACTTACAGGTCCTTTTGGTAGAGTGCTTAAGCAAGATCTCACATACATGTAAATTATTCCGATCAGGGAAACTGCAGATGTTCGCAGGTTATCTGCAGCAAGGGCTGTCTTGATGTGTTCAAGAAGGAACTTCATGTTTAACACTGCACACCCAAAATCCTTGATGGCTGTGGATCACCAACTCGGAGCCCCAGCCTGGTTCTCAGGATAAACTCATTTTCCACCCATCAAACGAAAATTACCGGTGTGTACCCCGGTTTAGAATAGGTACACCCTATCCCTGCATGTCATAAGAGGCGACTAAAAGGGTTGGCGTCAGGATGGGCATCCGGCCATTAAAACATTGCCTCAAAAATGGAACCATGACAATTACAACGACATATGGGCAGGGTACAGCCCGGAGTACCCCGTGGGGGACCCTACTCCCTCTCGTCAAAACTCAAGGTGGGAACCCGATCGAAGCAAGGGTGGAAATCACTCCATTTATGATGACGAAGCATCTGATGCCTGACGTGGAGATCGGTTTCTGAGGTTTGGGACATGGAATGTAGGGACAATGACAGGGAGATCAGGAGAAGTGGTGGAAATATTGGTCAGAAGAAGAGTGGACATGTGTTGCATGCAGGAGACGAGATGGAAGGGAAGTGGTGTGAGAATGGTGAAGGGGTAGTCAGGGACAGAAATACAAGTTTGTGTGGCAAGGGTGCCCAGAAGGCATGCATGGTGTTGGTGTCGTGTTTTCTGAGGAGTTTGTAGATAGTGTGGTGAGTGTGACGAGAGTGAGTGAAAGGTTGATGATGGTGAAATTGGTGAACCTCATCTCGGGTGAACGTCATATGCTCCGCAGGTCGGTCGGAGCGATGAATAGGACAAGTTCTGGTGTGCAATAGAGAAGCTGATGGAAAACGTGAAAGATGAGGAAGTTGTTGTGGTAGGAGGAGACCTAAATGGACATGTGAGAAGGAGTATGGACGGTTTTGAGGGAGTTCATGGGGGTGACGGATATGGTGTGAGGAATGGAGAAGGTGAAAGGATTTTGGAGTTTGCTGATGGAGCTGATTTGCTGATTTGTAATACTCAGTTCCAGAAAGAGGATAATAAGCTTGTTACAAACACGTCGGGTGGGTCGACGACAACCGCTGACTACCTCATGGTGCGTATGCGTAGGTGAGATAGGGGGCACCTCCGGGACACAAAGCTGGTCCCGGGGGAGGATGCTGTTTCACAGCATCACTTGGTTGTCTACTGCATAAGGGTGAAAGGTGCGAGGAGAGCTCGGCGGGTGAAGTACCAACCGAGAATGAAGGTGTGGAGGTTGAAAGAGGTGACAGTGAGGGAGGCATTAAAAGAGAGGCTGAATATGGTAGAGGATGATGTGGTTGAGCTTGAAAGTGGTTGGATGTCAATGAAAGGTAGTCTGTTGGGAGCCGTTGGTGAGGGATGTGGATGGACAAAAGGACCACCGAGGCACTCGGAAACATGGTGGTGGGATGATGAAGTTGGAAAGAGGATTGACGAGAAGAGGAAGAAGTTAAAGTGGTGGCAGAAGTGTACGGGGGCAGAAAAGGCAGAGCATGAAAGTTATAAGGCAGCCAAGAAGGCTGTAACAAAAGAGGTAGCAAAGGCGCAGGAGGCATGGAGGAAAATGTTTGGAGAACGCTTGGATTCGGAAGAGTGTCAGAGAGCGGTATTCAGGATTGCAAAGCAGATAGCGAAAGAGGTGTGATGTGATGGGGGTGAGTTTCTTGAAGGATGATGTGGGACAAATCGTTGTGGACCCAGATGGAATTAAAAGAAGATGGAAGAGGTATATGGAAATGCTGTTGAATGCAGAGAATGAATGGGATGGCAACATGGAGAGTAACCCAGTTTTAGGACCGGCAGAGAAGATAACTGAGAAGGAAGTTGAAGCGATAAAAGCAATGAAGAGTAGAAAAGCGGGAGGGCCGACGGGAGTTGTGGGAGATATGTTGAAGGCAGTGGGAAGTTAGGGTGTGAAGAGAATGGCAGAGATCTGTATTCTGGTGGTGAAAGAAGGCCGCATTCCAGTGGATTGGGAACTGAGTACCCTCATCCCTCTATGCAAGGGGAAAGGTGACCCTCTGGACTGTGGCTCGTATGGAGCGATAGTTATTGGAGCATGGAATGAAGGTATTGGAAAGGGTTTTGGAGATGAAGATAAGGAAGAAAGTGAAGATCGACGAAATGCAGTTTGGATTTATGCCAGGAAGAGGAACGACAGACGTGCTTTTTATTGTAAGGCAGTTGCAGGAGAAGTACATGGAGAAGAGGAAGAAGTTGTTTCTTGGGTTTGTTGATCTGGGGAAACAATTCGATAGGGTTCCACGCGAAGTAGTGACATGGGCATTGAGGAAGTTAGGAGTGGAGGAATGGCTGATCAGAGTGGTGCTGGCAATGTACGAAATAGCGTGCACAGCTGTAAGGACGAAGGACAGGAACAGTGGTGAGTTTGAGGTGAAGGTGGGAGTGCATCAAGGGTCGGTACCAAGTCCACTACTATTTGTAGCTGTGATGGAGGATGGAGGTGCTGGCTTGGAATGTAAAGGAGGGTTTGCCGTGGGAGTTGTTGGATGCACATGACCTGGTGTTGATTGCAGAAAGTATGGATGTAGTGCAGCGGCATAGCAAACCAATTGTGCATTTTGTGATGGAAGCACCAAATTTGGCAGAATGATAGAATATTATATGGAGAACATTTTCAGATATGGAACCACTTTGGAATTCACCCCAATGTGGCCGCCATATTGGATTTCAAAATGGCGGCTTAAAAATCTTTAATTACAAATATTTCTGGTTCTATACCAGCTACAGCCTTGATTTTAGTGTCTGGATGTACAAACTTGAGGTCAAGGAATTGAATGGTTCTACTTAGAAGTTGATTTACTGACGCCATATTGGATTTCAAGATGGCGGAAATTGATTTACTGACGCCATATTGGATTCCAAGATGGCGGCTTCCGAAAATCTGCTGACCGATATCTCTGGTTCTATGCCAGCTAGATACTTGATTCTGGTGTCTAGATGTACATTTCTGAGGTCAATGAATTGAATGGTTGTATTGAAATATGTTTTAATGCACATAAGCAACTGATAATCCCATATTACGTACATTGTATACACACGTTCAGCAAGAGAACTAGCGAGCGTATTGCATCAAGTCATGCCAAGTGTCACAGTTCCAACTCAATGTGAGCAGTCACCATCACAGGCACACAGTGCTGTGCATTTCAGAGCCGCTTTCTTGCACTTGCATCTCCCACTGCAACCTTTTTCGCACCCACAACAGATGAGTTCATAGCAGGATTTGGCAGCTTCTGGTAGTGTTGTCCACAGAGGATCGAACTGTCCGTCATTGTCCACCCACCCCCAGTCGCATGGTGATGGGAGATAGCAGTGTGGGACAAGAGACTGTCCCCAACAATGTCCACCCTGGTAAGTTGCTCTCTTCACGTGTTGTACTAGGGCGGCCTGTGTTGGAGGTATTGCTTCAATGGATCGAGATTTCTTTGCAAAGAGTTTCTTTCTTGCCAGATTCACCTCAGAACATGTGCATGTGCGGTCGTACAGAAGCACTACGTATCTCTCCAGGGTTGCCAGTGTATCCTCAGAGATCTCACTTGGTGCAGATGCCAGGTCCAGGAATGCATTGGTCACTTCTGGAAAAGTTTCCCATACTGCCCATGCTGTTTTCTTGCCACGACCTGCAAAGCTCGAGACGGTATCACACCCTGTGATTGCATGGAAGATTGGCAGTGCCTTGGCTTTGTCTGGTCCCAGGGTAGCAGACAGCTCGTGTGCTGCTATGTAGCAGAAGTTCTTTCCGGTTCCAAACGCTAACCAGAGTTCGTCCACTACCTCATTAAGCTCCTGGGCCATCCACACAGCGAGAACCACCACATCTGTGTCCACGGTGCGGATGAGTACTCTGCGGTGTCCAGATTTCATAGCAGCTGCTGCGTGGAGCATCATGCGCGTGTCTGCTTCCTCGTGATTGCACGGGGCCAAAGCGGCTGTGTGTGCACATGGTGGTACAGCAATGACCTGTTGGTGTAAGCATGAACAATACCGTGATGTAAATTAAATGTGAATTCCTTTGGTGTAGGTGGTCACGAATAAAACCTGACATGAATCTGCATAACATTTATTAATTTATTTCAGTACATTATTTCAAGTACATAAATACAGGGCAATTATTATTATTATTATTATTATTATTATTATTATTATTGTTATTTACTTGGCATCAAACACATGAAATCATACAATATGACATTGCACATATAACAGTAGCCTGTTCGTGTACACTCCCCCAAGATGCCAGGAAAGAAAAAAGCAATTCAAGAACACTATGGCCAATAGGCCTTTCTTAACAATTTGAGGGAGTGTACCGTGGACAGCTAAAGATTATATATACAATACAAAATATTCTTCCGAATAGATAATACAAATCGGGATTATATAATCAAAATTAAATTATATGAAAAGAATACACATATGTGGGTAAGAATTTACTCTACAACAGCATAAATCAATAATACATTGTATAATATGTACTGAAACCACAGAAGATTGTACACACACTCTCAAACACACAAGCAGGCACGCACCCACTCTCACCACCCAGACACATACACACACTTTCACTAACACACACTAACATACATCATGCACATTACCTGTTCACCGTCAGTAGCAATCAGCTGTTTGTCTGGCACATCGATGGACTCCGTGACCTGTTTAGACAGAAAGCTGAAGAGTTCCTCCTTGTTCTCGTCGACACGGAGGAAACTGTGCCAGTTGCCTGGTAGGAGGGCAGAGCCAGTGACACGTCTGCGTATTCCCTTGCCTCTGTTGGTCCTTGCAGTTGCCTTCAGGCTGCCTGACTTTGCATAGCGGTCCCACACTAGATCGAGACGAGATCGATGTTGAAGCTGTGACATAATGTATGGAACGAATACTTTTGTGGCATAGTCAAGAAATGTTTTGGTCTGGCCTGGGCTCAGCATTTGAACTATTACAGCTCCATCGAGGATCACAGAAGATACTTGTGGTGGGTCCGACTTTGTTTCGACAAGCTGTTCTAAGGGCTGCAACAAGTCAGCTTTGGAACCAAAGCGGAGCTGTCCATTTTGCGAGAGTGCTGGCGGATGTGCGCTGTTCTCATGTTTGAAGAACTGCTCGAGACCCCCATCTCTGGTTTGGCATGCGATGTATAGTCTGGAGAAGAGCTCTGAATCACTCTTTGCAGAGGCTACTTGTTGTTTGCTCTTCTGGGCAGCTTTGACCTTGATGGATGAAAACAACGGGAGTTTGTTGCGTTTGATGACATCATTGAGTGGCTTGGATCTGTCTGCCAGACGTTCCTTCTCAAATGAATGGAACTGATCTCTCCCAATCTGTAAAGCTGTACGCACAGTATCTACAACAGCTGGGCCCAAGATCTCCAGTGTGCCCAGGACCAGCAAATCTGTGCTTTCTTCTTCAAAGGGGCTGCCCATCTCTTCGATGACTGTTGTCAGTGCACGGACATCTTGGACGAACTTCTTCTGCACACTGTCGGTTTGCTCATGGTGGTGGGTGTGCTCTCCCCTTTGGCGCAGTTGCTGTGAGGTCTCAAATTCTGTGATGACCCGAGCAACTTCGGGGCCAGCCACCATCCACCGTCGAAGGGCACTTGGATTTTCAGTTAGGCCCACTGCCCCGCCATCGCCTTTGACCGTGGCATTGTTTTGTTCATGAGCCTGGTCTAGGGAGATGGCGGAGAAAGCATGCCTAGTCTTCTTGGATGTGAAGTGCCCCGCATGGAACTTGGCAGCAACATCTGGGTGTTTCTCTGCAATGCCAACCATGTCCCTGATGTGGACTGGTAACCAGCGAGCATAGTGGATATGGCCCAATGCAGCGAACCATGCAGCTAGCTCTGGTAGGGTGTCCATGTACAGCGTGAAGTTGGACTCTCTCAGTGAACGTATGTAGAGGAGTATACAGAGCTCCAGGTTAAGTACAGTGGCCCAGTACTGAAACTGTGGACATGCCGCTGCTCTCTGGTCACACCATGCCTCGAACTCCAATGGTTCCTCATCTCTTGCAGTTGCTCTTTCGTTGTATATGTCATATGCACGATGCTGCAGTATGTGTAGGGCAGCAACAGTTACTTGGTGGGCGCGTCTTGTACGGCTGACGTGAGCTGCACGCAAGAAGGAGTCTGCTGTGCCAGCTGTTGCTATCTCTGCCTGAACCAATGCCTGTGTCCAACCGCTGTCTTGCAGCCAGTCTCCTGCTGTCTTCAAAGCTGCCATCTCTGTGTGTAGACCACCCAGCATGACCACAAAGAGATCTTCACCATGTGTGTCTGGCCAGTTCCATTGCACCTGCTTGGCGATCGCATAAAGTGGTTGGTCCAGTGTGACGACGGGTATCTGTCCAGGGTTTAGCTCATTGATCGCTGCTTTCACGACATCCATGGCATGGCGGATCATTGCCACTGAGTGGGCTTGGTCATGGAAGAGGGGAAGCAAGGCAGTGGGTGTGACTGTGATACTAGTATCCTTGGCCGATTGGTTCTCTGCGTGATGTGCAGCCCAAGAAATGTTTCCTGGATTCTGTGTGTCACCACTGTCACATGCATCCTTCACAGTCTGGAGCCACCTCTTCTCTTTATCCAGTTCAGCTTGTGCAGGATTCCTCTGCAGCGACGCCTGGGTTCCAGCTGGTACAGGGTGGCTTTTGGCAAGTGAACTAACTGGTTGTACATCTGTGTAATACCGTGGAAGGTCCTCCACAGTCTTGACATTTGAGACACCCCCGATGATGACAATACCTCGGTCTGTGCCTTGATTGTCATAGTCTGGATGTTGTATCAATGAAATACCAGTTCCGTGGAAGGAGTCGTGTGCTGTCGTGGAACTGGGATTGTGGTCTATATTATCCACAGCTGATGTGGTGAACACGCCACCGCGGAGCTTTGGGGGACAGACCACCTTCTCCACCCGAAAGCGCTGACAGACCCCGTTCCCCAGCTCTGCAGAGATCCGTAGCACTCTATCATAGGCAATGCTGATCCCTAGTCCAGATAATGTGTCAACCAGTTCCCTCTTTCTCGTATGGGCATGAAGCATCAAGCCAAGATATATTGGCAAAGGAGTCTCTTGACTAATGCTGTGTCGTACGTCTGTGCCTGCACCTCTCCTCTCATGCTTCACACTGTTGTATTTGAGAAGTTGAGCTATTGTCACAGACGCCGATGCCGATGACTGACATGCCTGATCTTTGATGCCTGCGCCCTCTAAAATCATGGAGACCATTGTCAGCAGCAGTTGTGGCACAGACTCTTCTTGACATTTGTTTGAGAAGGACCCATTGAAAGGCTGAGATGACTGGAACATATCCTTCCTTATAATCCCTGCAGCTCGTGCCAGGTGCACAACATCACTGTCAATATCATGTTGACATGCCTTGGCTAATGCACTGCCAATGTCTTCCTGAAACACCAGCAGGACATCTCTTCCCTGCCTGTGCTCCTGCAGATCAGGGAAGTGTGCCAGGATACGCTCCTTGAGTCTGGTTGTATGGACTCGTGTTTCCAGCACAACTCCGAACTGTTCCATTCTCATTGTGTAGAGCTTGGTGAGGTCTGCCATCTTGAATACAGGAGCAGTGTCTTCTTCTTTAGCAGTTTCCTCTATGTACGTTACCAGTTCAGCAAGGACTATTGCTGAAATGACATCTACCGTGCTCTGGCTTTGCTCAGCAAGCTTTTTTGCTGCCCTCACGCGGTTGTATAGGGATGTCAAACATTTCTTATGGTACTTGGCCTCTCTTGCGACCATGTCCCCAGCACTCAGTTGGGCTAACAAAGTGGTATCCTGAAGAAACTCTGCAGCCTTGCGAACGTGTTTATCTAGTTCCAATGTCGCTGCTTGATGAAACTCCAAACCAAGCTCTTGCTGGCAGAAGAAGCACAAATTGTCGCATATGCTATCAACACAAGCTGCCTGAGACCTAGTAAGCTTGTACTTATCTGTGATTGTACTGGGGATAGGGCTTCCCTCTGAATGACTTCTCTTCTGTACCCGCTGTAGCTTGGTAGTGTTATATTTCACCCTGCATGACTTGTGCCACTTGGCTTGGTGGGCAGCTAGAGTGGCAGCTATCCCTTGGCCTTCATCCAGTCGTTGCAAGTCCACGTCTTGTGGCAGCTTGCCTAGTTTATTGAATGCTGATAGATTGTCTTCAAGTGTCTTGTATCCAGCACCTGCATCAGTTCTTTTCGTGACAGCAGGACACTGTAGGGACTCTCCTATATCAACTTGACACAGAACACAGAGTTCCCAGTCCAGTGGCGTCTTTGGCGTTGAAGTTACATGCTTGGTAACATGAACTAACTTGAACTGCTTCGACATGATTGAAACCTGGATGGAGCAAACAAACAAAAAAGTCGTTTAATTAGGGGTTAATCAACGGACCAGCATGTTTTATCTACAGGACAATACACGACCCCCCCTGAAATTTGACACCAAATGACCTCTTTTAGGGGTATTTTTGGCCGAAATTTTCAAATTTTTCACTCCCCAGTCCCCTAGATGTTCCCTTGAGCTCAGAATCGCCGCTGTAATGTGTCTACTGATGTTAGAAAAGATATAGGGTGAATGGGGCAATAATTGTGCCTGTAGGATTTGTTTCCGCCACCCCCCCTAAGGGTTACAGATTTTTAAAGCCGCCATTTTGAAATCCAATATGGCGGCGACCTTGGGTGAATTTCAAAGTGGTTCCATATCTGAAAATGTTCTAAATATAACATTCTATCATTGTGCCAAATTTGGTGCTTCCATCACAAAATGCACAATTCTTCTTAAATTTTTGCTATGCCGCTGCACTAATGGACTGAAGGAGAAGATGAACATGTGGAAGGAATGTATGGAGACAAAATGTCTAGAGGTGAATATCGGAAAGACGAAGGTGATGTCAAGTGGTAAAGCATGTGGTGAGGTCGAAAGAACTGGGAAGTGGCCGTGTGCTGTGTGCAGGAAGGGTGTCGGAGTGAACTCCATTCAATGTACAATGTGCGCTGAGTGGATTCATCAAAAATGTAGCTGGTTTGAGAGGGTCATTAACCATTGTGGCAGCTACATTCAAGTGTCAAGCTACAAGACACAGAGGGAGCTGCAGATGGGGGAAATGTTGAGTTGGATGTTGGAGATGGTGTGAAGCTGGAACGTGTGAAAACATTTTGATACCGAGAGACATGCTGAATGGAGAAGGTGATCAGACTCGGCAACGGTTGCTCGAGTGATATGTGCATGGAAGAAGTTTCGGGAACTGAGTGGCGTGCTGACGAGGAGTGGAGTGTCGTTGAAGCTGAAGGGATAGGTGTATGCTGCATGTGTGAGAAGTGTTATGATTTATGGGAGCGAGACATGGGTAATGAATGTAGAGCAGCAACGAAGGCTGGAAAGGGTGGAAATGCGAATGGTTCGGTGGATGTGTGGAGTATCGTTGAGAGAGAGGAAGACAAATGATGAATTACGAAAGATGATGGGAATAGAGCCTGTGATGGATGCTGTGAAGAGAAACAGTTTGAGATGGTTTGGTCATGTGTTGAGGAAGGATGAAAGTGACTGGTTGAGAAGAGTGATGGAAATGAATGTCGAAGGAAGTAGAGGATGGGGAAGACCGAGAAAGACTTGGCTAAAGGTGGTGGAAGAAGAAATGCGGGCAAGGGGGTTAACAAGGGGAGTTGCGCAAATTGGAGAAGATTGTCATGGGGACCGCAAGGCTAACCCCCGCTTTCGCAGGGAAAATGGCCTTAAAATGCCTGTTGTGTTGTAAACGAATTGGTTATTCACAATGTGCCCCCTGCCTTCTTTTGTGAACAGTTTGATGTGTTCAGCAAAGAATGCATCATAGTTTGCAAGAACCTCCAAAACACCCAGATTAATTGTTACTTGGAAACTCAACAATTTTGTCTCTGCCTCGCAATGAAAGACATACTTTGCAGAGAAACGTTAACACAGCTCGCTCGAGTACCTTGTGCCGGCATTGCTGTTTTTTTTGTTTTTTTTGTTTGTTTTTATAGTGGAGGATAGCAGGACTATCTCTCCATAAAACCAGTGCTTGCTTGTCTAGTGCACATTACTATCATTACTTCTACCGACTCCTCTCCGGCCTAGGTCCCCCTGCTCTGTCCCCCAAATATTCCTGCAGGATCCACAAGATCTGTCAGCAACCCTCTTCTGGTGAAACTGCCAAAATCAAGACTCTCTGCTCACCTTGACACTCTCATTCCTCTTTTCTCCCACCTCTGGAACAAACTCCCTCACTCTCTTCGATTCAGTATACAAAAAAAAAAAAAAAAAAAAAATCCCACTCCTACCTGCAAGTCTTCAAAACAGCTGTTCACCACCATCTCTTATCTCCCCCCATCCAAAACTTTGATCTTTTCTATCCCTGTTGATCCACCCCAAATCCACCTCCTTTATTTCTCTGTTTTCGTTCCTGAAATCCCCTGTAATGTCCATCTTGTTTATCCCATGTACCCAGCCCCAGCCCTCTCCCTTCCACAGATCTTCCAATGTCCCTGTTGTCCACTGTTGTGCTTCCTTTTGTCTCCCGCTCTCTTTATTATGTTTCATGTGTATCTCAGTTTATGTTTATGCCTTTGTGTTTTATGTGTTAGCTCTTCCCCTTGCCTCGACTTTTTATACAAATAAATAAATAAATGCCTTTTCTATGCTGCTGTTTTCGTGAGATGAAATCCGCTCGTCTGCATGCTTCCAGTCATTAAACCCATGAATAAAGGGACTTGTTGTTCTGGTTGTGAGCCTGCAAGCTAAGCAGTATACTCTACCATTTGAAGGTGAGTAACAGAACCACATGGGCTGCACACGCTCCACTGTCAGCTGATGCACATGTGTGAAGAAGGACTTCGAGCAGTATCGGCGATATCCTTTCTTGCCATGAATCACACCAGAGATCTGGAAATATTTATCTGTTTTGGCAATCCTGAATTCACCCTACCCTTTACAATCCAATGGCTTTGTACATCTTCTGGGATATTGTCTCCTCACAGCCCGATGCCACTCATAAGTTCTACCTTTTTCACCTCGATAAGCTCCAGTTGGTTTTCATCTTCAACTTTTTGGATTTGGAGCTCACCCTCATGAATTCCAGGTCCGGTGACACTAGTTCAGCACCACAACCACATGCTATGGATGGTGTTGAAGATGACTGTGCAACATTGTCTTTGCCATTTGTCTTCATGATCCTTTTTTTCCTTCTTTTTATTCATACATGGTCTAGGCTTGTGGAAGAGCTTGCGCACAGAACAGTTAAGGACACAACAACAAAAGGGAACAGCAGGAGACTGAGGAAACGACAATAGCAGGGCAGAGGGAGGAGGTAGATGGAGTCGGACAAAGGTTTATGATGAGGGGTAGAAGAAAACGCAAGGGGTGAACAAGATGGATGCATGAGCAACATTTTGAGGGGCAAGGGTGGTTTAACGGGTGGAGAAAATGTCATTGCTTTGAATGGGGGTTGATCTGAGATGGTGGTGAACAGCTGTCTTGAAGACCAGGAGGGAATAATTGGACGGAAGAGAGTGTGGAAGACACTTTCACAGGTGGGAAAAAGGGAATAAATAAGTGGACGTGAGCAGTGGTTCTGGATTTAGACAGTTGTGGTTGATGGCTGGTGGCACAATAATGTCTGGTACAATTACAACAATTCTTAATTACAATGATTATTTGCCCCTGCATGTGCCCCTCTTCGCTTGGATCACGGGTGACCGGGCCTCCCCCACCCCCTCCCCCCCCACCCCACCCCAACCTCGTCAATGCTTCTGCTGCTCTTGTTTTTTGCTCTTTTCGGCTGTTTTCTAATCCAGCTCTGTCTATATACAGATCTTTACAGATTTCGTTCATATACGGCAGGAGATTGAAAATGAGACTGAAAGAATCACTGGCAACAACAAGGTAAGAGACATGTTGCTCAGACATTACTTGACCTTCTTTGAGGAAATTAGGTTTTGCAACTGCTTGTTTTGCTCTTGCATAATGACCAATTTATGGAGGTATTTTCCATTTTAATTCTAGTGATTATTTTATTTTTATAGGGCATAAGCAATGAAGCCA
Organism: Myxine glutinosa; assembly: GCF_964187855.1. NCBI lineage: Eukaryota > Metazoa > Chordata > Myxini > Myxiniformes > Myxinidae > Myxine > Myxine glutinosa. The sequence goes on along the minus strand of NC_136261.1, from coordinate 291,156,418 downwards.
TTCACCTCAAGATCTTTTCTCCACATGTCCTGAGCCTCACACTTGTTGACTTACCTGGTTTGACAAAGGTAATGTATAAAGATTTATCTGTCATAGCATGATGGACCATTTGGGAATACTGACTTGTAAAAGAGGGTTGTGAGGGGATAAAATTTAGAGCTGTTTTGCATTCATTTGTACAGGTGGAAGAACACCACCTCCACCTCCCAATAACTTGGGGAAGGTGGGTGGCCAGGTCTTGCATATTTATTCAGGCGGGAACTAGTAGCTAGATGGTGTAATCATGATCTTTGGTATTAGTTTTATTTATTTTCCAATTTTTCTTCATTAAAAAAAAAAAAAACCTCAGCATTGAAATGTTTTTATGGGAGGTGTTGTGGCAGAGCAGAGCAGAAAAGACAAGTAGGCCTTTAGGTAGGCTTTAATGAACACAATGGTGGCCAGGTGCACAAGAAGAGGCCTAAGCAGGGCTTGAAGTCCTTAAGAGGGAACGTAGCATGGAGCGGATTGTAGGCAGCCCACATGCCGTCGGCTGACCCACTTTTATACAGTAATGAATCCAGAACACAGGAAGTGTGGTACACAGGAAGTGAGGCATCAAGAAAACTGGAATTATGTCATTCTCCCCTTGCTTAGAAAAACACTACTCAGAGGCCCAGACGGTCGGGGGCCCGCCGGGCACGTTGTGATCATCGTAGCGGCTGTCATTCCGTAGCATCTCCAGAGACTTTTTTTGGGTGTGGAGCTAGGATCGTCCAATGCAGTCGAATCACTGCCAACCCCATTCTCCAAGTTGCACGGTGCCTCGTTCTGTTGCTCCCATCCCTTTGTGTCTCCAGTCGGGGCCAAATGTCGGATGGATACAGTGGTTTACTTGCCGTCCGGATAGCGGACCTGGGCGTACTGCGGATTCGCCTGCAGGAGCTCCACTTGGTCGACCAGTGGTTCCGTCTTACTCTTGCCAACACTGGGTAGGCATTTGGTGTGACCTCAGGGCCATGGTGATAGCCTTCCAGACTGTTCCGTTGTAATGTTCAGCTTGTGCGTTACCCTGCGGGTTGTAGCTAGTGGTTCTGCTGCTAGCGATGCCTTGACTTGTCAGGAATTCACCGAGCTCTCGGCTCATGAACGCCGGTCCCCGGTCCGATTGGATGTTGGCAGGCATTCCAAAGAGGGCGAAAAGTTAGCAAAGGTAGTCGATCACCGTATAACTTGTCACATTCACACATGGGAACACAAAGTGGAATCTCGAGTACTCATCGATGATAGTGAGGAAGTACTGGTTTTTGTCAGTGCTTGGCAAAGGTCCCTTAAAAACAATGTTAAGGCGTTCAAATGGCTGGGTGGCTTTTATGAGGTGGGCCCTTTCTGGCCGATAGAACCGGGGTTTGCACTCTGCACAGGTTCTGCACAAGCCGGTCATCCATCGAACGTCTTCCACCGAATAAGGTAGGTTTCGAGATTTCACGAAGTGGTACATGCGTGTGATTCCTTGGTGATATATGGACTGGTGTATAGTGAACGATGGCCCAGGCATGTAGATGAGCAGTATGACCTCGAGAATGCGTCGGGAGGTATGTTTTCTTTCCCCGGACGGTAGATAATCTCATAATCGAAGCAAGATAACTCCATGCGCTAACGCATGATCTTGTCGTTCTTTATCTTGCCTTTCTTTCCTCTGTCAAACATGTAGCTGACAGAGCGTTGGTCAGTCTTCAGTGTAAAGTGCCTTCCCGTCAGGTAGTGTCTCCAGTGGCGGACAGTTTTGATGATGGCCTTAGCTTCCTTTTCGACCGATGCATGACGTTTTTCGGATCCTTGGAGTGGGCGGGAGAAGAAGGCTACTGGACGCCCCGTCTGGTTAAGTGTTGTGGCAATAGCAAACTCGGATGCGTCGGTCCAACTTCAAAGGGTATTGACTCGTCGATTGCGTTGACCACTGACTCTTCAATGTCCCGTTTGAGTTGGTGGAATGTGGTTTCAGCCTCCTTCGAGATGGGGAAAGCTTTTGTGACAATGAGGGGGCAAATTTTTGCTTGAATACTTGTGAATGTACTGAGAGTAGTAGGCAAAAAGTCCGAGGATCCGGCGGAGGGACTTCATGTTATGCGGCACGGGTAGCTCTCGAAGGGGCCGAAGACGCTCAGCGTCTGGCCGCATTTGATCATCCTCTACTACATAGCCCAGTAGACTGAGTTTAGTGGTCAAAAACACACACTTATCCTCATTATAGCCGATGTTCTTCCTTTCGGCTACTTTGAGGAACTGCTTCAGGTTGACGTCTTGCTCGGTTTGTGTCATGCCACATATAATCAGATTCTCTAGGAAAGCGAATGTTCCAGCAAGTTTCTCTTCCTTGATAAAGGAGTCCATGATAAGTTGGAAGCAAGGTACTCTGTTCGTGATGCCAAATGGGACTCGCGTGAACTGGTAAAGACTTCCGCTCGATTTGATGGCTGTATAGGGCTTATATTGGTTCCTTATGGGTACCTGATGGTAAGCACTACGCAGGTCGATGGTGCTGAAGACGCGATACTGGGCGATCTTATTCACTGTGTCATTGATACGCGGTAGCGGGTACCCGTCGAGTAGCGTAAATCGGTTGATTGTCTCAGAATAGTCAATCGCGAGCCGTTTCTTGTGGTTTTTGTCTTTAGTTACCACAACCTGGGCGCGCCATGGGGATTTGCTCGGTTTGATGACTCCTTCGCATCGTAGTCGCTGAGTTTCTTTCTCGATGAATTTGCGGTCGTCGAAGCTGTACCGACATGACCTGGTGGCAATAGGGTGACATTCCACCGTAGGATTGACAAACAGGTCCAGGGGGTCAACGCGTAGTGTGGTCAGTCCGCAGAGAACTAAAGGTGGCAGGTTACCGCCGAATTTCAGTGTGACGCTGTTATGCTGTTTCTGGAAGTCTTGCTCAAGGATAACGTTTGCGCAGAGCTCGGAGTATGGACAGTCGCAAGTCTTGGTAGCTTCGTCCTTTCAGGGTTAAATTGACCACGCAGAATCCAAGCGTCTTCATTGAAAGCGATGCTGAGGCCACAGAGACAGCTTTGCCCGACTGGTAAAACTTTAGCGAATGTCACCTGACGAGGTGTGGGTGAATAAAGCTTTCCATGCTTCCACTGTCGATGAGGCCATTGGCTTCAATTCCATTAATGGCAACCTTATAGGTTGCTTTTGATACTGCCGGAGAGATGCCTGCAGATGTCACAGAGGCAAGGAAGGGTCAGGCGATTTCGCTGGCGCTGAGGTAGCGCCCGCGGTAGCGGCAGCTGGTGATGAACGGCAGACTTTAGCAAAGTTCCCCTTCTTCCCGCATTTGTTGCATGGAGCCTCGCTTGCGGAGCACCTTGTACAAGTAATCACAGTAACTTGTTTCAAGTAACCACAGAAGAAGCATTTGCTGCTGGTAGCAGCTGATACTGTTGGAGAGTCGGTTGACTCGATAGTTGGGTGGAACGGATTCAGAACAGCTTGTTTCAGTTCAGCAGCGTCGGCACTATATGATGACCCCGATGACGCCCCATATTGATCAGAGCTCTTTTGCGCCGAATCTAGGGCTCGTGCTTGGTCGAACATGGTCGCTAGGTCTAAGGTTCTATTTTCTAAGAGGTGTTGGCGGATCAATGGGGATTGTAGTCTACTGATTAATCTCTAATAAGTCTTTCTAGATGTTGAGCTGCAGTCACAGCTTTCCAGTTGGTCTTTACCCAGTGTCTTTAAAGCCTGTAGGTGTTCATCCAGGGATTCGCTGACTTGTTGGTGACACGTAGCAAGAAGGTGGCGTGCGAAAATCTCATTCTTCGGCTTTATATACACGGCCTTCAGCATTTCAATGCCGTCCTTGTAGGTGACACAGTCTGTGATGATTTTGTAGATCCTTGGCGTGACAAAGTTCGTCAGGAGAAGAAGTTTGTCGAGTCCTTCAGGAGGAAGTACAACAACGAAGTTTTCGAAGGTCCGAAACCAGTGTGTCCGAAAATGTCAGTAGCCGAACTTGAGTTTGGATCCATGTCAAGGCGTTCTGGTCGAAGCAGCTGAACCATAGTTGTGTTGATTAAATTGTTGTGGCAGAGCAGAGCAGCAAAGACAAGTAGGCCTTTAGGTAGGCTTTAAGCAACACAATGGTGGCCAGGTGCACAAGAAGAGGCGTAAGCAGGGCTTGAAGTCCTTAAGAGGGAACGGAGCATGGAGCGCATCTTAGGCAGCCCGCATGCCATCGGCTGACCCGATTTTATACAGTAATGATCCCAGAACACAGGAAGTGACGACACAGGAAGTGACGACCAAGAAAACTGGAATTATGCCAGGAGGGTTGAAATGACGTGGTGTAGCTGTGCAAATGAAATGAAATTGTGTAGATTAAAACAAATGCATGTCTGTCATGTTGATGGTATATTCGTCTGCTTGAGTGGCCTGCAATTGCATTATTGCGATGGCGTTTTTGATTTATCAGCAGCATTAAACGCTTCTCAACCACCCACGCCCCCCCTTCCTTTGCCCCAGTGATTGTGGGGAGATGACTCGCAATTTCACCCTGTAGTCGTGGAATAGTGCAAGTGCTTTAGCCCCTGACCCCTGCCGGAGAAGGAGGCTATTGAGGGTGGGAGAACTATGTCAATTCTGAAAACAAATCGTCTCACTCCCAGAGGAAGCGGATATTACTAGTTACGTAAAAACCTTGCTATGAATAATAGTGAGTGCCATGATTGCACAAAAGGGACATTGTGGATTTTGTAAGTAAATAGATGAGGAAAACTATAACAACACTGTAGCACGCATAACCCCACCAGGCTGAACAGTTTACGTTTTGGATCCCACTGATAGGCCGGATCTGGATCCAGAGGTGAACCAAATTGGAATCGGCTTGTTCTTGTCACCTAACCAACTCGATCACCGAGTTTTGTCAGTCGTCCACAACTTTTTGAAATATCATGCTGTATATTATTTTTGGCCCCATCTCTCAATGGTGAAGAATCACTTAAATTTTTTTTTTTCTTTCTCATTTGGATCCGGATTCATATCTTTACCAAAGTTGAACAGATTTGTCCTTGTCGCACACCCAACCTGTCCAACACGTTTCGTCCAAATCTGTCCATTTCCTTTTAAAATAACCTGTTCACAGACAGATTGGGGTGAAGACATAACTTCTGTCCTACTTTGGTGGTGGAGTTAATTTATTGGAATACATTATTATGTAAAAACTATTTATATAAAGAGGATAGCCTTGCTGGTGGAGCCTTTTGATCTGATGCGCAGATGAGGGATTAACATCCAAAAGGTGTCCTATAGGGGTGGGGGGGGTGGACTAATGCTCGGGACGGGGGAGGTTTCACTCCTAACCTCTAATTCCCCTGTATCCGGCTCACTTCCAGAGCCTTCAGCATCCCCTACCCGTTCTTCCATATTACTCACCCCCTCCATCCGCTGTGGGGAAGTAGTTCTCCCATGCGAGTACTTATTTTACCTATCAAAAAAAAAAAATCAACAAACAAATAAATGAAAAATCACTCAGAGCGAGCGACACTTGGCAAAAGAGAAAAAAGTAGAATGGCACTCATTAAAGCATCCTTTTTACCTCACAAATAATTGGTGCTTGAATTATGTGACCTGATATGCATATCATCTTCAAATTTTAAGTTGCTCGGATGAAAATTGACAAGTTTAGAAATTTGGCCGATGTTGACCTCAAAAATACAGTGCATTCAGAAAGTATTCAGACCCCTTCACTTTTTTCACATTTTGTTATGTTGCAACCTTATTCTGAAATCGTTTAAATTCATTTTTTCCCTCGTCAATCTACACTCAATACCCCATAATGACAAAGAGAAAACAGGATTTTCGAAAGTTTTACAAATTTATTAAAAAGAAAAAACTGAAATATTACATTTACATAAGTATTCATACCCTTTGCTATGACACTTTAAATTTAGCTCAGGTGCCTCCCATTTCTCTTGATCATCTTTGAGATGTTTCTACACCTTGATTGGAGTCCACCTGTGGTAAATTCAATTATTGATTGGACATGATTTGGAAAGGCACACACCTGTACATATAAGGTCTCACAGCTGACAACGCGTATCAGAGCAAAAACCAAGCCATGAGGTCGAAGGAACTGCCTGCAGAGCTCAGAGACAGGATTGTGTCGAGGCACAGATCGGGGGAAGCCTACAAAAAAATTATTTCTGCTGCATTGAAGGTTCCCAAGAGCACAGTGGTCCCCATAATTCTTAAATGGAAGAAGTTTGGAACAACCAGGACTCTTCCGGGTGCTGGCCGCCCGGCCAAACCGAGCAATCGGGGGAGAAGGGCCTTGGTAACAGAGGTGACCAAGAACCCGATGGTCACTCTGGCTGAGCTACAGAGATCCTGTATGGAGATGGGAGAAACTTCCAGAAGGACAACCATCACTGCAACACTCCACCGATCTGGGCTTTATGGCAGAGTGGCCAGACGGAAGCCTCTTCTCAGTGAAAGACACATGAAAGCCCGCTCGGAGTTTGCAAAAAAGCACCGAAAGGACTCTCAGACTGTGTGAAACAAGATTCTGTGGGTTTAAACAATTAGTTACTCAGCTGGCCGGGCGGCCAGCTCGAGGAAGAGTCCTGGTTGTTCTAAACTTCTTCCATTTAAGAATTATATGGAGGCCACTGTGCTCTTGGGAACCTTCAATGCAGCAGAAATTTTTTTGTAGGCTTCCCCCGATCTGTGGCTCGACACAGTCCTGTCTCTGAGCTCTGCAGGCAGTTCCTTCGACCTCATGGCTTGGTTTTTGCTCTGATACGCGTTGTCAGCTGTGAGACCTTATATGTACAGGTGTGTGCCTTTCCAAATCATGTCCAATCAATAATTGAATTTACCACAGGTGGACTCCAATCAAGGTGTAGAAACATCTCAAAGATGATCAAGAGAAATGGGAGGCACCTGAGCTAAATTTCAAGTGTCATAGCAAAGGGTATGAATACTTATGTCAATGTGATATTTCAGTTTTTTCTTTTTAATAAATTTGCAAAACTTTCTAAAATCCTGTTTTCTCTGTCATTATGGGGTATTGAGTGTAGATTGATGAGGGAAAAAATGAATTTAAACGATTTCAGCATAAGGCTGCAACATAACAAAATGTGAAAAAAGTGAAAGGGTCTGAATACTTTTTGAATGCACTGTAGATGGTGGTTGGTTTCCTAAGCTGATATGGAAATCCTATTCAGATTTCAAGTAAATCGGATGAAAATTGAGGATTTTAAAATTGGGAAAAAGTGGTTGACCTTCGGCCTATGTTGATCTTCAGCCTATGTTCATCTCAAAACTAGTTGGTGGTTGAATTCAGTTCATTCATATGAAATCCTATTCAAATGTCAAGTCAATCGGATGAAAATTTAGGATTTTAGAAATTTGAGAAAACTAGTTGACCTTTGGCGTATGATGGATGACCTTTTGACCTCAAAAAAATAGTATTTTGTCAGACCATGAACTCAACCCTTTTGTGAAGATTGGTTTGAAAATTGTGACCTGCATGCAATTATAAGTGAGCGGACAGACAAACAAACACAACTTGTCCCAAAAAATTATTTTTTTTGCTAAGTAACAAAAAATATGTCGTGCATAGCATGATACGTGCGAAATCCCTAAAGTAAGTTGTTGGCCTATGATGACCTGAAAAATAGTTGGGGTTTGAATTCAGTGACCAGATGTGCAAATCCTCTTCAAATTTCAAGTTAATTGGTTGGATATTGAGGATTTTAGAAACTTGGCCTATGTTGACCTTTTTGCTTATGTTGACCTCAAAAATACTTGGTTGAATTCAGTGACCAGACATGCAAGTCCTCTTCAAATTTCAAGTCAATCGGATTAAAGTTGAGGATTTTAGAAATTTGGCCTACATGTTAACCTTTTGATCCCCAAAACAATAGGCTTCTTGCTTATGACCAACTCTACCATGTGGTGAAGTTTCGTGAAGATCGGTTGAAAATTGTAACCTGTAGTCGACTGACATAGACAGACAGAATAACGCACACGACCAAACGATATACTTGAAAAATCTTCAATTTTCGCAAGTAAGAAACAGGTGAAAACATAACCTCCATCCACCTTCGATGGCAGAGGTAACAATGCTCCTATAATAAAGCTGATATCCTTACTTTGATACACAAGATAGTTCTTAGAACGCCTTATCCCTTGCAGTCTTTAGAAAAAGGACATGGTAAGGGTCTTTTTAAATCTCGCTTTGCGTTTCCGAGCACAATCTATATTAGCTTTGTTCACAAACTTTGAATAATCGGCGCGATGGCAGCCATACGTATTGTCAGAGAACAGGCCACAGCTGAACCTTCTGCAAACTCTTCTCATATAAAGTGACGATTTTGGAATGATCTTTAAGAAAAAGATGCACCAAACAAACAGATATTTTGGACAAAGTGAGCTCTGTCGTTGCATCACTAGGCGCGGCCATTTTGTCTGAATCTCACTGTTACTCCATCCTCTGAGCACGTGGAAAATTTGATTGGGCGAGACGGCATACAATTTTCCCCCGAGTACTGCTAAACTGAAGGTTTTTGGAAGTGCAAACATTGTTCAAGTACTGTATATAATTCGATTGAAATAGGATAAAAGTTTTAAAGGATGTAGAAAACAAAACAACAACAACAACAACAAAGCATTGAATCGGAAGTTTACCACCGCTGATGTGCACCCTCTTTTACACTACCTTATTACCCTCGCCAGAGGAGAGGGTATTGCATTTGTCTGTTTCTGTTTGTTTGTCTGCACAGAATAAATATAATTTTCTCTGCAACCATTGGTCCGATTGACAGGAAATTTTCACCATAGGTGCAACTCCACCTGTAGAATTTTTAAGGATAATTACGACGTCATACGTCATGTGGTACGGGCGCCATTTTGGAAAAACCGAAAATTTTGCACCTCTATATCTCCAAAAGCACTAAAAAAAATAAAAATAAAACCTTTAGAGGCCATTTTTCCCCGCAAAGCAGGGGTTGGCCTTTTTCGGGAACCGTGGTTGTTGTTGGTTTTTTGGTCCTCTTTTTGAAGCAATGTTTTACGGCCGGATGCCCTTCCTGACGCCAACCCTTTTTGCCGCCTTTAACGACAAACAGGGAATTACCAGTGAACTGGTACTCAATTAGCCGACCTCGGAAGGATGACAGGCTGAGTCAACCCCCCTGGCGTTAATTCAGCGATCTACTGGGATTCGAACCCAGGATCCTAGGATCCTAAGCCGGCACCCTAGCCGCTAGCCCAACACCAGGGTTGGCACCAGCCAAAAGCACTGAATATAGAAAATTGAGACATGGCTCATTGTAAAGAACTCTCCATGGGGAATAAAATATGTTAATGATGATGTCATTGGTGCCTCCATTATGATGTCATAATTCGACAAGTACAAAACTTCATCCGATCAAGATGAAATTGCTTGAGCGTCATCGAGGGATAAATTTATGGAGAAAAAAAAATTATGATGACGTCATGGTCACGTGGTTCAGCCGCCATATGTTTTAACACAAAAGCCTTAAAAACCTCTAAAAGCACGTCTTGGCGAGGGTCTGCAATCTTTGATTGCTTTTTCTTGTTTAACATGTTGAATTAGTTATTCGTGCTTGTTGTTTGTCCTTAATGATGTCCTTAAAAACATGAAGTTTCCTGTTTGGAATTATTTAAAATTTTTTTGATTGACACTGACAGACTGAAGCAATTGCTCCACTGCGCTGTGCACATACAAGCACATAATTTCTTAGAAATAGCCCAATGTGAGGTATATTTAGATTTCCTCCAAACGTTTGATGGTAAGGTTTCATCAAGGTGCCACATAACTTTGTCAGTGATTCTTTATCTTTATTTTTTTTTGCTTGCTCATTTGTTTTATTACATATGTACCACCCTGCTGTTTTTCTACAGGAAATATGTAGATGTCACAAATGTGGTTAATGAAATGCCTATTGCACTTTGTGAGCTAGGGGATGCCAAGAACAGGAAATGCCCCGTGGTTACAGTATAATATAAAGTCTAAAATATGTTTGAATTATTTTTAGATGCAGTATATTCAGGAGATTTTCATTAATGTTCCAATACCTGATTTGGTAGGTACCTGTGGGAGACCAGCCATTGGACATTGAGGTCCAGATTCGTGAATTGATTTTGCAGCACATCAGCAACCCAAACTCTGTCATTCTTGCAGTGACAGCTGCTAACACAGACATGGCCACTTCAGAGGCTCTCAAGATTGCCCGCGAAGTGGATCCTGATGGTAGGTATTATTGCTTTTCTTTTTGACCAACCACTAAGTATATCATGCCAAATTCTGCAGAGACATAAACAGTTGGAATTTGGAGAATAATTCAAAATAGGTCAAAACCCTTAGTGGTGGCTACTTACATTTAGAGCTGTTTTGAAAGAGGAAAATATATCATTGCATAGCCCTGGCTTTTGGCTAAGAAACCTCATTAATTGTGTTTTTGGGCATGCAGGCCGCCGAACCCTGGCTGTGATCACAAAGCTGGATTTGATGGATGCCGGTACAGATGCGATGGACGTTTTGACAGGTCGAGTCATCCCAGTCAAGCTAGGGATCATCGGAGTTGTTAACAGGTTGGGAGGGCCTGATGTAGATGAAAAGACAAGTTGAGAGAGTGGGAGAGCTCAAATAAATGTTTTTAATAGTTTCACCAGAGTGTAATCAAGCATACTGAGGGATTGCTTTACATTAAACCTTTGTTTTTAATATTTTAAAACTTTCTTGTAAACCCCCAGGAGCCAGTTGGATATAAATATGAAAAAGAATATTGCTGAAGCCGCTGTGGATGAACAAGCCTTTCTTCAGAAGAAATACCCTTCCTTGGCCAATCGGAATGGCACCCGCTTGCTCGCCAAGACCCTGAACAGGTCAGTGTGCGGCTGCGTATTGCAGCTTTAAAACATGTCTCGTATTTAGATTGTATACTGGGAGCAGGATGGGCAACTTGATGCTATTGTTACATCGTTTTGAAATGCACTTAAATTGTCCACCTGCATGAAAATGGCAGCTGGTCATTAACCTCTCAATTTTCTTCGGTGCCTTGTGATGGCAGTCTATGAAAAATACCGTATTAAAAGAAGACTATTTATTCTGACAAATCCCCTCATAAAATAGTCATCAAAGCTGCACGGTCTATGCTATTCTTGCCACAATGTACCTATGGACCCCCCCCCCCCCCCCCGCAACCTCTCGCCACCCTCCGTGTAACACCGCCAAGGTTTTCTGTCAGGAATCCAAGATTCTGGCCTTCACACTTACTGTCGCACATCGAATTAACATGTGCATTACATTAGCGAGTGTGAAGCATAGCTGTCTTACCTGGTTTCCTCACTGTACTATCCCCATTTCTTTATAAATTTCACAATAAACATAATGTACACAATTCTTAAATAAAGCAATTCTAAAATTATTCATCCGCCGTCGACTGATCAAGATGGTGTCCTTAGGATGGGGAATACAACAACACAACAACAGGCATTTTAAGGCCGTTTTCCCTGCTAGAGCGGGGGTTAGCCTTGCGTTCCCCATGACAATCTTCTCCATTTTGCCCTATTTTCTGCATCTCCCCTTGTTAATCCCCTTGCCCGCGTTTCTTCTTCCACCATCTTTAGCCAAATCTTTCTCGGTCTTCCCCATCCTCTACTTCCTTCTACATTCATTTCCATCACTCTTCTCAACCAGTCACTTTCATCTTTCCTCACCACATGACCAAACCATCTCAACCTGTTTCTCTTCACAGCATCCATCACAGGCTCTTTTCCCATCATCTTTCGCAATACATCATTCATCCACCGAACCATTCACATTTCCACCCTTTCCAGCCTTCGTTGCTGCTCGATGTTCATTACCCATGTCTCGCTCCCATAAATCATAACACTTCTCACACATGCAGCATACACCTTTCCCTTCAGCTTCAACGACACTCCCTACCTCATCAGCACGCCACTCAGTTCCCGAAACTTCTTCCATGCACATCTCACTCCAGCAACCGTTGCCGAGTGATCCACCTTCTCCATTCAGCATGCCTCCTAGGTAGCAAAATGTTTTCACACCTTCCAGCTTCACGCCGTCTCCAAGATCCAACTCAACATTTCCTCCATCTGCACCTCCCTCTGTGCACACCTTACACTTGAATGTAGCTGCCACACTGGTTAATGACTCTCTCAAACCACTACATTTTTGATGAACCCACTCAGCGCACATTGCACATTGAATGGAGTTCACTCCGACACCTTTCCTGCACACATCACACGGCCACTTCCCAGTTCTTTCGACCTCACCACATGCTTTACCACTTGCCATCACCTTTGTTTTTCCGATATTCACCTTCAGACCTTTTGTCTCCAGACATTCCTTCCACTTGTTCATCTTCTCCTTCAGTCCATCCATACTTTCTGCAATCAACACCAGATCATCTGCATACAACAACTCCCACAGTAAACCTTCCTTTACGTTCTGAGCCAGCACCTCCATCACAGCTACAAATAGTAGTGGACTTGGTACTGACCCCTGATGCACTCCCACCTTCACCTCAAACTCACCTCTGTTCCCTGATCAACCATTCCTCCACTCCTAACTTCCTCAATGCCCATGTCACTACTTGGCGTGGAACCCTATCAAATGCCTTCTCCAGATCAACAAACCCAAGAAACAACTTCTTCCTCTTCTCCATGTACTTCTCCTGCAACTGCTTTACAATAAAAAGCACGTCTGTCGTTCCTCTTCCTGGCATAAATCCAAACTGCATTTCGTCGATCTTCACTTTCTTCCTTATCCTCCTCTCCAACACCCTTTCCAATACCTTCATTCTACGCTCCAATAACTTTATCGCTCGATACGAGCCACAGTCCAGACGGTCATCTTTCCCCTTGTATAGAGGGATGAGGGTACTGTTACGTGCTCCTCCCCAAACCCCGGTCACGGTGTACCTCCGAGCCCCGAGAGGAGTCACGGCAGAAAGATGTGTTGTTCTGTTTGTCAAAGATCAATCGTGAAAACACACCAATATTGTTACCAACAAACAAGTATTGTATTAAGATCACACAAGAAAACAGTACAACAACAATAGTAATCAATTGTGCAACCAATATATATTTCCTATGATGGTACCATCAGGTTTGTACAATACAACTCACTGTGCTCCAAGTGAGCGAAAAGAAGAACATTCCCCAATGTCTCTATTCCGGCATCAAGCCAAAGTAGATCCGCTCCAGCGATCGTCAGAACGATGTCTAATCGAGATCAGAATCCCGTTCGGATGACAGTCACAGTCAGGCTGCCAAAGCTGCGCAAAGGCGACTGGGAAATCACACCCTCGGGTATGGACGTTCCACGGCTTCCAATCGGCGAACCGTAGATTTCCCACTCAAAAGCCACGTTACACACACACACACCAGATTAACGTCTGAATGTGGTGAAAATGGGTGAAACGAGATGAAAAACCTTGAGCGAAGCGCAAAGCGCGCGAGTCAAAATGGCCGACGGCCCGTTCTCGTGGTGTAACGGCACTCCGATGATTCTCGTCGGAATCAACCGCAAAACCTGACACGCAGGTGGATCTGTCATAGCGATAACAACTCTGTCGCAGGAATCCCTTTCCCGGGAAACCCAAAGTTCACTCGTGACCCTCGTTCGCCAATCGTTCGCTCCAGACCTCGAAGCAGCTCGGCTTCTTGTCCGACTCGCTCGCCCCGCCCTCTCTTCCTCCTCTTCCTCCTCTTCCTCTTCTTCCTCTTCGTCGTCTTCCGGTTTCATTTAAAACATTAACTTTTTTACCTTTTGAAAATAGTAATCTCTATTTGCCCTTAAACGACAACAATAATAGTACATGGAATCAAAAATGTTTACAGTGGATGAAAACCACAACAACGGAAGTGACGAATTCGTAACAGTACTCAGTTCCCAATTCACTGGAATGCGGCCTTCTTTCACCACCAGATTACAGATCTCTGTCATTCTCTTCATACTCCAACTTCCTGCTGCCTTCAACATATCTCCCACAACTCCCGTCGCCCTCCCCCCCACCCCCTGCTTTTCTACTCTTCATTGCTTTTATCGCTTCCCGGGAAACCCAAAGTTCACTCGTGACCCTCGTTCGCCAATCGTTCGCTCCAGACCTCGAAGCAGCTCGAGAGGACGCAGCGTACGGAGCTTTTTTATTTTTATTTTTATTTTTTTTTATTGCTTTTATCGCTTCCTCAACTTCCTTTTCAGTTATCTTCTCTGCCGGTCCTAAAACTGGGTTACACTCTATGTTGCCATCCCATTCATTCTCTGCATTCAACAGCATTTCCATATATCTCTTCCATCTTCCTTTAATTCCATTTGGGTCCATAACGATTTGTCCCACTTCATCCTTCAAGCAACTCACCCCCCATCACATCACACCTCTCTTTGGTGCGGAGTGAAGATGGTAAAACCAAAACATAAGCAAGCCTACCGTATCCACAATTCCACTTAGCCAAATGCATACTCCATCTATTGACCACGTCCCCCACTGGATGTCACCTGCTCTAGCTGTTAGCTGAGCCCAAATATCCAGTTTAGAAGCTAACGAGTCGATTTCACGATCTACCCTGCCCTCCATAGCACATATCAGGTCGCATGGGACAAAGTTGAATATTCCCATCAACACAAAACATCAATCATAATTTCCTTAATCACTATTCATGAATCGTACTTGTAAGACCGTGGCATTGCAATTATCTGCACATGTGGCCTCAACTCTGCAGTGGGGAGGTCCTAAAATGTGGTTGTGGGCTGTAGCAGTGTGTGGGTGTCTGCAGTAAAACAAAGTCCCCAAATTCAATATTTCTATGGGCCTCTCATTTGGATTTCCACTCTCTGACCCCCAGCACCACAACTGCTCTCTTCGCTGTACACCCTGCTGGAAGGATTACCCATATGACACACTTTAACCTACACATGGTCACAAGGGATCCTCCCTCCGCCAACCAATGGTCGACCAATCCGACTCTCCTCCCAGCGTATTCTCCATTTCCCAGTCACACACTGGGGTACCAGGGGTGAGGCATGGTGAGAGGCTGCAGTCCTCTCGCTATCCAAGAGCCAGCTTCGGACACGCACCACTTTCCCACCCACAAAACTTATGAGTAATGCTCCTTCCCCAGCTGCCATTCATCCTTACCTACACCGGCAGTACATGCTACTGTGTTCCTACCTGTCATGGCCAATGCACATGTGAATCAATACAGTGCACAACTAGAACGGCACTCGATAGAGCTTATGCTGAATAGTTTATTTTGTATCCCACTGATAGGGCAGATCTGACTCTGGCCCTGAACCAAAATTGAATCATTTCTTCCTTGTCAGACACTTAACTTTTCCACCAAGTTACATCCGAATCCATCCACAACTTTGAGATATCCTACACAGACAAATAAACAGACGGGTGAAAGCATAACCTCCACCCACCTTCGGTGGCGGAGGTAAGGAGCACACTGGCCAGTGAAAATTATTTTATCCAATATCACATGATGACATTTTAACCATTTCCACATGGTCCATGTGCTTTGCTGTCATGGCCACTCTTGCCTGTCACCCATACCAATTCCCAGCTCAACTGCATACCCCCAAAAGCAAAGCATGGCGAGTCGTAACAATGGGGAAAGGTAAATTTGGCACAAATCCAATTACCACTAGAGAGCTTGTTCAATATCGGCAGCACGTGCTGCAGCCAATCTTCTCATTGTAACCCTTATCAATTAAAACCCAGGGCTCTTTTCCCAAACTGAGAACCCATTGAATCGCAGTGGACTATTTGTGGAAGATTATGCGGGCTTCTCCAGACCTTGACCCAGAACTCAAACTTTCCACAGATGATCTGGTTGGTTTTATGGTGATTGGTACTCCAAACTCAAACCATTTTCCCTGCAAGAGTGGGGGTTAGCCTTGCGGTCCCCATGACAATATTCTCCATTTTGCCCTATTTTCTGCATCCCCCCTTGTTAAACCCCTTGCCCGCATTTCGTCTTCGACCATCTTTAGCCAAGTCTTTCTCGGTCTTCCCCATCCTCTACTTCCTTCCACATTCATTTCCATCACTCGTCTCAACGTCACTTTCATCCTTCCTCAACACATGACCAAACCATCTCAAACTGTTTCTCTTCACAGCATCCATCACAGGCTCTATTCCCATCATCTTTCGCAATTCATCATTTGGCTTCCTCTCTCTCAACGATACTCCACACATCCACCGAACCATTCGCATTTCCACCCTTTCCAGCCTTCGTTGCTGCTCTACGTTCATTACCCATGTCTCGCTCCCATAAATCGTAACACTTCTCACACATGCAGCATACACCTTTCCTTTCAGCTTCAACGACACTCCCCTCCTCGTCAGCACGCCACTCAGTTCCCGAAACTTCTTCCATGCACATCTCACTCCAGCAACCGTTGCCGAGTCTGATCCACCTTCTCCATTCAGCATGTCTCCTAGGTAACAAAATGTTTTCACACCTTCCACCTTCACGCCGTCTCCAAGATCCAACAACATTTCCTCCATCTGCAGCTCCCTCTGTGCACACCTTACACTTGAATGTAGCTGCCACGCTGGTTAATGACCCTCTCAAACCACTACATTTTTGATGAACCCACTCAGCGCACATTGTGCATTTAATGGAGTTCACTCCAACACCATTCCTGCACATAACACATGGCCACTTCCCAGTTCTTTCCACCTCACCACATGCTTTACCTCTTGCCATCACCTTTGTTTTTCTGATATTCACCTTCAGACCTTTCGTCTCCATACATTCCTTCCACTTGTTCATCTTCTCCTTCAGTCCATCCATACTTTCTGCAATCAACACCAGATCATCTGCACACAACAACTCCCACGGTAAACCCTCCTTTACGTTCCGAGCCAGTACCTCCATCACAGCTACAAATAGTAGTGGACTTAGTACCGACCGCTGATGCACTCCCACCTTCACCTCAAACTCACCACTTTTCCCGTCCTTCGTCCTTACAGCTGTGCGCGCTCTTTTGTACATTGCCATCACTACTCTGATCAACCATTCCTCCACTCCTAACTTCCTCAATGCCCATGTCACTACTTCATGTGGAACCCTATCGAATGCTTTCTCCAGATCAACAAACCCAAGAAACAACATCTTCCTCTTCTCCATGTACTTCTCCTGCAACTGCCTCAAAATAAAAAGCGCGTCTGTCGTTCCTCTTCCTGGCATAAATCCAAACTGCATTTCATCCATCTTCACTTTCTTCCTTATCCTCCTCTCCAACACCCTTTCCAATACCTTCATTCCATGCTCCAATAACTTTATCGCTCGATACAAGCCACAGTCCAGAGGGTCACCTTTCCCCTTGTATAGAGGGACGAGGGTACTCGGTTCCCAATCCACTGGAATGCGGCCTTCTTTCACCAACAGATTGCAGATCTCTGTCATTCTCTTCACACCCCAATTTCCCGCTCCCTTCAACATATCTCCCACAACTCCCGTCGGCCCTCCCGCTTTTCTACTCTTCATTGCTTTTATCGCTTCCTCAACTTCTGACTCGGTTATCTTCTCTGCCGGTCCTAAAACTGGGTTACTCTCTATGTTGCCATCCCATTCATTCTCTGCATTCAACAGTATTTCCATATATCTCTTCCATCTTCCTTTAATTCCATCTGGGTCCACAACGATTTGTCCCTCTTCATCCTTCAAGCAACTCACCCCCATCACATCACACCTCTTTCGCTATCTGCTTTGCAATCCTGAATACCGCTCTCTGACCCTCTTGCAAATCCAAGCGTTCTCCGAACATTTTCCTGCATGCCTCCTGCGCCTTTGCTACCTCTTTCTTTGCAGCCTTCTTGGCTGCCTTATAACTTTCATGCTCTTCCTTTTCTGCCCCCGTACCCTTTGTCTTCTGCCACTCCTTGAACTTCTTCCTCTTCTCGTCAATCTTCTTTCCAACTTCATCATCCCACCACCATGTTTCCGAGTGCCTCGGTGGTCCTTTTGTCCATCCACATACCTCACCAACGGCTCCCAACAGACTATCTTTCATTGACATCCAACCACTTTCAAGCTCAACCACATCATCCTCTACCATACTCAGCCTCTCTTTTAATGCCTCCCTCACTGTCACCTCTTTCAACCTCCACACCTTCATTCTCGGTTGGTACTTCACCCGCCGAGCTCTCCTCGCACCTTTCAACCTTATGTCGCAGACAACCAAGTGGTGCTGTGAAACAGCCTCCTCCCCCGGGATCACCTTTGTGTCCCGGAGGTGCCCCCTATCTCGCCTACGCACCATCAGGTAGTCAACGGTTGTCGTCGACCCACCTGACCTGTATGTAACAAGCTTATTATCCTCTTTCTGGAACTGAGTTATTTCAAATCAACAAATCAGCAAACTCCAAAATCCTTTCACCTTCTCCATTTCTCACACCATATCCGTAACCTCCATGAACTCCCTCAAAACCGTCCATACTCCTTCCCACATGTCCATTTAGGTCTCCTCCTACCACAACAACTTCCTTATCTTTCACGTTTTCCATCAGCTTCTCTATTGCACACCAGAACTTGTCCTTCTCTTCATCGCTCCGACCAACCTGTGGAGCATATCCCGAGATGACGTTCACCAAGAGCTTTCCAATCATCATTTTCACCATCAACCTTTCACTCACTCTCGTCACACTCACCACACTGTCTACAAACTCCTCAGAAAACAGGACACCAACACCATTCACGCCCTCCAGGCACCCTTGCCACACAAACTTGTATTTCTGTCCCTGTCTACCCTTCACCATTCTCACACCACTTCCCTTCCATCTCGTCTCCTGCACACAACATATGTCCACTCTTCTTCTGACCAATACGTCCACCACTTCTCCTGATCTTCCTGTCATTGTCCCTACAGAAGGGCAATGTTGTAAGAAATATAGATTAATCCCTAATGTATACCTTAAGTGCAAAAAAAATAACGAGCAATCAGAGATTGCAGACCCTCGCCAGGATGTGTTTTTGGTGGGGTTTTTTTAAAGGCTTTTTTGTTAAAACGAATATGGTGGCCAAACCATGTGACCGATGACGTCATTATTTTTTTTTCCTCCACCAATTTATCCCAAGATGATGCTCAAGAAATTTCATCTTTATCGGTTGAAGTTTTGTACTTGTCGAATTATGACATCATAATGGAGGCACCTTTTTTTTTTTTTTTTTTTTTTTTTTTTTTTTTTTTTTGTATACAAGATCGAGGCTCGTGAAAGAGCTAACATTAATCACACAAAAAGACAAACCGACACACAAAACACAAAAAACAAGGGGAGCGGTAGACAAGATGGGGAGAGAGGGGGAAGGACACAAAAGAGAGGGGGAAGGCATCATTATGACATTATGACATTATGACATCATTAACATATTTTATTCCCCATGGAGAGTTCTTTCCAATGAGCCATGTCACAAATTTTTTAATTTAGCACTTTCGGAGATATAGAGGTGCAATGTTTTTCGGTTTTTCCAAGATGGCGGCCGAACCACGTGACCGATGACGTTATCATGATTATTTTCCTCCTCCAGTTTATGCCGACATGGTGCTCAAGAAATTGCATCTTGATTGGATGAAGTTTTGTACTTGTCGAATTATGACGTCATAATGGAGGCACCTATGACATCTTCATTAACATATGTTTTTTTCCCCATGGGGAGTTCTTTACAATGAGCCATCTCAATTTTTTTTCTATGCAGCGCTTTCGGACATGGAGGTGCAAATGTTTTTTTTTCCCCAAGATGGCTCCTGTACCATGTGACTTGTGACGTCATAATTATCATTAAAAAAAATCTACAGGAGGAGGCACACCTATGGTGAAAGTTTCCTGTCAATCGGACCAATGGTTGCAGAGAAAATCATATTTTTTCTTTGCGGACAAACAGACAAACGGACTCAAATGTAATACCCTCTCCTCTGGTGAGGGTAATTGAATGTTACAATTCATGATTTTGCCAAATTAAACGAGAGCAAACGTTACAGCATTGCAGCTATATGATAACTCATTACTCGACGTGGCAACTGTGGTGAAAGGTTGAGTGGTGATTGTTGTTGTTAGTTGACAGCAAACTTAACAGCAGATGTAACCTTTTCCAAGTGCAATTAAATGAATATACTGGTCTGTAACAAATGCCAGTTTTTTTTGGTGGTGCATAAACAACAGAATGCTGCCTCGATTGCTGAGGCCTATCTTCACAAGGCCTGTGATGCCTATCAGCTCAAAATCTTTTTTAAAATGTTGCTTTGTTCAATTTACATTGAAGGGAAACCTATAGAGGGCGTCAATTGTGAATTTGACTGCTTCGAAGATATTGTTGCGGATTCGGGGGTCTGCGCTCCCCTTATCAAGGGGGGGGGGGGGTTAATCCCCTTGCCTTTTAAGCTGGCCGCCCCCCAATCCTGGAAATTATGACGTCACTTCCGGTTGGTGGTAAGTAGGGTTTTAAGCCCAATTCGTCTTATTACCTAAGTACTACCACCGGCCGTAAAGCGACGAGATAACTCCCACCCGAGCCGCAGCGTTAATGGATACGCCGAGCGAAGCGAGCCGCGACTCGGGCCGTTAACAAATACTACACCCGATTATAGCGGTTTCCAAATCGTGCCACAGGTACTCAATCGAGAAAAGACTAAAGCGATCAAATAAGAGGAAACCAGAGTAAGGGAAGAACAAAGAGTGGGTTTATTAATTATGTACAAAACCAAAAAAGAGGAAACGAAAGGAAATACAAGAAGAAGAAGAAACAAAAGGACACAGGGCAAGCTTATCTATACAGTCTTAACTTGTCACGACCCCAGGACAAACAGACAGACTTACATGGGATGGTAGCTGGTAGGGGAGGAAGGTCCAGGCAGATGGGTCCAGGCAGGGAGGCTCCGTCCACGCTCCGGGTTCGCGGGCGAAGAACGGCAGGCAGCTTCACGTGTCGTTGGCGCGTGACAGGACCTTACATATGTGAGGGGCTGGAATTCCGCATACGTATAGTGTGCCAAACGCTCTCTCTCTCCCGATCACTCAATGTCCGTATCAATTGGAGCGCTCCCGGATCAGTCCGTTAACAATGGCTTGTGGCGCAGTCCTCTCAATAGCGTTACAATCAGACGTCTCCGCGCCGTTCTGTTAATCACGACGGTCCCCTGCGCAGTCCGTGATATTCGAGCTCTCTCCGTGCAGTCCGTGATATTTGAGCTCTCCCCGCGCAGTCCGTGATATTCGAGCTCTCCCCGCGCAGTCCTTGATATTCGAGCTCTCCCCACGCAGTCCTTGATATTCGAGCTCTCCCCGCACAGTCCTTGATATTCGAGCTCTCCCCGCGCAGTCCGTGATATTCGAGCTCTCCCCACGCAGTCCGTGATATTCGAGCTCTCCCCGCGCAGTCCTGAAAGTAGTCCTCTCGCTTGCGCTTATATAACACGCTTTTAGATTAATCCGCGCACTTTGAGGCCACGCCCGCCAGCGAGCTCACCTCTGCCCTGGTTGGTTAGCGAGGACTCACCGGCTCAGCCCTTGACGGCTCATTGACAGGGCCATGCCTCGTTCTTTGCGCTCCGCCCCCTTCTTCTCCAAGCTTGACCGCGTGCGTAATGGCGTTTGGAGCGAACGCTGCGGCTGGCAGAGGCGCGTAATACAATTTGGAGAGAGAGACTGGAAAAATGGACAGAATGGGGCCAGTCTTATTTAATTATTGCAACGCAGATTCAACTATTGGGAACACAGCCTTATCTGAAACACATACTAAGGAAATAACTGAAAGTCCTATGGTGTCCTACGTGTTGCTGTGGCCTAACTATGGGTGCGACATTTGACCTTTTAACTGATGGAAATTATTTACAAGTATTATTTACAAAGTGAGGGGTTCTAAAACCGCAACAATATTTTTGACTTTACATCGCAGTAGACACAAACATGGCAGCTGTAGTATGTAAATTGTCTGCAGTCAGGAAAACTGCCCAACCAAATGGTGTAACCTGGACGGCCGAACACACGCACATCTCCTTTTATTGTATAGATTTAAAATAGTATGGACATGATATTTTCTAACCTTGTTAACCCCACCCCAATCCCTCTTTCCAAATTTCCAGTTTTTCCTCCTTGGAGTTTCCTTCTGTATCCATTTTTCCTGTTACGTCCTGATCAGTTCACTGTGATAGCTCTTCCTTGAGCCTCGACTATGTGTACAAAAACAAAACCATATCTGGATCCATACCTGAATCAAAATGTAATTGCTTGTTATTGTCGTCTAACCAACTTGTCCACCAAGTTTTGTCATAAGTTGTCCAACTTTTTGAAATATGCTATATATCATTTTTGGCCCTATCACTCAATGGTGAAGAATCACTTTTTAAAATATTGGATCCGGCTCCGGATTTTCACCAAAATCTAATCTTTTCTCCTTGTCACATACTGAAACCCTCCACCAAATTTCGTCTGAATCAGTCCACAACTTTTTGAGATCCTGCTCACAGACAGACACAGACGGACAGACAAACAGATGTGGGAGAAAGCATAACCTCCACCCACCTTCATTGGCGGAGGTAATAAAAAAAAAACCGGGCCTCGGGTGTCCAAATGCGGCTACGTACAACCCTGTTACTATCGGGCCTTTCTGCACCTCCCTGCAGCCTCTGCTGGCATTGAACCTCCCGCTCTTCCAATTCCCTATTGCCATGAGTGGCCACCTGCTCGTGACTCACAACTTGTATTTTATCACAAAAAAATACATTAAAAAACCAATTCAAGCGCAAACCAACAGCCCACATTTTCCTGTCTTTTTTTCGTCTCTCTGCCAGTAAACCTCCTCCTTACCCATACCACGGCCACTAACACACCCCATGTGCAGGAGGTCAAAGACTCCAGGTGTTGAATCGACCCCCACAGGCTCCACTTTGTATGGTCCCAGTATGACCCTCGACACCAGCTTTATACCACGGACTCAAACACGGCTTACCAGCACGGGCTCAGCCGCCTGACTGTACTCCCGAACTTGTCAGGTCGCTCCCTGGAGGTCCCGGGCACATCAGAAGGACTACCCTCAGGTCTGACTGCACCCACGAGCATCGTCCTACACCACAGAGGTTGCTTCACACCATAGTGCTTGCTACGTTCCCCCATGTGCTCAAATTTGAAAGTAAAATATTGCCATGGCCGAACAACGTTCTTTGCGCTTAAATATGATTTTAAATTTTCTTTGGACATTGGGACGAATCCCTCACTCTTTATACCAGTTTTCCACAGGATGGGATTCGTACCCAGGTCTCCTATCCCAGAACCTGACGACTAGTTGTCGGGTCGTCAGGATGTGTTTCCAACTTGTGTCTAATTATTGCACTCCTGATGCCAGATGTTGCATCAGAGGGGTCCGTTTGCACAGACCACTCAACCGGTCTAAGACCAACTACAGATCCCAAAACGGTGTTTATAATACTGTGTTTACTTGATACCAAGATTCCCCAAAGATCACCCAAACAAGGCCGAACTTGTTGGCACACATGCAGGAGGCATGATGTGAAAAATGCTTGTAGTCAAAATGGTGTTTGCAATGAAATATAGGGATAAGGGTAGACCGGACTATCGATAAGTAATGGCCGGCACAGATCTGGCAGTTGACAGCCACAGATACGGAGGAGGTAATACAGAAGTGAAATATAGCCTAACCCAACGATGGCTCAGATTACCAGATTTGAAGAAGAGCTGATGACGTACAGAGACGGCGATGATTGTGATTGTAGTGCAGTGAAGGTTGTGGCTGTAGTGCAGCTCGGGGTGCGGGGCCCCAAAGGCAATGCAGGGTGAGGTCCTCCCGACTTGTGTTACAGCTCTGCGTCGCTAGCAACAAAAGCAGAGAGAGAGATAATTTCCTGGTGGTGCAGCTACAACTCCAAAATCAGAACTACAATAACAACTACCAAATGAGACCTGGAATATAATTCAAAACTACCTCACACGGGCACAGTTAAGGCACTAGTAAACTTTGGCACCACCTTTGTGGGCGGCCCATCAACCTTATTGGCCGTCCACTTCTGTGGGCATGAGATCTCTTCTAGGCCATCCCTCAGTCCCAATTGAAAGTCTTGCGCCCCCTCTCCAAAGCTCTGCAGCTGATCTCGCCGCCATGGCCTACCCCACTCTCCGCCCCTTCCCCATCCCTCCACCGGAATCTTTTCCTTTTCTTTTTTTCATCTTGCTTTTGGTGTTGCCTCAGGTGGCAATTTGGCCCACCCAGCTTTTGAATCAAGCATCAGGGTGCTTCTCATTGAGTCACAATACCAAGTTATGTCTTGTTTATGTAACCCAATCTGTTTATCCAAACATCCAGCTCTTGCAATAATCTACATGGAATGTTGATGGTTCTCTTGGTACACCTGCCACGGTGATTCCAACCTTTTTGAATATTTGATCGTTATTGGAATGCAGATTGTCGTGATTAGGCAGCCTTGCGATGTTGAGAAAATCGATAAAAGTGGGCTCATTTCAAAGGCTCGGTTTCTACTTCAGGTTGCTGATGCACCACATCCGTGACTGCCTTCCGGAGCTAAAGATGCGAGTGAACGTAATGTCAGCGCAGTACCAGTCACTCATGAACAGTTACGGTAACCCCATCGAGGACAAGAATGCCACGCTGCTGCAGCTCGTCACAAAGTTTGCTACAGAGTACTGCAACACCATTGAAGGCACTGCCAAGCATATTGAAACATCTGAGCTGTGAGTTTTTCGATGATCGCCCTCTTTTTTTCTTTTCTTTTAAAAAAAATGATAATTGTCGGTTTAATGGTAGGACCGATTCGCTCAGCTGGCAGTTTTCAAGCATGGCAACAAGTGGTACATTTTGCTAAGAAATGATATATCACCCTGCTAATGAGGTCCTGGGTGAATAATACTAAATATGTTGCATCTTGGCAGGTGTGGGGGAGCTCGGATTGGATACATCTTCCATGAGACATTTGGCAGGACGCTGGAGTCTGTGGACGCATTGGGAGGTCTGGCCACACTGGATATTCTCACAGCTATCCGCAACGCCACGGTAAACTGTGCTTGTGTTCGGTCAATGTGCTTAGTCCTTGTCTTGTCACCATGGGATATTTCTTGCGTAAGCGATTACATTAAAAATTGCATTTGGCAAGAAGAAGAACCGCCTTTAGAGGCCATTTTTCCCCGCAGGGAGGGGGTTGGCCTTTGTTGGGCACCGTGGTCCCCTTTTTGAAACAATGTTTATGGCCGGATGTCCTTCCTGCCGCCAACCCTGTTAGGCGCCTCTTGTGACACACATGGAATAACCAGTGAACTGGTACTCGATTTGCCGACCTCAGAAGGATGACAGGCTGAGTCAACCCCACTGCCGTTAATTCAGCGATCGACGGGGATTCCAACCCAGGATCCTAGGATAACGAGCTGGCAACCTAACCACTAAGCCAACACCAGGCTAGATTTGGCAAGAAGGTAAAAAGGAAACATTATTGGGCGTAAATTTGACCTTCCGATCACTGCTGTATCATTTCTGAGCTTGGTGCATGGCCATTGGAAATTTTGTAGCTCATGGGGTTGGGTTCAATTTGTTGCACTAAATATTTATTTAATATCGTGTTTAGAAAGGTTTTTTTTGGGGGGTGGGGGGGGGGTGGGGGCGGGGGGGGGGGGCGTTCTACTCCAGAAAGACCAGTGTCCATGTCTGCACGCAGATGCACTTTAAAAGATCTTCATTCTCGGATCTCTTTTAATATATACACAAAGAATTAAGTTAAGCACCCCCCCCGTTTTTTTACAACCTCGCACATTACAAGTTTGTTGTCGTCAAAACAGTGTAATATACCCATGATATTGCTATATTTTCTGGAGAAGTGATATTATGGTCACATAAAAACATAACAATCATGCCGTTTTCAATATTTTATTCTGAATAATTTAAGGTGAAAATTTTTGGGAATTTTAGGCATATTTTCACCTCAATTTAAGTATGGAGCTATAGGTCCATCACGGACAGTGTGGATGACGTTTATGTTTTCTAACGTACAGTCATTGTTCTGAGAAGACCTCTAGCGATCTTTGCGTCAATAACGTGTGTAGGACCCACGTGATCGGATCACTGACTCAACCAATCACTTTTTTTCACTTTGATCACTCAATTTCATCAATGGATAATTGCTAATGTCATACCAATCATTATTTGATCTCACATACCTTAGAATATATGCCAATGTATACATATACACAAAGAATATATATTAGGGGGTGCTTACCTTAATTCGTTGTGTAGGGGTGCTTAACTTAATTCTTTGTGTATATATACTGAAACGCAAAAGAAACTTACCACCTTTGAAACCTTTAAATATCAACAATAACACTGCGTGTAGTAAATGTGTGAACTTATTTGTGGACAATAGTGTCCTCACTGTCAGACAAAACGGTCACGGATGGTCAATTGAACCTTCAATGGTCACTTCATAGCACAGCTGTTGAACAGCCGTTTTGACTGTCAATGATTAGCCATGGGGTACGGGATGATTTTAATGAGCTGCACGTGATGTCTTGATATTGGCTTTAAAAAGGCCAGTGCAAAATGGGCATTTCAATCAACATGCCACGATTGTCAAGGGATCAACGGCAGCGTGCCCTGGGCATGCTGCAAGGCGGACTGAGCCACCGTGAGGTGGCACGTCGCCTTGGCTGTTCACACCAGACGATATCGGCCCTGGTGGACAGAGACACCCTCCACAACTCTGCAGATGACAGACCTCAATCAGGGAGGCCAAGAGTCACCACTGCAAGGCAGGACGGGCAGATGGTCCGAAGTCACCTGCAGGATCGATTCCGTCCAGCATCCCGCACTGCGGCAGAAACTCCGGGGCGTGCAAACCCACGGATCTCCAATGATACTGCATGAAGACGACTGCATGACTATGGTCTGACTGCCAGAAGACCATACAGAGGCCCCGTGATGATGGCTGCCCATCGCCGCAACCGACAGAGATGGTGCCAGCAGCATCAGCGGTGGACCTTGGCGCAGTGTAACGAGGTCGCTTTCAGCGATGTCAAGGTTCTGTGTGGACAGTCCTGATGGGCGTGAGCGTGTCTGGAGAAGAACTGGCGAGCGATATGCCGATTGTTGCGTGCGTCAAGCCAACAGGTGGGGTGGCCCAAGTGTGATGGTGTGGGCCGCCATATCAGGCCGGTGCAGGACGCCACTGGTGGTTGTGGATGGGAATCTTAACGCCCAGCGGTATGTGGATAACATCCTGCGACCTCATCTGCTGCCATTCCTGCTAGACCACCCAGAACTGAGAACCTTTCAGCATGACAACGCTCGTCCCCATGCTGCTCGCTTTACCACTGCATTTCTCCAAGGCGAGAACATCAACACCATTCAGTGGCCTGCGCTCTCCCCTGACCTGAATCCCATAGAACACCTGTGGGATGAGCTTGGGAGACGCGTAGTTGGCAGGGCCAGGACACGGGCAGAGCTGCTTCAGACATTGAGGACTGAGTGGGACAGAATCCAGCAGCAATCCATCCAAAGACTGGTAGGCAGTATATGCCGACGATGCACTGCCTGTATCCAAAACAATGGTGGCCACACACGCTATTGAAAGGGGACTGACATTGCACCCTGTGCTGTTCTGTACTGTAGAACAAACTGATGAGATGGTGTATCTTGGTCAAAAACTTGACATGTCATCAATAAAATGCCAATGTTTCAATTAGCAATTGTTGGTTTGTTTTATTTTGAACTGTTACAATTTTATTACATTTCAAACAAGTGGTAAGTTTCTTTTGCGTTTTCGGTCTTTTTGAAGTTGGTCAAAATGGTCAAAATGGTCAAATGTTTCGGTCAAAATGCCCATTTTGCACTGGCCTTTTTAAAGCCAATATCAAGACATCACGTGCAGCTCATTAAAATCATCCCGTACCCCTTGGCTAATCACTGACAGTCAAAACGGCTGTTCAACAGCTGTGCTATGAAGTGACCATTGAAGGTTCAAGTGACCATCCGTGACCGTTTTGTCTGACAGTGAGGACACTATTGTCCACAAATAAGTTCACACATTTACTACACGCAGTGTTATTGTTGATATTTAAAGGTTTCAATGGTGGTAAGTTTCTTTTGCGTTTCAGTATATATGCAATGTTAAATACTCAGCCTTGTAAGGTTTTAGCCCCCGTTGGACTTTGTCCAAAACAGGGCTAATAGATTTTGTCTCGTCCATCTGTTCGTGTCCACAACCACATCTTGGAGATTTATGAACCAATTTTGTTCATACTTGGCACGACAATACATGACAGTATACATATGCACATCATTTTGTTTTACGATGCGATCAAAAATGGCCGACTGGCAGCCATTTTAGTTGTAAACCCCCCCCCCCCCCCCCCCCCCGATGTTGAACACGTCCTCGACCATTTCTCGGACATGCATTCACCGATCTTGTTCACGTTTGGCACACAGATAATGAATGATGGCTTACATCTGCGCGTCCTTTTGTTTTTGAGATCAGATCCAAGATGGCTGACAAGCAGCCATTTTGTTACTTAAACGTGTCCCCATCCATTTCTCAGACATGTGAATATGAATATATGAATGATCGTTTGAAGGCCATTTTCCCCGCTGGAGCGGGGGTTAGTCTTGCGGGCCCCATGACGATCATGGTTCCCTGTTTGAGGCAATGCTTTTATGGCCGGATGCCCTTCCTGACGCCAACCCTTGGTCGCCTCTTACGATGCGCATGGATACGGTGTACCTATTCTAAACCGGGGTACACACCGTGATCATTCATCCCAGCAAGCTGGTACTCAATTTGCCGACCTCGGAAGGATGACAGGCTCAGTCAACCCCCCTAGCGTTAATTCAGCGTTCAATCGGCATTCAAACCCAGGATCCTAGGATCCCAAGCCGGCACCCTAACCGCTAAGCCAACATCAGGCTAGACATGTATGGACATGTATGGACCGATTTTCTTCAAACTTGGCACAAAGACAATACATGAGTATACATACATATGCACAAGATTTTTGTTTTGTCATCCAACCAAAGATGGCTTACTGACAGCCTTTAACTCAGTACAGCAAAATTACTAAAACCATGGCTGGTGCTATGACATTCTTTCTTCTTGTTTTTAATTATTATTATTATTTTTTTGTTAAATTGTGTTATTTTTATGTCTTTGCTTTCGTCTACTCCATCTGTTTATTGTGGGCTGGTGTTCACACACTTCTGAGCTGTCCAGCCTTCATTATAATCCTAACCCAGCTGTAACCTGTCACTCTGGTGAAGCAAGCAGGCCGATTCATCAATGTGTGTGCCGTTCCTTGTTGGGCGTTAACTGGGCATCCTGATTCCCACCATTAGTTGGACATTGAATATCCAAAAGTATCCTTCGCGAAGAGTAGGCTAGCTATTGCTGGCACCCTGAAC
Organism: Myxine glutinosa; assembly: GCF_964187855.1. Lineage (NCBI taxonomy): Eukaryota > Metazoa > Chordata > Myxini > Myxiniformes > Myxinidae > Myxine > Myxine glutinosa. The sequence continues at coordinate 291,126,958 of NC_136261.1, read as the reverse complement.
AGGTCCAAAATTACTGCTCTGCTGGGAAGGCAATGGCAAACCACCCAGCATAACCCATATTCAAGACACTGCTTCAGCAGCACTGATGCTCTGTAAAGAGAATTGTCTACATTACTTTGTATTGCAGGGCCCCCGTCCCACACTCTTCGTTCCTGAAATTTCTTTTGAGCTGCTCGTGAAGCGCCAGATAAAGCGCCTGGAGGAGCCAAGTCTGCGCTGCGTGGAGCTCGTCCATGAAGAAATGCAAAGAATCATTCAGCACTGCAGCACCTACAGCACGCAGGTACCAATGTTATGAGCAGTACCCATCATGCCTTGCGACTATAAGTTATGACACTGTGGTTCCTACCTGAAGCTTGTTTTCTACATTCCCATAAAGTTTCTACCTCTGTACTGTTTTCCAATCAGGAGTTGCAGCGCTTCCCAAAACTTCATGATGCCATTGTTGAGGTAGTCACCTCACTTCTCCGGCGACGTCTACCAATTGCCAACGACATGGTAAAACTTTTGCTAATGCTCATTACATAGTCATTTGGAATCAAAGTTAATTGCTTATTGTAAGTTTTGTGCACCTTAGCGGTCTTGGGCCTGAAAGTCCTCAATTATTCCGAGTTTGATGGCTAACAGGATAGCGCAGGGGTTCTTAAACTTTTTCCCTGTCAAGACCCCCAACGGATTGCCCATGATCTCCCCATACCCCCTTCGCCAGACCGTTGACTGACCAAGGCGCACCGAAGGTGCGCATAGCTAGGGGGGGACTGGGGGCATGTCCCCCGAGAATTTTTTTGATTTATAGGTGCTCTGGTGCATTCTGAGGGGTGTTTTTACTTTAATTGCCTATTTTTTTGGATGAAAATTGGTAGGTAACTTATTACCCAGAAAATGGGCCAAGTTCTGGGATCCATGCCTGATTACCAGTCCCATTAGGTTCCAGTGTGACTTCAAAATATCTCAATAGCTTTGTTTTACATATGTATAATTAGGAACAGAACAGGAAAGAAAATCATTAGGATTTTATCCCTATTTATTTATTTGCTTGTCAACAAAGAAACAAAACAAACGAAAATAAACTAAAACATGCAAGTTTTATGCAAGCCGTTTTACTAATCTAGTGAGATTGTTGCTGCTGTTTTCGTGCAATCAGAATATGGAATCGGGGCAAAGTTCGTGACAACGACACTCGCATATCATCGGACACATCAAGTCGATTTCTCCACTTTGATTTCAGGTTCAATAATACAGAGAAACCTGTTTCACAGAGATACGTAGTTGTGAAGGGAACCAACACATTCATTGCCCTCTTCGCCAAGCTCGGGTAAGCTGCTATCTGCTCACACCAAAACTGCTTAAAATCCAGCCCAGCCTTTCCGAAATCAGCTTTCTTTCTTTGATCTTCTTGGAACTCGATCAAATCATCCTTCACTAAATCGTTGTCACTCATCGTAGAAATATCAAATGAGAAAGGGTCCTGGATCCAAACGGATTCCGTGCTAAGATCATCAATATCTGAGAAGTAACCCTCAAAATTGGTACTTAGGACTTTCAAATGGTCCTTGACTTCTTGAAGTATTTCCCCAGGCAATGCCTTTTCATCTTCTCCATCAAGAAGGATATCGCCAAGGATTGGAAAGTTCGCCATGTTTCCGTTTTCAACACGGCGACTTCAAATAGGTAATTTCTTCGTGAATGCCACTAACTTTCCCCTGGCTTGAATAATGTCCACATCCCTTCCCTGCATCGACATGTTCAAGTCATTGAGGTGACCGAAAATATCGGCCAAATATCCCAGGCTGACAATAAAATGCTCATCTTCAAAACTGTTCGCAAGGGGGGGGATTGTTGATGCTTGAGGAATTCGAGAATTTCTTCCTGAAGTTCCACTGCATGTGTGAAAACACGACCACGAGATAGCCAACGTACCTCTGTGGTACAGTAAAACACAATGTTCCGCCCCAATCTCATCACAGAGTTTTTGAAATAGCCGATGATTTAATGCCCGTCCACGAATAAAGTTGACTGTCTGCACGACTATTACCATCACTTCTTTCAGTTTCTTTGACAACGTTTTGGATGCCAAGGCTTCGCGATGTAGAACACAGTGTGTGGTCATCACATGTGGAGCTTTCTCCTTGATCAGAGCGATGGACCCAGATTTCTTGCCAATCATGGCAGGAGCTCCGTCCTTGCAAATAGACCCAACCAAATCCCATGTTAACTCATGGCGATCAAAGAACAGTTCGATCAACTTTAACACATCAACTCCTTTAGTTGAATGAATGAATGAATGAATGAATGAATGAATGATCGATTTAAGGCCATTTTCCCCGCTAGAGCGGGGGTTAGCCTTGCAGGCCCCATGACAATCATGGTTCCCTGTTTGAGGCAATGTTTTTATGGCCGGATGCCCTTCCTGACGCCAACCCTTGGTCGCCTCTAACGATGTGCAGGGATACGGTGTACCTATTCTAAATCGGGGTACACACCAGGATCATTCATCCCAGCAAGCTGGTACTCAATTTGCCGACCTCGGAAGGATGACAGGCTGAGTCAACCGCCCTGGCGTTAATTCAGCGATCGACTGGGATTCGAACCCAGGGTCCTATGATCCCAAGCCGCCACCCTAACCGCTAAGCCAACACCAACCTTTAGTTGTTTCGTAAATAAAAATTCTTCCTTGAGTTTCATTTCATGAACATAGCGGACAAATACGAGCAATTGACAGTGGTTTGAAACGTCAGTCTATTCATCGAGCTGCATGCTAATTTTTGCAGGACTGTTTTTTTTTAAATCTCGCTGACAACTTGTGTTGCTATGTCCTGACTCATGTCTCCAATTCTCTGGCGTACAGTGTCGTTGGACAAGGACACCTGACTCAATCGCTTCACAGCATCCTCCCCCAGCACGATTTTAACCATCTCCAATGCACAGGGCTTCACTCGGCTTTCTCCGATTGTGTGGGGCTTCTTTTCCTTGGCAATCATGTACGAAATTTTGTAGGAGGCTTCCAGAAGAGGCTTCCCAGTGAGAACAAACCCATGCGATGAAAGAGTTCCTTTCTGATCATAACGAAGTCTTTTCACCTTGAAAGCATCAATGGAGGTGTCAACATGATCCCTGTGTTTGCTTTGGAGGTGCTCTCTCAGTCCTGATGGCTTCAAATTTCCATTGCTCATTACCAAATTGCAAAGCATGCATTGGGGTTTATCAGTTTCTCTCTCTTTCTTTCACACAGGTGAAGCCAAAGCGAACAGTCATCATTCCAATTCCGTTTTTTGACAGGTGACATCTTGCAACAAATCTGTAAAAGAATAATAAGAAAACCATTAACAAACGCCACAGAAGATAAAACATTAGTCCACGTGAAATAAAGTGTTGGCCACTAACACCGAAAACAACATAAAGAGATGTACAGAAGATTAAGAAATTCCTCACGCTATACTACTTCAACGTACCCAAGCAATCGACTTTTGCAGCTCAATCAATTTTTATGGACTGGGTGTTTACGGACACGGATATCCGGGTGTTTTTCACGGACATGGATATCCGGCCGCCCCATTTATGTTCGGCTAAAAAAAAAAAAATTTCCAGTCTCTGATTTCCAGCGCATCGATTTTGACCCTGCGCGTCGACAATTTTATTTTATTTTTTTCAAATTTCCAACGATACCTACAACAGCGTGCACCGTCTATATTTAAATATAGAGCACATCATAAATTATAGAGCACATTAAACATAAACAATGCCGTGCCGCCTTAAGTATTCCGTATACTTGAGGCGGCGCCGAGACCAGATAATTGCAATTAAGTGAGTGGTGACGTCACGTTCTCGCCGAAAACACGATTTCGAGCATGAGGAGCCATATAATGTATGCAATTATGCATGTTGCCGGGCCGGCGCGCTATCTCAGGAAATACGGGTCTGTGTTGGTCGTCATTGGTATCGACGTTCGCGCACGGTTCTCCCCTACAAAACTCCATTTTGGTTGTCCAAATCCAACCAGCCGTTCCAAAGATATAAGTAGTTTTGTGTGCCGTGCCGTCATGAATCCAATCGGCTGGATATTGTCATTTACTGAAACGAAGACGTTCTTTGTCGGGTTTTTGTGAAGCAACCAGAAGGCCAAGAGAGCTGCGGGTGGTCTCGTTAGTTAGGCCTGGATTCTATCTTGTTTGTCATGAAGTTGTAAGTGTCTGATAATCAGAAGAGATCGTAGGAGACCATCGGCATAGAATAAAGCGCCTCCGCATTAGCCCAGCTGTGAATGTGCCAATTTGAACCACACCATACAGCCCATCTGCGCATGCGCGGCTTTGATACACATGCAGCGTGTCATCCCGTACACGAAGATTGGTCCGGGTGCAGTCATTTGCGCATGCGCGGTTTTTCAGCATTCAAATGCTTCGGCAATCGCCTGTTGGACCACTTGCGCATGCGCAGTGTTGACGCGATCGACGTATTGGAATGTTTGACGGTACGGCGAGGCGATCTCGAGAACGAAATGGCAGTCTATAATATGCTTGAAGAACTTAATGATTTTCAGAATAAATACATTTTAAAATAACTTATTAAGCTTGTGTTCATTATTTACAAAAAGGCCGACCTGTCCCATTTGGCTGTCTTTAATTTCTCTCTGGACAGCGCCACGGCAGATGAGGAGGACCGCAAGGCATGAGGACACAAAAAACAACACCTTTATATGTGCGATCCATGCTTTTCAAAAAAAAAAAAAAAAAACCGCAACGCCGCATCAATTCTGGAACTTTGGTCTGACCAGAGACCAGCAATATATTTTTTCGGCCTTATTGCATTATAATGCATGTGAATTCCCTATTTATATTTAAATATACTTTGAAAACTTTGAATATCTTCAGATAAGTAGGCTTTCTACTCACTTGTTTTGCAAATGTTTTCAACAGAATCACAAATTGAGAATGATGTAGTAATTGCCGTAATTTCCGATATTCGGTTCTTCACCTAATGTCCTAATGGCCTACAATCTCACATACTGTAGGGCCTACATTACGTGACAGCACATTGGCTCAGTGTGAACTTTGACCCGCCCTAATCGCGATGTACATGTTCTCAGTCATGTCAATCATGCATTGTAATCGCATGCATACGCCCAGGGTGTATAATTGATTTATTCGAATTTTATTAGAAAATTGAATTTATATTTATTTGAAATATAATTATACAAATATAATTTGTTTTGAAATATATATATTTATATTTAAATATATATTTATTATATATTTAAAGTTGATATTTCATTGAATTTATTACAATTCATTATTATAATTTATTACGAGTCCCATACCCTCAGATGTTGGTCTCCATACCCCCAAGGGGTATGGATACCCCAGGTTAAGAACCCCAGGGGTAGTGTAAAGGTACGCACACACTCGCCTCTAAGCTGTCTAGCCTGGGTTGTAATCCCGACCAACCTACAAAGTCATCCCAGTGTTTCACAGGCAGGGTGATTCATCAATGTGTGCTGTCTTTCGGATGGACGTTAAACTGGAAGTCCTATCTGCCAGCATTCGTTGGTGGACGTTAATGATCCCATGGTGTCCTTTGCGAAGAGTGGGCAAGCTATTGCCAGCACCATGGCCAAATTCCTGCCCTAATCTACAGAGGGCATTGCATCAGCAGCACAGCTGTGCCCCCAGCCCATTAGTCGTGGCCAGAAATATTGGCACCCTTGCACTTTTTTCAACGAATGCACCATTTGTTCCAGAAAATTGTTGAAATAAAAAAATATTTTGTTCTCCACATGTGTATTTATTTGGTTTGCAGTGGAAGAAAACAAAAAAGCTGAAAAAATTACTAAATCTTAGCTTATTCCATACAGAAATCCTAAAATGGCCTGGACAATATTATTGGCACCTTTGAGAAGTTGTTATAGTGTAGCAGCATAGCAAACCTGTTGTGCATTTTGTGATACAAGCACCAAATTTGGCACAAATGTACATTAATATGTTGCGAACATTTTCAGATATTGGGCCACTTGAAATTCTGTAATTTTTTTTTTCAAATTTTTTCAAATTTCGTAATTTCAAATTTTTCGGGTGACACCGTCACAATTTCGGTCTTCGAGGCCGGCCGATATAGTGGGGCGGCTTAGCCCAAATATTCAAAAGAATTGTGCATTTTGTGATACAAGCACCAAATTTGGCACAAATGTACATTAATATGTTGCGAAAATTGTGTGGTCAGCAATGAAGACGAGAGTCTGAATTACATGTATGCAAAAGACCTTGTGAACCAGTGAAGCAAATACATGGGTAAGCATGAATTAAATCTAGGGCATGATATAATTTCCATGATGTTTACCTCTACACTCAATGGTGGAAGGAGGTAATGTTTTGATCCCAGCTTGTCTGTATGTCTGTTTGTCTGTTAGTCCACAAAATTCCAGACAAAGCTTGTAGTAGTGGTAGTTGTAGTGGTAGTGGTGATAACAGAAATTGTTATATAGAACTGAACTTATATTATTATTATATGCAGAAAATAACTTCATTTCTATATGCCCTGCAGTGGACAGGTTAATTGGTTTATGCACTGAAGGGGTCACCCTGGTGTGCACTGCTGTGTTCTGCCTCACTGAGTTGTTCAGGTATGATGTACTCAGCACAAGCTTCCGGTCGGCCCGGAGGTGGGGGTGCGGGGCCTGTCACGGAACGTCAAAACAAACGGCCTGCCGGGGCCGCCCAAAAGTCGGGCGTGAGGGGCGCGTCCACTAATGGAACGCCTCTCGCTTCCCAGATCGAGGGCCACGTGGTCAGGAGAACCTCGTCCCTTCCGGTCACACTTTGCCTATCGGCCGGCCTCGAAGACCGAAATTGTGACGGTGTCACCCGAAAAATTTGAAATTACGAAATTTGAAAAAATTTGAAAAAAAAAATTACGGAATTTCAAGTGGCCCAATATCTGAAAATGTTCGCAACATATTAATGTACATTTGTGCCAAATTTGGTGCTTGTATCACAAAATGCACAATTCTTTTGAATATTTGGGCTAAGCCGCCCCACTATTATATATAATTAGATTTCAAGCAGGTGATTCTCCTTTACTTTGGAATTGAACTCACCTGTGGTGAGTTGCAGGTGCCTGCAATATAAGATCACTCATTCAACCAGTTTGAATAGAGAAAAGGAGTCATTTTGCTGTTTTGTGTCACTGTGTGTACCGCAATGAGCATGGAGAAAAAAAAGTAAACCAGAGAATTGTCTGAGGAAGTCAGACACAAGATTGTAGCCAAGCATGGACATTGGACAATCTCAAGGCTACAAGTCCATCTCCAGAGACTTTGATGTTTCTGTGTCCACCATGCGCAATGTTATCAGGAAGTTTATTGGCACTGTAGCCAACCTCCCTGGACGTGGCTGCAAGAGAAAACTTGATCGAATATTGCAGCGAAGGATTTTTCGAATGGTGGAGAAAGCACCTCGATCAACTGCTAAATAGATTCAAGGTGACCTTCCGACACAAGGTACGACAGTTTCAACTCGCACCATCCGTCGCCAACTCAATGAAAGGGGGTTCTATGGAAGGAGACCCAGGAGGACCCCACTGCTGAGAGAGAGAGACATAAGAAAGCCTGACTGGAGTTTGCCAAAACACACCTGAACAAGCCAAAATCCTTCTGGGAGAATGTCCTGTGGACAGATGAGACCAAATTAGAGCTTTTTGGTAAAGCACATTATCTCGTGTTCACAGAAAAGAAAACGAAGCCTTCAAAGAAAAGAACACCTTCCCTACAGTTAAACATGGAGGAGGTTCAGTGATGTTTTGGGGGTGCTGTGCTGCCCCTGGCACTGGGTGCCTTGAATGTGTGCATGGCATCATGAAATCAGGAGATTACCAAGGCATTTTGGAGTGCAACGTTCAACCCAGTGTCAGAAAGCTGGGTCTCCATCAAAGCCTGGGTCTTGCAGCAGGACAATGACCCCATACACACTTCAAAATGCATCCAGGAATGGTTCAAGACAAAACGTTGAACTGTTCTGAAGTGGCCAGCAATGAGTCCAGATCTAAATCCCATTGAACACCTGTGGGGAAATCTGAAAACAGCAGTTGGGAGAAGGCACCCGTTACATCTGGGAGAACTGGAGCCGTTTGCCCAAGAAGAGTGGGCCAAACTGCCAGTGGAGAGGTGTATGAAGCTCATTCATGGCTATAGGAAGCACGAGTGGGAAGCTCATTCATGGCTCTAGGAAGTGCTTGACAGCAGTTATTTTGTCTCTGTTCTGCTACCAAATATTAAGTCTAGGGTTTCAATAATTTTGTCAATGCCATTTCTTTTTTATTTTCTGATTTAAAAGGATATCTTAAGTTCTGAATCAAAAACAAAGGTTCTGTAATATTAACAGTGAAATAAAGAATTGTGGAGACCAAATACTTGTGTTAATTTCAACTTATTTTTTGAGAAAATTGGGAGTTATTTGAAAAAAGTGCAAGGGTGCCAATATTTTTGGCCACGACTATGTTACCCTGTAGATTTGTGCTGCGTACGAAAGAGATTCCAAGCTTTTCGTTGTGATCGCGTTTGTTTGATTTGCTAAACCTTTGTTTTTCTCTCAAATTGTGAAATATTATTGTGGCTGGCCTGGTTTCTGCATGTTTTGCTGTTTATTTTGGATGACCATCACAATGCGTGTTAATTGCCAGCGTGAACTGGAGCCACAACACAATATGGATTAATTGGCAGAACAAAATGAATATGCTGAAAGAAGATATTTTTTATAATCGATGCTTCTGCAAGATTTTACACTAGCAAGTTGAAATATTTTTTGAAAATTTTAATTGAATTTGATTTTTTTTTAGCCTGGTGTTGGCTTAGCCGTTAGGGTGCTGGCTTGGGATCCTAGGATCCTGGGTTCGAATCCTGTTCAATCGCTGAATTAACGCCAGGGGGGTTGACAGCCTGTCAGCCTTCCGAGGTCGGCAAATTGAGTACCAGCTTGCTGGGATGAATGATCCTGGGGTGTACCCCGATTTAGAATAGGTACACCATATCCCTGCGCATCGCAAGAGGTGACCAAGGGTTGGCGTCAGGAAGGGCATCCGGCCATAAAAACATTGCCTCAAACAGGGAGCCATGATTGTCATGGGGCCCGCAAGGCCAACCCCCACTCTAGCGGGGAAAAATGGCCTTAAAACGATCATTCATATTCATTATATTCAAGTTGAAATATTTGAGGCATTCGGTGCGTTTTGAATAATTTCAGGCTTGTTGGTGTAGCCCCATTAGAGGGAAGGAGGGGGAACAATGGGGAAAATGTTTAGGGGTGCCTGTAGTACATGATGGAATATTTTGGCCTGCCTCTCATTTAACTCTTAGTACTGCTCTTCACTTTCAATTTCCTCCTGTTTCCTCACACTCCCCAATGGTATATTTTATTTAAAGTCTGCCTCCCCCCACCCACCACCTCCCCCCACCCACCACCTCCCCCCCTCCCCCACCTTTTCCAGGTGCATAACCTTGTGGCGATAGAGCTTGCTTATATCAACACCAAGCACCCGGATTTTGCTGATGCATCGCTAATTGTGTCACAGATCAACAACAGCATGGAGGTGAGATGGGGGTGTGTATAAAGATGAGATTCGGAAATTGAAGCTTTAAGATCAAGGATGGATGGTGGTCCTTTTCTTAGGGTAGTTTTTCCGCTTCTGATTCTTGCATTTGATTCCTTAATGGGTAATGTCGCCTTAATTGCTTAATATTTTCAGGGTTCTTTCCTGCAGGACCAAAGGCGGCGTGGACGGTTGCATCCTGCAGCACCAAGTGACACCACAAATGCCCTGGAGAAAGATAAGGCACTGAGGAGCACAGTAAGTTTGGGAATTCCAGGCCAAAAAATATCTTTAAACGCTTCTCGTTACGTGGCCCACCAAAAATATGGTCAGTAGATCGGATTTTTTTTCTTCCTCAAGTTGATCATTTGGGCAAAGTGTGTGTGTGTGCTTCCAATACAACGACCATAAAATACAGACTTGGCATTTAATATGGAATATTTTTTTTTTCTTGACTTGGGTTTACTTTCTTAACTCAGTATATCACTCTGGTGAGTTTCTTTTACACTTTGGTGATTTATTTGTTAAAAGAACCATGTCACTGATTGTCTGTCGCAGCAAGAAGTCAACAACAGGATTATTTCACAGGTGGCGTGGCAAAATGTACGGACAGGTGCATTTGATTGGCTTCACAGTCGGGTATACAAGGGTTGTTGCGTTCTGTATTAGTGGAAAACAACTGCTGCATGTCTCCAAAAGTTATTGCCGCTTGCTCTGGAGATGGTCCGTCAACTCGACAATGCTGTTTGTCATGGAGTGATGGCTTTACGAAATGACGGCATGAAACAGCGTGCTATTGCTCAGCAGTATGGCATCACTCAAGGTCAGGTGTCAAAGATCCTGAAACGAAATGCTCAGAGGGGTGTCCCTACTCCAATACCGAGGCCAGGACGTCCCCGCAGAACCACAAGGAGGGATGATCGCCAGCTGCACCGGTTAGTCCGCAATGGCCGTACCAAGTCAGCTAATCGGCTTAGGGCTGAGTGGCAGCAACTGACAAATGTGCCTGTATCCAGAAGGCTAGTCAACCAACGACTGGTTCAAGCAGGCTATCGTGCCAGGCATCCCCTGAGAAAGCCACGCCTGACCAGACAACACCGCCAGCGCCGATTGCAGTGGGCCAGAGAGCACCGTCAATGGCAGCCAGGACACTGGAATCACGTGATCTTCAGTGACGAGTCTAGATTTCTGGTCTATCGTCAAGATGGCCGCGTCTGAGTGCGCAGACAAGTGCATGAAGCCCACAACGAAGATTGTATAGTGCCAAGAGTCCAAGCTGGAGGTGGTGGGGTGACCGTTTGGGCTGCTTTTCATGTAGGGGGCAAAACTGACCTGGTGGTTCTGAATGGAAACCTGAACCAGTTCAAGTACAGGGCCATTCTGGAAGAAACATTGCTTCCATTTGCTCATGCAGCCTTTCGAGGAAACTTTGTCTTCCATGATGACAATGCACGGCCTCATCGTGCTCGCATGATCCAACACTTTCTTGCTGACCGTGGTGTAGAGCATATGGAGTGGCCTGCCATGTCCCTGGATATGAATCCGATAGAGAACTTGTGGGCAGAATTAACGCGTCAAATCGACCACTTGGACCAGCAGCCGACCTCTGTGCGTGAATTGCAGCAGGCTATTGTCACTGCCGCTAATAGGCAGGCAGGCTAATATGACATCTTCCGGTTCCTCGGGCGAGTGAAGCGTACTTCGAGCTCTCCACGGAATCGAAGTTTAAGTGTTTTCCCATTCTTGTCTTTGTCAAATTTCCACTGGTTATTTTGCTGTGTACGTGTTATTGTGTGTTTCTGGTTGGTATTAGTTTGTAATTCGTACAAACTTGTGTGTAGTTAATCGTTTTCTGGGTCATACCTCGTGCGCGGCCTGGTAACTTGGGGCTTCCCTCCCCCCGTCGGTGTTTTGTCGATTTGGGTTCTTTCCTTCGCTGTATTGCTTGTTTCTTTTATTTTATTTTCTCACCCTCACCTCACCTCCCTAGACAAAAAAAATCTATATCGATTCTTTCTCTCCTCCCGGACACGTGCTTGTACGCTCTCCTCCTCGTCTCGACTTGTGCCCCGCCCCCTGTATCTCGTTTTTCTTCCGCCTCTGCTCCTTTCTCAAATCCGCGTTCTCGCTTGGAGACTTTTCCCAGATTGTTTTTCATGGTTTTCATGGTTCTGTTTGGATATTGTTGGAATATGTTTAAACCGCAGCCGTGATGCTGACGCCGCCTCCCCCCCCCTCCCCCCAAAATTTCCATGTTTTAAATGTTTCCCAGTGTGTACCCTGGTCAGAATAGGTACACCGTATCCCTGCCTTTCGTAAGAGACGACTAAGAGGGTTGGCGTCAGGAAGGGCATCCGGCCATAATAACATTGCCTCAAAAAGAGAACCATGACAATTACAAGTACATATGGGCAGGGTGCAGCCCGAAGTGGAGATCGGTTTCTGAGGTTTGGGACATGGAATGTAGGGACAATGACAGGGAGATCAGGAGAAGTGGTGGAAGTATTGGTCAGTAGAAGAGTGGACATATGTTGTGTGCAAGAGACGAGATGGAAGGGAAGTGGTGTGAGAATGGTGAAGGGTAGGCAGGGACAGAAATACAAGTTTGTGTGGCAAGGGTGCCCGGAGGGCGTGAATGGTGTTGGTGTCCTGTTTTCTGAGGAGTTTGTAGACAGTGTGGTGAGTGTGACTAGAGTGAGTGATAGGTTGATGATGGTGAAAATGATGATTGGAAAGCTCTTGGTGAACGTCATCTCGGGATATGCTCCGCAGGTTGGTCGAAGCAATGAAGAGAAGGACAAGTTCTGGTGTGCGATAGAGAAGCTGATGGAAAACGTGAAAGATGAGGAAGTTGTTGTGGTGGGAGGAGACCTGAATGGACATGTGGGAAGGAGTATGGATGGTTTTGAGGGAGTTCATGGGGGTTACAGATATGGTGTGAGAAATGGAGAAGGTGAAAGGATTTTGGAGTTTGCTGATGGAGCTGATTTGTTGATTTGTAATACTCAGTTCCAGAAAGAGGATAATAAGCTTGTTACATACACGTCAGGTGGGTCGACGACAACCGTTGACTACCTGATGGTGCGTAGGTGAGATAGGGGGCACCTCCGGGACACAAAGGTGATCCCGGGGAGGAGGCTGTTTCACAGCACCACTTGGTTGTCTGCGACATAAGGGTGAAAGGTGCGAGGAGAGCTCGGCGGGTGAAGTACCAACCAAGAATGAAGGTATGAAGGTGTGGAGGTTGAAAGAGGTGACAGTAAGGGAGGCATTAAAAGAGAGGCGGAGTAGGGTAGAGGATGATGTGGTTGAGCTTGAAAGTGGTTGGATGTCAATGAAAGCTAGTCTGTTGGGAGCCGTTGGTGAAGTATGTGGATGGACAAAAGGACCACCGAGCCACTCGGAAACATGGTGGTGGGATGATGAAGTTGGAAAGAGGATTGACGAGAAGAGGAAGAAGTTCAAGGAGTGGCAGAAGGCGAAGGGTACGGGAGCAGAAACAGCAGAGCATGAAAGTTATAAGGCAGCCAGGAAGGCTGCAAAGAAAGAGGTAGCAAAGGCGCAGGAGGCATGGAGGAAAATGTTCGGAGAACGCTTGGATTCGGAAGAGGGTCAGAAAGCAGTATTCAGGATTGCAAAGCACATAGCGAAAGAGAGGTGTGATGTGATGGGGGTGAGTTGCTTGAAGGATGAAGTGGGACAAATCGTTGTCGACCCAGATGGAATTAAAGGAAGATGGAAAAGATATATGGAAATGCTGTTGAATACAGAGAATGAATGGGATGGCAACATAGAGAGTAACCCAGTTTTAGGACCGGCAGAGAAGATAACTGAGAAGGAAGTCGAGGAAGCGATAAAAGCAATGAAGAGTGGAAAAGCGGGAGGGCCGACGGGAGTTGTGCGAGATATGTTGAAGGCAGCAGGAAGTTGGGGTGTGAAGAGAATGACAGAGATCTGTAATCTGGTGGTGAAAGAAGGCCGCATTCCAGTGGATTGGGATCTGAGTACCCTCGTCCCTCTATACAAGGGGAAAGGTGACCCTCTGGAGTGTGGCTCGTACCGAGCGATAAAGTTATTGGAGCATGGAATGAAGGTATTGGAAAGGGTGTTGGAGAGGAGGATAAGGAAGAAAGTGAAGATCGACGAAATGCAGTTTGGATTTATGCCAGGAAGAGGAACGACAGATGCGCTTTTCATTGTGAGGCAGTTGCAGGAGAAGTACATGGAGAAGAGGAAGAAGTTGTTTTTTGGGTTTGTTGATCTGGAGAAAGCATTCGATAGGGTTCCACGCAAAGTATTGACATGGGCATTGAGGAAGTTAGGAGTGGAGTAATGGTTGATCAGAGTAGTGATGGCAATGTACAAAAGAGCGCGCACAGCTGTAAGGACGAAGGATTGGAACAGTGGTGAGTTTGAGGTGAAGGTGGGAGTGCATCAGGGGTCAGTACTTAGTCCACTACTATTTGTAGCTGTGATGGAGGTGCTGGCTCAGAACGTAAAGGAGGGTTTACCGTGGGAGTTGTTGTATGCAGATGATCTGGTGTTGATTGCGGAAAGTATGGATGGACTGAAGGAAAAGATGAACAAGTGGAAGGAATGTATGGAGACAAAAGGTCTGAAGGTGAATATCGGAAAGACAAAGGTGATGGCAAGTGGTAAAGCATGTGGTGAGGTGGAAAGAACTGGGAAGTGGCCGTGTGCTGTGTGCAGGAAGGGTGTCGGAGTGAACTCCATTCAATGTACAATGTGCGCTGAGTGGGTTCATCAAAAATGTAGTGGTCTGAGAGGGTCATTTACCAGTGTGGCAGCTACATTCAAATGTAAGGTGTGCACAGAGGGAGCTGCAGATGGAGGAAATGTTGAGTTGGATCTTGGAGACGGCGTGAAGCTGGAAGGTGTGAAAACATTTTGCTACCTCGGAGACATGCTGAATGGAGAAGGTGGATCAGACTCGGCAACGGTTGCTCGAGTGCGATGTGCATGGAAGAAGTTTCGGGAACTGAGTGGCGTGCTGATGAGTGTGTCGCTGAAGCTGAAGGGAAAGGTGTATGCTGCATGTGTGAGAAGTGTTATGATTTATGGGAGCGAGACATGGGTAATGAACGTAGAGCAGCAACGAAGGCTGGAAAGGGTGGAAATGCGAATGGTTCGATGGATGTGCGGAGTATCGTTGAGAGAGAGGAAGACAAATGATGAATTGCGAAAGGTGATGGGAATATTGCCTGTGATTGATGCTGTGAAGAGGAACAGGTTGAGATGGTTTGGTCATGTGTTGAGGAAGGATGAAAGTGACTGGTTGAGAAGAGTGATGGAAATTAATGTAGAAGGAAGTAGAGGACGGGGAAGACCGAGAAAGACTTGGCTAAAGATTGTGGAAGAAGAAATACGGGCAAGGGGGTTAACAAGGAGAGATGCAGAAAATAGGGCAAAATGGAGAAGATTGTCATGGGGACCGCAAGGCTAACCCCCGCTCTAGCAGGGAAAATGGCCTTAAAATGCATGTTGTTGTTGTTGTTGTATTGTCACTGCATGGCAAGCGATTCCTGTCCAAACCTTGGCAAATCTCGTGAACTGTATGCCTCAATGTGTACGTGCTCTCCTGAATGCTCGTGGGGGTTACACGAAGTACTGAACTGTAATTTTACTGTCCGTTATCCCAGTCGTAATTTAACTTTTGTTTTTGTTAAAAAAAATTTGGCTAATGTGCAAAATAAAGAGATACTTCTGGAAAACGTACAGAAGTTTAGCACAGTACTGTCCATGAATTGAGTTCGATATCAGTTTACATCACTTTCAAGGATCAATTTATTTGTTTCAAAATGTCAAATGTGGTTTTTGTTTCTTTTAAAGGTCACATCAACAAAATCTAGAATAGTTTCAACATAATTCCAATGAACTTTTGGTTCTCAGACATCTTGAAAAGTAAGTTCACCCCCACAAAAAAAATAATCCATATTAAATGCCAAGTCTGTATATGAGCTGTAAATTGCCTCGTCTTGCCTGCCTGAAATCAGAATAGCTGTGCTGTAAATCCGGTCTGTTTTCATTTTCCCATCTTTGAATTCGCAGCTGTTTATATAATTTTATGCACAGCAGCATAGGCCCGAAGGGCAGGGCAACTTTAACGATTCGTGTTTTGAAATGTCACCTTATAATGAATGGATTTCTCGGGATGATGGAGATCCACATCTCGTCAGGTGTGAACTATGTGAAGTGTTAAATTGATTTTTATTTTTAAACCATGAGTCGTTATAGAAATGTCAATAAGAGTAAATGGCCTTGGAAGGTCTGGCCAGGGAAAGTGTTAAAAATTGTATGCAATATGTCATTACATTTAGATGAGAAACTAAAGGCCTTGAAATTGTAAGTGTGCTCACGTTGTGCTTGTGTCCAAAATCCACTTTTGATTGTTCCAGTATATCCTTGAAAATGGTTAATTTTACTCTGGAAGGGGAAGAAAGCTCTCTAAAACGATTATTTTACTTTGGAGGAGGATATATACATGCCACCCCCTCCAGCAGCTCAAATTTGATTATTTTCTGGCTGTGTGAATCTTCTTAAGGATTTGCGTATAATTATCATTTTGTGTTTTGTGTTTGGGCTAAGCCTGGTGCCTGGTGTTGGGCTGGTTTTGGGCTAGCGGCTAGGGTACCAGCTTAGGATCCTAGGATCCTGGGTTCGAATCCCGGTCGATCGCTGAATTAACGCCAGGGGGGTTGACTCAGCCTGTCATCCTTCCGAGGTCGGCTAATTGAGTACCAGTTCACTGGTAATTCCCTGTTTGTCGTAAAAGGCGACAAAAAGGTTTGGCGGCAGGAAGGGCATCCGGCCGTAAAACATTGCTTCAAAAAGGGGACCAACAAAAACAACAACAACCACGGTGCCCGAAAAAGGCCAACCCCCGCTTTGCGGGGAAAAATGGCCTCTAAAGGTGGGTTTTTTGTTTTTTAAATCATTTTGTGTTTTGTGTAAGATTAATTTCATGAAAAACGTTACAATTTTCTTTAATCAGCTGTACGTATCCATAGTATTTTGCAAATAAAGAATAACATTGCGTTTTATATGCACATGCGCATGACGTTCAAGGTCGTAAGGGCAGATTATGGTTTATTATCATGCCCGACCGCAACTTCACCTCCAAACTGGTGCACAGTAGGGGAGAGGCAATGCACCTCTCTGCCATATAGCCCAGATCGGTGGAGTGTTGCAGTGATGGTTGTCCTTCTGGAAGTTTCTCCCATGTCCACACAGGATCTCTGGAGCTCAGCCAGTGACCATCGGGTTCTTGGTCACCTCTATTACCAAGGCCCTTCTCCCACGATTGCTCAGTTTGGCCGGGCGGCCAGCTCTCGGAAGAGTCCTGGTTGTTCCAAACTTCTTCCATTTAAGAATTATGGAGGCCACTGTGCTCTTGGGAACCTTCAATGCAGCAGAATTTTTTTTGTAAAGCTTCCCCAGATCTGTGCCTCGACACAATCCTGTCTCTGAGCTTTGCAGGCAGTTCCTTCGACCTCATGGCTTGGTTTTTGCTCTGATATGCATTGTCAGCTGTGAGACCTTATATAGACAGGTGTGCGCCTTTCCAAATCATGTCCATTCAATTGAATTTACCACAGGTGGACTCCAATCAAGGTGTAGAAACATCTCAAAGATGATCAAGAGAAATGGGAGGCACCTGAGCTAAATTTCACGTGTCAAAGCAAAGGGTATGAATACTTATGTCAATGTGATATTTCAGTTTTTTCTTTTTAATAAATTTGCAAAACATTCTAAAATCCTGTTTTCTCTTTGTCATTATGGGGTATTGAGTGTAGATTGATGAGGGAAAAAATGAATGTAAACGATTTCAGCATAAGGCTGCAACAAAACAAAATATGAAAAAAGTGAAGGGGTCTGAATACTTTCTGAATGCACTGTATGTGGATACCAAAATATATTTTTTATTTCAACAATTTTCTGGAACAAATGCTGCAATATTTGAAAAAAGTGCAAGGCTGCCAATATTTTTGGCCACGACTGTAAGGTTACTTATTGTTTGGCCCTCCTATATTTCTCGGAAACTAGTGATTGGAAAAATTCAATGGGGTACTCAATGGGGAACAAAAGCATGATAATGATGTCATCTGTGAAGTGGGATACCAGCCCTAAATATTTTTTATTGAATGCCTTGTCCTAAAAATCGAAAATTGCATGCACATGATCAATGACCCATTTGTATTGAAATATAAAATTTATGACCATGGATCACATGGTTTGGCAGCCATATTCGATTTAACCTAAAACCATCAAAAAAACATCTCCCAAACCACCAAAGTGATCGACTCAAAACTTTACGTTTGTTATTGATTAGGCATTGCAATTAAAAGGTGATCATGAAAACGTCATCGGTCACATGGTGTGGCAGCCATATTGGATTGAAGGAAAATATTCAATAATGTCATCTTTAAAACTTCTTGCTCTATTGATGCAAAACTTTGCAAATGTGATCTAACACTATTACTGCTTTTTGATATTTTTTGAGATTGATATTTAAAAAAATCCATTCTCCGAAACCTCTTCACCAGTCGATATTAAATCTGTCGTGTCTGGTAAAAATGTGATACTTGAAAACAGCTGAAGGGATTTAAATCAAACTTGTTTATTTTTAGGACAGTGAACGAGGGCATCTACTTGTTGTCACGGGCAGGGACTATGTGGAGGCATATTGGCGACAGTCACATTGCTCCAGTTCCTGATTGTAGTTCTGCCTTTTACTGCCCATAGGTTTTCTTTATTGTCGTCTGCCTTGCTCATGGAATAGTAAAAACCACCTGCTCTACAGATGATTAATAATGCCCGTGGATTAAGAACTCTGGTGTTCTACACAGTCAAAAGTAACATTTGTTTGGTCCCGTATTTTTGGGTTGGTATTTTATTTCTTCACGGCGAGCCGTGTTCCATGCACCATACAAAGCTGGAATTAAATAATGGTGCTGCTTCCCTTTTCAGTTACCACCAATGTCTTCTCTCTTCAGAGCGGGCCGGACGGCATGGTAGATGGCATTGGAGGAATGGGGACATGGCGTAAAAAGGAACAGCTGCAAGATGGCTTGACGGGAATAGAGGATCGAGCACGTTTGCCGGGTGCAACCTACAGTCCACAAAAGGTTTCTGCTGTCAACCTTTTAGATGTGGTGAGCTCTTTGCCTTTTCGTTTTGCCTTGGCAAACTCCACAAGCCATGGGAGCTCAAGCATAACGGTTACCTGTCTCTCAGACTTGTGATCCCCCTGACCCTTGAACTCAGCCTGTTCCTGTGTCCCGGAAGCTGACGGCACGTGAGCAGAGAGATTGTGAGATTATTGAGCGTCTCATCAAATCGTATTTCCTCATTGTGCGCAAGAACATCCAGGATAGGTAGAAGGGGGGAAGGGGTGGGGGTGAGGATGACAACATAACTTTGAATGAGGATGGCATTGTATTGAGCAAATTGCTGACTTCCAGGATGCAGACAAAGGTTATTGATATGGTTTAATTGAGGTGAGGTTGCGGTTATACGATCGTTTATCGCAGCGTGCCCTTTCACAGCGTGCCGAAGTCTGTGATGCACTTTCTGGTAAATCACGTCAAGGATACGTTACAGAGTGAGCTTGTGGGTCAGCTGTACCGCCAACAACTGCTGGATGAGCTCCTCACCGAGTCTGAGGACATGGCTATACGACGCAAAGAAGCGACGGATATGATGCAGGTACGTACGCGTTCAGATCGGTTTCCACATCAAAACAGTTGGACTCTGATGTCAGTTGTTTTTTTTTGTTTCATATTTAATGCCCCATGCCTTGCCCTTGCACCCTTATTTCCTTCTGCAGGCTTTGCAAAAGGCAAGTCAGATAATCTCCGAGATACGCGAGACACATCTCTGGTGATGGATTTTCCTGTCCAATGGGCATAAACTACCCGATCCACCATACTTCTTGCACTTCATTTGTAGAAAATATGGAAAAAAAAAAAAATCATCTGCTTGAACTTTAGCAATACAGAAAATGTTCCTCATCTTCAGCTCTCCGGTGGTCTTGCTCCTGCCCAAAACTCGTGGCTCATTTATTTAATCTGCCATTTCATCACGACTTTCCTCTGCGGTCTCACCCTTTGACCTCTGTGCCTGCACTCGCCAACAGGATTCTCATTGGACTTCGATCTCGCGCGAACATTTCAGCCGTGTAAATTAGATGTGTGATGCAGTGACCGAAGGAATGGGCGATGGTTAGTTTTTGGTGGAGTCATGACATGCATGTAAATATTCCCTAAACTGTGTTATGGTGATTATGCATATTTGTATGTGGCGGTGCGTTGCCTTTGTCTGCTGATAGATTCTGACACGAGCCAGTTTGGGTCAATATGCAGTTTAGCATCGAATGAAGGATGTTTTGTCATTTTATTTTTGCTTCCATTCACAAGTTGCTACCAAATCAGAAAAATAACTTTCATTACTTGTTTGTTCAATTCAAACACTTGTGCACCGAACAGCGTCTCGCTCTTCCTGCTGCACGTCACAGCAGCCTCGGGTAAATTTTGATTAACCATTTGTATTTCTACAAATGATGTGCTCATGTAACAAACTCCGAATTTTAGATTCCAGTTGGTGCTTATGTTGAGAGGGACAGCTGCTGGTTCAACAGGTTGTGGGCCTTGGAAGCTGTTATCTTCTCCCAATCTCCAACATCTGACTCGTGCATTGACTGTACATTCAATTTACCGAGGGAAGTAAAGTTTTTCCTCTGAACCAAAAATGTGCTATTTCAGTGGCGGAAGTAAACTCGCCCCCTTGTCTTTTGTTCTTGTCCTTCAAAGAAAGTTTAAAACAGGAGCCATTTATTATAACAATTTGTACTTTGTAAATTTCAATGTAACTTGTCCTTCCTCTGCTAATCTTAGCCAAAATGAAGGCAAAAGTGTTCGTCCTAATTGAAGCTTATCAAATGTAACGTCACCTTATTTTTATGCCTCAGCCCCTGAAGGTGGCCGGAGGAATTATGTTTTCGGGTTGTCCGGCCGTATGGGCTAAACCTTGTTTTTCTCGGCAACCACATGTCCGATTGAGACAAAACTTTCAGGGTAAGAGTGAAACCCATGCAGAATGTTTTTATGATTATGACGTCATAGGTCATGTGTTATGGTAACAATCTTGGATTAAGCGCAAGCAATTAAAAAATTGTTTCTCACAAACCGCTGAATGGAAAAATTTGAAACTTGGCACATTCTCAAGTACTCCCAGTGGGGAACAAAAGCATGATATAGGTGAAGTGGTATACAAGCAAAAAATATTTACATCAAAGTCCTTATCCTAAAAATCTGAAATTGCATGCACATGATCAATGACCCATTTGTATTGAAATATGAAATTTATGACCGTAGGTCACATGGTTTAGCAGCCATATTGGATACAACCTGAAACCTTAAAAAAACCTTCTCCCAAACCACCAAATTGATCGAATTGAAACCTTGTGCGTCATTGACTCGGCATGGAGATTAAAAGATGATTACGAAAACATCATTGGTCACATGGTGTGGCAGCCATATTTGAATGAAAGAAAAGCTTAAATAATTATATCTCTGGAACTGCTTACTCTATTGATGCAAAATTTTACAAATATCATTTAACACCATTGTTGCATATAGTTTGAAAATGATGTCATATGTCATGTGATTTGGCAGCCATCTTGGATAGAAAAACGAACTTTATCCGGTCAACACGAAATTTCCCAAACGTGAACCCCTACCCATACATATGCAGAGTGGACATTTTTAAAGGTCATATATCATGTGTGGCAGCCATATTAGCTTGAAAGCAAATATTTTTTAAAATCCCTTCTCTGAAACCGCATCACTGATCGATGTGAAACCTGTCATGGCTGGTGAAAATGTGATACTTTGAAACAGCTGAAGGGATTTAAATCAAACTTGTTCATTTTTGGGACTGGACGATAGCATCTACCCATTGTGGGACGAAGCGGAGGCATATTGGCGACAGTCGCATTGCTCTAGTTAGATATACAGTCACATGAAAAAGTAAGTACACCCCATGTAAAGTTTTGACTTTTTCAACATACAGCTATTTGATCTTCATTTCAACAATATTGATAGGTTAAGGTGATAAAATATAACAAATATCATGAAACATTTACGTTTTGTAGTCCATTGTATAATTTAAATAAACATAAATGCAAATTTTGCATGTGGAAAAAGTAAGTACACCCCTACAATGCCTACATTTATCACTACTTCAAATACCTAAAATTAGAATCAGGTGCACCAGCTCAGGTGCAAATGATTAGAACATCGTTGGAGAGGATCTTGGACGAACCTGTCTTATTTAAACCTCAGACACTTAGTTTGGTTTGCTCTTTGTTGTTGAAGTGTGTGGCGTCACCATGCCGAGATCAAAAGAGCCTTCAGAAAGAAGGTTGTAGATGCCGACGAGTCTGGGAAGGGATTTAAAAAGATCTCCAAACAATTTGAAATCAATCATTCGACTGTCTCGAAGATCATCTGCAAGTGGAGAAGATTCCAAACAACTGACAACTTGTTCAGGCCAGGCTGCCCCAGCAGGTTCAGCCCGAGAGCAGACTGCAAGATGCTGAAAGAAGTCTCTTAAGAACCCCAGAATGTCATCACGGGACCTACAGGTAGCTCTTGCCGCTGTTGATGTCAAAGTGCACGAGTCTACGATTAGAAAGGCTGCATAAATTTGATCTACATGGGGAGGTGTGCCAGGAGGAAACCTTTGCTGTCCAGAAAGAACATCAGGGCAAGACTAAAGTTTGCCAATGAACACCTAGGCAAAGACCAGCACTTCTGGAACAATGTGCTCTGGACAGATGAGTCAACGGTAGAGCTATTTGGCCACAGTACCATAAGACATGTTTGGCAAAAACCAAAGACAGCATTTGACCACAAGAACCTGATACCAACTGTAAAGCATGGTGGTGGAAATATTATGGTTTGGGGCAGCTTTGCTGCATCAGGGCCTGGGCAGCTGACCATCATAGAATCCACTATGAATTCTTCATTGTACCAGAAGGTGCTTGAGGATAATGTGAGGCCATCTGTCGGAAAGCTGAAGCTCAACCGAGGGTGGACCTTGCAACATGACAATGACCCTAAACATACCAGTAAATCCACCAAGGAATGGCTGAAAAGAAAGAAATGGAGGGTTCTGGAATGGCCAAGTCAAAGCCCGGATCTAAATCCTATCGAGATGATGTGGGGGGATTTGAAATGAGCTGTGCATGCAAGAAACCCCTCAAACATCGCACAGCTGAAAGAATTCTGCATGGAGGAGTGGGCAAAAATTTCTCCAAGTCGATGTCAGAGACTGGTAGACAGATATAAGAAACGCCTACTTGAGGTTGTTTCTGCCAAAGGGGGCAATACCACCTATTCGAGCGAAGGGTGTACTTACTTTTTCCACATGTGAAATTTGCATTTATGTTTATTTAAATTATACAATGGACTACAAAATGTAAATGTTTCATGATATTTGTTATATTATATCACCTTTATCTATCAATATTGTTGAAATTAAGATCAAATAGCTGTGTTGAAAAAGTCAAAACTTTACATGGGGTGTACTTACTTTTTCACGTGACTATGTTTAAAGGCTGGACTTTTAGGATGGCGGAGGTACACATCGTCTGGTATAAGCTGTTTAGCGTGAGTTTGAACTTCGTCCAGCTATAAACTGCCATCCTGGTGTTTCACAGGCATGGTGATTTGTCAATGTATGTGTCCCTTGGATGGATCCTCATCTGAGTGCCCCATCTGCTGGATTTAATTGGATGTTAAAGATCCTATGGTGCCCATGAACAAATTCCAAATGTCAGGCTTGGTCAGACCAACCAAGTTTCCCATGGCCAACACATGAATGTGGAAATAATTGTGGCTGTTGAAGTTAAAAAGCTGGACTATCCCTATAATTATGTTGGTGTCGAGGGTCATAGATAAGCGGGAGAACGAGCCAAAGCAAATGTGATAAAAAAAAAGTGTGAACACATGAGTTGCAGATGAAGTGGGTTAAGGTAACAGGTATAGAAATGGGAGAGACCATAAGGTCCATGTGGGTAGCAGTGAATGACTTCATTTATCTTGTCGGTCTTGTGGAACAATTGGCTTTTTATTTTTGACAACGTTTAATATAAATTATGCTTGCTTTCACATTAACGCAATACTGTACTCTTACATATGCTTTGCAATGAACTTTCGTCAATTAGGTAGTGTGTGCCTGGTAAACTGTGAAGTGGTAATTGATGACAACAAACCACCAAACTTCAATTGATATAATTTATTAACAATGTATTCATTCATTCATAATTCTGCCACACTGATGTACAAAATGTATTTCTTTGTAAGTACAGCTTACCTTTACAAAGTTGCCATTTCAAGTTTCGTCTGGTTACTCAAACTATGGATTACGTGTGCGTATCTACACTGTTGTGCCCCTTGATGTTTAAAGTTGGTGTGAAGTTCTGGAAGGTATTTGTATGAAATGGGATTTCGGGTGTTGGGTGTCACTCACACTCCTTTTTTGATAACTGGCATGGTGAAGTACAAGTGAGTGTGGTAACATTGTGCGAGTCACTGCTTTTGGAACGTTAGGTTCCACGAATAGTTAACTTTTTATACAACCTGCTCGCATGAATCGCGACTTTTATACCCTGACCTCTTTCCGCATATGCAACATTTGAAGGCCCGGTGCCATTTTCCTTGAACATGGAAAACTTTAGGTTTCAGAGCATCCGTTCGCTTGAGTCTTTCTGCCTGAAGTAAGCAGGCTCCATTCTCGATGAATGCAGTGTACCTCCATGCTGTCTTCAATCCAGGTTAGTCCGTCACTCTTCAAATATTGCACTTACAGGCTCAGCCATTTGATTATGTAGTAGTTTTTCTTTCCAACACGAAGCAATGTTACGCCGTTTTGTAGCACGTGCCTCCCTCGGATCAGCAGCTGCGACGGGTTGTTTTGCCTTTCGTGGTTGATGGAAACAGCACCTGCTGTTATTAATTCAAATCTGTTGTGATGTGATGGGTTCAAACACAAAAAGACATTAAAAAAAAATGTTGATTTCAAATGAATGCACATATGATAAGCAGACTGTAAACAACAGCTTCCAACTTCCTGAAAATTAATTAATGCAGTTTGTAGATCAGATTTTGTGTGGTGGTGGGGCCTGTGCAGGTACACCTATTAGTCAGAGGAAAAATGCTGAAATGCTGTATCCATAAAAGGCAGGTAATTAAGATGTGGCCCAATATGGAGATATACAGTCACGTGAAAAAGTAAGTACATCCCATGTAAAGTTTTGACTTTTTCAACATTGTTGTAGTTTTGATCTTCATTTCAACAATATTGATAGATAAAGGTGATATAATATAACAAATATCAAATCATGAAACATTTACATTTTGTCGTCAATTGTATAATTTAAATAAACATAAATGCAAATTTCGCATGTGGAAAAAGTAAGTACACCCTTGGCTCTAATAGGTGGTATTTCCCCCTTTGGCAGAAACCTCAAGTAGGCGTTTCTTATAACTGTCTACCAGTCTCTGAAATCGACTGGGAGAAATTTTTCCCCACTCCTCCATGCAGAATTCTTTCAGCTGTGCAATGGTTGAGGGGTTTCTTGCATGCACAGCTCGTTTCAAATCCCCCCACAACATCTCGATGGGATTTAGATCCGGGCTTTGACTTGGCCATTCCAGAACCCTCCATTTCTTTCTTTTCAGCCATTCCTTGGTGCATTTACTGGTATGTTTAGGGTCATTGTCATGTTGCAAGGTCCACCTTCGGTTGAGCTTCAACTTTCCGACAGATGGCCTCATATTATCCTCAAGCACCCTCTGGTACAATGAAGAATTCATAGTGGATTCTATGCTGCCCCAAACCATAATATTTCCACCACCATGCTTTTCAGTTGGTATCAGGTTCTTGTGGTCAAATGCTGTCTTTGGTTTTCACCAAACATGTATTTTGGTACTGTGGCCAAATAGCTCTACCTTTGACTCATCTGGCCAGAGCGCATTGTTCCAGAAGTGCTGGTCTTTGCCTTGGTGTTCATTGGCAAACTTTAGTCTTGCCCTGATGTTCTTTCTGGACAGCAAAGGTTTCATCCTGGCACACCTCCCATGTAGATCAAATTTGTGCAGCCTCTTTCTCATGGTAGACTCATGCACTTTGACATCAACAGTGGCAAGAGCTACCTGTAAGTCTCGTGATGACTCTGGGGTTCTTAGAGACTTCTTTCAGCATCTTGCGATCTGCTCTCGGGCTGAACTTACTGGGGCCACCTGGCCGCCTGAACAAGTTGGTAGTTGTTGTCCCCTGTCACACCGCGGAGCGAAAGGGGGACGATGGTTTTCCCGTGCATGCGTGCGTAAGCGAAGGACCGAATTCTAATTTGGTGTGTGGGTGTATCCAGGCATAAGGAATAACACTGTTGAAAATTGGGTCGCCACGTCAAAATCCAAGATGGCCGCCACCATATATATATCTGAACCTTGTGAGCGAAATATCTTGAAAAATAAACTAACTACTAACTTCTAATCTGGTGTGTGGGTGTATCTATGCATAAGGGAGAACACTATTGAAAATTGAGTTGCCACGTCAAAATCCAAGATGGCCGCCTTGCGTCTTCCACTTTGTCAACTCGCATCACTTCAACGACGGGGGACCAAGACGTAACGCTTGTTTGGAATCTTCTCCACTTGTAGATGATCTTCCGGACAGTCGAATGATTGATTTCAAATTGTTTGGAGATCTTTTTAAATCCCTTCCCAGGCTCGTAGGCATCTATAACCTTCTTTCTGAAGGCCTCAGAGAGCTCTTTTGATCTCGGCATGGTGACGCCGCACACTTCAACAACAAAGAGCAAACCAAACTAAATGTCTGAAGTTTAAATAAGACAGGTTCCTCCAAGATCCTCTCTAACGATGTTCTAATCATTTGCACCTGAGCTGGTGCACCTGATTCTAATTTTAGGTATTTGAAGTAGTGATAAATGTGGGGGTGTACTTACTTTTTCCACATGCAAAATTTGCATTTATGTTTATTTAAATTATACAATGGACTACAAAATGTAAATGTTTCATGATATTTGTTATATTGTATCACCTTTATCTGTCAATATTGTTGAAATGAAGATCAAATAGCTGTATGTTGAAAAAGTCAAAACTTTACATGGGGTGTACTTACTTTTTCACGTGACTGTATAATGCACTTGTATGGGTTATGATTGCTTTTTCTGCAGCCCAATGTGTAGACGAGTGTCAGGAGTCTATTATGTACTAAACATTCGGCAATGTGGGGGCATTTGCAAAAGATGCATTCATAGTATTGGGAGTCTGCTTTTCCTTTTTCAAAAATGACATCAGGAAAGGAAGTGTGTGACGAACAATACTGAGCTTTGCTGGCACAAGACTTTATGGTTTTCTTGGGAGGAAGAGGGAGAACCTTGATTCCCCCTTGTATCTAAAAACTTGCATCCTGGTGTTTTGGATGTAGGTGAGGCATCAATGTGCACCATCCATCGGATGGACGCTGAGTTAAAGAACCCCTGTCAACACTGGGGATGATGATGGATGTTAAAAATCTTTTTTTTTTCTTTTTTTTTTGTGAAGCGTAGACAAGTTACTGCCGGAACCCTGGCAAGTAATCGATCTGGTCTTCTTGGATACCTCTTGACCACATTATGCTGCTTGCTATCTCAGTGTGGTCAGTGATTGGTTCAGCAGCTTACATTATAAACACATTCAAGTTCCCAGGTGCTTTGCTTGTCGCATGTGGTAAGAAGGGCAACCACAACAGCCAATTTTAAATCTCGACAAAAACATGCTATAAAACAGCCAATGAAAACTGATTTTCACCCCATGGCCCCCAATTAATTATAGGGTATGTTTGATGTCCCCTTTATGTGAAATTGGTATTCATTACAAAACGACGACCCCCTCCATTAATTTTGCAATTTCTTCGCAACCATTACATTACACATTACACCACGTCGTTTCATGACTTTTTTTTTCTCTTTTTTCTTTCGAGTCTTGCGCATATTTTTATACCAAATTTGTTATATATAGCACGATGCGCATGCCAAATTTGGTAGTGATCAAACATTATATAGCAGAGATCTTTGGGGGGGGGGGGCATTATGCCCCCTCACCCCCCAGTCTGAGCCTCTGAAAAAGCTCAGTTATTTAAGGGTTAAGCATCTGATTTAATGTACTTTGTGAGAATCCTAAATATACCAATTCATGTGGACCCTAATGCAGGACTCCTTCAATGAGCTAAAACGAAAGGATCGAGATTCAAACCCAGGCTGGACAGCTCAAAGGTGAGTGCACAGATCTCATGGCTATCTTCACAGCCCATGGTTAGCTGTTCGGGTAAAGAAAAAATTAAAACTATTTTTAGAACATTTCATATTGCCACTTAAATAACCTTCTGAAGCTCCAGGAAACTGCTTCATTTAAACCTTTTAAAATCTTTTTTCCATGAACAGATAATGTTGTTTTGGTACTGGCAGGATGACCTAGACGTAGAGGTACACGCACTCAGCTCCAAGCTGTCTTGCCTGGTTTTGAATCTCAGTCCAGCTATAAACTCGTCATCCAGGTTTCTCACAGACAGGTGATTCATCATCCCTCAGATGGACGTTAAACTGGGCACCCTGTCTGCTGGCATTAGTTGGTGGACATTAAAGATCCCACGGTGTCCTTCGGGAAGAGTCGGCAAGCTGTTGCCAGCACCCTGGGCCAATTATAAATTCCTGTCCTAATCTTAGTCGAATGTCAGGCCTGGCCAGCCAATTCATGAAAGATTAGGGCCAAGCTTCCCCCAGCCCAACCCTACAAAAATATGGGAATAATTGTGGCAGTTATACGAAAAAGACAATGGTGTTTCTCACCCTCGACGACCTTCCGGCACAGCGTTGACCCGATGGCAGGCTTCCAAAACGCTCATGCCCGGCTCCAGCAGGAATTCGTAAAAAGGAGCTCCTTGGAAAACCTCACGGAGCTCCTGATCCGACATGGCGTTCAGGGCTTCCAGGTCTCCCTTGTACAACATTCTGGTGCATCTGGGTGTAAATGCACAATTGAATCAGTGAAGTATAAAAAGGTGATATTCCATATTACCATGTGCAAATGCACCACGATCCTTTGCTGTTGTAACTATTGCTTTACCCTTTTGCATGCATGGCCCGAGACGTGCATCGAGGCAAGCTTCGGTAACATCGGGAATTCGAGATAAATCGCAACAAAGCGAGCATTTGCAATTGGTGAAAAGGAAGGCATTTATAAAAATAGAAATTTTTTGGAAACTGCTTAAATACCATGCGCAGGTGACAGGCGATAATGCCACTAAGTAGCATCGATGCATGAGCAGAGGGACGAGCGAGGAGTGTTTCAAGTGTTCTTTGACTGAGAGACCAGAGATAGATAGTTGAAGAGATGCCAATAGATGTTTGTACATTTACCATGTGCTTGCGATGCGAAAATCAAGGTTAGGCATTTTAGTCCATGGGCCCGGACCCGAAATTTCACTAATTGGTACCACCCGAGGTGGCAAGTTCTAGTAATGATTTTTGGAAAGGTGCATGTATGTGAGATACATGCTGATGTGATAGCAATTCTGGACTGGTAGCTTAGTGGTAGTTATCAGCTATTTTATACCCGCACCCTGTGAAAAGGCGTTCGACGGTTCGGATTGATTTAGTCCATGTGTGAAATTTTGGGTACGGGCCCATGGACTAATTGGGCATATTAATCAGAAAGTACTGAGACAACGTAGATCCCAAAATTATCACTTTATGTCTTATTTTAAACATACAATCTTCACATAGTGTAATTTTGGAATACAACAGCTACTATAATACACGTACGTGATTGTTATGGAAATTGTCACATAAACATGTCACAACATGAAAAGGTCACAACACATATTAATCAAACGGTTTTCTGAATCAAGGGAAAGAAAGTCCAGAGGCTGTACTGAGCTCATCTGCTGAGCCCATCTCAAGTACATGTATGCCACAATAGCTATAAACAGTACTAGTACTCAAATGTTATACAAAATGGTTGGAAATCACATACTAACAGAACTAACAGACTGTAGGCTATGTACCCGGTATGGTCAGGTAGTGCTTCACATAAAGATGAAATGACACAACACATTATCAAAATGTCTACATGTCTACATGTATTCTGAGGGTGTTTCCAGGGAAAGCACGTCCTGTGCTCTTCAGAATAATACTGAGTATGTCAATGTACCAAACTAGCGATATCATAGTCAGTCATCGAACTGCTCGTCTTCATCGGAGTCTCCGAGTTCGAAGGATTCTTCATCTTCCTGTTGTTTCTGGTTACTGCAGGTTTGTAGCTTGCACATGTCTGTGCATGACAGTCCATTGGTCAGGCATGTGCATTTTGGCAATTTGCAGGAACGCACACACTTGCAAGCTAAGAGTTCCAAGACCACATCTGGTGCTGGTGGTGAACGCATCCAGTGGATGGCGAGCTTGCCATCTTCATCCACTGTCCATCCATGCTCGGTAGGGTTTGGCACCGCTGGGCGAGCCTGCAGACAGCACTTCCATATTGCTGCCTGGTAGTTGGCTCGTAGGACGTGCATGAAGAGACAGTCTCTACATGGTGGCAACTGGCTGGACTCGACTCCTCCCCTCTTTGCGCAGAAGAGCTGGTAGCGCAGTTCGTTGACCTCACCAGTCCTAGCAGCTGCACTATACATGCGACAGATGAACTGCTGTACCTTCTCAAATAGTTCTGGGTTGACATCCCATGACTGACCAAGCTGTCTAAACGTCTCCTGGTAGTTACTGTCGTTCCTCACCAGCTTCAGTGCTATCAGCTTCCCACGGCCAGCGAATGCGCTCACAGTGTCACACCCTGTAAAGGCGTGTAGCCCAACCAGGCTGTCACACATGCTGTCTCCAATTGAGGTTGCCAGTTTGCTGATGTCGACAAACCGTGTGCGGTTCTGTGTGCCACATTTCTGGTAGAGGGGGCAGGGGATCTCCTTCTGGAAGGCTACACAGAGCACCATGACATCAGTGTCCTCAGCTGTGACTACGACTGCTTTTGAGCCAGCATTTGCAGCATGCAATGCATGCAGGAGCAGACGGGTATCCGCTTCTTCTTGTGTCGACTGCAGCTCTGACACTTCCACCCATTCATTTTCTGTTATCTTGTAGCATGTTTCCTCACAAGTCACATACAGTTCCTCGTCATGCAGCATCTCTTGGAACCTTGGGAGTTTCCACTGCTCCACCAGGAACTTGATGAGGCTGGTCTTGTTGCAGGCGCTACACAGGAACTTTCTCCATTGCTGGATGTTGTGCCCCCCTGCAAGGCTCTTGTACTGAAGGGCTGTGCTTGCACCACGGTTGAGCCTTTCAGCATCTTTGATCGAAGGCTGGCGGTAAACATCAAATACCACGTCAACCCTCTGACTCTGTCCACACTCATGCAGGACCCTAGACAAGGCCACCTCTGCTAGCTGTGCAAAGGTTTTGTTGTTTCCATTAATCTTTTGCACCAGACTCATCCCATCAATGATGCACGTCGAAGGTGTTGGGATAGTGTCTGCAGGAGATACATTCTTCTCAAGCTCCCTGGCAACTGCGGCCTTGTTCGTCTTTCGTAGGGATCCATCAGCATTTGCCAGTGCCCACGGTAACGGACCTAGTGGGTGGGCCAGGACATCCTTCATGTTCACCTTTCTGCTCTCAGCGACAAGGATCATATGGCTGAACAGTTTTCGATCTGCCTTCAGAACAACATCTTGTGCTTTCTTTCCACGGGATGTCTTTGTGGTGACATTGGCGAATGTCTTCAGGCTTTGCTTGGACATCTTGTCGTGGAATTTGACAGATGGTTGATCCTCATCTAACCTTGTCTTCTTGAATGTCTGGTACGCTTCTTCTCCTATTTCAAGCGCCTTCAGAAGGTCCCTGGCCACGTCGGGTGGAGCCATGGTGCCAGTGGACAGACCAATCAGGTCAGTGTTGTCAGGGAACATTGGATTCAGCCAGTTGTTTTCCATGAGATCTATGAGGGACTTGACAGCAGTTTCGTCTTTCCTGATCCTTGGAGCATGTATATCTGGATGAGACAGTTTGGAACTGCCCTGACCTATCATGTCCCTCAGTGCTCTCAGATACATGGTCCTGTACTCAGCTGTCAGGTAGTACTTGCTCACAGCCCCTGGTTTCAAGCTGAACCCCTTTGTCCCTCCTGCCGTCTGGGTGTCTTTGTTAACTGTCTCTTCGGTCGTTTGGTCGACAGGGATTCTTCCGAAGGGGTTGTTGGGACCGAGTTGAACTGAGAATCCCCCTCGCATGAACTCAGCATACACGTCTGGGTGTGTGGTGGGCAGCTGGGACATCTGGGCATAGTAGTATGGGAGGTAGCATGCATAATTCAGCCTGTCATATGCGAAGCACCATGGGATCATTGCACGAATTGATGCCAGGTGTAGCACCCAGTCTCCCTCTCTTGATGCTCGAATGAGACCCAGCAAGATCTCGACAATGTCCAGATACGACATCCAGAATGCTGAGAGGCTGCCGTTTCCACCTCTGAGGAACTCGAGGTATATTCCAAACAGTTCCATGATGCGTGCGCATGAGCGGTCACCGAGGACCTGCTTCAGGGATGCCTGTGAGATATCTTTGCAGAGGCTGTCAATGATCCTCAGTGTCTCATCCATGTGGACCACATCGTTGGCGTGAGTGGCTTCCAGCCACGAGAGGAAACCCTTCCAGGCCAGTCGAGTGAGTGCCTCATAGACATTCTTGTGTAGGTGGACTGCCCTGTTGTACTTGCGGCCATCCATGACACCATTAATGGAACCTTCTGCGATCACACCAGACTCGATGCAGAGATCTCGCAATCCAGCATCTTGAAATCGCTTCCCTATTATTCCCATCAGTGTGCAGATGGTGTGGAATACTCCGAGCCTGGTGATAATGGTGTTTTGGAACTTGTCAGGGTGTTTCCATATAATCTCCACAGCCTTTGCATACAGTGCCTGGTCAAAGACACAGACAATCTTTGTCAGGTCCAAGGAGTGCATGATGTTCAGTGACTGGTTTAGCACTTCATTGACAGTCGACATTTGTGTCGCTTGAGCATTAATGGTAGGCAGGTAGCCTACATTGTCTGGAATGACTGTCACGTCATCTCGAGTCCGGATGTTGAAGCCTGTCCAGCTGCTGATTGATTGCTCTTCTTGTTGCGACATGCG
The DNA here is from genome assembly GCF_964187855.1 of Myxine glutinosa. NCBI lineage: Eukaryota > Metazoa > Chordata > Myxini > Myxiniformes > Myxinidae > Myxine > Myxine glutinosa. Next base: position 291,094,087 of record NC_136261.1, on the reverse strand, counting down.
TGCCATGACCCAGACAAGATTCTTCTCTTTGGCGAGCTGAGTCTCAGCTGCAGTGTCAGCATCTGCACTTTTGCTCTGTGGTGGTCCCACTCGTTGTCCAGCGTTGTATGCTGGTAGCATTGGTGGTGGTGCATCAATACTTCTCTGCTTTGTTTTTCCTACAGTCAGCATGGTTCTGGTGGACACTGGGGTGATTGGCTTTGCTTGTACGGCAATCCCATTCACTCTGTGAGATGTTCCTTCTCCACTGGTGGTCTCTTCCAGACGGTCGATATTATCCCAGGCTAAGGTTGTGAATATGCCAGGATGGATGTTACCTGGGAGGGCAACATCACTCCCTGATAGCGAGAGCTTTTGGAGACACAGAGCAGTGTCGATCTCTTCCATCTGAGAATAGGACACACTATGGCCGAGTCGGTTGAGGATGTGTATCAACTCTACATTCCCGGTCAGTGACTTGATAGCGAATGGCAGAACGATGTGCTTCGGGGGCTTTATCAGTCCACGTGTTACAGCATATACCATGTCATAGCCGAGTGAACACAGAAGCCGCTGGACTCTTTGAGATGCATGATCAGGGTCATTGGAACCTGTAAGTAGATAGCACAGGAAGACCATGACCGACTCTGGAATGGTAGTGTCCTCTGCTTCTGGTTTGACTTCCGGTGGCCAGGCTTGAGGGGCATCTTGGTTCTTGATGTCGGCTCTCATTTTCAGGGCTGCTTTGGAGACCACATCTTCAGCATGGAGGCCTTTCTGAGTATGCAGCTCTGCTTGTAGCGATTGGTATTGTTTGGCAAGTTCGTATATGGACAGGTTGTCTGGAAACAGGAGGAGTTTCCCTTTTCCCTCAGAGAAGATGTGCAGGGAGTCTGCAAACTCGCTTTCCAGTTTCCGTCGTATGTGTTTCTTGGTTGATTCCCTTACATGGGCAATACCAAGAGAGTTCATTGAAGCCACCAGTCTAGAAGAGAGATCAGTCATTGTCATCACTTGAGGATTGCCAAAAAGCTCCCTTCTGATGAACAGGAACAGCTCATTGTAGGCCTGATCCACAGCAGCGCCATACTGAGCTTCAGCATCATCATCTTGGCTTGCATCCTGTCCACTGCGAACCTCTCTTTTGGTATAGAACCGATAGCACGACCTATGATAGTGACCTTCTGCAGCTACCAGGTCTCTGCTGACTATGGCAAGGATTCTGCTGTCCATTTTCTCCATGGCTACATTCCTGATTGTGGCGTCAGCTCGCAGTTCTCGACATTGTATGAGGATTTCTCTCGTCTTCTGTCCTTTAGCATACTTGGTGTCTTTCTGGCAGAAAATGCACTCTGCCTCATAAGTCCTTGATGTGCTTGCACATTGTCTAGCTGCTCTCTGTGATCCTGTGTCTTGAGCAGGTTCACTGGCACTGGCACATTTGAGGATGCCATCAAGATGTCTTTTCATGGTGAAGAGACTGCGACATTTTCTGTGGTACTGGATTGTTGGAATCTGTCCACCAGGAAGGTTCGTAGCTAGTTTCAAAATTGCTGCATGTTTTCTGATCTGGGCTGCCCTCAGCAATGTTCTCCATGAGTCAATGTCTTGTAGTGAAACCAGCTTGTCTGTATTGTCATTGGAACAGTGGATGATGCACTCCACTCGTGGCCGCTTTAGTGGCAGGCTGCTTGCTCCGTCAGAGGCCATGTTCAGTCAGTTTTCACCTGCAACATAGAATTATCAATCCACATTACTATGTTGCACAAATTAGTAGTCTGCCAGTCCTTAATTATATTTAATTACACTTAATTAGACTGGTGAAACCAGTGGACTGATATCTGAAAGCAAATCAAGCATTCATGACTGGACTTATTCTAACCAGGCTGCAAATGTATATCACCACTGATGAGGGGAAATCAGCACTTTACATATCTGTCATATATTTTCTGCTTAACTAAATAGACATAATTATTGCAGAGCCTCTTGTTCTTGCCTCACCTACCAGGAAGTATCCACCAGTGGCCAAGTATACGGAATACGGAAGAAAACTGGACACTGCCAGCATCCAACATATATTTTGTTCTTAACTAAGACACTAAAACTGAAGAAAAAGTTAGTTTCCACACATGAATAAATACAAGAATATGTATTATATAGTATAACATACATGTCTTTATTACAAACATCCATTTGCTAAGATATTTAAGCATGTTACATTGTCTATTCAGCTAAAAAAATGATTTGGAAGATGATACTAGTAACAACAGCGCGGAGTTGCGGTATCGCGATTAATGCAAAAACAGCTTTCCTGCAAGAAAAATGAAAAAGCTACCCATTTGGAATTGCTATCACATATTATTTTACTTATATGGGTGTAACAAATAAATTGGCACCATGGAACTTTTGCCACCTCGGGTGGTACCGATATCTGGTCTGGCCCATGGACTATTTGGTTGTGTACGTGTGTGTGGCGTGCGTATGTGTGGCGTGCATGTTTGCATTTTTAAATTTCATTTTCTCGGCAACCGTTGGTCCGATTGACACAAATCTTTTACCACAGGAGTGCCTCCACTGGTACAATTTTCTATTCATAATTATGAGGTCATAGGTCACGTGGTATGGACACCATCTTCAAAAAATGTTACACCTCCATATCTCTGTAACCACTCAATGGAAAAAAATTGAAACAGTTAATTGTCAAGTACTCCCCATGGGGAATAAGATATGTTACTCATGATGTCATCGGTGCCTTCATTATGACGTCATATGTCAACAGGTACAACGGTTGATCTAATGAGTATGAATAAAAAAATTCTCTGCAACTATTACTCCGATGGACACGAAATTTTGACCATAGGAGCGCCTCCTCCAGTATAATTTTAAAATGATAATTAATGACGTCATAGGTCACGTGGTACAGGTACTATCTTGGAAAAATCGAAAAACGTTGCTCCTCTCTCCAAAACCGCTGCATGGAAAAAATTGAAACATGACTCATTGTAAAGAACTCCGCATGGGGAATAAGTGCTGTTAACGATGATGTCATTGGTGCCTTAATTATGACATCATTTGACGGACAATGCTTTGTCTGATCAGTTTGAAATTTCTTCAGTGTGATCTACGCAACAATTATTTTAGAGAAAAAAATTTATGATGCCATCACTCACGTGGTCTGGTAACCATATTATAATAAAAACCACATTTAGAGGCCATTTTTCCCCGCAATGCGGGGGTTGGCCTTTTTCGGGGACCGTGGTTGTTGTTGTTTTTCGGTCCCCTTTTTGAAGCAATGTTTTACGGCCGGATGCCCTTCCTGCCGCCAACCCTTTTTGTCGCCTTTTACGACAAGCAGGGAATTACCAGTGAACTGGTACTCAATTAGCCGACCTCGGAAGGATGACAGGCTGAGTCAACCCCCTGGCGTTAATTCAGCGATCGACCGGGATTCGAACCCAGGATCCTAAGCTGGCACCCTAGCCGCTAGCCCAACACCTGGATCAAAGAAAAAAAAACCCTTCAAAAACAGAAGAGTTGGCTCATACCAAGTTGATTGTGCAGGGTAAGTATTCCATGAATACCATCTACTTTGATATAGAATCCCTTAAAAGGCTCACAACCCCCAATACATTGTGTTAATTGGGTACTTGTGATCTGTCTATTCTGTCCTTTTTGATATCGACAAGATCTGTCCTTTTTCCAAATACAGTATAATGTCAGAATTCCAAATTCAAATCTCCAAATTAGGTATCTTACAACAACCATGTGGCAGCGTCACGTACAGGGGCACCTCGGTGGACTGGGCTTGCAATCCAACTGCTCGGACCCTTGAGTGGAGAGATCAGATTACCAATTGTATCCAAAGAAGTATGAAAGGCTAAACCAAGTAGATGCCGTTACGAGCGAGTATTGGAATTTGAAACGGACCATTGCCAATGGGGGAGATGGCAATTCCACCTGCAACGTTGAGGTTTTTTCCTGCAGGCTTAACACAGATTGCAAGAAAATAGGCCACATTTTCACACAGAGAAATAAAGTGGGCTTTCCACTGGTTCAGCATAGGGCTGGCAGGATAGCTAGTAGGTATGCTTACTCACCTGAGCTGTGTAGCCTTGGTTTCAATGGTGACCCATGCAGCTATAAACTCACCATGGTGTTTGCCATGTAGAGCAATATATCAATGTTTGTGCCATACAGTTGAAGAATGCAAAGCCAGAGGACCCTCCTGCCAGCAATGGTTGGTGGACGTTAAAGGCCTTTCACAAAAAGTAGGCAAGTTATCGCTTTGCATCCTGAACAAATTCCCGATTACTGTCGTCTTAAGTCGAATGTGAAGATTCCTTAAAAAAGACATGCTTTAAACTTTCCCCAGCTGATCTCACAAGTTGGGAATAAATGCGGCCGTTAAGACGTTTCCATGGGTTGATCATGCAGGACCCGTGGAAGAGGTTCCAACTTTATCCTGGATGGCTTTTCAGCATCACCTGGTGCAGACATCTCAGGAGAAAAAGTTTTCTAATACTTCCTCGGTGACGACTTTCAGTGAAACTGCTTGGATTCCCAAGTGCTGAGAACAACTCAACATTCGTAGGCAAAGGATCAAAGACAATACCAAGCTTTCTGGACATTTGGCACTTAAGGAAGGCGCGCACAAAATGTAGGCCACATCAAGTGGGATTCAGTGATCCTTCATGCCCAGGTTGTAGAAAGTCACTGCATAGTCCATACCTTTTTGTTGAAAATAGCCACTAACCTGGGATCTTTTTGCCATTCAAACATTCCAACCTATGACGGTGTATGACATCTCATAACTACACACCTCTTCCCAATCGCATGTGGTTTTGTTGGTTTCTCATTAATTTATACTACACAATATGGGAATCAAATATAAATAAATTTCAGTCTTCGACCAATATTGCGCAATGTCACCCTCGAGAAATTGCTGATCTTAACGATTGAGCTCACAACCTGAGGACATTATATTGTCCACAATTATACGGCACAGCTTCAATACTATACTTCCTTCATCGGTGTTACATCTTCAATGTTATGAAGAAATTGTAATGAGCAAAAAGGAATGCTTGAGCCTTTTAACTACAATTCACTATTAGCTCAACTGGAATTTAGTCCGGTGAGCTTATGTAATCGAGCAGTGTCCATGGGACAGCCAGTGAGTCTAAACACTTCAGTCATTATCGCTTGAACCAAACATGATTTTCATGAAACTTGGCCACAAGATTCATATATGATGCCTAACGAGGGTGTATTGAATGAATGAATGATCGTTTTAAGGCCATTTTCCCCACTAGAGCGGGGGTTAGCCTTGCGGGCCCCATGACAATCATGGTTCCCTTTTTGAGGCAATGTTTTTATGGCTGGATGCCCTTCCTGACACCAACCCTTAGTCGCCTCTTACGATGCGCAGGGAAACGGTGTACCTATTCTAAACCGGGGTATACACCGGGATACGGTGTATTGACCGCATCAAAATCTGCACTCATTAAGGGGGTCTACAGGGGTGGATGGGGGTGGAGGGGTTCTGACCCCGCAAAAGAGGTATTTGCTCTCTTCTCCGAAACTGCACACACAATTTTGATGAAACTTGGCCACATACTTAATATCTGATGCCTAATGAAGGTTTATTGACCGTATCAAAATCTGCGCTCATGAAGGGGGTCTACGGGGGGGGGGGGGGGAGGTTGACCCCCAAAATAGGTATTTGCTCTCTTCTCCGAAACTACACACACAACTTGATGAAACTTGGTCATAAGCTTTATATCTGATGCCTAACAAAGGTGTATTGACCACATAAAAAATCTGCACTCATTAGAGGGGTATACAGGGGGCTTTTGGCCCCCCAAAATAGGTATTTGCTCTCTTCTCCAAAACTACATGCACAATTTTGATGAAATTTGGCCACAAACTTTATATCTGATGCCTAACGAGGGTGCATAGACCGCATCAAAATCTGAGGACATTATGGGGGCAGAGGGGTTTGTGGATCTGAAGGGGTTTGTGGGGGGTTTGGGTAACTTGCTCCTGAATCAAGTTGAGCTTCAGGACCCTGTCCTATTTTTACCATATATGAAGCAAAAAGCATGGTAAAGCAATTTGTTCACTTTGTCTGTCTATTTGTCTGTATACAAATGAGAGTTTATACCGAGGAACAACTTGTTTTTTTTAATACATAGTCGAGGCTCTCAGAAGGGCTAGTATTAGTCCACCAACTGATCACGACGCAACAGGCCAAAAGGAACAGCAGAGAGAGGGGGAAATACCAACAGCAGAGTTGAAGGCCAAGATATGGAGGCAGGCTTGGTCAAACAATGGGTGTGGGGAGGAATGGGCACAGGAGAGGAAAATGGGATGCAGAATATAGATGCAGAAGGAGACTCAGAAGGGAAAACTGGAAATTCGGAAGTAGGAGGGATTGGGGTTGGAGGGATGGGAATCAACAGGGGTAGAAAAGGTCATGGTTTTGGATTGCGGACGATCTGTGCTGTCTTAAAGACCTGGAGGGAAGAATGTTATTGAAGAGGATGTGGAAGTTGGTTCCACAGGCAGGCAAAAAGAGGAACAAATGAATGGAGGTGAGACGTGATCCTGGATTCGGTAGCCTCACCAGAATGGGAATGATGGTGGACCGTGTGTGCCCTGCAAAAACCTGAGGGGGACAAAGCACGGAAAGAACAGAGGGTGCAAAACCAGAAAGGAGGCGGTAGAAGAGACATAGACCACTGACCTGTCTGTAATGGCGAAGTGATAGGCCCATGGACTCAACTTCATCACTGGATATTCCAATAATATTGAAGGCCTTGCTTTCCATGGCATCAAGCTGAGCAATATGTTAGGCAGCCCAGAGGGGAGAGCAGTACCCCATTAAACTGCAGAAGAAAGCCTTGTAGGTGGATATGAGTTCAGGTGTGCCAAGGAAGGACTTTGTACAATGGTGGATGTGTAGTCAGTGGCTGGCTTTGGAGGCCAGCTTTGAAATTCAGTTTGCCTACAATATTATTGCTAAAAGTGAGACCAATGAGTTTGAATGACTGAACTTCCTTCAGAGGGTTGTTAAGAAAGCAAATGGGGTACATGTGGTAGGGTGAGGGGGGGGGGGGGGGGGTTGCCAGATGATCCTTTTGGAGAGAAATAGGTGAGATTTATCAGGATTGAACGAGATATTCCAAGTGTTTGACGATCTTGTGATTTTGTCAAGGCCTGAAGAGATGGAAGACACTGCAGCCTGCCTGTCTCAAGAATGAGGAATGTCACAGCAGAGGGTGGAGTCATCAGCAAATAGATAAAAAGGATTTGCAGAGAGTCAGAGAGATCATTGTTAAGAATCAGGAATAGTATTGGCCCATGAGCACTGCCTTGGAGCACACCAGCCTTGACACGGTGAGGAGATGAAAGGATTTCATTGAGAGCACAAGGTTGACTATGGGAGTAAAGGAAGTCAGAAAGCCATATATGGAGTTGATCTTGGATGGCAAAGGCAGAATGGCAGACTGTATCAAAAGGACACGATATGGCCAGAGAGATGGCACTGATCTCATGACTGACATTGAGGGCCTCCATCCATTGCTGGGTGAGTGGAAGCAGCATGTCCAAGGTGGAGTGATCTGGTCTGAATCCAAATTGGTGTTCTGAGATGAGGTGTTGGAGAAAAGGAAGGATTTCATATCAACTGATGATGGATTCCATGACCTTACAGACTCTATTGATGTCCTTGTTTCCCAAGGATGCGTGGGGAAAGGTGTCCTATGAACCTTTCATAGTCCAGCCTTCTTCTTGTTCCATTTATCCTTTAAGTTTAAACTGTCTAAGTAAGCAAAGTGTCAATTCCTAGTAGTGTCAATTTGTTTTATACTGTGTATCCCCTCCCCTCCCCCTTTCCCCCAGCCCTCTCCCTTCCACAGATCTCCTGTTGTCCCTGTTCTCTACTGTTGTGCTTTGTGCTTCCCTCTCTCTCCCTTTATTACTTGCAAAATCGAAGATTTTTCAAGTATATTGGTCGGTTGTGTTTGTGACTCTGTCTGTTTGTTTGTTACTTGCAAAATCGAAGATTTTTCAAGTACGTATATTGGTCGGTTGTGTTTGTGACTGTTAGTTTGTCACCGGCCTACAGGTCACAATTTTCAACCGATCTTCACCAAACTTCACCAAGTGGTAGAGTTGGTCAAATGCCAGAAGCCTATTGTTTTTGGGGTCAATAGGTCAAAAGGTCAACATAGGCCAAAGGTCACCAACTTTGCTAAATTTCTAAAATCCTCCATTTTCATCCGATTGACTTGAAATTTGAAGAACACTTGCATATCTGGTCATTGAATTCAACCACCAAGAATTTTTGAAGTCAACATAGGCCAAAGGTCACCAACTTTGCTAAATTTCTAAAATCCTCAATTTTCATCCGATTGACTTGAAATTTGAAGACCACTTGCATATCTGGTCATTGAATTCAACCACCAATAATTTTTGAGGTCAACATAGGCCAAATGGTCAACATAGGCCAAATTTCTAAAATCCTCAATTTTCATCCAATTGACTTGAAATTTGGAGAGGACTTGCACATCTGGTCACTGAATTCAACCACCAAGTATTCTTGAGGTCAACATAGGCCAAATGGTCAACATAGGCCAAATTTCTAAAATCCTCAAATTTCATCCAATTTACTTGAAATTTGAAAAGGACTTGCATATCTCGTCACTGAATTCAACCACAAATTATATTTTAGGTGAACACAGGCCAAAAGGTCAACATAGGCCAAATTTCTAAAATCCTCAATTTTCATCCAATTGACTTGAAATTTGAAGACCACTTGCATATCTGGTCACTGAATTCAACCACCAAGTATTTTTGAGGTCAACATAGGCCAAATGGTCAACATAGGCCAAATTTCTAAAATCCTCAATTTTCATCCAATTGACTTGAAATTTGAAGAGGACTTGCATATCTGGTCATTGACTTCAACCACCAAGTGTTCTTGAGGTCAACATAGGCCAAAAGGTCAACATGGGCCAAATTTCTAAAATCGTCACTTTTCATCCTGTTGACCCGAGCTTTGATCAAGATTGTAAATTTAAATCTTCATGAAAAGGCCAATTTGCTGTATCAATGGTAAACTTTTGGGGGAGGGCGTATTTTGCAAGTATCGTGCTACGCATGACTTACTTGCAAAATCGAAGATTTTTCAAGTATACACAAAGAATTAAGTTAAGCACCCCTACACAACGAATTAAGGTAAGCACCCCCTAATATATATTCTTTGTGTATATGTATACATTGGCATATATTCTAAGGTATGTGAGATCAAATAATGATTGGTATGACATTAGCAATTATCCATTGATGAAATTGAGTGATCAAAGTGAAAAAAAGTGATTGGTTGAGTCAGTGATCCGATCACGTGGGTCCTACACACGTTATTGACGCAAAGATCGCTAGAGGTCTTCTCAGAACAATGACTGTACGTTAGAAAACATAAACGTCATCCACACTGTCCGTGATGGACCTATAGCTCCATACTTAAATTGAGGTGAAAATATGCCTAAAATTCCCAAAAAATTTCACCTTAAATTATTTAGAATAAAATATTGAAAACGGCATGATTGTTATGTTTTTATGTGACCATAATATCACTTCTCCAGAAAATATAGCAATATCATGGGTATATTACACTGTTTTGACGACAACAAACTTGTAATGTGCGAGGTTGTAAAAAAACGGGGGTGGTGCTTAACTTAATTCTTTGTGTATATATTGGTCGGTTGTGTTTGTGACTCTGTTTGTTAGTTTGTCACAGGCCTACAGGTCACAATTTTCAACCGATCTTCACCAAACTTCACCAAGTGGTAGAGTTGGTCAAATGCCAGAAGCCTATTGTTTTTGGGGTCAATAGGTCAAAAGGTCAACATAGGCCAAAGGTCACCAACATTGCTAAATTTCTAAAATCCTCCATTTTCATCCGATTGACTTGAAATTTGAAGACCACTTGCATATCTGGTCATTGAATTCAACCACCAAGAATTTTTGAGGTCAACATAGGCCAAATTTCTAAAATCCTCAATTTTTATCCAATTGACTTGAAATTTGAAGAGGACTTGCATATCTGGTCACTGAATTCAACCACCAAGTATTCTTGAAGTCAACTTAGGCCAAAAGGTCAACATAGGCCAAATTTCTAAAATCCTCAATTTTCATCCAATTGACTTTAAATTTGAAGAGGACTTGCATATCTGGTCACTGAATTCAACCACAAATTATATTTTTGTTGAACATAGGCCAAAAGCTCAACATAGGCCAAAAGGTCAACATAGGCCAAATTTCTAAAATCCTCATTTTTCATCCAATTGACTTGAAATTTGAAGACCACTTGCATATCTGGTCATTGAATTCAACCACCAAGAATTTTTGAGGTCAACATAGGCCAAATTTCTAAAATCCTCAATTTTCATCCAATTGACTTGAAATTTGGAGAGGACTTGCACATCTGGTCACTGAATTCAACCACCAAGTATTCTTGAGGTCAACATCGGCCAAATGGTCAACATAGGCCAAATTTCTAAAATCCTCAAATTTCATCCAATTGACTTGAAATTTGAAGAGGACTTGCATATCTCGTCACTGAATTCAACCACAAATTATATTTTAGGTGAACATAGGCCAAAAGGTCAACATAGGCCAAATTTCTAAAATTCTCAAATTTCATCCAATTGACTTGAAATTTGAAGAGGACTTGCATATCTGGTCACTGAATTCAACCACAAACTATATTTGATGTCAACATAGGCCAAAAGGTCAACATAGGCCAAATGGTCAACATAGGCCAAATTTCTAAAATCCTCAATTTTCATCCGATTGACTTGAAATTTGAAGAGGACTTGCATATCTCGTCACTGAATTCAACCACCTAGTATATTTGAGGTCAACATCGGAAGGTCAACATAGGCCACATTTCTAAAATCCTAAATTTTCATCTAATTGATGTGAAATTTGAAGAGGACTTGCATATCTGGTTACTGAATTCAACCACCAAGTATTTTTGAGGTCACCATAGGCCAAAAGGTCAACATAGGCCATCATGTATCATTGGAAAACTTTTGGGGGAGGGTGGATTTTGCAAGTATCGTGCTACGCATGACGTTTTCTTGTTTGTTTGTTTGTCACCGGCCTACAGGTCACAATTTTCAACCGATCTTCACCAAACTTCCCCAAATGGTAGAGTTGTTCAAACGCCAGAAGCCTATTGTTTTTGGGGTCAATAGGTCAAAAGGTCAACATAGGCCAAAGGTCACCAAATTTGCTAAATTTCTAAAATCCCCAATTTTCATCCGATTGACTTGAAATTTGAAGAGGACTTGCATATCTGGTCACTGAATTCAACCACCAAGTATTCTTGAGGTCAACTTAGGCCAAAAGGTCAACATAGGCCAAACTTCTAAAATCCTCAATTCTCATCCAATTGACTTGAAATTTGAAGAGGACTTGCATATCTGGTCACCGAATTCAACCACCAAGTATTCTTGAGGTCAACTTAGGCCAAAAGGTCAACATAGGCCAAACTTCTAAAATCCTCAATTCTCATCCAATTGACTTGAAATTTGAAAAGGACTTGCATATCTGGTCACTGAATTCAACCACAAATTATATTTTAGGTGAACATAGGCCAAAAGGCCAACATAGGCAAAATTTCTAAAATCCTCAATTTTCATCTGATTGACTTGAAATTTGAAGAGGACATGCATATCTGGTCACTGAATTCAAACACAAATTATATTTTAGGTGAAGATAGGCCAAAAGGTCAACATGGGCCAAATTTCTAAAATCCTCATTTTTCATCTGAAAAATCGTCACTTTTCATCCTGTTGACCTGAGCTTTGATCAAGATTGTGAATTTAAATCTTCATGAAATGGACAATTTGCTGTATCAATGGTAAACTTTGGGGGGGGGGCGGATTTTGCAAGTATCGTGCTACGCATGACGTCTTCTTGTTGTTTTATGTGTTCGTTTATGTTTTTTATGTGCTAATGTGTGTTTCATGTGCTACGTCTTACACGAGCCTCGATCTTGCATACAAAAAAAATAAATTCAGATTGCTCCTTCCATCACATCTTGGTTACTTCAGTACCTTCCTCATCGGTTGTCACGGAAGTGAAACTTAAATGTCAAAGCAGGTAATAGTCATCGTGGGCATGTTTGAGCCGTCAAAGGGGGGTGATCCAGCTCAAATCCAAAGTGACAAATTGCGGGCGCTTTGCGCAACATAGGCATTGGAGAAGCACACCCTCATGTAGTTGCAAAGTAACACACCCTCAGTCGACCACCCTCAATATTCGTCCTTGATGGCCTCAATTCATATAATATTTTGAACACCCGGTGCAAGTGCAAGTTTTCAGAGCTGTCTCCCTCGACATATCACGTGCCTTCGATACGGTCTGGCACCCAGCTCTGCTCACCAAACTCTGCTCCTATGGTATCCATGGAAATCTCCACGCTTGGCTTGCGGACTTCCTCTCTGGTCATAGTCAACGTGTGGCCCTGTATGGATTTCTCTCATCACCCCTTCCTGTTCTGGCTGGAGTTCCCCAAGGTAGTGTTCTGGGCCCTGTGCTTTTTCTGGTCTTCATCAATGATCTCTCCGACTCTCTGGAAAATCCTCTCTATCTCTTTGCTGATGACTCCACTCTCTGCCGTTCCATTTCTCATCCCTCAGATGGGCAGCCTGCAGCCTCCTCACTCTCTGCAGACCTGGACAAAATCAGACTGGTCAACCAAGTGGAACATGTCTTTCAATCCTGACAAATCTCACACTCTTACTATGTCTCTCTGAAAAGACCGACTGGAAAACCCTCCCATCTACTTTCTCAACAATCCTCTCCAAGAAGTTCTGTCGCTCAAGCTTTTGGGTCTTCTTATCTCACTATCTGCCATGATCTTTCTTGGGAAAACCACATTTCCAAGCTGGCCTCCAAAGCCAGTCGCCGACTGGGCATCCTCCGTCGTGCGAAGTCCTTCCTTGGCACACCTGAGCTCCTCACCACATACAAGGCTTTCATCCGCAGCTCAATGGAATACTGTTCCCCCCTCTGGGCCGGTGCTCCTGCCTCACACCTAGCTCGGCTTCACGCTGTTGAAGCCAAAACTTTCAGAATCATTGGAATCTCCTGCGATGAAGCTAACACCAAGGGCCTTTCACTCACTCACCGCAGGCAGGTTGGTGGTCTTTGTCTTTTACCGACTTCTCTCCGGCCTTGCTCCCCCAGGTCTCTCTGTGCTCTGTCCCCCAAATATTCCTACAAGTCGCACACGATCTGCCAGCAACCCTCTTATGGTTAAACTGGCAAAATCTAGGCTATCTGCTCACCTTCACTCTTTCATTCCTCTTTTCTCCCGCCTCTGGAACAAACTCCCCCACTCTCTTCAATCCCACTCCTCCCGCCAGGTCTTTAAAACAGCTGTTCACCACCATCTCTTATCTTCCCCCATCCAAAACCTTGATCTTTTCTACCCCCGCTAATTCACCCCAGATACACTTTTCGAAATTCCAACTTCTTTCCTGGAAGTCCTTGCAGTGTCCATATGTTTTATACCTCTCCCTCCTCCCCCCAAGCCCTCTCCCTCCCACAGTTCTCTCGATGTTCCTGCTCTCAAATGTTGTGTTTGTGTCCTTCCCCCTCTCTCCCCATCTTGTCTACCGCTCCCCTTATTTTGTGTTTTATGTGTCGGTTTGTGTCGGTTTGACTTTTTGTGTGATTAATGTTAGCTCTTTCATGAGCCTCGATCTTGTATCCCCAAAAAAGAAGAAAAAAAAAGTTTGTTTCGAGACCATCTCGTTATTACTAACGCGAGTATTGTGCAAATTTATATTTTTATCACTACCTTTAATGAGTACCATAAAATGTCACTTTTACAACTTGTTTACATACTGTATTAGTCTATATAAGCTGTCTCACCTCTTGGCAGACTCCAGCCCTTCTTTCCCATGAACCAGTAGCATGACCTCACGAGCTAGCCGACGCTGTGCAGTGCGACTCTCTGGTTGCTTGTGATGACCATTCATTATACTGTTGATCTCTGGCAGTGGCAAGAACGTGAGCAGCCGCATGTAACTGGGGTGATTGGGAGGGGTTTGCATAATGTTGATCAATGCATATTAGACCCAACCCACATTTCCCTTTCAAAATTGCATAGAAAAGTACTTGAAGTTCACAGAAAACTAAAAATAGCCCAGTTAATACCAGGATTGGGGGGGGGGGGGGTGTGGGGGGGGGGTGTGGGAAGGGTGTTGAGAGGGAGATTCCTCACCGCTCCACTTCATTATCAGGCAGACGTAGGAGGAACTGATAAAGGTCGAAAGGTGAGGTTCTGTCACGATTCAACCACACCGCATTTCCAGCAGACTTCCCGAGCTTGTCACCTGTCACGTTGGTTATCAGTGGCATGGTGATACCATAAACATGGTCATCGTGCATCCTGGAAATCATTCAATGGTAATGGGACAAGATAAGCAGAGAATCCGAGTCATGAAGGCTCATCATGATAATATCAGCATCATTATGAATTTGAAGTTAAACATTCTTCAACTGTCACTAATTACATACACAACGTTATCCTCAAACACTTTATAAGAAACTTTGCTCAACAATTCAAAGTCCCCCATTGATCGTTATAATCTCATGTAAGTTAATTCCTGATTGAAGAAGCACCAACTGCATCTCTTATCTCCAGGTGGCTGGTGGATTACCAATGGATCCTCATTCTTACACCAGCTGAGACATTGTATAAAAATAAATGAGAAATAACCTTCCTGTTTTTGGAGAATTGTTCTTTCCCTACTCCCTTTTGCATAAGAAACATTGCTTGTCTGCCGTAAAGGTGGACGGACATACACTGTCCAATCTTACCCAAATTTGTATATTATTTGCATCATGTGGGACAGTTGGCCAGTGTATGCCACCCCAGCCCAACATGTCATGTACCATATGTTGTGTGTCACGACAAAAATGAGACCTTATTCCTCAGCACCATGTATCCTTGTTATTTTTTTGATAAATTTGATTTTGATAAATGTCATTGGCCAAACGCTAAAGTTATAGGGGGCGGAGCTAAGTTGTGTGAAAGTTCCAGGACAGAGAGGTCAATGTAATGTTGGTCAATGCATGCAAGTTGTCACACATAATGAAAGTTGCCCACAACACTAAGCAGCATAGTCAACCCAACATATTAATTTGCAAACCTTCCCCTCTCTCTCTGGTCCACATGGTTGTACTAGCATGCTTTAGTGAGTTGGCAGTAGAGTTTACTGTTGAAAATGGCACGATTTTGATTTACCTGGACAATGCTTTTAAGTTACGAGGATGTGGAGGCTTATGAAGATGCACTTTATACCAGGTAGCATCACCATCATCGAGGGGGTCTGATGTGGACGGCGAGGCCAAATTGCACCTGTACCATGATGTGCATTACGCACAAGACCTGGGGATTTATGAAGAGCCTGAGGTTTCTGACATAACATTCTGGCTGGGCTTGCCAGTGTTCCTGTTTGAGTCCTTCCATCGAAATGTGGGCAACCCTGGTTCAAATCACACATAGGCTACTACGTCTTTGTCCATGGTGTACCAACGTCCTTGTGGATCAAATACCTAATACCATAAGTGTTTGTCCATAATCTACTAGTTCCCCTGGTGTGCATGTAGGAGTACACTGATGTCTTTGTCCCAAATATGATATACGTGCAAGCTCCATTAGCCGTCAATCACTGTACAAAAATAAAAACTGAACATAGCACTCCTCCCACATGAGGAAGCCGCAAGTTATAAAACAGCAATATCTATATTATTTCATTGAATGCTCCGATATCCTTATATTTTCACAACAGGGTGGCCTGACAGTCGTTTTGCGCTTGCTAAGTTTCTTGCACGCCCTTCTTAAAGAGTTTAAGAAGGAATGCTTTACTGGAGAGGGGTAAGGCGACTTTCAGGCCACTCTGCACATAGGTTTACAAGCTTCTTCATAAGCCTTACCAGTTGGGCTTTAATGATGATACGCATAACCAGAACAAATATTAATTCATTTGAATGTTAAATTACGACGAGGCTTCGGATGCCACGTCAGAGCAGCTAGAGCTGATCTCTAAAGGGTCCAAATAAGTCATGGTGTTGATGAGACAGGATCCAAGATGTAGATGAACCAATGTTGCGTTTGTGTCAGTGAATACAGATCCAACTTTGTGCTGGTGCCAAGTAATAAAAATCCAATATGGCACCGATGAAAATTCCTGTATGTCAGAGTTGCAATTGACTCAGCGAGAAAAACAAAAAGTCACTCTGCGGATCCTTGACACACTGAATAAGTGCAAGCGCATGAAGACCTGGGTAAGGCACGAATCCTAAAAATAGGCTGCTGTGTCTCTGCTCTTTCTTGTTCCCCTTGAGTTATGGACCCACTAACACGCAGTGTTCAAAATCGCTCCCTTATGATCGTGGCCCTACCAAATTACCAAATATGGTCATTGGTCATTATATGGGCGTTCTAGCCACTATATTTATGCAAATTAGTTTAAACTGACGTCACAGCAAAGAACGAATCATGACCTTTCTTACAATGTGTAATACCCGGGTTAAGTTATAAAAGGTCTCTTCTAATTGGTGGAGAAATGTTGATGACCAAAAAGCATTTCTGAGCAACATAGCGGTAAATCCAGCACTTTATGGGTTAATTTCGATCATAAGTGATAATGATATGAGTGAAGCAAATACCTTAAAGGTATGAACAAGGTACTACGTACCTGGAGATGAGGTCGTAGCCGTTCATGATGTTGCCCAGCTGGTCCGAGCCCCCCAGCTGTATGGCGCAGCCGTAGCGCTCGTACAGCTGCAGGAAATCGTACGCTTGGAACGCCTGGTACATGAACTCGGACAGGGACAAACCCTCGGCGCTGTGCAGGCGGCTCTGCACCGAGTGTCGACCGAGCAGCGTGCCCATGCGGAAACCGCGAGCCGCTCCCGCCAGGAAATCCACCACGGCGAGCCGGTCGTACCACTCGGAGTTGCGGAGCATTCGCATCGAGCCGAGCTCGTCGCCGCCGCCGTCCCATAGGCACAGCTCGTGGTTCCGGAAGAGTCGCTCCAGGCCCGCGGCGAGCGCCCTCGCGTTGTCCTTGGTGGCGTCGGACGGGATGTTTTCGCGCCCTTTGCTTCGGCCGCTGGGATCCCCGATGCGCGCCGTCGCGTCTCCCACCAGCGCGATCACGTGGTGCCCGCTGCGCTGCCAGTGCAGCAAGGCCATGACCGGCACCAGGTGACCGACGTGCAAGCTGTCCGCGGTCGGGTCGAAGCCGCAGTACAAGGTCTGCGGACGGGACTCCAGCATGTGCCGGAATTCCATGCTCGCTTCTGGGAACACGTCCCCGATGAGACCGCGTTCGTGCATCTCCGTGAACACTTTTGAGCCGATGCGGCGCCGCGGTTGTACATTCGGGTTGCGCTTTGCCGCCCTCGATCGCACCATCAACATAGGCCACATGGACGCCCTGCGCGCCGCCATCTTGTTTCTCAGTCAAGGGTCACGGGTCTCTCGTCCGGGGCGTCTTGTGTCAGGTAATCTCCTTGGTTCTCCAGAACAGTATAGGCCTCGTGCCCTGGTTTTTATATACTTTTTGTAATTTAACGTTCAATGGTGTTTCTATCAATATATAGTTTAGTTTTCACTCGAAAATGTTCATTTGTCTTGCCATGAAGTAAACGGAAGATGTATGCCATCTAACCACTTCGGCGGAACAATTGATGTAATCTTTTGTTTTTTTTCATTGGGGATTTGTTTCAATCGACTACACACATGTATGTGCAACAACAACAACAACATAAAAGTCTGTCTATTTATTATGTACGCAAGTATGACAATATTTGCTAATTCAGCCCCCCCCCCACCCCCTTTCCTTTCACCCCCTCCCCCCCCCCACCCCCTTTCCTTTCACCCCCTCCCTTGCATCCAACCAATTAATTTATCACTTGGACAAAAGTTGGTCACATGGGCAAAAGCACAGAGTGGTCTTCAGCTGGGACAATGTATCATGAAATGTTAACTGGATTCCTGGCCATTAGAGGGGGGTGAGGGGAGCGATGAAGAACAGGGAAGGACTCCACCCATCTAACAGGTAGCAAAAACATGTATTTCGTCCCCATTATTTTTATGTGTGTTTGAAGGAGGGTAGGGGTGGCATAGATGTTCATTTCAACTTGTCATCTAGTTCCGTCAAGTGGTGGCTCACTTTTAGTGACATTCGTCATCAGATTTCTCCAAAACATCCTGATCCTTCATTGCTTCCTGATAATCTGCCAGAGACAGATTGGTTTCATCCTTCACTCGATCCCTGGTGTTGGCTTAGCGGTTAGGGTGCCGGTTTGGGATCCTAGGGTCCTGGGTTTGAATGCCGGTCGATCGCTGAATTAACGCCAGGGGGGTTGACTCAGCTTGTCATCCTTCCGAGGTCGGAAAATTGAGTACCAGCTTGCTGGGATGAATGCTCCCGATGTGTACCCCGGTTTAGAATAGGTACACCGTATCCCTGCGCATCATAAGAGGCGACTTAGGGTTGGCGTCAGGAAGGGCATCCGGCCATAAAAACATTGCCTCAAACAGGGATCCATGATTGTCATGGGGCCCGCAAGGCTAACCCCGCTCTAGCGGGGAAAATGGCCTTAAAACGATCATTCATATTCATTCTTCACTCCATCCATCCAGCATATACAGTCACGGCCGAAAATATTGACCGAGGCAAATCAAATACTGGCAAAAAATACGGCACCCTTTCACTTTTTTCAAATAACTCACAATTTTCTCGAAAAATAAGTTGAAATTGACAAAAAATATTTAGTCTCCACAATTCTTTATTTCACTGTTAATATTACAGAACCTTTGTTTTGATTCAGATCTTAATATATCCTTTTCAATCAGAAAATAGAAACAAATGGCATTGACAAAGTTATTGAAACCCTAGACCTAATATTTGGTA
Organism: Myxine glutinosa; assembly: GCF_964187855.1. Taxonomy (NCBI): domain Eukaryota; kingdom Metazoa; phylum Chordata; class Myxini; order Myxiniformes; family Myxinidae; genus Myxine; species Myxine glutinosa. The sequence goes on along the minus strand of NC_136261.1, from coordinate 291,075,098 downwards.
GCACACACAGCCTTTGGGCCACCCTTTGCAGCCCTTGATCGCACCACCAAGGTCTCTGGAGATGGACTTGTAGCCTTGAGATTGTCCATGCTTGGCTACAATCTTGTGTCTGACTTCCTCAGACAATTCTCTGGTTTTATTTATATTCTCAATGCTCATTGAAGTACACACAGTGACACAAAACAGCAGAATGACTCCTTTTCTCTATTCAAACTGGTTGAATGAGTGATTTGTATATTGCAGGCACCTGCAACTCACCACAGGTGAGTTAAATTCCAAAGTAAAGGAGAATCACCTGCTTGCAATCTAATTATTTATATGAACTTCTAAAAGGTGCCAATAATATTGTCCGGGTCATTTTAGGATTTCTGTGTGGAATAAGCTAAGATTTAGTAATTTTTCCAGTTTTTTTTTTTTTTTTGTTCCACTATAAACCAAAGAAATACATATGTGGATACCAAAATATTTTTTTATTTCAACAATTTTCTGGAAGAAATGATGCATTATTTGAAAGAAAGTGCAAGGGTGCCAATATTTTTTGCCAATACAGTATTCGGATTTTTCATTTTCGCCCCAAGGTCAAGGTCACAAGGTCACGAAATTTAGAAAAGTCGATTTTTGATGGTTTTATTACATTGTTCGCTTCCTGATAGGGTGAAATGTCGTACATGATCTTATATTATCACATACATCATGAAATACAAGTTTTCCAACAAATTTCAGAATCTTTGACCATTGACCTTTGAAGGTCACAAAGGTCAAATTTTCAAAGTTGTCGGAATCAAATCGAATTTTCGGTATTGTGTAGCTAACTAACCTCATAACTGATTATACATTATTTTCTATCTCATTTCAAGGTCAGTAACCTTCGTTTTGACATTTCCGGGCCTGGCCTGTCCGGGCCTGTTTCGGTTATAGTCCGTCCTTTGTCATTGAATACGGCTCGCTCATGAACCATCGTCGTCTCCTGACTTGTCCATCTTCTTCTTCCTTTCTTTCATTTTCACTATCCATGACTCACATCCAGACATTGCAACTGGAAATACCAGGGCAAAAAACAAAAAGCATTCAGCAGCCTGGAAATGGGGGTGGGGCAATGTAGCCACAGACAAAATAGGGCAAAGGGGGGAGGCCAGTGAGCCAATAATGGATGCACATGGCATAGGAAGAGCTATTGCTGGAGGGTTTCAGTGTAGTAAAGCTCTAATGGAAATGGCAGACACCTTGAGGTGGTGTTGGGCAACAGACTTGAAATCCTGTAGGGAAGAGCTTGAAGTTGCCACTCAAATACAGTCCGGTGATTGACAAAATGTGTATGAAAAAATGGAGATGGGCATTTACATTTGGGGAGGACAACAAGGATAGGGTTTCTGGCAAAGCACATGCAACCTGGACAGGTGCTGGGCAGAGAGGTGAGAGGGCAGGAAGAACAAGACCAGAATATAAAGAATAGTACAGGACCAACTACCTACACAGTATGCAGGAAGCAGACCCTGAGTCTTAGCTTCTAACTGGGATTCTATGACATGAACGGCATTGCATTCCACAGCCCCAAGGAGGCAAGATGGGAATCAGCAACACCAGTCCACAGTGGGGAGCCGTATCCATGACCCTCTGAACGGAAGCTTTCTTTACCATTATAAGCTTCGGGTGACAAAGGAAGGACTTGGTTTTGCAGAGAATTCCCTCCACAAGAAGAGATTCATGGAAGATAACTTGACAATGGAGTATCAGGACAGCAATTGGCCACAACCAGCAAGGGAAGCGAGTAAACGAACAGGAAATTAATAAAGAGAGAAAAAGAAGGTGTGGAAATACTGAAACCATAAAGTATGAAGGGTGATTTAAGAATTGGGGTAATGACATCAGAAGGAGTGTAGGGGGGGGGGGGGGGGTGGGAGGGGGACATGAGCTTGGAGATGTGATTTATCCGAGACATATTGTTGCGGATCTCAACGTCGGCCTCTTCCCCCTTATCGAGGGGGGATATTAATCCTCTCTTCTATGACTGACCGACGTGGTCCCGGGGGTATGACGTCACGCCCGGTCGGCGCTGGGTAGGGTATTAGGCCCAACCGTCCTATGACCTAAATACCAGCGCCTCCCGGCATGCAAGGAAACACCCCTTGCTCACGGCCGCAGCGTAATGGATGGATTGCGCCGAGCGAAGCGAACTGCGGCGTGAGCCGTTTACCGAAGACTAAGCCCGATTCATGTGCGTCGGCCGAATCGCGCCACGTACCTCAATCTGGAAATCACTAAAGCGACCGAATGTGAAGAAGAAGAACGTAGGAAGAACAAATATGATTTATTACCACTATTTACACAATTAAAAGTAACCAAGGAGGAAGAAGAATAAGAAAATAAATGCAGAAGGAGGGAAGAACCAGAAGACACAGTGCAACACTAGCTTACCTACTCAGTCTTACTTAAACCCCTGGACAACACAGAAGACGGACGAACAATCAGACTAACATGGGGGGATGAAGGCAGGAACGAAGGCTGGAGGGAGAGGAAGGTTCAGTTTGGACCGGAGCACGGTCGGGCCGGGAGGGAGCAGCCGCCGCCCCCGTCTTGATCGGTCTCGCACGGCGCGTTCCTTCGCGGCTGGTGTAACTGCCGTCGAAGCCCAAAGCTGCTGTGGTTAAAGCTGCTGCGTGCTGGTGCGTCGCGTGCTCTCAAAGGACTCCGTCCGTGCGTCGCGTGCTCTCCCAGGGCTCATCTCCTTCTTGGGGGCGTCCCACCCGGGTTATATAGGCCACACCCTCAAACCTTTTTGAACCTCCTTGATCGTTCTCTCTACCCCTCCCTAAGCCAAACCCCTCGTTCTTGGTTGGTCGGCAAGGGCTCTCCTGGCTCCAACCTTTGATGACGAGGTGGAGACACGCCTTTCTTCTCCGCCCGACCGCGTGCTCAATGGAGGCAAATGCAGCCAACCGCCCAATGCAGTTGGCAATAGTGATGCCACAAACCCCATCCAAAGTTACTGGCACTTTGAAGATGCCATGGGGGCGTCGGAGGGACCTAACTTATTTAATTGATGCAACTAGATTCTCGTCTAAACCCTATAATTAGACCAAGATGATCAAATGTCTGTTTCCTGTGGCTGCAAAGTCTTCTGAGCAAGAAAAATTCATTTTTGCTTATTGGCAATGTAATAATTAATTGATTGAATGCAGAAATTGGGGAATTTTGGGAACATTGAATGAAAACATTGCTGTCTTTCCCTCGTGGTCCCCCTGTGCTGTCTTTCCCTCGCGGTCCCCCTGTGCTGTCTTTCCCTCGTGGTCCCCCTGTGCTGTCTTTCCCTCGCGGTCCCCCTGTGCTGTCTTTCCCTCGCGGTCCCCCTGTGCTGTCTTTCCCTTGTGGTCCCCCTGTGCTGTCTTTCCCTCGCGGTCCCCCTGTGCTGCCTTTCCCTCGTGGTCCCCCTGTACTGTCTTTCCCTCGTGGTCCCCATGTGCTGTCTTTCCCTCCTGGTCCCCCTGTGCTGTCTTTCCCTCGTGGTTCCCCTGTGCTGTCTTTCCCTCGCGGTTGTCAGCTCTTTCACGAGCCTCGATTCAGTATACAAAAAAAACAAACAAAAAAAAAACCGCAATGAATTAGTGGACCACAGAGCCTTATACTGACATATATTAAGGACATAACTACCGAGGGGAAATCTATGATTTGCTATGTGTGTGCGATGGATTAACTAAGGGCGACCTTTGACCTTGATACTACAGAGGGTGATATTTACAACAGGTTTTACATCAAATTACACACACAATTCCCAAATCCTCAACACTGCACCCTCCTTCCTTACGGGACGTCCCGGCCCGAAAATTTTAACTTTAGTGTGACACGCAGGTGTAGTAACCCTCTACAATTAACCTGACCCTGAGTGCGACAATCTTAAAACACGAATAAATATGTCCCGCTAATTGCGTTGCACCCTGCCTAACAGTTTCACACCCACAGCTAACCGAATTGCGGAATTAATTCTCAAACTAAACATTTATGTTGGGGGAGCATTATTTTCATTGACATTATTTTGACTATTTACAAAACTCAACCCAGGACCTGTGATTGTTCTTTTGAGGAAACAAAAAGAAATTCCTGTTGGGAGGGATGAGACAGCACGCATTGCATCGACGCACCAGTACCATAAAGAGCACCAAAACCCACCAAAAGCACCATTCGGTGCAACAGTCACCAGTTCATAATAATCATACACAAAAAAAACAACTGGTGGTGGTCTTCTTCTTCGGCTCCCTCTGCTGGCCGTTGTTCTTCTTGATGTCGTCTTTCAATTCTTTTCTTCTTGCTGGCGGCCTATTTGGACATAAAAAAAAGGAAATGCACAAAGCGTGTCCATTTTTATTTAGGGCCGCAGTGGCCAACTAAGGGTGGTCCACCTGTTTGGCAAAGGTGCCACCTTTCCGAGGTCCGCAAGCAAGATCCTGGGCCATCGTGGCCGGTTCCAGCAGAGGTGCCAGGCCCCAAAACGTGGGGTCCATAAAGTGGTGCTTGGCCGCAGAACGGCAGTCCATAAGTGGTGCATCAATGCAATGCATGCTGGTTGCGGGAGTTCTGGCACACAATGGCGGACTCCCGCACGCTCCCCTCGGTGCCCAGAGAGCACAGTCCTCGGGTGAGAGACAGGGGAACAGAAGACAGGTGAGCAATGGGTCAGGGCGCAAGGGTACACATCAAACCAGGTAATGCCGGATGAGGTGCGTACGGAGAGCGAAGTGAGAAAGCTCGTCCCTACCGTACGCCCCCCACATGTGACCTACACTACCCCCCCTTGCCCCTCCCCATATTTACAAAAACCTACACATTTACAAATTCGTCGCTACCGTCACGTCTTTCCCATATTTCCCATATACCAAATTCGTCACCACAATCCCATTGTCTAAATTTTCCATCACCAATTCATCATCAATCCTCATAAGGAGGGAGAGATGGAACAACAAAGCACAATGTCTCACCCACGTCATGATGAGTCTCACATTCCAAACATTTGCACAAAAATAATAAAAACATGGCATGGTGTGGAGTTCTGTCACCTCAGGTGAGTGGATGTAGATGGTGCAAGGAGATTTCAATCCTAACTATCCTCTTAAATGACAGTAACACACTTTACACTACCCGGGGTCTTTCCCTGCCAAACCATTGGCCGTCTTACTCTTTGCGGTTTTAAGAACCAAATTCCCATTGACCAAACTGTGGTGCTTCATCAATTTGGGGTCTCACTCCCCCGATTCAACTCCCTGTGCCTTTGCACAATTTCAGGACTGGGTCGTGTGGCTCTCCCAGCAGGTCTACCCACCTGCACACCTCCACCACTGTAGTTGCCTCCGAGCTTACCTGCTCCTTAACCTAACCTATCTAACTGGGGAAGGCCCTCCTTGGCGCTTACCCCACTCGGTGCCCTCTCTGGCACTGGGCTACCCGGGTCCGTCCTCCGGATCCTCGGGTCCCATCCACAACAACTCTACCGGCTCCCAGAGCCCACCTGCGGCCTCACCTGGCCGACATCCTAACAGTGGCGGAGTGCCCATTCAACTACACACACTAACAGGCCACACGCCCAGCCATTTCCACGACACTAATGTACCCATTCAAACACCATTCTTCCACCACGCACCACAGATGCCAATATCTAACCACAATTTACCTACTCCCTCTACCTAACTCATAAACTACCCTCCCCGGGTATTCGTGATGGGGTCCATCCTCCCCATACACACCTTCGCACCATCCACTCCACGCCACAGTTTCCACCATACTCACTCCATACCATCCATTCCATACTCCATATATTCCATACTCCATGTTTTCCATACAACCATTCTCCATACACCTGTATTTGCACAGCTGTGCCATCACACCTGGTGCCTCCTGCACCCTCCTTCCTCCAAAACCCATTTGGTCAACACAACACACAATCACCATTACTCAGTCATACATGGCTCCATATACCTGTTCACTTGCACACCTGTGCAATCATACCTGTTGCCACTTGCACCCTCCTTCATCCAAAGCTCCTTCAATCACTCAATACAATGCACAACCACAATTGTTCCTCATGCACTGCTCCTTACACTTCCATGCTCAATACAACTCACATCTCTCCCAAGCATTGCCCCGCAATTCCTCATTTGCTCGATATCAATACTCTCACACACACGGCATCATCTGATCAACCTGGTTTCCTGCTAACACTCGCGCTTCCCCGTCGCCCCTTGCATCATTGCGCTCCCTCGTCATTATAATCCAACTACCCTCTCTATGTCCCCACTACCTGTCCAATGTCGCTACTTACCTTACCGTTACCTATGGTCCTTCTTCTCTAGATCCCTATCATTATCCTAACCCTCCCGGGCTAGTTTTCACTGCCAAACCCCATAAAACTATAGCTCCTTTGCCCCCGCTGTGTGAGGGATGGTGGATTTGCCATCCCTCCACATCGGGCATCTTCCACTATAAATTTTGCTCTCAAATTTCAACCAATCAAAATTTTCCATTCACAAATTCCCCATCCGTACCAACTGTCCTTTAACTTGAGCCTCGGTGCGTCGTTACATTTTCAAAGCCCGTCTTCGCAAAGCCGAGCAATGAATTCGGGTGGTTTGGACGCCTGCAGGTTGAATCCGTCCGGCATTCGGTTCAAGGGGGGGTGGGGGGGGGGGGGGGGGGGAGTTGGTCGGGCCAAGATTCCACGCACCATCTCGGCGCGGCACCTTCCGGTCCCCGGCCCGATGGCTCAATCTCGCCCGGTCGGAACCCCTCAACCACAAGGAGGCACCGTTCCGCTTTCTCCCACCTGCCCTTGAACCGGACCGGTCGCCTTGCCCGACAAGGCCTGAACTCGACCGTGCGGGGCCTAGCATCCAACAAAGCGCACCGCGCCCCGAGTGCTCGCATCGGCTATCCGTTGCCCTAAACGCTGCCCCGGTCAACGTCGATGCTTCACTCGCATACGCGACCCGTTTCACACTCACAAAACCTGGCGTCTCGGCGCCTCCAGTGCATCCCGCACACTCAGTCCATTTCACCACCGCACTCCCTGTTACACACCACACCTCTTGCGCACACTCGCCGTTCGCACACTTTGTTCCACACCTCTCCTCCGTTACGTCCTCCGTAACACTCACCATGGGCGTGCACTCTTGCATCCACCCACTCACGCGCTCCGATGTGCCCTGCCGCACACGCACCACAACCAACTCAGGTGTGCACTCTCGCACACGTTCGACCATTCCAGGTGAGCATTCTCGCACCCGCTCCACCACCAACTCACTCTCCGTGTCACTCACCCTCGCACGTACACTCCGTTGTGCATTCCCACTCGCACTCTGTTTCGCTCCCACACTTTATAACACCCCCACTCGCCGACGCACACTTTTTTTTCACAAGCGCACCATTTCCACTCACAGGGGACCCTTCACCAACGCCCGGGTGCCATATTGACCCCAATCGCGCGACAATTCTCTTCGCGCCAAACATCCTCTTACAAAATCTCCCGGCACAACATACAGCCCGTCTCACCTTCGGGGTTCTTCTTCCTCCCTGCACCAACACCTGCACATCTTTATAAGGATTATTAAGCACAGCATCGTGATGTGAGCACGGACTTTGTACAGTTTCCATTCCTTCCTCCAACTGCTGGGCTACCTCCGTCGTCTTTTCAATTTCAATTATACCCACCACTGCTTTTTCTTTATTCACCACGACGACTGCTGGCTTTATTAAAATTCCCTCTTCTACCTCAGCGGTCGCCGGCTGCCCCATACCCCGGGTCGCGATTTATACCCCGGTCCAGTTACCTGTGCTTTTCTCCACTTCGCCCAACCAGTGCTCTTCGAGTCGCGTTACCTCCTTGTGCACCCGTGGGACCTGCTCGCCCAACCTGCGGTCTCTGTCCCTCTCCGCTTCCCTCACCTCATATGCGGCTTGCCCCCTCGCCAACCCCTCATTAATTTCTTTGGCTTGGCCAATTATGCCTCTAAATTTGTCCCCTAATCTGCTCCGACTCACTCCAATTTGCTTCCCAACTTGTTTCCTACTCCTCCCACTTTGCTGTTTAATCCCTCGAATTTATTTCCCATATTACTTAACCCGTCTCTCAATTGCTCACTGGTACTCCTCGCTTTGTCCCTCATTGCTCCCATTTGCTCACTGGTACCCCTCGCTTCATCCCTTATTCTCCCAAATTGCTCACTATTAGCCATCATTCTGTTTTCCATTCGTTTGATTTGGTTTCCAATTCGATGTTCTAATTGCTCACTATTCCTTTCCATCATTTGTTCCATTTCCCTGCTGGATTTTTCAGCCATTTTTGCCATATACCCCATCATCTGCGCCGCGATGAGGTCCAATTTCACCAGTGCTGCGGACTCGGCTGCCGCAGCGCCGCCATTTTGTGCCTCCGCAACCACGTGCGCGAGGGCGCCATTTTGCACACCTGAAACCTCCGCAACCACATCCTCATTTCTCACCTCCTCCATTTCCTCCCTGTGGTCCTGGGTTACCCCTAACCCCTCTTCTAATTCCCCCACCGGCATCCGGTCGCCTTGAACATCCATGGCGCGATTTTCTAATTTGGAATATTAAAATTAAATTTTAGCCGTTGGAAATTTTGAGCGCGCTTTGCGCGCTTCAGGTCCGAATCCCGCTCCTGACACCAAATGTTGCGGATCTCAACGTCGGCCTCTTCCCCCTTATCGAGGGGGGATTAATCCCCTCTTCTATGACTGACCGACGTGGTCCCGGGGGTATGACGTCACGTCCGGTCGGCGCTGGGTAGGGTATTAGGCCCAACCGTCCTATGACCTAAATACCAGCGCCTCCCGGCATGCAAGGAAACACCCCTCGCTCACGGCCGAAGCGTAATGGATGGATTGCGCCGAGCGAAGCGAACTGCGGCGTGAGCCGCTTACCGAAGACTAAGCCCGATTCATGTGCGTCGGCCGAATCGCGCCACGTACCTCAATCTGGAAATCACTAAAGCGACCGAATGTGAAGAAGAAGAACGTAGGAAGAACAAATATGATTTATTACCACTATTTACACAATTAAAAGTAACCAAGGAGGAAGAAGAATAAGAAAATAAATGCAGAAGGAGGGAAGAACCAGAAGACACAGTGCAACACTAGCTTACCTACTCAGTCTTACTTAAACCCCTGGACAACACAGAAGACGGACGAACAATCAGACTTACACGGGGGGGATGAAGGCAGGAACGAAGGCTGGAGGGAGAGGAAGGTTCAGTTCGGACCGGAGCACGGTCGGGCCGGGAGGGAGCAGCCGCCGCCCCCGTCTTGATCGGTCTCGCACGGCGCGTTCCTTCGCGGCTGGCGTAACTGCCGTTGAAGCCCAAAGCTGCTGTGGTTAAAGCTGCTGCGTGCTGTCCAAGGACTCCATTCGTGCGTCGCGTGCTCTCCCAGGGCTCATCTCCCTCTTGGGGGCGTCCCACCGCGGGTTATATAGGCCACACCCTCAAACCTTTTCAAACCTCCTTGATCGTTCTCTCTACCCCTACCTAAGCCAAACCCCTCATTATTGGTTGGTCGGCAAGGGCTCTCCTGGCTCCACCCTTTGATGACGAGGTGGAGACACGCCTTTCTTCTCCGCCCCGACCGCGTGCTCAATGGAGGCAAATGCAGCCAACCGCCCAATGCAGTTGGCAATAGTGATGCCACAAACCCCATCCAAAGTTACTGGCACTTTGAAGATGCCATGGGGGCGTCGGAGGGACCTATCTTATTTAATTGATGCAACGCAATGAATTAGTGGACCACAGAGCCTTATACTGACATATATTAAGGACATAACTACCGAGGGGAAATCTATGATTTGCTACGTGTGTGCGATGGATTAACTAAGGGCGACCTTTGACCTTGATACTACAGAGGGTGATATTTACAACAAGTTTTACATCAAATTACACACACAATTCCCAAATCCTCAACAATATAGTAGCTGATAGTGAAGCCCAGGACCTCCAAAAAGTGTATCTTTCAAAGGCTAAACATTCAAAGGAATAGTAGAATTTACCTGTCGCTCCTTATAAAGGGAAAAGTGAAATTGTGGACATTTCGTGTACTAAATGACATGCTGCAGGTGGATGACAAGTTGCCTATTTTATCCAGATTGGCAGAGATGGATGCTGCAACAGCCTCCCTGACAGATGGATACAGAACTCTCCTGCACAGAGGGGAGATGTCTGCAAAGTGATGCAATGGATCTTCCAGTGACCAAGACGTGTTATTGATGTCTTTAAGGAACAAGATTGGTCCCGTGATACTACCTTGTGGGACACTAGCCTCTTCAGGTACATCATCAGACAATATTCCATCTAAAGTGGACCACACTTTAAGCCATGTCGAGCGATCACAAGTGTTTGGGATATTTATGGTTACTTTCGGATATAGAATCATCCAGTAATTATGAGCTGTTTGTAGAGGGGTGGGAGGGGGAGGGGGGGGGGGGGAGATTGGGCCTAATTGTTCTTTATCTAAGTACAGCAAACCCTCCTCTAACATGGGGGTTAGGTTCCTGGAAAACTGAGTGTTCGTCAAAACTGTGTTATGCAAGCTTAAAACCTTATGGGATAAATGAGGATGGGGAACTTGGCCTTGGAACATAGCATATGTAAAAGTATTGTCGTGCGTAGCCTCCGGTTAATACCAGAGGCTTATGGATGGACCGAAAACGGCTTTAATTGAGGCGATGGCTAAACGCGAACTCAACTATGGACGTGGGAGGAAGAAGGAAAGTGGAAGCCGTGGCAAAAGCGCGTACCTGGAGCGCGCCGACCGCGGCTTCGATCCTGCGGGGAATTAATGATCTCAAGCGAACACAGGTTTAACAGGGAATGGAAAATAATACAAGGGTTTATTACAAATAAAGGCAAGGACAGGAAAAGCACGTGCCGATAACAAAATGTACTAAATCCTAGTTTGGGATCCCACACACCGACTTCGAATACAGACGAGGGAAAAGAATAACCAAAACAAGCGTTACGCCTAGGTCCCCCGTCTGTGAAGTGATGCGAGTTGACAAAGTGGAAGATGCAAGGCGGCCATCTTGGATTTTGACGTGGCGACCCAATTTTCAATAGCGTTCTCCCTTATGCATAGATACACCCACACACCAGATTAGAAGATAGTAGTTCGTTTATTTTTCAAAATATTTCGCTCACAAGGTTCAGACATATATATGGTGGCGGCCATCTTTGATTTTAACGTGGCGATCCAATTTTCAATAGCGTTCTCCCTTATGCGTAGATACACCCACACACCAGATTAGAAGATAGTAGTTCGTTTATTTTTCAAAATATTTCGCTCACAAGGTTCAGACATATATATGGTGGCGGCCATCTTGGATTTTAATGTGGCGATCTAATTTTCAATAGCGTTCTTCATTATGCCTAGATACACCCACACACCAGATCAGAAGTTGGTACTTCGCTTATTTTTCAACACTCACAAGGTTCAGACATACATGGCGGTGGCCATCTTGGATTTTGACGTGGCGACCCAATTTTCAATAGCGTTCTTCCTTATGCGTAGATACACCCACACACCAGATTAGACGTTAGTAGTTCGTTTATTTTTCAAGATATTTCGCTCAAAATGTTCAGACGTATATATGGTGGTGGCCATCTTGGATTTTGACGTGGCGACCCAATTTTCAATAGCGTTCTTCCTTATGCCTAAATACACCCACACACCAGATTTGAAGTTGGTACTTCACTTATTTTTCTCGATATTCCGCTCACAAGGTTCAGACATACATGGTGGTGGCCATCTTGGATTTTGACGTGGCGACCCAATTTTCAATAGGGTTCTTCCTTATGCCTAGATACACCCACACACCAGATTAGAAGTTGGTACTTCGCTTATTTTTCAAGATATTCCGCTCACAACGTTCAGACATACATGGCGGTGGCCATCTTGTCAGACATACATGGCATACATACATGTTCAGTCAGACATACATGGCGGTGGCCATCTTGGATTTTGACGTGGGTTGCACCCACACACCAAATTCGAATGCGGTCCTTCGCTTACGTATGCATGCACGCACGCACGCACGCACAGACGCACAGACGGACGGACGGACACACGGACGGACACACGGACGGAGGGGAAAACCATAGTCCCCCTTTCACTCCGCGGTGCGATGGGGGACAATAACACGTCCGTTATGTAATTGTGAAAAGGGTATTGGCCTTATCTGGTCTTGTCGTCTTCAATCTCCGCTGCACACCAAGAGGCCCCTCTCTCCAGCACCACAGCACCGCGAAGGAGCGTCCACTCCAGGCTCCTCGTCAACCCCCCCCCCAACCCCCCGAGGTGCGTGCACCGAAGGTCCAATGCAGGGTTACACGAAGCAAGCGAACTCTGCTTGGACTCAACTCAACTCGGGATCGGACTCAACTCGGGCTGCCGGCCGGGACTAAAGCTGCTGAAGCTGTAACTCTCCACTTGACCAGGGACAGGACTGCGAACTGCGCTTTGAGCTAGCACTGCTACTCACAAGCCAACTCACAAGCCAACTCTACCAGGGCCAGGACCATGAATCAAGCTCCTCACTCAACCAGGGACAGGACTCTGCGCGCAGTGTTCGGCGCGCCCTCCTTATCACCTCTGGCGGTGACGTCAGCCTCGGCGCGCTACCAACCAGCGACTTCCACCGAACCTTCCAGCTTCGCGCCTACTCGCACTTGTTGGCTGGAGGTTCACGCCTAGCGCGCTGACCAATCACAGGACCATAGCGTGGTGATAGCTCGTGGCGTGTAGCGTGGTACGCGGGGCCCAGCGGAGATGAAGCTGGCCGCGGTCCACGCGGCGGCACCCCGAGCCGGCCCCCTTGCCTGTTCGTCTTCCAAAGTCATGTCAGGGAAGGGAATTATTTAGTGTTGCAATAACTAGCCTAACTAAGTGTCTAAATGGGTGCATTGCCAAAAGGGACAAAGGTTTGGCTACCAGGTGTGACATATGAATGAATGAATGAATGATCGTTTTAAGGCCATTTTCCCCGCTAGAGCGGGGGTTAGCCTTGCGGGCCCCATGACAATCATGGTTCCCTGTTTGAGGCAATGTTTTTATGGCCGGATGCCCTTCCTGACGCCAACCCTTGGTCACGCTCTTCGATGCGCAGGGATACGGTGTACCTATTCTAAATCGGGGTACACACCGTGATCATTCATCCCAGCAAGCTGGTACTCAATTTGCCGACCTCGGAAGGATGACAGGCTGAGTCAACCTCCTGGCATTAATTCAGCGATCGACTGGGATTCGAACACAGGATCCTTGGATCCCAAGCCGGCACCCTAACCGCTAAACCAACACCAGGCTACAGGGGCTTTATCTTTTAATCCGTATACTACCTATCAATCGAACATCCTGGTATGTTCACAGGTATACATCTTAACCCGACAAACCGGACTAAACATGAAACTTATTACAGGTCAGATTCCTTACTGCGACAGACGAAGCCCGTTACCTATTCAGATCTATCTGGCTCTACATATTGCTACCCTCCCGACATCAGTATTTTATGATTTTTTTTTTTGTTCTTAAAAACATCAGAGAGAAAATAATAATAATAATAATAATTATATATATATATATATATATATATATATATATATATATGTATATATGTATATATATATATATATATATATATATATATATATATATATATATATATTGTTGCGGATATGAGGACTGTATATTTTTTTATGGTTGTGGTAAAAGGTTGTTGTAAAAGGTTGTTGTAAAATATCACCCCTCCTCCCTCCGTTTGTGGTTGTATAAAGATCAAAAGGGCGTTCCATAATTAGTCCACAAGCATACACGTCAGCCAATCATAGAATATCCATGTTCGATAGTTATATCCTTATTATGTGTATTAGTGTAAGGCTGTGTCTTCCATTAATTGAAATACTCCATTGCACCAGTGAAAGAGAATAGATCCCCTTTCCTTCCCATCCCCAAAATCTCCCTTTCCTTCCCATCCCCAAAACCTCCATTTCCATATTACATCCCCTCTCGTCACTGCTGAGCCCTCGATTCCCAATCACCTCCCCTCCAATAACCGCCATTGACCATGTGCTTTGAGTCGGAGAAGAAAGGCGTGTCTCCACCTCGTCAGAGGGGAGGAGGGGCGCGCCCACCCGTCGTCATCCAGGGCGGAGCCCGAGGGTCGCGCGACCAACCAGGGCCGAGGTGAGCACCCCGATGGGCGTGTCCAAAACGCCGGGGGCGTAATCGCTGGAGGCGCTATAAAAGGCGAAAAACGGAAGTGGTCACGAGGAGTTGGTCAGGGATGCACAAGGAGTTGGTCGCAAGGAGTTGGTCGGAGATGCACTTTGAGTTGGTCGCAAGGAGTTGGTCAGGGATGCACAAGGAGTTGGTCGCAAGGAGTTGGTCTGAGTTGGTCTGAGTCGGTTGCGTTGGTAAGGAGTCGGTGGTCAGTTGGTTGCGGTGCGGAGTCGGTGGTGAGGAGTGAGAGAAACAAGAAAGAGTTGAGGGTTTGGACCAGACAAGTCCTGGGAACGCAGCGGACGGAGGCCGCAGCAGCAAGAGCACCCAACAGCAAAAGGGGGCCTGAACGGCGGTTTGGAGCAGGGCCGAAGAGGAACGGTGGCTACTAAACGCGCCGGTGGTGCTGCGGGACCCCCTTGGACCTCCCTCTCCCTCCAACCATCCACCTCCTGCCTTTCCACCCTTCTTGTATACGTGAGTTTGTTTTGTTTGTTCTGTCCCTGGGTATTTAATTAAGTCTGTAGGTAAGCTAAAATTTGCACTGTCACCTGCGTCTTATGTGTTGTAAATAAACTTGATTGTTCCTTTTTGCTTGTGTAAATAGTCAATAAATTCAGTCGTATTTCCAAACCTTTCTTGGCCTTCGTTTTCCTCTTTACATTGCGTCGTTTTTGTCTTTTCCCTCATTGAGCAGCTGTGGTGCGATACGGCCAAAGTCCTGGGTGAATCGGGTGAGCCAGGGATCCTGTTAGGTCGCGGCAATACCAAACCGCTCGGTAACTAACATCTTAATCCGCGATCTGTAACAATTGGTGTCTGGGAGTGGGATTCGAGGCCCGAACCAAATTTTTAAAACGAATAGAGAAAAAAAAAAAATTTTTGGTCAAAATTACGAGCTGCCGAAATTTGTTTTGTTTAAAGCAAAACCCGAATTTTGAAATCGCGCCATGGCTGGGCAAGGCGACGGGATGCCGGTGGGAGAGCTAGAAGAGGGGTTAGGAGTAACCCAGGATCAAATGGAGGGGAGCAATGAGGAGGCGGTTGAGGGAGTATCAGACGCACAAAATGGCGCGCTCGCGCACGTGGTTGAAGAGTCCCAAAATAGCGGCGCCGCGGAGGGCGAGCCCGCGGTGGCGGCTGGGGACGCTGGGCAAACCGGGTTTGACCTCAGATTATTCTTGACCCAACTGAATGCAAAAATGGATAGTATGGGGGGCCAAATGGGGGCAATGAGGGACGAAGCGAGGGGTACCAATGCCCAAATTGGGGAGTTAGACAAGAAATTTGGGAAGTTAGACAAAAATTTTGAGGGGTAGACAACGGGATAAAAGAGGTGAAAAATGGGTTAATGGGGTTAGAAAATAGGATGGAAAGCAAATTGCGGGGAATAGGGGAACAATCTGCCAGGGAAATCAAACGAATGGGAAACCAGATAGAGGAGGTGCAAATCGGGTTAGAAAGTAAACTGGATGCTCAGAGGGATGAATTGGGACAGATGAGGGTGGCATCTACAAAAGAGATGGGGGAGATGAAAGAGGAGATACGACGAGGTGTGGGTGAGGAGGTTTCGGGGCTACGCGAGGAGGTAAAGCGAGGTGAAAAGCGTATAGAGAAAGAGGTGAGAAATAATATGGCTAAGTTACAAGGGGGAATAGAAGATCTGACGGAGGAGGTGGAACAGCTGACGGAGGGACAAACGAAGTTAGTGGAGCAGGTTCAAAGGAACACTGCAGTACTCGGAGGGTTAAAGGCGACACAAAAAGAAATTAAAAATGACTTGATAGCGACACAGAGGCAATGTCAGATGGTACGTGAGGAACTGACAATGAGGGTGGACGAGGTGACAGAGATAATGGAGACAAAGGACCGGCAGGTGAGGATGCACATAGAGACGGTCACGGTAGCCCTAGAGGACGAACTTGAGGGGACGCACCGAGAAATAAAAGAGGTTAAACAAAAACTAGAGGAAGTGGAAGAAGAGGTGAGTGAAATTAAGAAGAGACAGACAGAAACTAAGAGAGAAATCCAGGAGGAGGTAATGGAATATGTGCAAGGTCGGTGCTCAACTCATAATGTGATGCTCACTTAACCAAATAAAGAGTTTGCAGGTGGCAAAGGAGGTGCGGAGACGAAGTACGGAGGTGAGTGGCAATGTATATGATATGAGGAAAGCTTCAGTCGGCTTGGGGATTGGTTTGGATCCGGGTGTTCGTGAGAGGCCGTTGGTGAAGTGTGTGACAGGTCAGGTGTGTGAAAAAAGAGGTGTGCGAGAATGTCCGACCATGGGGTGTGTGAGGAAAAAGTGCACGCCGAGGAGTGAGTGTGCCGTCAAGAGTGAGTTGGTCGAAGCGCGTGTGCGAGGGGGTACATGGAAGCGCGGTGTGAGTGTTACGGAGGAAGTAACGAGAGAGTGTACACCTGTGGTGAGTGTTACAGAGGATGTAATGAGAGAGTGTACGCCTGTGGTGAGTGTTACAGAGGATGTAACGAGAGAGTGTACACCTGTGGTGAGTGTTACAGAGGATGTAACGAGAGAGTGTACACCTGTGGTGAGTGTTACAGAGGATGTAACGGGAGGGTGTGCGCGAGAAAGGTGTGTAACGGACGGGTGCATGAGGAAAGAGTGTGCTGTCGAGAGTAAGGGTGAGTGCGCGGTCAAGAATGGAGGTAAGAGTAGTGAGAGTGAAACGGAGCGTGAGTTGGTTATGACAGGTGAGCGAGGATGTACACCTGGAATGGAAGGATGCACACCTGGAATGGTAGAGCGTGTGTGGGAAGGCACATTTGAGTTGGTAGTGAGGCACGTGGTTGGGTGTGCGAATGAGAGCACACCTGTGATTGTCACAGAGGAAGTGACCGAGGAGGGGGCGCGGAGAGGTGTGTTGGTGAGGTGTGCGACCAACGAATGTGTGCCAAAGTGTTCGGTGGTCGGGTGTGTGACCAAGTCGGCGAGCGGAATGAGTGTACCGAAGTGTGTAAGGAAAGGTACGAGGAGAATGGGAACAGCTGCATGTATGAGCAAGAAAGGGGTAGCGTATGCATGTAAGCGTCCAGGTGAAGCGTCGACGGTAACCAGGCTAGAGGTTAGAACGACTTATAGCCGAATCAGGCCCTCGGTGCGCGTCGGGCAGCTTCGCGTGCCGCGAGGATCAGCGGGGATCCGAACCACGGCGGTTTCGAAAGAACCGCCGTACGCGAGCCACGCTGTGCCTCGCTTGGAACGGCCGCGGCCGGGCTCCACTAGGCGGAGCGGGCAGCTGGATAGGAAGGGTCGTTATGGCGACCACGTTTTGTTGAGACGTGCCGGCAGGTCGAGATCGGGACATTGGATGGCTCCACGCCGAGGTGGTGCGTGGGATCTCGGCCCGGGTAAGCCCCCGCCCCTGCCCCGAATGCGGGACGCATCCAGCCGCCGGCACAAAAGAATCCGCGTTCATTGCTCGGCTGTACGAAGCCGGGCTGTAGATGTGAATTGGCGCACCGAGAGGATGTAATAAGTAGACGGGTGATGGTGATAGTGATAGTGATTTAAAACGAAATTTAGAAAAGTGAATAGAATTGGCAGTAAATGGAAAATTTTTGAATTGGTTGGAATCTGGACGAACAAAATTGATAGTGAGAGACCCCCGATGTGGTGGGATGGCAAATCCACCATCCCTCACAGAAGTGGGGCAAAGGAGCAATAGCTTATGGGGTGTATGGCAGTGAAAACTAGCCCGGGTGGGTTAGGATATTGGTAGGGATCTAGCGAAGATGACATTAGGTAACGTTAAGGTTAGTTAGTGACTGATACCTGTAGTGGGGACGCAGGTAGACTAGTGTGAATGATAATGACGTGGGAGCGCAATAGTTTAAAGGGACGACTGGGAAGCGCAAGTTTCAGAGGGGAGTAGTTAGCTGAGATGATGCCGTGTGTGTGAGGATTGAACAGGTGTGATTGCACAGGTGTGCAACTGAACAGGTGTGTGGAGCAGTGTATGAGGGAGTAGTGGTGATGTGTGTTGTGTTGACCAACTGGTCCAGGAAGAAAGGAGGGTGCAGGTGGCACCAGGTGTGAGGGCACAGGTGTGCAACAACAGGTGTATGTGGCTGTGTGGAATAAATGGTAGTGTGAAATATCTGGAGTATTGGAATGGATGGTCGTGGAGTGAGTATGGTGGAAATTGTGGAGTGGAGTGGATGGTGCGAAGGTGTGAATGGGGGAAGAGTGGACCCCCATCACGGATACCCGGGGCGGGTAGTGCAAGTGTTAGGTAGAGGGTATAGGTAAATTGTGGTTGGATATTGGCATCTGTGGTGCGAGGTGAAAGAATGGTATTTGGATGGGTGCATTAGTGTCGTGGAAATGGCTGGGCGTGTAGCCTGTTAGTGTGTGTAGTTGGTTGGGCGCTCCACCACTGTGAGGATGTCGGCCAGGTGAGGCCGCAGGTGGGCTCTGGGAGCCGGTAGTAGTTGTTGTGGATGGGGCCTGAGGATCCGGAGGACGGACCCGGGTAGCCCAGTGCCAGAGGGCACCATGGGGTGACAGAGCCAGGAGAGGGGCTGTCCCCAGTTAGTTAGGTTAGGGTGAGGAGCTAGGTAAGCTCGGGTGGCAACTACAGTGGTGGAGGTGTGCAGGTGGGTAGACCTGCTGGGAGAGTTACACGTCGCAGCCCAGAAATTGTGCGAGGGCACCGGGAGATGAATCGGGGGAGTGAGACCCCAAATTGAGAAGCACCACAGTTTGGGCAATGGGAATTGGTTATTAGAACCCATAGTGTAAGTTGGCCAATGGATTGGCAGGGAAAGACCCCGGGTAGTGTAAAGTGTGTTAAAGTCATTTAGAAAATAGTTACGATGAAGGATCTCCTCGCACCATCTGCATCCACTCACCTGAGGTGACAGGTACTCCACACCTTGCCATGTTTTGATTATTATTTATGATGCAAATGTTTGGATTGTGAGACGCATCATGACGTGGGTGTGACATTGTGCGTAATTCCATCTCTCCCTCCTTATGAGGATTGATGATGAATTGGTGATGGCAAATTTTGAAGTAGAGGGATTGTAGAGACGAATTTGGTATAGGGGAAATATGGGGAAGACGTGACAGTAGTGACGAATTTGTAAATGTGTAGATTTTTGTACATATGGGGTAAGGGCAAGGGTAGGGTAGGTGACAGGGGGGTGACGTACGGTAGGGACGAGCTTTCTCACTTCGCCCTCCGTACGCATTTCGCCTTGCATTGCCTTATTGATGTGTACCCTTGTGACCTTACCCCTCGCTCAATTGTCTTTCCCCTTTTGTCTCCCACATGACCTGTGCGCCGTTGGGCGCCGAGGGGAGCGTGCGTGGGTCAGCCATTGTGCGCCCGAAATTCCCAGAACCAGCTGTCTGCATCGATGCACCACATTATGGACCACATGCCTGTGGCCGAGCACCACTTATGGACCCCATGGGTTGGGGCATGGCCCCTCTGCTGGAACCGGCCATGAGGGCCCGAAATCTTGCTGGCGGACCTTGGCCACAGGGCACCGATGCCCCACAGGTGAACCACACATAGTCGGCCCTGTGGGCCATAAATAAAATCAAATAAAAAAAGGACACATTGGGCACACTTTATTGAAAATAGGCCGCCAGTAAGCAAAGCAAAATGAAAATGACAACATCTGGAAGACAATTAATAATCACCAGCAGAGGGAGCCGAAGAGCAAGAGACACCTGCAGGGTTAGGGGTTGTTGAATTTATTTTATTGTTGAACATTGATGAACAATGGTGACTGCACCGATTGGTGCTTGGGCTTGTATTGGTGCGTTTTTGGGTGCGTTCATGGTGCGTCGATGCAGAGCAGACTGTCTCCCCCCCCAGAAAGAACAATCACAGGTCCTGGGTTAGTTTTGTAAATAAAAATAGCGTCATTGTAAATAATGCTTCCCACCGTCAGTGTATAGTTTGAAGACCATTCCGCAATTCGGTTAACTGTGGGCGTAAGTCTGTTAGGCAGGGTGCAATGGAGCAGCGGGACACATTTATTTATGTCGCACTCAGGGTCAGGTTAAAAGTAGAGGGAACTACACCTACGTGTCACACTAAAAGTAAAAGTTGTAGGCCCGGGACGTGCCTAAGAGGAGGAGGGTGCAGTGTTGCGGATATGAGGACTGTATATTTTTTTATGGTTGTGGTAAAATGTTGTTGTAAAAGGTTGTTGTAAAATATCACCCCTCCTCCCTCCGTTTGTGGTTGTATAAAGATCAAAAGGGCGTTCCATAATTAGTCCACAAGCATACACGTCAGCCAATCATAGAATATCCATGTTCGATAGTTATATCCTTATTATGTGTATTAGTGTAAGGCTGTGTCTTCCATTAATTGAAATACTCCATTGCACCAGTGAAAGAGAATAGATCCCCTTTCCTTCCCATCCCCAAAACCTCCATTTCCATATTACATCCCCTCTCGTCACTGCTGAGCCCTCGATTCCCAATCACCTCCCCTCCAATAACCGCCATTGACCATGTGCTTTGAGTCGGAGAAGAAAGGCGTGTCTCCACCTCGTCAGAGGGGAGGAGGGGCGCGCCCACCCGTCGTCATCCAGGGCGGAGCCCGAGGGTCGCGCGACCAACCAGGGCCGAGGTGAGCACCCCGATGGGCGTGTCCAAAACGCCGGGGGCGTAATCGCTGGAGGCGCTATAAAAGGCGCAAAACGGAAGTGGTCACGAGGAGTTGGTCAGGGATGCACAAGGAGTTGGTCGGCAAGGAGTTGGTCGGAGATGCACTTTGAGTTGGTCGCAAGGAGTTGGTCAGGGATGCACGAGGAGTTGGTCAGGGATGCACAAGGAGTTGGTCGCAAGGAGTTGGTCTGAGTTGGTCTGAGTCGGTTGCGTTGGTAAGGAGTCGGTGGTCAGTTGGTTGCGGTGCGGAGTCGGTGGTGAGGAGTGAGAGAAACAAGAAAGAGTTGAGGGTTTGGACCAGACAAGTCCTGGGAACGCAGCGGACGGAGGCCGCAGCAGCAAGAGCACCCAACAGCAAAAGGGGGCCTGAACGGCGGTTTGGAGCAGGGCCGAAGAGGAACGGCGGCTACTAAACGCGCCGGTGGTGCTGCGGGACCCCCTTGGACCTCCCTCTCCCTCCAACCATCCACCTCCTGCCTTTCCACCCTTCTTGTATACGTGAGTTTGTTTTGTTTGTTCTGTCCCTGGGTATTTAATTAAGTCTGTAGGTAAGCTAAAATTTGCACTGTGTCACCTGCGTCTTATGTGTTGTAAATAAACTTGATTGTTCCTTTTTGCTTGTGTAAATAGTCAATAAATTCAGTCGTATTTCCAAACCTTTCTTGGCCTTCGTTTTCCTCTTTACATTGCGTCGTTTTTGTCTTTTCCCTCATTGAGCAGCTGTGGTGCGATACGGCCAAAGTCCTGGGTGAATCGGGTGAGCCAGGGATCCTGTTAGGTCGCGGCAATACCAAACCGCTCGGTAACTAACATCTTAATCCGCGATCTGTAACAATATATATATATATATATATATATATATATATATATATATATATATATATATATATATATAGTTGGCAGTACACAAATATATATATTGTTGTGGATATGAGAATGGTTTTTTTTTTTTGTTGTTGTAGTGTAAATTGTTGTAAAATATCGCCCTTCTTACTCCAGTGTTGTATAAAGGTCAAAGGGCGTTCCCGTAGTTAGTTCCATAAAGCATACATGAAGGACACCATAATATCCCTGTTCAGTAGTTTATTTCCTTATTATGTGTATTAGGGTAAGGCCTTGTCTTCCATTAAGATGACACTCCATTGCACCAGGTGAAATAAGAGTAGATTCCGTTCACATTCCCTTATAGTAAATTGCCAACTACATTCCCTCCAAGCCTCAATTGCCAACTGCACTGGGCAGTTTGTCAGGTTTGCTACAGCTGTGGGTTGTTGATTTCACCCCAAGACTCCATTAGCCACGAGGTGATCTCGGAGCCGAAGGTGGGAGGAGTCGGCCCAGCGCCGGGAACAAGGCGTGGCCTTGCCAACGCCTCCTCTAAGGGCGGGGTCGGGAGGTCGCGCGACCAACCAGGGCCGAGGTGAGCTCACCGATGGGCGTGTCCTGGACACCAGCGGCTTGATCGCCTGAGGCGCTATAAAGAGCGCGCGGAAGCCTTTGAAGGGAGACGTGCAAAGAGAGGTGCGTCAGAGAGTTGGCAGTACACAAGCAGAGCAGAGAGGAGGGAGAAGGAGTTCTGAGAGCAAGCATAGGGAGAAGGAGTTCTGAGAGCAAGCATTGAGAGAAGGAGTTCTGAGAGCAAGCATTGAGAGAGTGTCCTGAGAGCAAGCAAGAGGAGTACCACGAGCAGTACCAGCAGCTTTAAACTCCACCAAGCAGCGTTGGCTCCACCAGGCAGCTTTAACGCGACCGGCAGAGCTCGTCCCGCGGCAGCTCGCACGACCGCAGCTTGGGCGTTGACGGCGGTGCCGACCGTGGCAGCGGAGGTACGGAGCTGCCGCTCCCGGCCCGACCGTGACCCAGTTCCAGTGGACCTTCCTCTCCCTCCAGCCATCCACCTCCTGCCATTCCTATCATCATTCCCCGCGTGAGTCTGTCTTTGTTTGTTCTGTCCCTGGGTATTAATTAAGCCTGTATAGTTAAGCTAAGTTTCGCTGTGTCGCCTTGCCTCTTCTGTAAATTATTTTATTATCCTTCCTTCTCCTTGGTTATTTTGGTCTTGTAAAGAGTAAATAAATTATATTTGTATTCCTTACCTGCTGTCTTTCTTCTTCTTCACAGCCTTCGCTTTAGTCTTTTCCCCATTAAATATCTGTGGCGCGATTCGGCCAACGTTCAGGAATCGGGTTAGTCGGGGTAACTGTTAGGGCCGCGGTGCCATCCGCTCGGCAAACCAACATCTTATCCGCGGTCCGTAACAATTGGTGTCAGGAGTGGGATTGGACCAGAAGCGCGCTTAACGCGCTCAAAATTACGAGGTGCTGAAATTTGTTTAAAAAAAAAAAACCAAAAAAAAAAAACCCGAACTTTGAAGTCGTGCCATGGATAGTCAAGGCGACGGGATGTGGGGTAGAATCGACCCAGGCCCTCGGGGAAATGTATGTGGAGGAAAGGGAGGAGGAGAAAAATGGCAATGTGGTAGAGGAGGTTTCAGGCGCGCAAAATGGCGCTCTCGCGCACGTGGTTACGGCGGCGCCAAATGTCGCCGCGGCCGCGACCGTAGCAGCGCCGCCGATGGACTGGGGCCTATTCATGCTGCAAATGCGGGCACTCATGGAAGAGAACAGGGGGCTGGGAGACCAATTTGGGGCAATGGGGGACGAAGCGAGGGCTGATAGTGAGCGATTGAGGGACGAAGCGAGGGCTGATAGTGAAAAAATGGAAAACAGAATGATGGGGGCATTGAGGGACGAAGCAAGGGGTACCAGTGAACGTTTAGGCAATAAATTTGAGGGGTTAGACAACGGGATAAAAGAGGTGAAAAATGGGTTAACGGGGCTAGAAGAGAGGATGGAAGGCAAATTGCGGGAGATAGGGGAGCAATCCGCCCGGGAAATCAAATGGATGGGGAACCAGATAGAGGAGGTGAAAATCGGGTTAGAAGGTAAATTGGATGCTCAGAGGGATGAATTGGGGCAGATGAGATGGGCATCTACAAAAGAGATGGAGGAGATGAAGGAGATGAAGGAGGAGATACGACGAGGTGTAAGCGAGGAGGTCTCGGGGGTACGCGAGGAGGTAAAGCGAGGTGAGAAGCGTATGGAGAAAGAGGTGAGGAATAATATGGCTAGGTTACAGGGGGGCATAGAGGACCTGACGCAGGAGGTGGAACAGCTGACGGTGGGACAGACGGAGTTAGTGGAGCAGGTACAAAGGAACACTGCGGTACTAGGAGGGTTAAAAGCGACACAAAGAGACATCAAGGACGACTTGATAGCGACGAAGAGGCAATGTTAGATGGTACGTGAGGGACTGACAACGAGGTTGGACGAGGTGACGGAGGTGATGGAGACGAAGGACCGGGAGGTGAGGACTCACATAGAAACGGTCAAAGTAGCTTTAGAGGCCGAAATTGAGGAGACGCACCGGGAAATGAAGGAGGTAAAGGAAAAATTAGAGGAGGTGGAAGAAGGGGTGAGTGAAATTAAGAAGAGACGGAGGGAAACTAAAAAGGAGATAAAGGAGGAAGTAATGGAATTGGTACAAGGTCTGTGCTCGAATCATGATGATGTGCTCGCTAACCAAATAAAGAGTTTGCAGGTGGTGAAGGAGGTGCGGAGACAAGGTGCCAAGGTGAGTGGCGATATAATCGGAAATGTATATGATGTGAGGAGAGCTTCAATCGGCTTGGGGGTTTGTGTGGACCCGGGTGTTCGTGAGAGGCCGTTGGTGAAGTGTGCGACAGGTACGGTGTGCGAAAGAGGAGGTGTGCGAGAATGTCCGACTCTGGGGTGTGTGAGGAAAAAGTGCGCGCCGAGGAGTGAGTGTGCTGTCTAGAGTGAGTTAGTCGTAGCGCGTGTGCGAGGAGGCACATGGAAGCGCGGGGTGGTGAGTGTTACGGAGAGTGTAACTGGAGAGTGTGCGCAAGAGGATGCACGAGAAAGGTGTGTAACAGAGGAGTGCATGAGGAAAGAGTGCGCTGTAGAGAGTGGTGGTGAAAGTGGTAAGTGACACGGAGCGTGAGTTGGTTGTGGCAGGTGAGAGAGGATGTACACCTGGAATGGAAGGATGCACACCTGGAATGGTAGAGCGTGTATGGGAATGCACGCTGGAATTGGTAGTGAGGCACGTGGTTGGGTGTGCAAGTGAGAGCACACCTGTGGTTGTCACAGAGGAGGTGACCGAGGAGGGGGCGCGAAGAGGTGTGTTGGTGAGTTGTGCGAACGACGAGTGTGTGCAAAGGTGTGCGGTGGTCAGGTGTGTGACCAAGTCTGTGAGCGGAATGAGTGTACCTGGGTGTGTAAGAGAAGGTGCAATGACAAATAGCATGAAGACAGCTGAATGTGTGAGCAAGGAAGGGCTGCGGGGTGTGAGCATGCAAGTGGAGCATCGACGGTGACCGGGTTAGCGGTTAGAGCGACGTATAGCCGAATCGGGCCTTCGGTGCGAACCGGGCAGCTTTGCGTGCCGCGGTGAGCCACGGCGGTTTCGAAAGAACCGCCGTGCGAGATCCACGCCGGGCCGCGCTTTGAACGGCCGCGTCCGTGCTCCACTAAGCGGAGCGGGCAGCCCGATAGGAAGGGTCGTCATGGCGACCCCTTTTTGTTGAGGCGTTCCGGCAGGTCGAGATCGGGCCATTGGACGGCTCTGTGCCGAGATGGTGCGTGGGATCTCGGCCCGGGTAAGCGTCCTTCCCTGCAACGAATGCCGGACGTATCCAACCGCCGGCACCAAGCAACCCGCATTCATTGCTCGGCTTTGCGAAGCCGAGCTTTGGAGATGAATTGGCGCACCGAGAGGCACTAGTGAGTAGACTGATGACGAGGATAGTGTTTTGGCCCCGAAATTAGAAAAACAAAATTTGATGATTGGCAAAGGATTGGCAGAGTGATGATTGGCAGAGGATTGGCAGTGATTGGCAAATTTTTGATTGGTTGAAATTTGGTGTGCAAAATTGGTAGTGGAAGATACCCGATGTGATGGGATGGCAACTCTGCCATCTCTCACACCACGGGGGCAAAGGAGCACTAGATTTATGGGGTTGGCAGTGAAAACTAGCCCGGGAGGGTTAGGATATAGTGTGTAGGGATCTAGAAAAGATTGACAATAGGTAACGTTAAGATTAGGTAGTGACAATGATACCTGTAGTGGGGACGCAGGTAGATTAGTGTGGATGATAATGACGTGGTATGTGCTTAGTTTAAAGGGAAGACGGGGAGCACTAATTTAGCAGGGCAACAGGTAGATTAGATGATGCCGTGTGTAAGGAACAGGTGTGATTGCACAGGTGTGCAACTGAACAGGTGTGTGGAGCAGTGTTTGAGTGAGAGAAGGTGATTGTGCGTTGTGTTGACCAAATGGTCCAGGGAGGAAGGAGGGTGCAGGTGGCACCAGGTGTGATTGCACAGGTGTGCAACGACAGGTGTATGGAGAATGATTGTGTGGAAGACATGGAGTGTGGAATATATAGAGTATTGGAATGGATGGTCGTGGAGTGAGTATGGTGGAAACTGTGGAGTGGAGTGGATGGTGCGAAGGTGTGGATGGGGGAAAGGAGGATGGACCCCATCACGAATACCCGGGGAGGGTAGTTTAAGTGTTAGGTAGAGGGTACAGGTAAATTGTGGTTGGATATTGGCATCTGTGGTGCGTGGTGGAAGAATGGTGATTGAATGGGTGCATTAGTGACGTGGAAATGGCTGGGCGTGTAGCCTGTTAGTGTGTGTAGTTGGTTTGGGCACTCCACCACTGTGAGGATGTCGGCCAGATGAGGTCGCAGGTGGGCTCTGGGAGCCGGTAGAGTTGTTGTGGATGGGGCCCGAGGATCCGGAGGACGGACCCGGGTAGCCCAGTGCCAGAGGGCACCAAGGAGTGACAGAGCCAGGAGGGGCCTTCCCCAGTTAGTTAGGTTAGGGTGAGGAGCTAGGTAAGCTCGGGTGGCAACTGCAGTAGTGGAGGTGTGCAGGTGGGTAGGCCTGCTGGGAGAGCTACACGCCCCAGTCCTGAAATTGTGCAAGGGCACAGGGAGTTGCATCGGGGGAGTGAGACCCCAAATTGAGAAGCACCACAGTTTGGTCAATGGGAATTGGTTTTTAGAACCCATAGTGTAAGTTGGCCAATGGATTGGCAGGGAAAGACCCCGGGTAGTGTAAAGTGCGTTAATGTCATTTAGAGGATAGTTAGGATTAGGAATCTCCTCGCACCATCTACATCCACTCACCTGGGATGACGTACCTCCACACCATGCCAGGTTGTTTTTATTATTTTTATGATGCAAATGTTTGGAATGTGAGACGCATCATGACGTGGGTGTGACATTGTGCTGATGTTCCATCTCTCCCTCCTTATGAGGATTGATGATGAATTGGGTGATGGCAAATTTTGGATAGTGGGATTGGGAAGACGAATTTGGTGTGGGGGAAATATGGGGAAGACGTGACATTAGCGACGGATTTGTAAATGTGTAGATTGTTGTAAATATGGGGTAAGGGCAAGGGTAGAGTAGGTGACAGGGGGGGTGACGTACGGTAGGGACGAGCTTTCTCACTTCGCTCTCAGTACGCACTTCGCCTTGCATTGCCTTGATTGATGTGTACCCTTGTGACCTTACCCCTCGCTCATCTGTCTTTTCCCCCTTTTGTCTCCCACATGAGGACCTGTGCGCCACTGGGCGCCGAGGGGAGCGTGCGTGAGTCGGCCATTGTGCGCCCGAACCTCTCGCAACCACAGCTGTCTGCATCGATGCACCACATTATGGACCACATGTCTGTGGCTGAGCACCACTTATGGACCCCGTGGGTTGGGGCATGGCCCCTCTGCTGGCACCGGCCATGAAGGCCCGAGATCTTGCTGGCGGACCTTGGCCACAGGGCACCGATGCCCCACAGGTGAACCACACTAGTCGGCCCTGTGGGCCATAAATAAAATAAAAATGGACACGTTTTGTGCAAGTTTTATTGCAAATAGGCCGCCAGCAAAGAAAATGACAACATCTGGAAGAAAGGAAATAGCCAGCAGAGGGAGCCGAAGAGCAAGAGACCACCAGCAGGTTTAGGGGTTGTTGTTTTTATTTTGATGAACAGTGATGACTGAGCACCGATTGGTGCTTGAGGGTGTGTTGGTGCGTTTTGGGTGCTTTCATGGTGCGTCGATGCAAAGCATAGTGTCTCCCCCCCCCCCCCCCCCCCCCCAGAAAGAACAATCACAGGTCCTGGGTTAGTTTTGTAAATAAAGTAACGTCATTGTAAATAATGCTCCCCACCGTCAATGTATAGTTTGAAGACCATTCCGCAATTCGGTTAGCCGTGAGCGTGAATCTGTTAGGCAGGGTGCAATGGAGCAGCGGGACATATTTATTTATGTTTTAAAACTGTCGCACTCAGGATCAGGTTAAATGTAGAGGGAACTACACCTACGTGCCACACTAAAAGTTAAAGTTATAGGCCCGGGACGTGCCTAAGAGGAGGGGAGGGTGCAGTGTTGTGGATATGAGAATGGTTTTTTTTTTTTGTTGTGTAAATTGTTGTAAAATATCGCCCTCCTTACTCCAGTGTTGTATAAAGGTCAAAGGGCATTCCCGTAGTTAGTTCCATAAAGCATACATGAAGGACACCATAATATCCCTGTTCATTAGTTTATTTCCTTATTATGTGTATTAGGGTAAGGCCTTGTCTTCCATTAAGATGACACTCCATTGCACCAGGTGAAATAAGAGTAGATTCCGTTCACATTCCCTTATAGTCAATTGCCAACTACATCCCCTCCAAGCCTCAATTGCCAACTGCACTGGGCAGTTTGTCAGGTTTGCTACAGCTGTGGGTTGTTGATTTCACCCCAAGACTCCATTAGCCACGAGGTGATCTCGGAGCCGAAGGTGGGAGGAGTCGGCCCAGCGTCGGGAACAAGGCGTGGCCTCGCCAACGCCTCCTCTAAGGGCGGGGTCGGGAGGTCACGCGCCCAACCAGGGCCGAGGTGAGCTCACCGATGGGCGTGTCCTGAACACCAGCGGCTTGATCGCCTGAGGCGCTATAAAGAGCGCGCGGAAACCTTTGAAGGGAGACGTGCAAAGAGAGGTGCGTCAGAGAGTTGGCAGTACACAAGCAGCGCAGAGCAGAGAGGAGGGAGAAGGAGTTCTGAGAGCAAGCATAGGGAGAAGGAGTTCTGAGAGCAAGCATTGAGAGAAGGAGTTCTGAGAGCAAGCATTGAGAGAGAGTCCTGAGAGCAAGCAAGAGGAGTACCACGAGCAGTACCAGCAGCTTTAAACTCCACCAAGCAGCGTTGGCTCCACCAGGCAGCTTTAACTCGACCGGCGGAGCTCGTCCCGCGGCAGCTCGCACGACCGCAGCTTGGGCGTTGACGGCGGTGCCGACCGTGGCCGCGGAGGAACGGAGCTGCCGCTCCCGGCCCGACCATGACCCAGTTCCAGTGGACCTTCCTCTCCCTCCAGCCATCCACCTCCTGCCATTCCTATCATCATTCCCCGCGTGAGTCTGTCTTTGTTTGTTCTGTCCCTGGGTATTAATTAAGCCTGTCTAGTTAAGCTAAGTTTCGCTGTGTCGCCTTGCCTCTTCTGTAAATTATTTTATTATCCTTCCTTCTCCTTGGTTATTTTGGTCTTGTAAATAGTAAATAAATTATATTTGTATTCCTTACTCGTTGTCTTTCTTCTTCTTCACATCCTTCGCTTTAGTCTTTTCCCCATTGAATATCTGTGGCGCGATTCGGCCAACGTTCAGGAATCGGGTTAGTCAGGGTAACTGTTAGGGCTGCGGTGCCATCCGCTCGGCAAACCAACATCTTATCCGCGGTCCGTAACAATATATATATATATATATATATATATATATATATATATATATATATATATATATATATATGTATATATATATATATACATATATATATATATATATATGTATATATATATATATATATATATGTATATATATATATATATATATATATGTATATATATATATATATATATATATATATATATATATATATATATATATATATATATTTGTAGTGTGTGTGGTTAATTTTTTGAGGCTGGGGTAACATCATCGCCAGTGGACAGGCCACTGCACGAAAGGTTTACATTGAAAGTCGCAGGGCATTTCCACAACAAAGAAGTGTAAGACAACCCTTTGGTAGTTATATGTGCGTGGACAACCCTTAAAATACCTGAACCCGTGTGCTGTCTTCTCTTTGTAGACGTACGTCCTGTGACCCATTTTCTTGTAGAAAAGACCCGTTTTGTTCGCATTGAACTCATGTTCAGGGGCTTAGCCTTTTCTGTTAACTACAGAAAGTCAGGTTTGAACATATGATGTGAATGGTGGTGTACAATTGGTGTAGAATTCATTCACATGCTACTCATGGCCGACCGATGCAACACTCATCCCGCCACGCAATTTGTCCAAAATCACGATTTTGTTTTGCTAATGTCATAACCTCATGCGATTTATTTACTCCACTACCACTTGGAGAGGCTTGACCTTGTGGTGCAATACTGTATTTAAGGGTACAGTATGCAGCTAAATAATGTTGAGCTGAAGAAATCTCCTGGACACAAGCTCACTCGACTGCCGACTGAAAGAGCGTGGGTGGGAGAATATGGCGGGAGATGTCACCTCCGTGCATAACGTGGTCACAGTGCCACATTCAGACCTGCGGATAATCTCGTTTTATGTGCGTTCAGGAAATAAGCAGCGCATTTATTCCCACATGTAAAAATTAATCCTTGTTGTGAAATCCCGCATTGGACGAGGGTTTACTGTATATGTACATTGGAAAGTCGAATGAAAGAGGGAGAAAGCATTGAAGAAAAACCAATCTGTTGCTCGGCTCTGTACAATGCCATGCCGGAGTGCTGCCTGTATCACCTTTGCATTATGGTTTACATGGAAACAAGTTTGGACTATATCCAACTACCTACCAGTTAGATATCAATTGATCTTAAAAACCAATCTGCCCCCTCCCCATCCCACCCCCAACCAAAAGTTTAAAAACTCTGCCCCCCACCCACACCGGAAGTCTTGAGCCTCTGCCGTCCCCCAAAGTCTCAACCTCCCCCTTCCAACTCTGTCCCATCTCTGCTCTCCCTTTGCTCTCTGTCCCAAAATGGTGGACATATGATTTAATTGCATGAGGTTCAATTGTGGGTGTAGTAAGGCCAGCTGTCCAACCAATGGGTGGAAAGAAAGAAACAGACGGATAAATACCGCTACTTTTATATGTAGATTAGGTTAGGCACTTCTGATGCACTTTATATTTTGGGTAATGTGGACACTCGGTGCCATGTTTGCTAAATGTTTTCTAATGCAGTTATATGTGCATCGATGCAATTGCATCAGTTCACAAACAATTGCACTCTTGCTGTAGTGATACAGATTTTTCATGCAGGTTCATCTTTGATGTTACGAAAGGGGAAAACAAGACTTCCTCATCTCTTCGATTTCTGTTTATGGACTGCTGCACTGGTCAGACAATTATTATTTATTATTTACTGTTGAATTTATCTTTTTCAAGTCCTGTTTGCTAATACTCATCGTTGTTTGTTGCTACTGCAACTTGGTAATCATTTATGTGATAATGTTCAAATGAAAAGATGTATTGGCATCAAACGGATCAGACAGCCAGAATTGTGGTTGGCTGCCTACAGGGTGCCGACATTGAACTGTTCAGTCACATCCAGGCTGTGCAAAAGCAGTGCGAACAGATTGGATTGTGACATATGGACGGACAATGGTTCAGAGCAGTTGCTTGCTGTTCTGGTTGGTGCTGCGCTGCAGAATACAGATAGTGACATTTCTTCACCATTGAGTCTTGATTCTTCACCATTGAAAGATGGGATAAAAAACGATACATAGCATGATATTTCAGTTATGGATGGATTATGACAAAACTTGGTGGATGAGTTGGGTAGATGACAAGAACAAGCTGATTAGATTTGGGTTAAGGTTAAGGACGCAGTTTGGGTTAAGGACGCAGATCCGGCCTATCAGTGGGATACAAACCATAAAATGTTCAGCCTGGTGGACGTATGTACTCTACCGAGTGCCATTCTGGTTTGTTTGTGTGTTTGTCTATTTGCGAGCAAGATATCTCAAAACGTTATGGGCGAATTTCGCCGGAACTTGGTGAACAGGTTGGGTGTGTGACGAGGATAAATTAATTAGATATTAGTAAGGGTATTATTATTTATTTATTTTGCAAGTGTTGAGAGATGGGGCCAAAACGATATATTTTTAGATTGTCGATCAGACAATGTCGATCAAAGGTGACGATATTTTTAGATCCACTTTCGTCAGAGGCAAACACAATTAATTACTTGGCAACATCAACATATGTTGAGGCGTTGACCTTCACCAACATTCATTCAACAAATAACGTTTGATTTCACTTTTAAGGTAACACTAACACTTTTACAATTCCTCTCAGCCAATCTACAGTACAGTACATTTATTTATGTGCAATGCAAAGTACAGTAATTCCTTCGGCGATTTTGCGATATCCTGATATGGTCCTTTCGTGGTCTATTTATCAAACATCTTTATCAATCGGATAGTTTCTGAAAATGTTCAAGAATAAAACGGTATGGCTTTTAAAGCGACGTAAGTGTAAGTGAGGCGACGCAAATCGGGTAATGGTATTAATAATGTGACGACGCATTTGTGAAACTATGTAAACCAAAGCATTACTTTATATACCGGGCGTCTCAAAAAGATTGTTCCACGTTTCAAAGGGTGTGGAGCTCAATTTCAATGTGCCTCTAATTAGTTTGGCATACACCTAACAAATGGTATCAGTCGCAAAGACAAAAGCGAAACGACACTCGTGTTGCAAAGTGTAAACAACACTGCAGAAGGTCGTTTGACGTTTCACAATGCAAAGTAATTTTGAAGTGGTATTCAAATTCGAAAATGCATGTGAAGTGCAAAGATCGTGGAGACGTGAATTTGCAACAGAACCTCAATCATAAATAGCAATCACAATAATTCTTCATAAATTTGAAACGTACGGTACTGTGAAATACGTGTGCAAGCAACGAACTGGGAGACCCCAGATAGTTCACTTTTCCCTTTTGCACAGGCGAAAATTGTTTGAATTACCCTATTTTTAAATTTGTTTAAATTGCCCTAATTTTAAATTTGTTTGAATTGCCCTATTTTTAAATTTGTTTAAATTGCCCTAATTTTAAATTTGTTTGAATTGCCCTATTTTTAAATTTGTTTAAATTGCCCTAATTTTAAATTTGTTTGAATTGCTCTATTTTTAAATTGTTTAAATTGCCCTATGTTTTTTTTCTTTGGCCCAGCAATGTTTGAAGATTTTATGTGAATAATGTATTGAAATTTATATACGAGTTGGGAACATTAAAGGGTTCTCTCGTGTTGAACATGACGATTGTATGTCATCCACTTGGCATGCAGGTTGAACTTCTGTCCCTGGCCACAGTCTCACAATTTGCTGCAATGGATCCTGTGCACTTTGTTTCCTGGGCAAAGGTGACGTGGGAACATCCTCACATTGTTCCAAGTTAGATTGAGTTGTATAAACTGTAAATATTAGATGGACCACACATTGCTGTATTTGCTTGACATTTTAGGTTCAATTGTGTACCTTAAGGTGGGTTTGCATTTTCCAACTTTTGCCCAATTTGTATGAAACAGTTTTTTAAGCTGTGAAGCCGCTACAATGTTTGGCTTTGTTCGTCCTCCAAAAATGAAGAAGAAGAACCTCCCTAACTTACCAGGTTTAATTATAGAGTTATAAAGGGTAATTCTTGATTCGAGGGTTCTGATGGGTTCTAAAGGGTAATTCTAAAGGGTTCTCAAGGATAATTATATGGGGTTATAAAAGAGCAATTCTACTCTGGAGGGTTCTGATTGGTTCTAAAGGGTTATAAAGAGTAATTCCCAAAGGTTCTAAAGGGTAAGTCCCAAAGGTCCCAAAGTCCCAAAGTAAGTCCCAAAAGCCCCAAAGGGTAAGTCCCAAAGGGTAAGTTTTAGCTCTTTCACGAGCCTCGATCTTGTATACAAAAAAAAAAAAAAAAAAAAAAAAAGGTTCTAAAGGGCAATTATAATGGATTCTAAAGGGTAATTCAATTCCAATGGGTAATTCTAAAAGGTTCTAAAGGGTGATTCTAAGAGGTTCTATAGGGTAATTATAATGGGTTTCATTCATTTCTAGACTTTGCCAATTTCATATTAAAAATGCCAAACTGAACCACTTCCTTCAGACACAGGTGCAATTTTTTGTGACATGTGAGACAAAGTTGCCCTTTTGTTACTTTGGAAGGCATACAAATTAGGTAGAGTGTTAATTTAGCATGGTCTGTGTGTTTGTGAAGGTTAAAACATTTTCTGTAACCAGGGATTGGTTAGAGTGAAGTTGTTGTTGTACAGCCCCGGACAGTTTTCTGGAACAGGCCCACGGCACGGTGACAGCTGATTGATCTCCTTGGGGCGATCGAGCGATGCCCCACATCCAAGGTGGTATACCCCCTCCTTTGTGAAGCCAGGGCCACGAGAGAGAAAGAGACACAGACAGACAGGAAACAGAGACAACATGGAGTGGGGCGGGCCATGGGGACCAATTGGCACACTGACTGTGGTTGCATTGCCCTAACAAATCCGGGCAATGGGGAAGATTTGGAGCCGGACTTGCATTTGGGGGTACAATCACCATGAAGAGGCATCCCCAATAGTTGCTTAGAGTGAAGTTGCCCTTTTGTGTACGGTTGTACGCCATGGTGCAGTGAGCGGGTTGTTGGAGAGCCAGCCGGTGGTGTGGCCAGAGGGCTAACTCGTGCCTCCTTGGAATCTTCCTTGCTGCCCTTTAAAGATGAACCTGACTGCACTATATCCTCAATATGTTGCTTGGTATCTTACTTTGGTGCTTGAGCAGTTGAGTATGTATGGTGCCATAGGTTTCAATAAAAACCACCTTTAGAGGTGGTGCCATAGGTTTCAATACATCTGTATTAAGTGTATTCGTTTTGGATTTCTGAATTAAGTGCATTTATTTATTTATTTATTTTGTTTGCTTCAGTCTGCTTCTCGTTCCAGGATTTTCGGTTTGTTTTGCTTCATGTGTCTTTAATAAACTGATATGTCTTAAGAATACCTGTTGCCTAGTTCCTGCCTTTTTGTGCACGCAAACTGTTTTTTTTAACTGTTTCAGTTTTTGGGAAATCATTGGGTGAGATATATATATTTATTAACAAAATATTTTAAAAACACAGCAGGATACAGATCCCATTGGAGGAAAAAAGCTGCATTTTCTGCTGAAACATTGTTTCATTTCGGCCACTCATGAAGCACATTCCTTCAGCACGATGGGAAGAGTTATCGAGTCCGTCGACACAACAGTATTGTCAAATATCATACAAAAATCAGACATATTATTTGTCTATGAAATGTCTGTGTATTTTGCCAATGGGTAAACACCATCAGCACACTTGCCCAGTGACTAAAGGTACACAGAATAGAGCTAACCCGCATTCCAGCTCAGGGGCCAGAGCAGTCTTTGTAAGGTCTACCAATACATGCAGGCTGTGTTGTGTAGAGCAAACGTTGTACATGACCTCAGAGAAATGCTCTATATTACATGTCCCCCGCCTCATGATACAGCAGGAGTTTTAAGTGCGTCTGTTAGCCGTACCGTACCTGTCTTACTTGAACTTGGGATGGAAAGGAATGAAGCGGATTAAAGGGATAAACGGTCTTTGTTGTACAATAATAATTTTTCCAACTCCATAACATAGTACAATACTTTGAATGAAGAAATTCTGTTGTTGAAGATCCTCTTCGTATTTATTATTTTATTTGTTTTAGAATGAGGTCTTATAGGGTCCCTCCATTCGCGATATTGAATGGTGACGTTAAAAAAAAGAGCATCCTGGCTGGATCAGCATGAGGTCGAGCATTATTCATGAAATGTGTACTCATGAGTTTTGTTTGTTGCATGGGGAAGACAGAAGTTCATGCGATGAAGCCAACAAGGAGTATAAGATTTATTCGGAGAACATTGTGTTTGAGGCCAGATAAATTAACTATGCTGTTCGTCGTCGTCTAACCACGAATGTTCTCTTATGTTGAAGAACAAGAATGTTCTCGTGTTGTAGAAGAAGAATGTTGTCTTGTGTTGAAGAACAAGAATGTTCTCTTGTGTTGAAGAACAAGAATGTTCTCTTGTGTTGAAGAAGAGGAATACTCTCGTGTTGAATGCTCTCTTGTGTTGAACAAGAATGCTCTCTTGTGTTGGAGCTTTTTTAGCAGGGCCTTTTTATTACATAACTTTTTATTTGCTTTTATGTATTTTGTTGCAAAAAAACAGTTTCTGCTCCACCAACTGAAATCTGGAGATTTATCCGGCGCTGAGGTGTTAATCAATTTGCATTGATCTTTCTTATAAACTATTGAATTGATTAAAGTGAGTGCGTCTGTCTAATCAACCTTTGTTCGCCTTGTGTTTCAAATGATAGCATTTAAAAGGTTACAAGAGTGCATGTTGATCGGTTCGCGATGAATATTACTGACGATACCGACGTGTGTTATACCAGAATGTAGTGGTTTGATTGATCACGAGAACCTATGGATTGGATTATTTACACAAGAACTCCAAACACTGATGTTTCCCAAGTCTATAATATTAATTACTTGCATACAATTGCTTCTTCCGTACGGAGCTGACCTAAGGCGTAAATTGGGGAATAGATTAGAATAGTTATTTCATAGTGCATGTTAACATAAGTGTGATTTATTTCCTGTGAATTAGTAAAAGGTGGCCGGCATGTGTTTGGAAAGATCGAGTCATACCACCCAAGTGTCTGTATCTACGCCCCACCCCAACCCCCCCCCCCCCCTACATTCTAGTGCTGCAAAAAAATTGCCATAAGCTCGGAACTCTAAGTTTATTCAAAAATATATTTTTAAAACATGACCAAAGCTCGTGGAAGAGCTAGAATCGAGCGAATGTAAATTGATGACATGGGGGACGCATAGCCTTAATCAATGTCATCGACACTAAATTATAGCGATGAATCAGTTACTTGATAGTGCAAAGTTTATTTCCATTGCTTTCATTTTAAAATACATACTATAAGAGGTGTGTGTCACCATTTTTCTCAGAGATGACTGAACGGATTTTCGTCAAACTTTCATAGGTTCATCAGTGAGTGTGGGGGTGTTTTTGGCAAAAAAAAACCTGAAAATAAAAGTTGGATTTTTTTTTTAATCACTCTATAGTGCCAAAGCCTTTATAGCTATGTGTAAGGTAATATTAAATGATCCCCGGCCCCATTCCTTAGTGGGTGTAGGGAAGTGTTTTAGGCCCCCTATAAAAAATAGACCAGGCAATGTCAGGTGCCCCTGCTAGTCTCTTTATCAAAGGAGCAGAGTTTCTACTTTATGCCTCATGCAAAATGGTTTCTGCTGCCATACAGTAAAATAAAAATGGTACCATTGGAAAGGTGATACAGTAAACCCTCGCCAATAGAGGTTCTGGCATTCGTGACCCACAGCTGGGGAAAATCATTACTTTGTGGCTCAGGTTACATTATCTCGTGCTGTGTCCCATGTTCCTGTATGAATTAGTAAGATTAGAGCGATAAGAACTGCAGTGATTCGAACATGTGATTTAGTTTATATCTGTTACCTCCGTTTTGCCATGTCTTTCTCAACATGAAAAAATGTGTCTACGAAAAAAAATGTCTACAAAGAAAATCTGGAGATCACTTCAGTCAAACGCATTACGTTTACTGTTCATTTATTTTACAAAGTACATAAATATATTTATCACAAATTTCTTGAAATTTGTCATTTATTTTTATCCAAACATGTTTTATTGTGCGTCGGGAACATTTGCTCCTTTTCCCCATAAACCCTTGGCATCAGTATTCGTGGTTTCACCATTCTCAGAGACGTTACTCTCACACAGGGTGAGAGTTTGCCATAATCTATTTACTTGGAACCAAAATTCATTTGTTTCATCACAAAGTTGCTTGTTTTGAAAGAATCTTTCTGAGTTTGAAGAAGAGGTGCAAATGGTTTCTTCACACAACAGTTCGAACAGAAAAATTATTATTATTCCACCTGTGGAGGCATATAATTATTTATATTCTCCTCTTGTTAAAATGTGTTTTTCTCTGTGAAATGAAACTTGGAGAGGAACATTCCTGTTTCAGATGGGTCAGAAAGGAAATGACCTGTAGGGAACAGATAAAGGTGCTTTATTATTTTAACAGATAACAACTGTCTAAAAGGCTCTTAGAATTCTCCAAGATAGAAACCAGTGTTTCACTGTCTGAGCCGGAGAGTCTGTGCGGAGTCTTGAATTCCTTGAATTCCATAAGGAACTAAGCATTTATGATATAAAAAAGGGGACTTCGAGGAGCAGCGCTGAACACGGAGGAGAAGATCTGCGCACAAGAAGAAGATGGTGGAGCCTTTGCCACGACCGGCAGAACGATGCTTTGTTAAAGCTCAGTTCGTTTTATTAGTATAAGTCAATGTCTTGAATTAGTAAGTACTGCCCTACCCTTTTAGAGTTTTAATAAACCGAACAAGGAACAAAAGTGGAGTCTTCCTTTATCATATAAGGATTAGGAACTCTTCCATAATTGGTGGCCCTAGTACGGAGATCGACTGCCCAGGTGTACACAAGGCCAGGTGAACAAGGTAAGCCTTTGTCATCTGTACAGTACGATGATGAACCTGCGAAAATTGTTCGGGTTTTGTGCAGATGTTTCGTTTTTTCTGTGTAAATCATGACGATTTTCCTTTTTTCCAAATTTTCTTTTTGTCTCAATTTGTACATATCTCATGATGGTCACTGACATCGATGAAATTTGTGAAAGCACAACTTTTTTTCGATAAATAACGACTTTTTCCGCTATTTTAAACTATTTTTTGTAAATATATTGTTACAGACGCGGTTGTGGATGTTAGTTTACCGAGCGGTTTGGTATGACCGCGTCTGCACAGTTTACCCGATTATACTCGAACGTTGGCCGAGTCGCGCTATGCTAAATCAATTAAGGAAAGGACACAACAGCTGGGTTAAATGACACGACACCAGGGGTACAGTTCTCAAGACCTCCGGAGGAGGTTATAATATGGGATATGCGGAACGTTTAGATTACAAGGACAAGAGGGACAGCATAGGAAGGTGGGCACTTAGACACACTTATCTTATTCCCGACAGACCACAGATAAACGGGACAAGACTGACTCACACTGATGGCAAGGAAGGGCAGGTAGTCGAGGCTCAAGGTGCACCTTGGCTCAGGGGCAGAATCGACCCGGTCCGGTCCAGAGATGCGGGAGGTCTCTCAGCGCTCGGAGGTGGCGACTTCTCTTTTCAAGCTGGGGGCGCATCTGACGTCACGTCCGGTAAGTGGCTGCGTATATCCAGCGGGGAGTGACACGCCCTCGGCTCGTTAGCTCCGCCCCAGATGGAATCGGCCCGTTGCTTCTTATTGGGTGCGGGGGGTTACCGCGCTCCGCCCTTGACGAGGGGCCGACAGTCAGCCCCTTCGTGGTAACCCCGTCGGCGCACATGGGCAATGGCGGCTAACCAAGCCGGAGTGAGGACGCACACTCCCCGTGCGCTGTTGTTGTAGTTGTTGTTGTTGTTGTTTCATGAGGAAGATGGGAGGAAGTATGGGGAGGTCCTAAACTCACTACTGGTGCCATACAATCACATTCTGGTGCAACGAAGAGTCAGAATTAATGGAAACGAGTCCTTAACTGACATAGACTAAGAATAACTAGCAAGATGTCCTATAGTTGTCTACGTGAGATGCGGTGAACCTGGGCACGACAGTTAATGGGGGAAAAAGGGGAAGGTCGGTTCTACAGAGTGTTGTTTACAGACAATGGGACTAGGGAATGGGGGATTGGGGATAGTTGGGGAGTATTGGGGAAATAGGGGAATATTTACAAGCGGATATGGAGGCCAAATCCCATATCCGCAACATTGCACCCTTCTCTACCCTCGGGGCGTCCCGACCCGATAAATTTTTACCTACTTTAGTGTGGCACTCAGATGTAGTTCCCTCTACTATTAACTCTACCCTGAGTGCGACAGTTTTACAGATGTTCACAAATGAGTAAATATGTCCCCCTGCGACGTTGCACCCTTCTCCTCACAGAAACACACCCACAGGATAACCGAATCGCGGAAAGAATTCTCAAACTAAACATACAGCCGGTAGGGAGCATTATTTACATAAGACTACACTGATATTTACACTACGATCCAGGACCTGTTTTTGGAGGAACACATGCAGATGTTATGCATAGAGAGAGCACGCATGCCAGCATCGATACACCAACCCACGAGTGCTCTGTGGCCTTACGGCCTTTAATAATGTGCAGAGCACCCCATCCAAGCACCAAAAGCACCACCCCATAACACAGTCAGCACCATCCGGTGCACCAATAAAGTGTTCAACAATCACCGGTTGTGTCGCAGCCGGCCGATGTTCTGCCGCTGGTCTTGCCTTCATGTGGTGCACTTGGCCTTCTTGCCTCTTTCAAAAATAAAGAAAGGCGCCAACCGCGTCCATTTCTAAATTGTGGCCGTCAAGGGGGCCAACTAAAAGTGGTTCCCCTGTATGGCATAGGTGCCACGTTGACCCATAGGTCTATCAACGGGTGGTGCTTGCCCGCAAAAGAACTGCGGTCCATGGTGGGCGGCCACAAACATTGCGGTCCATATGGTGTATCGATCCCGGCAGCAAGCAGCGAAAGTGCAGGCCCACAACTGCGGAGCCAGCACCTCTCTCTCCTCTCTCTCTGCCCCAAAGCCAGATCCTCGGAGGTGGGAGACAAAAGAAGAAGACAAGTGAGTAAGGTGGTAAGGGCGCAAAAGTGCACGCAATACAAGGTGATGCACACTGGGGGCACATGGGAACCAGGTGAGACAGGTACGTTCCTACCGTACGCCCCCCCCCCCCCCCCACCAGGTAACCTACATTGCCCCTCCCTTACCCCTTACTGTATCCACAAAACACAACACTACCCATAAACATCTACTTTACAAATCAACAAACGTCCCTACTGTCTTCCCCGTTCCTCCCATAAACCAAATTCGTCTTCTCTCCCTCCTAACCAATCAAATTTGCCATTTCCAACTCTCATCACAATTTGCCATCTACAACTCAACATCAAAATTTGCCATCACCAATTCATCATCAGTCCCTCCTAAGGAGGGAGAGATGGAATCACCCCAATGTCTCATCCACGTCGTGATGCGTCTCACCAATCCACACAGCAATTCTCACTTCCTGCACACAGAACAAAGAAAACACAGGTGTGGAGTCATCATCACCACAGGTAAGTGGCTGCGTATGGTGCGACAGGTTCATCAATCCTAACTATTTCCTAAATGACTTTAACAACTTTACATTACCCGGGGTCTTTCTCCTGCCAAACCATTGGCCCTCTTACACTATGGGTTCTAAAAACCAATTCCCATTGACCAAACTGTGGTGCTTTTCAATTTGGGGCCTCACTCCCCCGATTCATCTCTCGGTGCCCTCGTACAATTTCTGGGCTGCGACGTGTAGCTCTCCCAGCAGGTCTACCCACCTGCACACCCCCACCACTGCAGTTGCCTCCGAGCTTACCTGCTCCTCACCCTAACCTAACTACCTGGGGAAGGCCCTCTGGCGCTCTCCCCACTCGGTGCCCTCTCTGGCACTGGGCTACCCGGGTCCGTCCTCCGGATCCTCGGGCCCCACTGACACTAACGGCTCCCAGAGCCCACCTGCGGCCTCACCTGGCCGACATCCTCACAGTGGTGGAGTGCCCAACCAACTACACACACTAACAGGCTACACGCCCAGCCATTTCCACAACACTAATGCACCCATCCACAATACCATTCTGCAACCGCACCACAAATGCCAATATCCAACCACAATTTACCTATACCCTCTACCTAACACTTACACTACCCGCCCCGGGTACTCGTGAAAGGGGTCCACTCTTCCCCCATCCACACCTTCGCACCATGCACACCACTCCGTACCACTTACTCCAACTCTCTCCACACACCTGTACTTGCACACCTGTGCTCTCACTCTTGGTGCCGCCTGCACCCTTCTCTCCCCAAGCGCATTCGCGCTGATCCACAACACTTACTACTCATACACTGCTCCACACACCTGTCCAGTTGCACACCTGTGCAATCACACCTGTTCAATCCTCACACACACGGCATCATCTCATCTAACTACTCCCCTCTGAAACTTGCGCTTCCCAGTCGTCCCTTTAAACTATTGCGCTCCCACGTCATTATCATCCATACTAATCTACCTGCGTCCCCACTACAGGTATCAGTCACTAACTAAACTTAACGTCACCTAATGTCATCTTCGCTAGATCCCTACAATATAACCTAACCCACCCGGGCTAGTTTTCACTGCCATACACCCCATAAGCTATTGCTCCTTTGCCCCCCATGGGAAGGGTGGCAGGGATGCCACCCTTACCCACCGGGCCCATCGCTCATCAATCCCCCAGTCCTCTGGCACTAATAAGCCCCCCTTATTCAGAGGTACTGGGTCCCGCCTCGGCATCTAAAGCCGAGGCAATCCACGGGGGCG
The DNA here is from genome assembly GCF_964187855.1 of Myxine glutinosa. Lineage (NCBI taxonomy): Eukaryota > Metazoa > Chordata > Myxini > Myxiniformes > Myxinidae > Myxine > Myxine glutinosa. The sequence continues at coordinate 291,032,560 of NC_136261.1, read as the reverse complement.
CCTGCTCGCCGGTGTAAGGCCTTATCCGGTCGGCGTGGACGATCCGAGGGAGGGCTCGTGGCCCCATTTTGATCTTAATGACCACGTCACAGATTTGCGACAGGACGACTCCTGGGCCTTGCCAGGGGGAGGTGAGTTTTGGGCACCTTCCCTTCCGCCTCCGGGGATTAAAGAACCAAATCTTCATCCCCGGAGCGTATTGACTCCCCTGGCTCCGGTCGTCGTACCTGCGCTTCATCTTTTCCCCCGCCAGATGGAGTTGGCGGCGGGCGAAGGCATGGACCAGCTCCATGCCTTCCTCTAGGTGACGTGCGTACCCCTCCCTCGGCGGGTTAACCACTGTGTCTGGCACGGGACCGCATAGCAAGTCGGCGGGAGCCCGTAACTCCCGCCCATACATAAGCAACGCTGGACTGCATGCGGTGGCCCCGTGCTGGCTGGTTCGGTAGGCCATGAGCAAATAAGGGAGATGTTCGTCCCAGTCATCCTGACGGGTGGCGGTGAACAGTGCCAGTTGTTGGATTAGAGTTCGGTTGAATCTTTCCACCATCCCGTCAGATTGAGGTCTTAAAGGCGTTGTTCTGGTTTTCCGAATTGACAGGAGACTGCACACATCTTTTAGCAATTTGCTCTCAAAATTTCGTCCCTGGTCGGTGTGCAACTCCTGTGGAATCCCATGCCAGCACACAAATCCTTCCACGAAGGCCTGCGCTACCACCCCTGCTTCTTGGTTGGGGAGGGCGTAGGCCTCCGGCCACTTGGTGAAGTAGCCCATCACAACGAGGATGTACTTATTACCTAGGCGGGTGCGGGGTAGTGGGCCTAGGATATCCATGGCCACCCGCTCTAGGGGGGCCCCCACCTGGTGTAATTGAAGGGGGGCCCTCATCCTCCGTGCTGGTCCTTTTTTGGCAGTACAGGTATCGCATCTCCGACACCAGTCCTGTATGTCGCGCCCCATATTCACCCAATAAAACCTCCGGCGTACCTGCGATGTCGTCTTTGTCCTGCCCAAATGGCCGCCGGGGCGGGTACCATGCACCTGTTGCAATATATCAGTCTTAAATTTAGTTGGGACTACCACCAGCCAGGAAGTTTTATCAGAGGGAACCTCCACCCACTTGCGATACAAGATGTTATCCTTCAATTCCAGGGTTTTCCACTGAGCCCAATACGCCTTGGTCTGTGCCCCGAGGGGGGTGACCTCTTCCCCCTTTGGTCTTTGCCCCAATTTGACCCAATTGAACACTGGCCCCAGGACAGGATCCTCCTGCTGGGCCGTGCTCCATGCCAAAGTTCTGAATTCCTCATCTGCGGTTAGTGGCAAAATTGGCCCTCTCACCCGGGTTGCCCGGACAACGAGGGTCGGGTCCGAATCGCCCAATTGTTCCCTCTCCTCGTGTCTCGCACAAAATTTGCAGTTTTCCCCCAGACAAGGACGCCGAGAGAGTGCGTCCGCATTACCATGGGCCTTCCCGGCCCTATGGGCCACATCAAAATCGTACTGCTGCAACTTTTCCAACCACCTTGCAATTTGGCCCTCCGGTTCCTTGAACCGAAGGAGCCATTGCAAGGAGGAATGGTCAGTTCTAACCAAAAATTTCCGCCCGTACAAGTACGGGTGGAAATGGTTCATGGCAGCCAGCATAGCCAATAACTCTTTGCGAGTGACGCAATAATTTCGCTCGGGCCTACTTAAGGCCCGACTATAGTAACCAATCACTCTCTCCACGCCCTCCTGTGTCTGAGACAAAACTGCGCCCAATCCTTCCTGGCTCGCATCCGTGTCCAGGGTAAATGTCCCGTCACTAGTGGGGTAAGCTAGAAGGGGTGCGGATGTTAGACACCCCTTCAATTTTTGGAAGGCCTCGTGGCACTCCCGTGTCCAATTAAATCGCGTCCCCTTCTCCGTAAGCCGGTGGAGGGGACGGGCCAACTCCGCAAATTTCGCCACAAAGCGCCGGTAGTAGGAGCAGAGTCCCAAAAATCCCTGCACCTCTTTGATGGTACGTGGTGCGGGCCACTCCTCTACCGCTTTAATTTTGTCTGGGTCCGTTTTTACCCCCTCGCAACCGATGACGTGGCCTAAATAGGCCACCTCCTTGGCAAACAAGGTGCACTTACTCGGGTTCAGCTTCAACCCTGCCTGTCTGAGGCACCCGAACACCTGGTCCAAATTAGCTACTGCCTGGGGGAACGTTTGGGCATGTACTAGGACGTCATCCAGGTACACCAGGCATGATTGCCATGGCATGCCGCCTAGTACATGCTCCATCAATCTTTCAAAGGTGGCGGGGGCGTTACACAAACCAAACGGCATCACAGTAAACTGATACAGTCCCTTACCTGTGGAAAATGCCGTTTTCTCCTTCCCTGCCCTATCCATCTCCACCTGCCAATACCCACTCTTGAGGTCCAAAGTCGAGAACCAATTTGAGCCCGCAACGGCATCGAGGGTGTCATCAATTCTTTGCAGGGGATATGAGTCCTTGAGTGTCACGTTGTTTAGCTGGCGATAGTCCACGCAGAACCGCGTGGTCCCATCCTTCTTTTTGACCAGCACAACAGGTGACATCCAAGGACTTCCCGAGGGCTCGATCACACCTGCGTCGAGCATTTTTTCAACCTGCTCGTCAGCTTCCGCCCTCTTGCTCCAAGGGAGCCGTCGGGCGGCCTGACGAATAGGCCGGGCCTCACCGGTGTGGATCTGATGTTTCACCAGGCCCGTACATCCAATATCCTCGGTGGACAGGGAGAAGAGGTCCAAATGGGACCCAACCAGTTTGTGTAAGGCCTCCCTCTGGGTACCTCCCAACTCTACGCTACTACGATTTACCATCTCGCAAATGGGATCGGGCCAATTCCTACTTCTTATTGAAGGCTCCCCCCGGGGTCGGCTCGGCTGGACGTTCTCGCCCCTCACTGTCGCGACTTCCTTAACTGGGGTGCAGCCAGCTACCCTCGTGCCCCTTACTATAGTGCGTGGTTCTGTACTCATATTTATTACTCGGACGGCCACTACCGGTCCGTCCGTTTTTACAAGGGTGCGGCCCACGATTAAACCCGGTATGGACTGCGCTGCCACCGGTTCGACCAGGCCGCAGGACTCCTGCCATGTTGGGCGAGCTGCCCACCGGGCCGGCACTATCGCCTCGGCCCTTGGGGGAATGGTCACGGCCTCGGAAGCCTCCAGCTCCGCTCTCTCGGCCGTGCTCACTCCCCCTAACGGCAGCTCTTCTACTCCCACCTGCAGGATCCCCCGGCACAAGTCGATTTTACAACCGCTGGCAGTCAACAAATCCAACCCTATTAAACATGGGTCGCACACCTCCGCCACCCAAACATCTATCTCCCTCCTTACCGACCCTAACTTGAGGGTCACAGAACCACGCCCTATGATCGGGGCCGTTACCCCGGTAGCAAGTTGCAAACTATAATTTTGCAGGCGCTGGATCTTATCCCAGCCACCTGCGCTCGAATCAAGGACCACAGGGCTGATGATCGTGGCGCTAGCTCCTGTGTCCACTACGGCGTCTACCCCCACGCCGGCAATTTTGCATCTAATTGTCAGGCTACCGGTTCCAATTTGGCCACAATAAATGACCTGTCGCGTCAATGAGGGCTCTCCTCCATCCTCTTCTGCCGAACACCGCCCTAGGTGCCCGACACCTTCTAGTTTCCCGGGGTCTGGCGGGGGGGTGTCTGGGGTCGGCTAACCCGCTCCCCCCTGGGCGGAGTTGAGGACCTCAACTGCCGGGGATCATCCCGGCGCGTGGCTCGACAGTGCCGCGCCAGGTGACCCAGACGGTTGCAAGTATAGCACCTCACCTGACAAGGTGCTTGCCTCCGGAATTCCAAATTTCCCCCCCTGTAGGTCCGAATTGAATTACCCGCTCGTGGTCCACCGCGGGCCACCTCCGGGGCCGCCTGCCATGGTCCAGGTCCCGCCAGGCGCTGGTCCACCAGCCTCCGGACCATGCCCGCCAGGTCAGGACTCACGTCGGGGGCGGGCCCCCTAAGGGGTCCGCCCTCCATCGGGGGTCCCACCTGGCGGACCGCCATTGCGAGACGCTCGCCCCCCCGGGCCAGGGGCCTCGCTGCTTCCCAACGGGCCGCAGCGTCAGCCGCCTGGCTCAGAGTCTGCGGGCGCCACATGGCGAGCTGTTGCCGGAGCTCAATATCCGGGAGGGCCTGGATAAAATGGTCCAGCGCCAGGCTTTCCCGGGAATCCGCTGCCATGCTAGCATGCGCGATCCCCACTGCGCGGCGAATGTCGTGGGCAAGTTCCCCGATGGCTTCCTGGGGCTTGCGTTTTCGCAGCGCGAGCTGAGCTTTAACAAGCTCGCTCTGCTGTTCAATGCCGAATCGATTAATTAGGGCGTCGCGGAGGGCTGGCAGGGTGAGAGCACCCGCTGGTAATGCCGTCAGCACCTCCGCCGCCGCGCCGCGCAATGCGGCCACCAGGTGTACTCCACCTTCGTCCTCACCCCAACCGTTGCCCTTACACACACAGTCAAACTGCGCCAGGTACGCGCGTAGATCACTCTTGCCGTCATACGGCGCGAGTGGGACCTTGTGGGACCACCTCGTATGCGAGTCGTTGCCCGCCTGCCGGACCCCGTGCGTCGCCCCTTGCGGGGTCAGCGCGGGGCCGAACCAGCCGGGCCCCCACAGTACATTACCCCCAAGGGGCTCTCGTGCCTCCCCGGTCCCTCCAACAACTACCCCTGTTGGTGTCGATGCATGGGTCACACCTCCGCAACCCGCTACCCATTCCATACCACCACAACCTTGCTCACCCACACCTCGCACCTCTCGTTCCATACCCTCCGGACCAGCCATACACCTCACTCTTGGCCTCTCACGAACATCCGGGTCTATCTCGACCCCCAAGCTTATTAAATCACCTGGCGCATCATACGCACGACCATATTGGTCACCACTTACACCGGGTCCTCCTCTTTCTCTTCGCTTCTCCTCCATCACCTGCGAATCCCTCATCCGGTTAATGAGCACATCATCACGATCCGAACACAGACTTTGGACCAATTCTTTTACCTCCTCCTTTATCTCTTTCTTATCCTCTCTCCGTCGCTTCTTAATTTCGCTCACCCCTTCTTCCACTTCTTCTAATTTCTGCTTCACCTCCTTCATCTCCTCGTGCGCCCCTTTAAGTTCTTCCTCTAACTCCACTTTATTTTTTTCTATGTGCTCCCGCACCTCCCGCTCTTTAACCTCCATCACCTCTACCACTTTGTTCATTTTCCTCGTCAGGTCCTCATGTACCGTCTGACACTCTTTTTTAATTACCCCTACGTCCTTTTTCATCTCCTTCTGTGTCGATTTTAAACCCTCTATTACCGCTGTGTTCTTCTTTACCTGGTCCCCCAACTCCTTTTGTCCCACTGTCAGTTGTTCTACTCCCAGCGTCAACTCCTCTATACCCCGTTGCAATTTTACAGTCCCCTTTCTCACCTCCTTCTCCATGCGCTCCTTACAGTGCCTCACCTCCTCGCGCACTCCTCCGACCTCCTCACTCACACCTCTTCTGATCTCTTCTCCCATCACTTGCATCTCCTGCCCAGATGCCACCCTCATCTGCTCCATTTCCTCCCTGTGAGCATCCAGTTTAGTTTATACCCCCATTCTGACCCCCTCTATCTGCTGCCCCATTTGTTTAACTTCCCTTTCCGCTTGGTCCCTCATGTCCCTCAATTTGCCTTCCATCCTGTTTTCTAACCCCTCTAACCCCTTTTGCATCCCTTCCATTTGATTCTCTTGAGCGGCCATTCTGTTTTCTACCCCCATTAACCCATGTTTCACCCCTTCTATCCCATTGTCTAACCCCTCTAATTTCTTGTCTAATCCCTCACCGGTACCCCTCGCTTCGTCCCTCATTACCCCCATTTGGCCCTCTAATCGCTCACTATCAGCCCTCATTTGCTCACTCTGAGCATCCATCCGATTCCCCATTTGTCCCATACTGCTTTTCAAACCTCTAATTTGGTCTCCCAATTGCTCACTATTCTTTTCCATAAGGGCCGTCATTTGCATAAAAAAAAAGATTCAAATCCCCCGGTGGCGCTACCACGGTCGCGGGCGTGGACGCCGTGGCCATGTGCGAGGCGCCATTTTGCGCGCCCGTAACCTCGTGCGTGACGACGCTATTTTGCGAATCTGCTACCCTCACTGCTTCGCTCTCCTCTTGTCCCTCAATTTGGTCCTGGATCGACCCTGCCTCACTCTCTTCTACCGGAACCCAGCCGTCTTGGTCTGCCATAGCGCGACTTTCAAAATTCGGGTTTTTTTTTTTTTTTTGGAAAACACAATTAAATTTCGCTGTTATAATTTCGAGCGCGTGAAACGCGCTCCGGATCGAATCCCACTTCCCGACACCAAATGTTACAGACGCGGTTGTGGATGTTAGTTTACCGAGCGGTTTGGTATGACCGCGTCTGCACAGTTTACCCGATTATACTCGAACGTTGGCCGAGTCGCGCTATGCTAAATCAATTAAGGAAAGGACACAACAGCTGGGTTAAATGACACGACACCAGGGGTACAGTTCTCAAGACCTCCGGAGGAGGTTATAATATGGGATATGCGGAACGTTTAGATTACAAGGACAAGAGGGACAGCATAGGAAGGTGGGCACTTAGACACACTTATCTTATTCCCGACAGACCACAGATAAACGGGACAAGACTGACTCACACTGATGGCAAGGAAGGGCAGGTAGTCGAGGCTCAAGGTGCACCTTGGCTCAGGGGCAGAATCGACCCGGTCCGGTCCAGAGATGCGGGAGGTCTCTCAGCGCTCGGAGGTGGCGACTTCTCTTTTCAAGCTGGGGGCGCATCTGACGTCACGTCCGGTAAGTGGCTGCGTATATCCAGCGGGGAGTGACACGCCCTCGGCTCGTTAGCTCCGCCCCAGATGGAATCGGCCCGTTGCTTCTTATTGGGTGCGGGGGGTTACCGGGCTCCGCCCTTGACGAGGGGCCGACAGTCAGCCCCTTCGTGGTAACCCCGTCGGCGCACATGGGCAATGGCGGCTAACCAAGCCGGAGTGAGGACGCACACTCCCCGCGCGCTGTTGTTGTAGTTGTTGTTGTTGTTGTTTCATGAGGAAGATGGGAGGAGGTATGGGGAGGTCCTAAACTCACTACTGGTGCCATACAATCACATTCTGGTGCAACGAAGAGTCAGAATTAATGGAAACGAGTCCTTAACTGACATAGACTAAGAATAACTAGCAAGATGTCCTATAGTTGTCTACGTGAGATGCGGTGAACCTGGGCACGACAGTTAATGGGGGAAAAAGGGGAAGGTCGGTTCTACAGAGTGTTGTTTACAGACAATGGGACTAGGGAATGGGGGATTGGGGATAGTTGGGGAGTATTGGGGAAATAGGGGAATATTTACAAGCGGATATGGAGGCCAAATCCCATATCCGCAACAATATACAAATTTGATCGAAAAATGCGTGGCTTTTTGTAACAGCATAGGTAACGCACGTGAATCATTGCGCGCCGATGGTATATTTGTGTACGCACATGCACTTCTTGCTGATGTTTAAATGCAAACCCTGTCCCTCTGTCCCTCTCTCTCCTCTCTCCCTCACTCCCATCGCTCCCTCATTTCACTCATCCCTCATCCTTCATACCTCATTTCACTCACCCCTCATCCTTCATACCTCATTTCACTCATCCCTCATCCTTCATCCCTCATTTCACTCATCCCTCATACACCCTAACAATCACCCCACCACCGTCCACTACCCCCCCCCCCCCCCACCACCACCCTACCACCACCACCCCCCCCCCCCCACCACCACCACCACCCTCCACAACCACCGCACTACCACCACCTGTCTATTCTGATCTCCACCCCTCATTTTCCAATGATGGTCTGACTGTTTGTTAATGTCTATTGATGGTCATGGTCTGTGACTCGATGAATGAATTGATAGGATTGAGGTTGCCCTTTACCTCCGCCACCAAAGGTTGATGGAGGTTATGTTTTCACCCCTGTTAGTCCTTGAGCCAGACCAAAAGTAATGCTCCGGCGGGGGGAGTAATTCTCATTATGATTTTCCATTAGACCAATGTCTCAAGTGTCAGAAAAGGTGTGATGGACATCTGAGAACGGTAGCTTAGTGCCCGGATGGACGCCATCTTTGAAACCACCCAGCTCGAAAATGCCCATTTGGTGGGGTACATTGTTGCACGTGTATCTGGACTTCTATACTAGCTATCGATGTGCGGTTGACGACTAAATATACGTCCGATGTGTACCGTCTAAATAAAAAATAATATGAAGCATTTTGTTTTAGATTAATTATTATAAAAATCAATTATCGAAAAAAAATCATATATTTTTCAATATTTTATTATTAGACTTGTACTTTTTTTAGTGAAACAACACTGGTATGATTTTCCAAATTATGCATTGTGCTACACCGTTTATCTGTCTATAAAAATAACTCAAAAACTAAAACATATCATCCACCACGAGTTTACAACAAATAAATGTAAAGAGGCATAAAATGACTTAGGCCGCCGCTGGCATTATCTCTTCTGACGATAACGCAAGTTAGGAATGTCGTACGGAGAGGATTTTAACACCATACGATATCTAATAAGCAGGCGGAAATTGTTACATAGGAAATCTGCACTTTGGTGGCCATCTTGGATTTCAAAATGGCCGCCAATTATATTAATTATTCATTACTAGAGTTTGGAAAGACGTATGGAGCTGATTTTAACACCATACGATGTATATTCCTAATAAGCAAGCGGAGGTATCATTGAACATGTCATGTTTTAGTCAAATAACACCGGTATGATCTTCCAAATTATACATTTTGCTAAACCGTTTATCTGTCTATAAAGATTTTCAGGCAATTTGGCCTGCATTATAATAGAGAACAACATATGCTATACAATATACAGTGCACACAAAGTTAATCATCAGAGTCGCCATCAGAGTCATTGGCATCCTGAGCCACGATAGCATCATCCTGCACCATGTTGGAGCATCCCTGCAGCATACACACAACAGTGCACTTCAACCCATTCAGTATGCAGGAGCAATCTGACGGTCGACACGTCCTTCTGCATGTGCATGAGATGAGATTCAAGACGACATCTGGAGCTGGTAGACCCGCCATCCATCGGATTGTGAGCGAACCGCCATCATCGAGTTCCCAACCATGTCCTGCTGATGGTGTTGGGACGTCTGGTAGGTTTTCAAGGCTGCGTCGCCAGATAGCCGCCTGATAGTTGGCCCTAAGCGTATGCTGCATCAAGGAGTCTTCACAAGGCGGCAATTGTCCAGATTCGATCTGGCCCTTCTTTGCACAGAACATGTGATAACGGAGCGAATTAACACCGACGATCTTCGTGTTCTTGGCGTACAGCTGACACGTGAAGGCCTGAATGCTATTGAAGACGTCTGTTGGTACATTCCACGAAGATCCCAGATCTGTGAATGCTTGAAGATACAGCTCATTCGCTTGCACAAGCTTCAAAGCCTTTATCTTTCCTTGGCTAGCCAGAGCACTCACAGTGTCACACCCGCTCCATGCATGAAGCCCTGGCAATGCACTGCAAACTCCAGACCCCAATACCGCAGCCAACTTTCCAACGTCGATCATTCTGACTCGAACCTTTGTTCCTCGTCTGATGAAGAGCTGACTATCGATGGTTCTGCTGAGATGAAGACTGATGATCAGAACGTCGGTGTCATCTGCCACTAAGATGATCGTCTTGTAGTGGGTAGCAGCGTGCTTTGCGTGGAGAAACATACGCGTGTCTGCTTCCTCGTGGCTACATTCGAGTGCTTGCACCAACTTCCACCTATCGCGGGTCAGTACCAGACATTTTTCACCACAGGTGACATACAGTGTTCTGTTGCCTAGCTTTTCGCGATTTGTTTCATGTTTCCACGACTCCGCCAGAAACACAACCAGTTTCTCCTTTGTCTGGCTGCAAGCAAGGAGACGCCGCCAGTTCATGATTTTGTGTGCGGGTCTGATCTCGCTGAAACTGATGCCTTCATTTGAACCGCGGTTCACACGCTCAGCTGCTTTGATGGATTCTTCTGTGTATGTGTCAAAGACAACATCGATGCGCTCACTGCCTTGACCAGCGTGAAGCGCTGCAGCAAGGATGCGGTCAGATAGTTCTTCGAACGTGTCGTTCTCGCCATGCATCTTTTGTATGAGAGCCATCGCATCAATTATTGTTGCACTTCGCTTGTCAACGTTCTCGGCTGGTTCCACAAGACCTTCCATGTGTTTCGCAAGTGCAGCTTTGTTCGTTTTTTTCATTGACCCATCAACGTTTGCCAAAGACCATGGTAACGGCCCTAGTGGGTGACAAAGGACAAGTTGCATGTCGAGGTTCCTTGTCTTGGCGATGAGTATCATGGTGGCAAACAGTTGTCTGTCAGCTCTCAGGACGATCTCCTTGTTTGTGCCCTTCACAACTTTCTGCTTGATCTTACCAAAGGTCTTCAAGTTTAGCTTGTTCAATGTGTCATGAAAGCCTGTTCCCTCTTCAAGACGTTTCTGGAAGCTTTGATACGCCGCTTCCCCCTTTTGCAGGGTGTTGAGTAGGTCATTAGAAACGTCCTCCCTCGCAGCCGCTCCGGTAGATATACTGAGAAGACATGACGGATCATCGGCGAATGGATTGGTCCAGTCATTTTCCAGTAGATCACAGATAGCTGTGACGCCAGACTCATCACGTTTGATGCGAGAAGTAGACAAGTCAGGGTGCTTGGCGTGAGATGTGTCGCTGCCATTCACAAGGATAGTTTCTCGTAGTTGCCTCAGTGCAGTAGCCCGATTTTCTGCAGTTAGATAGTATCGTGACACAGCCCCTTGTCGAAGACTAAAACCTCGTGTTCCTCCAGCTGTTTGCGTATCTTTGTTTACTGTTTCTTCTGTTGTCTGATCAACAGCGATTCTGGCAAATGGATTCCCTGGTCTAAGCTGTACGGAGAAGTAGCCTTGATTGAAATGCCTGTACAACTCGGGGCATGTTTCGTGGAGTTGCGTCATCTGTGCATAGTACACTGGTAGATATCTAGCATAGTTCACCTTGTTCATTGCAAAACACCAAGGGATCACTCTTCTGACACAAGCCAAGTGAAGCATCCAGTCGCCTTCTCTATCCGCACGAATCAACCCCAGCAGGGTCTCTACCATATCAATATACATCATCCAGAAGCGAGCCAGGTCTCCATGTTTGGTTCGCAGAAAATGTAGGTATTTCGCGAACATGTCAAAGCTCTGTACACATGAATCATCATCGAGAGCAGCAGCGAGAGTCTCGTGGCAAACATCCTCCTTGATGCTGCGAATTTTGAGGTCAGTGCTTCGAATCTGGGGTTCCTTGTCAGGATGATTGCTTTCTATCCACACCTGGAAGCCCTTCCAAATGATGCGCATTAGTGCCTCGTACATCAACTTGTGGAGTCGCACAGCACGGTTGTATTGCTTGCCTTCCAGAACCCTGTTGATGGAACCTTCAGCGATTACTCCTGACTCAACAGCTACATCCCGAAGGCCTGCATCTCCAAACATTTTCCCAATGCTCGACATGAAGTTACAGATGGTATGGAAGTTCCCCATCATGAGCACGATTCTTCCATATCGATCGACATCTTTCCATGCTATTTCGGTCGCCTTAGCAAATAGTGCCTGGTCTAGCACCACCGGTATACGCTCAAGCTGAAGTGATGACATGATGTTCAGAGCTTCTCTGAGGATTTCTTGCACTGTTGCCATATCTGTGGCAGGCGCGTTTATAGTCGGCAGGTAGCCAACTACATCTTCCGTCACCTGAACACGATCTCTAGTCATGATGTTGAAACCAGTCCACGAACTGATTGTCTGGTCGCATGGTTCCAGCATGCGAGTCATAATCCATACGTGATTTCGGCGCTGCGCAAGGGATGTTGCGCCTGCAAGAGTGTCAGAAAGATCTGCAGGCTTGATTGCAGGTGGGCCCTCTCGTTTCCCACCGCTGTATATTGGAACTAAATCGCTGGATGACGGGATAGATCGCTTCTTATCTGCTTTGGATACTGCCGATGGAGGTTGGGGCGGCAAACACGACTGCGACTTCGGTTGGACGATGATACCGTTGACGCGATGCGATGTTCCGCCACCACTCAGCGATTCCTCTAGCCTGTCGATGTTATCGAATGCTAATACATTCGGGACCGAAGGGTGCACATGTGACGGAAGTGGTACTGTATCTTTCTCCACACTTGCTAATTTGTCTATGCATAGCGCTGTCTCGATTTCTTCCAGAACTGTGTACGAACATCCGTGCCCGAGTCGATTCAATATTCTGATGACCTCTGTATTACCGGTGAGCGTTTTCATGACCCACGGAAGTAGGACATGCTTCGATGTTCTGATGGTACCCCGGTGTACAGCATTGATGATATCTTGAGCCATCGACCATACCAGTGTGTCGGCACGCGCAGAGCTACCCCCACTCCCGCAAATCAAAGTATGCAGAAATACACGAAGAGAATCTGGTATCTTCACGTAATCTGAAGTGAGTTCTGCTGGCTGAGGCGGCCAACGTTCATTGTAATGAGCATCTTTGATCTGGTGTCGCAGTGAAGTAGCTGCACGCACAATGTTACTTTCACCGTCTGTTCGTTCAAATGCTTTCACTTCTGCTTTCAGGTTTACGCACTCTGCAGCAATCTCTCGCTTTGTCAGATTATCGGGCATCAAGTATACACGGTGTTTCACATTGAAGAAGATGAGCGATTCTCCAAACTCTCTTTGTAATGTGCGCTGCAGATTCTTCTTGATGGAGTCACGAACATCAACTGAAAATGTATCTGAAGACAGGATATCTGTTGCAACATCAACTATTGGAACAATCCTCGGGTTCAAGAACAAGTCAGTGCGAATGAAATTGAATATACATCGTATCATTTCTTTTTTCTCGATATTATCTTCAATGTCAGTTTCTACTTGAGGTTTTTGGGGCCGTGTGTAGTTTCTATAGCAGGAGAAGTGGTAGTGAGCCTCAGCTGCAACCATATCTCGTGTAGTCAATGCCAAAACTCTCTCATCATTGCGAGCTGTCGCAGCATCTCTTATTGTCTTATCTGCTCGAAGTTCAACAGCCAAGACAACTGTTTCACGGGTATGACTGCCTTTTATGAATTTTGAAGCACGCTGGCAAAAAATGCATTTATCATCATAGACCGTTGAAGTTGATCCTGTCTCTTCCCGTGATGATCGCCGTCGCACCGCATCGCCAGTATCAACTGAAGAACTTCTAGCTGCATTGGTCAAAGTAGCTAGGTGGTTTTTGTGAGTGAAGTCTGATCTACAAGCCCTATGGTATAATGTTGGAATATTAGGAAGTTCAACTGCGCCTTCTTGGACTAGCTTTAGAATTGGATAAAAGTTTCTAACTGCGGCTGCGTCACACAATGTCTTCCAAGAACTGTTGCCCGCTGCCTTGCTTAGTTCAGAGAGTGGCGACTTCTTGCTGCACAGGATGCACGTTCCGGACTCAGGTTCAATCTTCGCCCGTTTCGCCTCGACACCGGCCATCTCAGCTGAAAGAACAAAAAGACTGACGTTAGATTACTCCGATATCCGAAAAGCTCGCCAGCTTACATAGACATACTCATCCAAGTCAGTGAACATGTTAGATGGCGCCACAATACAACTCTATAATAGAGTTGTATGTGGCGCCATCTAACATGTTCACTTTTAGTTCTTAAGCCACCCACCCCCCCCCCCCCCTCAGAAATTAATCAGGTCACCGCAACAAATCTCAGACTGAGATATAGAATATAGAATATAGATATAGAATAGACTGACGTCACTTTCGGCACTGGGTTCTGTGGGTTGATTATCGGCGGGAAATTCCAACTGACATAGTTTCGGTTTGTGGAAAGTGCATGCCTTTTCATATATTTTTTGTGTACACTCGTGGTGGATGATATGTTTTAGTTTTTGAGTTATTTTTATAGACAGATAAACGGTGTAGCACAATGCATAATTTGGAAAATCATACCAGTGTTGTTTCACTAAAAAAAGTACAAGTCTAATAATAAAATATTGAAAAATATATGATTTTTTTTCGATAATTGATTTTTATAATAATTAATCTAAAACAAAATGCTTCATATTATTTTTTATTTAGACGGTACACATCGGACGTATATTTAGTCGTCAACCGCACATCGATAGCTAGTATAGAAGTCCAGATACACGTGCAACAATGTACCCCACCAAATGGGCATTTTCGAGCTGGGTGGTTTCAAAGATGGCGTCCATCCGGGCACTAAGCTACCGTTCTCAGATGTCCATCACACCTTTTCTGACACTTGAGACATTGGTCTAATGGAAAATCATAATGAGAATTACTCCCCCCGCCGGAGCATTCACTTCAAAATATGGCCGGTTGGCTCAAGGACTATGTTTGTCTGTCCGTTTGTGAACAAAATATCTCAAAGTTGTGGACGGATTCGGGCGAGATTTGGCAGAGATGTAGCGTATGTGACAAGGACGAAATGATTCGATTTTGGTGAAGTTCTGAATAGGAATAGGACAGCATGCTTTTGGGATTATAATAGGATCGTAAATCCCAAAAGCACGAGTTAAGCATATCACCCCATCTCCCTCCCGCCTTTCTGTGTCTCTCAGTCGCCTCTCTCCCCTCACTCCCGGTCTTGTTCTGTTCCCTCATTATTTTATTCATGTTTGGAGATAGCATTTACGAACGCGATGCGTAATTGTTACCATAGTTTTGTGAACACGTAAACGATGCTCCGCCCCTCTCCTCATGTGCAGAGTAACTAATTGTAACCTTTTATTATTCCGACGATACTGTATGAAGAATACAGCTCAAATGGAAACGTCTGTACACCGTCTGTACAAAGAACATTACTGAACATCTTTCTATCCTGCGAACATTAACATTAACATGCGAACATGAACATCGCATGTGTGTGACGTCAGCATTTTAAAATAATACCCATGACAGTAAGGGTGTCTGTGACAGATAAAGGGCGGTTTTTTTTCTGTAAGATCAGTTACTCGTGGCACCTCGTGCCCAGGGTGCATGCCTGACAGGAGTAAATTCCCTGTCAGAGGATCAAGGGGTCTTACTCCTATTGAGAGGAGTGGCCCCACCTGTATGACCATGCATTGTGGCCCTTCGGGGGCATGATGCATGCGTTTGAATGACCATGTGCTTCCCCCTCGGGGTTGAGGCGCATGTGTATTGTTATGGGGACAGCCTTGTTGACGCTGTGCCTTGACCATGGGGTCAAGGTGCACATCCGAGGCTGTTCAAATGTTTGGACTTTTTACCTTTTTTCATTGTAAAAAAGGCAGGCCTTCAGGCGGGCCCTAAACGTCCATGCCTGACAGGAGTAAATTCCCTGTCAGAGGATCAAGGGGTCTTACTCCTATTAAGAGGAGTGGTCCCAACTGTATGACCATGCATTGTGGCCCTTCGGGGGCATGATGCATGCGTTTGAATGACCATGCGCTTCCCCCTCAGGGTTGGGCGCATGTGTATTGTTATGGGGACAGCCTCGTTGACGTTGTGCCTTGGCCATGGGGTCAAGGTGCACGTCCGAGGCTGTTCGAATGTTTGACTTTTTACCTTTTTTCATTGTAAAAAAGGCAGGCCCTGCCTGGGGCCCTAAAACAGATGCCTGACAGGAGTAAATTCCCTGTCAGAGGATCAAGGGGTCTTACTCCTATTGAGAGGAGTGGTCCCAACTGTATGACCATGCATTGTGGCCCTTCGGGGGCATGATGCATGTGTTTGAATGACCATGTGCTTCAGTCTTGGGGCTGAGGTGCATGTGTAATGTTATTAGGACAGCCTTGTTGACGTGCATTGGCCATGGGGTCATGGTGCACGTCCAAGGCTGTTCAAATGTTTGACTTTTTACCTTTTTTCATGTAAAAAAGGCAGGCCTTCGAGCGGGCCCTAAATGCATGCCTGACAGGAGTAAATTCCCTGTCAGAGGATCAAGGGGTCTTACTCCTATTGAGAGGAGTGGTCCCAACTGTATGACCATGCATTGTGGCCCTTCGGGGGCATGATGCATGCGTTTGAATGACCATGTGCTTCAGCCTTGGGGTTGAGGCGCATGTGTATTGTTATTGGGACAGCCTTGTTGATGTTGTGCCTTGACCATGGGGTCAAGGTGCACGTCCGAGGCTGTTCAAATGTTTGGACTTTTTACCTTTTTTCACAAGCAAAAAAGGCAGGCCTTAGCTGTGGCCCCAAAACAGCCTGACAGGAGTAAATTCCCTGTCAGAGGATCAAGGGGTCTTACTCCTATTGAGAGGAGTGGTCCCAATTGTATGACCATGCATTGTGGCCCTTCGGGGGCATGATGCATGTGTTTGAATGACCATGTGCTTCCCCCTCGGGGTTGAGGCGCATGTGTATTGTTATTGGGACAGCCTTGTTGCCGTTGTGCCTTGGCCATGGGGTCAAGGTGCACGTCCAAGGCTGTTCAAATGTTTGACTTTTTACCTTTTTTCATTGTAAAAAAGGCAGGCCTTCAGTCGGGCCCAAAACGCCTGACAGGAGTAAATTCCCTGTCAGTGGGCCATGGGGTCTTATTCCTATTGAGAGGTGTGGTCCCAATTGTATGACCATGCATTGTGGCCATTGTGCCCTTTTGGAGTGTCATTCGAGGAAGCAAATGCTTCCATGGAGCATGTAATCGCTGTTGTTCTTGTTGGTGTTGTTATTGTTGTTTTTTTTCCTTTCTCCTCACCTATTATTCTCCTGCTTCTTCCAATTTATTTGTGTTGCTCCCTGTCCCTCTTGCTTCCCCCATTCCTTCCTCTCCCCTCCCTCACTCATTCCCTCCATTCACTCCTTTCTGCCTCCCTAATTCCTTTCCTCCATTCACTCCTTTCTGCCTCCCTAATTCCTTCCCTCCATTCACTCCTTTCTGCCTCCCTAATTCCTTTCCTCCATTCACTCCTTTCTGCCTCCCTAATTCCTTTCCTCCATTCGATCCTTTCTGCCTCCCTAATGCCTTCCCTCCATTCACTCCTTTCTACCTCCCTCATTCCTTCCCTCCATTCATTCCTTTCTGCCTCCCTCATTCCTTCCCTCCATTCACTCCGTTGTGCCCCCTCTACCCTAACCCTGGTCCTGGCCCTAATCCCCTCCCATCGCACCCCCCTTCCCTCCTGCACCCCTTTCCCCCTCCCTCCCCACCCCTTTCCCCCAACCACCCTCCCACTCCCTTCCACCACTTCCCCACTCTGTAATATGACAAGTTTTCACCTGTAATTCTTCCTATATTTCAATCCTGATCAGGAAAATATACATTTTTCAGGATTTTCATTTTTTTCGGCGGCCATCTTGGACAGCTAAAATTCATTCAATTAAGGTAAAAAAATGATGAGAGGCAATCCCATGTCAGTGGGATGCAGAATCTATAAGGCAAAATCATAGAATGTACATTTGAAAATTTATTTTGGATTCGAATGCTTTACATTTTCATTTTTCGGCGGCCATATTGGATGTCAGCTAAAATTCATCCAATTATTATACAAAATGATGAGAGGCGATCCCATGTCACTGGGATGCAGAATCTAAAAGGCAAAATCATAGAATGTACATTTGAAAATTTATTTTGGATTCGAATGCTTTACATTTTCATTTTTGGGCGGCCATCTTGGGTGTGCGGGCATGCGTACATGTGTGCATGTGTGCGTAATCGAAGGACCGCATTCGAATTTGGTGTGTAGGTGCAACCCACGTCAAAATCCAAGATGGCCGCCACCATATATGTCTGAACCTTGTGAGCGAAATATCTTGAAAAATAAACGAACTACTAACTTCTAATCTGGTGTGTGGGTGTATCTGGGCATAAGGAAGAACGCTGTTGAAAATTGGGTCGCCACGTCAAAATCCCAGATGGCCTCCGCCATGCATGTCTGAACCTTGTGAGCGGAATATCGTGAAAAATAAGCGAAGTACCAACTTCTAATCTGGTGTGTGGGTGTATCTAGGCATAAGGAAGAGCGCTATTGAAAATTGGGCCCCCACGTCAAAATCCAAGATGGCAGCCTTGCGTCCTCCACTTTGTCAACTCGCATCACTTCACCGACGGGGGACCTAGGCGTAATGCTTGTTCCTTTAATAAACGACTTTAATCATAAGAAACGCCATCCACATTGCGCCTTCTCATGACCAATGAGGTTTGCATTTCAGCGAACCTTTGGGAAACTCATACGATTAATGAACTCGGTGCAAAGTTGGTCCATTTGGCGATCCTTCGGGGTTGCACAAACTCTGAAATGGCGAGTGACGTAAGTCAGACCAGTCGACGCGACAATATGTTTGTCTATCAAGGGATAAATATTCAAACATAATATTATTGTCATAGAAGAAATATAGATCTGATACATATACTCTTAGTCAGGGCCCTTCGGGATATTTTGGTTCAAATTCTTCCAAAAGCATCAAATTTGGCGCAGATGTTGCCCATGCCATACTTTTTCGATTTTTGACGAGCGCCAAGGGCGGTATGATCCGGGGACCATACCGGTCCATCCCGCCATGTCACCTGACCTATGACGTCATAATTAGGATATGCATCCAATCACATGGCGTACTATAAGTGGTCAAAGTTCAAAATGAATCGATCGGAAAATGAAGGCAGGGATTCATTTTTAAGGTTTTCATAAAATCCAATATGGCCGCCAGGTCACATGACCTATGACGTCATATTTATGGCATGTATACAATCATGTAGACATGAACCCGGATCATGATCGCACAAAAATTAAACACAAGGATACGGCATACAGTTCATAAAACATCAAAATCCGTACCTTTGTAATTAGGCTGATGAACTGCAATGCCTGAAAATTAGGAAATAGACATGTAAATATTTCCTCTAATTATCAAAAATAAGGTCAGAGTTCGATTACCCAACCCAGAAACATAAAATGGTGAACCTCGTGTAAATCTTGACAAAAAACTCAAAAACGGACATGTTTGACTCAAAAATGACCTTTAAGATGACCTTGAGGGTTGACCTTGACCTCGAATCATCAAAATAACATCATAATTGGATTCCTCGACCTCGAAAACCCCTGAAAAGTGGTATCATACATGATTCCAACCCTTTTGGTTATTTAACTGATTTTCCTCTAAAGTTCGATTCGAAGTAATATGGGACCCCCGGGTGGGGGGGGGGGGGGGGGCGCCCGTCTTGGCGCCCGTCAAAAATCGAAAGAGTATGGCATGGGCAACATCTGGGCCAAATTTGGTGCTTTTGGAAGAATTTGAACCAAACGGCCCCAAAATATCCCTAAGGGCCCTGACTATCTGAGTTCATCCACTTGTTAAAACAAAAGTTCAAATTTATTTTATCGTTTTTAACTCCATAAAACAGCAGCCACTGGCGGTGTGGTGTCAATTAGGTGTAGATAAACTACAAGCCACCACTTTTCTGAAGAATCCTGATTATCTTGAGGGGAAGTTGTCGAAAAGTAAGAGAAGCTACATCACAATAATTTTATGTATGAACCTCTGTATGAAATATGGCATTTAAATGATAAGGGGTGTTGTAGAGTGGATGGCATGCTATCTGAGCAATGTGCTACCCAATTGCATTTCGTGTTGGTCTTGGAGTAAGTCAGTGTCATCAGAAGAGCATGCACATAATAGCAGCATGGTACTCCATCTCGGAGAGATGTTGCAAGTCGGGCAAGATCAACTACCCCTCAGAAGGTTTAATGTCTGGTGATCGGTGTCCCTGGCGGGATGACTGTGTCTAGTACAGTTCTGTGATCGATCCTCCACATTGGACTGAGGCACAAGTGTCTACCCAGATTGTTAGAAACATCATCCATGAAGTTGGTATTCACTACAGCAGACCACTAGCACATGTCCCCTTGACAGTACCAAATGGTAACCTGAGACTGGTTTGGGCACACAGCACGCATGTACAGTACAAGCTTGACCAAGGACAATGAGAAGTCAATGCAGCAATAATGGGGTGGAATAAAAGAGGCAGACAAGCAATAAAATATGCAGATAATAGCAAAAAAACAAAAAAAAACAAGGCAAGCACACAAAATAAGTGTTCAGAAAGCTGCAGTATATTTGATGAGGTGGGGCGGGAGGGAAATTTCCAAGAATATAAGAGATCAGGTGGGAATAGGAGAGCGTTTGATAGGGTAGAAGGTAACATTTAATGGCTATACCAGATGCATGGAAATGGAGCCACAGATGAGAGATGATGACAGAAGCAAAGGTAGGTTTAGAAATGATAAATTATGGGTGGCTGGGATAAGATGTGTGATTGGAAAGTGAGGGGGGGAGTGGAGGTAATATCGCAATGTAATTTTTTCCATGACACTACTAGTTTAATGCTTTGTACAAAATAATAAGAGCTGACAATAGGCAAGGAAAGATTTGGCTTTAGAAGAATACAAAGCCATGACTTGGTCTTTGCGGCCAGCTTGAAGATATGGTCAGCCCCCAAGGCTGGCCTTGGCAGACTGTGAGACCTTGGGGTTTTATTCCAACTACTGCCAAGGACTGACCATTGAAGCAAACGTTTTTACAGAAGTCGAGGCTCATGGAGGAGCGAAATGACAAGAGCAGAGGGAAACAAGCAGCAGACCGACATATCTTTACAAATTGTCTGCACATTTTATGCAAATCGGACAGATTTTCGAGGTACGGGCAAGCTCAAAAAAAATACAGAAATTCAATTTTATAGGGGGAACTTGGTAGTGGTCAGATTTTATTATTGACAGACGGATATTATTCTTATTTTATTATTGAGAGTTCACATACCGTGTGCCGTGCTACTCCTACACCTCTGGGCCGATTACATCCAGATTTGCTACATGTGGTCGGCATGACCCCAATTCGTGCATAGGGGTGTTTTTACCTTTGGCAGTGGTCTTGGGGAATGGGGGCTAGCTGAGTGACTCCAATCCTCTTAATTCGGCAGCGCCAGGGTGCACGTGTTTTTTTCCCCCTATTAATCCCATGTTAGAATTAGGTTTGTTTCAAGTCATGGATTCTGTGAATTCAGTCCATTTTCCATGATCCTGCAAAATCATTGCCTCGAGAACTTAACCGATGAAAAAGTCACCAACATTTCCTTTTTTTATTTTCCATGCTTGTCCATGCTCTTTTGATTTAAAAAAAAATGGCATAAATACAGGCTTCCAAGGCCTTTAATTTGAGGCAACAGAAGTCCATGCTATTCGAGGTTATCTAGGATCTGCATGGACCCTGATTTTCGTTGTTTAATGTCCACACTGCCATTCACGCCACCCAAAACCTCTGGTCTCGGTGCTCATCGATTCAGGTGGGCAGAAATGTGTGATGGGCTGTCAAATCACGCACAGTTAATGCAGTTTCTGAGACGGAAAATAACCATTCCTCCCATGTTGGAAGTGTGTTGCAAGCAGGGGCACCAACACCACTTATGTACCACTGCTATTAGTGCCGAATAAAGGTGGTTCTCGGATCTAGCTGGGCGTGTGTGTGCGTTTGTACTGCATGTATATCCACGAGCTTGCATTTTGTGTTGATTCGGAAATGTTTGCAAGGAGGTGCTCTATTGATTGGATGGGCTGTTTAAGTGTGGGAAAGCATAATAGACAGGTGTGTGTTGAGCAAAAAGTGAATATATTGAGGCATATTTGAAAGAAAAAAAATAAAATAAAAGCGCTAAACTTCCTGCACTGATGCGGACCAAAGCTCTTAGATATTATGAGATGCTTCTTCAAGTATGTCAGGTGTTGTTACTGAAAGTTCCTCCATCTCGGGCAGGTGTCCCTCGGCCAGGGCCTTGGGATGAGGCAGCGGTGGACTGGAACGTGTCAAAATCGTCAGGCGCTATGGAGACCACAATGAAATTTTGTTATGATTGTTTTGCATGCAAACCACACAATATTATGTCAACTCCTACACCAAGATCTAAATGCTCTTCAGCACTCATTCATTGTTGATATTCAAATCTTCCATAATTCGATATCGAATCCCCTTGAGATATTTAATCTGTGTATGGAGTTACTGCATAACAGCAAAAGGTAGAAGGTAGAGCGAGCCCTGGAATGTGCTGAGATTGAAGGTGAACAAGTTTGTTTGTTTGTTTGTTTTTTTTGTATACTGAATCGAGGCTCGTGAAAGAGCTGACATGTATTTCACAAACAAATCAACCAGACAAACAAAATATACAAAAAGAGGGAGCGGAAGACAAGATGGGGAGAGAAGGGGAAGCACACAACCACAACATTTGAGAGCAGTGAGAAGTGTGGGAGGGAGAGGGCTTGGGGGCAGGAGGCGTGGGAAGGGGGGGGGGGGGGTGGGAGAAGTATAAAACAAGGGGTCCGAAATTAGCGAGGGTAGAAAAGATCAAGGTTTTGGATGGGGGAGGATAAGAGATGGTGGTGAACAGCTGTTTTAAAGACCTGGAGGGTGGAGTGGGATTGAAGAGAGTGAGGGAGTTTGTTCCAGAGGCGGGAGAAAAGAGGAATGAAGGAATGAAGGTGAGCAGAAAGTCTTGATTTTGGCAGTTTAACCATAAGAGTGTTGCAGGCAGATCTTGTGCGACCTGTAGGAATATTTGGGGGACAGAGCCCAGAGAGGGCTGGGGGGGCAAGGCCAGAGAGGAGTCGGTAGAAGACGGAAAGACCACCAACCTGCCTGCGGTGAGTGAGTGAAAGGCCCTTGGAGTTAGCTTCATCGCGGGAGATTCCAATGATTCTGAACGCTTTGGTTTCAACAGCGTGAAGACGGGCTAGGTGTGAGGCAGGAGCACCAGACCAGAGGGGAGAGCAGACTCGCAGAAATCGTTCTTGAAGAGCGACTCAAAATTGGGAGAGATTATGCTCGATGAGAAAAGAAAATCTACCACCTACAGCATTCACTACCGGGTGAGGCTCAGTTAGGACATTTCGAGTCTTGACCCGGGACTACGCTGGTTTTGACGCAACAGTGTGATGAATAATTAAGAGATGTACGCATGAAAATCCAAGTCCTGAAACGAATTGCATGTTATATAAGTGGAAGGAGTACTCACAAAATTGCTCAATTAGCAATGAGGAGACGTTGAAGGATGTATTGTGCTCGTCAGGGCATTTTTCTACTGGACTAGAATTTGTGTTTGAAACATTTATGATTCGCCCTCGTACTTCAATTGATGTTCCAAGGGGCTCAAAATGTTTCTGCGCTGCCATCAAGGAATAAAAACCTGTCTTCGAAAAACCCAGCATTGCTCTTAATCCTTTTCACTGTAATGTCCAGCCAGTGTCACATATTCTAACTCGCAGGGGATGTCTCCTGATTCCACTGGAAAATAACGTGTTTTTACCTGAGACGTGTCGCAGGTTTACAAGAGCCCCGCATAGTTGCATATTAGATGCACGTTCGCGTTGTTGTTGCATTTTATGTACACCCATTGGTCAGACACCTAAAGTAATGCTTTAGAAAAGTTCATATAAAATTAAAAGGGCACCAATTTCATTCATACAGCTGCATGAAGAAGTAAATGTATTTATTGCCAGATGTCTGGTGCCCATTTGCAGTGCATTCAGAAAGTATACAGACCCCTTCACTTTTTTCACATTTTGTTATGTTGCAGCCTTATGCTGAAATCGTTTAAATTCATTTTTTCCCTCATCAATCTACACTCAATACCCCATCATGACAAAGAGAAAACAGGATTTTAGAAAGTTTTGCAAATTTATTAAAAAGAAAAAACTGAAATATGACATAGACATAAGTATTCATACCCTTAACTCAGTACTTAGTTGAAGCACCTTTGGCAGCGATTACAGCCTCGAGTCTTCTTAGGTATGACGCAACAAGCTTTGTACACCTGGACTTGGGGATTTTCGGCCATTCTTCTCTGCAGATCCTCTCAAGTTCTGTCAGGTTGGATGGGGACCGTTGGTGGACAGCCATTTTCATGTCTCTCCAGAGATGTTGGATTGGGTCAGGTCAGGGCTCTGCCTGGACCACTCAAGGACCTTCACATAGTTGTCCCTAAGCCACTCCTGTGTTGTCTTAGCTGTGTGCTTAGGGTCGTTGTCCTGTTGGAAGGTGAACCTTCGGCCCAGTCTGAGGTCCTGAGCACTCTGTTTCAGGTTTTCATTAAGGATATCTCTGTACTTTGCTCCGTTCATTGTTCCCTCAACCCTGACCAGTCCCCCAGTCCCTGTTGCTAAAAAACACCCCCACAGCATGATGCTGCCACCACCATGCTTCACCATTGGGATGGAATTGGGCAGGTGATGAGCGGTGCCTGGTTTCCTCCAGACATGACGCTTAGAATTGAGGCCAAACGGTTCAATCTTGGTTTCATCAGACCACAGTCTCACAGTCTCACAGTCTCACAGTCCTTTAGGTGCTTTTTTGCAAATTCCAAGCGGGCTTTCATGTGTCTTTCACGGAGGAGAGGCTTCCGTCTGGCCACTCTGCCATAAAGCCCAGATCGGTGGAGTGTTGCAGTGATGGTTGTCTTTCTGGAAGTATTTCCCATCTCCACACAGGATCTCTGGAGCTCAGCCAGAGTGACCATCGGGTTATTGGTCACCTCTCTTACCAAGGCCCTTCTCCCCCGATTGCTCAGTTTGGCCGGGCGGCCAGCTCAAGGAAAAGTCCTGGTTGTTCCAAACTTCTTCCATTTAAGAATCATGGAGGCCACTGTGCTCTTGGGAACCTTCAATGCAGCAGAAATTTTTTTGTAGGCTTCCCCAGATCTGTGCCTCGACACAATCCTGTCTCTGAGCTCTGCAGGCAGTTCCTTCAACCTCATTGCTTGGTTTTTGCTCTAATGTGCATTGTCAGCCGTGAGACCTTATATATACAGGTGTTTGCCTTTCCAAATCATGTCCAATCAATCGAATTTACCACAGGTGGACTCCAATCAAGGTGCAGACACATCTCAAAGATGATCAACAGAAATGGGAGGCACATGAGCTAAATTTCAAATGTCATAGCAAAGGGTATGAATACTTATGTCAATGTGATATTTCAGTTTTTTCTTTTTAATAAATTTGCAAAACTTTCTAAAATCCTGTTTTCTCTTTGTCATGATGGGGTATTGAGTGTAGATTGATGAGGGAAAAAATGAATTTAAACGATTTCAGCATAAGGCTGCAACATAACAAAATGTGAAAAAAGTGAAGGGGTTTGAATACTTTATGAATGCACTGTATATGAACTTTTCCAGAGCATTACTTGGTTCCTCCTCAGAACACAAAGGTAGTACAACATGCACACGAGATTTTTTGAATGTCCCTTCTTTTCTATTCGACGTTTTCTCTAAGCTATACTTTAAGTTTTCTCTAAGCTAAGTTTTCTCTAAGCTCTCTAAGCTATACTTTCTCTAAGCTCTAAGAAATACAAGGGTTTGGACAAATATGGAAGCGAAGGTTTCCATTGTCATTCATGGTAATGAGATATGATCTCATTGAAGATGCCTAAGGTATCAAGGTACTGAAGACCACCAAGTAGACCTAGGAGACAGATAGAGAGATGCAAGAGGACATTCATGGTTCTGCAACAAAAAGTGGTCTTGTTTGACTTGATTTGATTGACTTGACTTGGGTTTGGGTTTGATTGACTTGACATCATCCTTGAGCCGCTTAGCCACATTGTGCACCCCTGGGATGTCCCTTATTTTCAATAGTTTGCCACATGGCACATACCATATGAAGGGGCCTGTTCTATGCCCCTGGCATTTTTTCCATGAATAACTTGTATATTCGTTCTATGTCCCTTATTTTCAATAGTTTGCCACATGGCACATACCATATGAAGGGGCCTGTTCTATGCCCCTGGCATTTTTTCCATGAATAACTTGTATAATGTGTTAAATACAGCAGTGTAAAAGCTGCTGCATCAATGTCAGTAAACTTCGGGAATTTATTTTCTGCAGCCATTAAAGTTTTAATTTATCTTAATGGAATTATAAACTTGCACTGTATAATACAAATCGCCTTGTTGTCACTTCCAAAAAAACAAAAGTTTAATAGTACTTGGACAAAATTTTACACCTTCTCGAGCAACCAATCAAATTTGCCGCTTGCATTGTCAGTGTTGGGGAATATTGATTCAGATGAAATCGCTGCTCTTAGGAAATATAGATCACGCTTGGAAATGTTGATTGTGCTTGGAACCGCAAAGCAAAAGTTGAAAAGAATCTTCCTGCACTACATGGCCAAAAGTATGTGGACACCCAAACAACACACCCGCACGTCAAACATCTCATTCCAAAATCATGGGCATTAATATGGAGTTGAACCCCCCCCCTCCCCACAGCCCCCCTCCCCCCTTTGCTGCTATAACAGCCGCCACTCTTCAGGGAAGGCTTTTCACTAGTTGTTGGAACATTGCTGCGGGGAATTGCTTCCATTCAGCCATAAGAGCATTAGTGAGGTCGGGCACTGATGCTTGGCGATTAGGCCTGGCTCGCAGTCGGCGTTCCAATTCATCCCAAAGGTGTTCAATCGGGTTGCGGTCAGGGTTCTGTGCAGGCCAGTCAAGTTCTTCCACACCGATCTCAACAAACCATTTCTGTATGGAGTTCGCTTTGTGCACAGGGGCATTGTCATGCTGAAACAGGAAAGGGCCTTCCCCAAACTGTTGCCACAAATTTGGAAGCACATAATCGTCTGGAATGTCATTTTATGCTGTAGCATTAAGATTTCCTTTCACTGGAACTAAGGGGCCGAGCCTGAACCATGAAAAACAGCCCCAGACCATTATTCCTCCTCCACCAAACTTTACAGTTGGCACTATGCATTCGGGCAGTTAGCGTTCTCCTGGCATCTGCCAAACCCAGATTAGTCCGTCGGACTTCCAGATGATGAAGCGTGATTCATCACTCCAGAGAACATGTTTTGATTGCTCCAGATTCCAATGGTGGCAACCTTTACACCACTCCAGCCGACGCTTGGCATTGTGCACGGTGATATTAGGCTGGTGAGCGGCTGCTCGGCCATGGAAATCCATTTCATGAAGCTACCGATGAACAGTTGTTATCCTGACGTAGCTTCCAGGCAGTTTGGAACTCGGTCGTGAGTGTTGCAACCGAGGACTAACAATTTATGCACTACGTACGTCAGCACTCGGCGATGTCGTTCTGTGAGCTTGTGTGGCCGACCACTTTGCGGCTGAGCTGTTGTTACTCCTAGACGTTTCCACCTCACAATAACAGCACTTAAAGTTGACCGGGGCAGCTCTAGCAGGGTAGAAATTTGACGAACGGACTTGTTGGAAATGTGGCGTGTGACAGTGCCACGTTGAAAGTCGCTAAGATCTTCAGTTCGGCCCATTCTACTGTGAATGTTTGTCTATGGAGATTGCATGGCTGTGTGCTTGATTACATATACCTGTCAGCAATGGGTGTAGCTGAAACAGCCGAATCCACCAATTAGAAGGGGTGTCCGCATACTTTTGACCATGTAGTGTATGTCCTTTTTCTCAACACTGCAATGGGAAATGTGTTATATTAACTCTACGGTAAGCCTGATTATGGCTTAATGGCTAAGGTGGGTGGTTTGAGGTCTGAGGGTCCTAAGTTTGAGCCCGTCATGCCGTTGAATTAATACCAGTTGGGTTGACTTAGCCTGTCATCCCTCCGAGGTCGGTAAAATGAGTACCAGCTTACTGGTAATAAGGGGCCTTGCATCAGCGGCATCCGCAGCCCGCAATAAAAAAATGATGCAGCCAAGCAGCCACAGGCTACATATCAACCACTCCCAAATTTCCTGTTTTTTTTGTCTTGCCAAACTTTAGTAAATTGCACACCGAAAAGTTTCACATTTATAAGTAAAGCCATGAGCGATGGGACACAAAAGGATATACCGTAATTTGGCTGTCAAGCAACTGGGCTTCCTTCCGTACAAATAGTTCAACTAAAATATAATAATGCAGTGCAAAATTATCACAATGAAAGTTTAAAAAATAACTTGTCAGCACTCACCTCTCGTAATGAGCCGTTTGTGGTGAGGACAGCATACAACATCCTTAAAGGATTGCATACCACAGATGAAAGTGCCATGCACCAGCCTATTGCGTAGCCCCAGTCTGGATAGATGTAAGTCTTGTATCGGGGTGGTTTATATTTGATAATGGAAAAAAGAAAGATGCCCTGTTTGGAGGGATATGGGTTTTGGGCTTAGTGAGGTTTGGGAAATTGGGAAGTGACAAATTATACAACTTGAAAAAAATATTGAACAAATATATTTCTCCATTCTTCAAAATACACTTCCTTGAGTCATCCCATCCATGGCTCAGAGGTCACGTTTTACAAAATATTCGTATTCTGGTATCTGCCCAAAGACATGTACTGCCGAAGCACGTTCTTGGCAAGGGTTATGCTGGGTGGTTTGCCGTTGCCTTCCAAGCAGTAGATAGGGCAGGAATTTGTAATTTGTTCATAGTGCCAACGATAGCTTGCCCACTCTTCAAGATGGACACCGTGGGATGTTTAAAGTCCACCAACTAATGCAAGCAAACGGTATGTCCAGTTTAACGTCCATCCGAGGGACGACACACATTGATGAATCACAATCTCATGTAAAACGCCGGGATGACAGATTATAGCTGGGTCAGGATTCAAACCCAGGCTCGACAAGCTTATTGCTCTCACATCTTGAGAGGTTCTAGCTTTACATATTTCCCTGACAGACTCGAATCTAAAGCAATCTGACTTGTCATCTCTCCCAATCTGACCTTAAAACCCAATTTGCTTGAATTACTCGGTAATGTTGGCTCTCTTGGGACAGGATGGGGGACAGGACCAAATTCACATTCGATTAGCCGAGATGAGATGACGTTTTAGATGTTAACCACAAATTCCTCCCCAAGAAAGTCGATTTTGAGCGGTCATCTCCATTCACATTATCCGATGTACCACAGAAATGGATCGAAGAAGCAATGGAGAATATCCAAACAAAATCCCAGGCTTGGAATTTGCAGATTTGGATGTCTGAGAGTTTGTGTGCCCCAGTCGACTGTGCCTCCTTGATCCAGGCTTTGTAATCGGCTGAAAATAGCTATTATGGAGAGTTTCATTCCACAAGAAAATTTAGTTGTACATTGTCTGATACTCTTCCTGTTTTTGTATAAATCGTCAATTTCCTGTCATTCTCTTAATGTCAATAAGGTTATATTGTTAGTTAATCAGCCTGTGTGCTTACTTATCCAGTCAAGTAACATCACTTCTCCAATCAATAGGGTAAGGGTAAAGACTGTCTTTCATGTGAACGCTACTGTTTCATGGCTCAATTACCCAGAAAAAATAGCTGAAGAAGGCGTATGCATCAGTGACATTCGATCGAGATTTAATGTACCCATAAAGTCTTGTTACCTACTTCATTCTTGAGCATTTTTGTGTGTCACGGTAAAGACTTGGCTTTCCCGTTATTGAAGAAATGGTGAAGACACCTAACAAGCAGTGTAAATTTCAATTCAACCTCCGTTGTCAACTGGCATTCCTTGGGTAAACGTATTTCAAAGATATACTAGGGTTAACAATGTGAAGAAGTCCTTATTTCTGAGATGGTTTTCTACTTGGTTTTCTACTACTTGCAGGTGGAGTGGCTCACTCACGATGCAGATGCCTGGTGTGAAATACCTCCAGCACCACTTGAACAAAGGTATTGGTCGGTACCCAATCATTTGCTGGACATTGTCATAAAACCGGTCTCCACCTGTCGGGTGTAAGAAAGTAACAGCCGCTATTCAAGATGCTAACAAATGCTGATTCAAGATTCGAGACAACAGTAATTGCATAACACCACAGAAAATAAAGGAACAACATCTGTCAGAGTTTTTGATTTGGTCCCAATAAAAATAAATAGCACCGCAAAGTGGGCGTAACCCCACAGCCCATGCATGGTGAAAGGAAGCATTGGTGATAATTTGTTATTTGAAGCGAAGTTGTATACTGAGTAGGAACTGCAAGTAATGAAATTTTCACCCATGAACCCATTAACCCATTTCGCGCCCATGAACCTTCCTCTGCTCAACCCCAACACACACTGCAAAAATGGATTTAATCGGACAAGTCGTTCTGCTTGAAATTGACGGAAACCAATTTCAAGATGGCTGCCGTGGCGGCCATATTGAAAATCACAGCGCGCCCATGAACCTTCCTCTACTCAACCTCAACAAACACTGCAAAAATGGATTTAATCGGACAAGCCGTTCTGCTCGAAATTGACGGAAACCAATTTCAAGATGGCTGACATGGCGGCCATATTGAAAATCGCAATGCACCCATGAACCTTCCTCATCTCAACCCCATCACACACTGCAAACATGGATTTAATCGGACAAGCCGTTCTGCTCGAAATTGATGGAAACCAATTTCTAGATGGCTACCGTGGCGGCTATATTGAAAATTGCAGCACGCCCATTTTCGAAAGGAACCTTCCTCTACTCAACCCCAACACACAATGCACAAATGGATTTAATCTGACAAGCCATTCTGCTTGAAATTGATGGAAACCAATTTCAAGATGGCTGCCATGGCGGCCATATTGAAAATCGCAGCACACCCATGAACCTTCCTCGACTCAAGCCCAACACACACTGCAAAAATGAATTTAATCGGACAAGCCGTTCTGCTCGAAATTGACGGAAACCAATTTCAACATGGCTGCCCTGGCGGCCATATTGAAAATCGCAGCGCGCCCATTTTCGAAAGGAACCTCAGTAGATGATAAATGTTGTTCCTGGGACAAACCCATTTAACATGGGAAATCCCTATCTAATGTCGTTTACCCCCATGTCTTTTCCCACTTTTGGAAAACACCCCTATTAATCCAAAAGACTCTATGAGCCTTTTGGCCTTTTGAACCATGAGCTTATTGGCCTTATGAGCCAATTAATCTACTTGGGCTAATACATAATGAAGATATTTTAATTGAGCTAGGGCTGAATGGTAAACCCATCTTGATGTACCAGGCTGAACACCAACAGCTTGGAACCAATCCTTCATTGAACCTCCAAATCTCCATTCACTTACATGTAAATTTTCCTCTCACCATCACTTTTCTTCATTTCCCCTTAACACCTCCATTCCTTCCCCCCTTGGTCTTATGGGCCTTTTACTCTTACTATTGTGGAAATACTGTACTGCATTAATATACTGTACTGCATGGTATTAAATGTACTCCAGCATTAATCAAAACTGATATGGAAGTAGAGATCTTGTTGATCGTTGGAATTGGAACACGAAGCAGAGAAACTATTTCGTAAATGAATGTCAGGAATGTATCTCTTGGTAGTGGTAATCTCTTGTCCACCTGGTCACAGCCCCAACTAGAGCACCCTCCTATTGTGAGGCAAATGGAAACTCGCAGCAGGAGGGGAGCGAGTTGGTGCCAGTAAGGCGAGCGGGATGACCGAGCAACATTGGCGGGGAAGGGATTACGATTTCAGCGCATGGAGGATTAACTTGAGGGTGCCCATATAAACAGAAGAGACTATGAGTCAGGAGCACTTGTCATCAGAACCTCTGCCCAAATGGAACGATCGAGTACGGAACGAGGACAGCGCAGAAGACCGACCAAGAAGAACCAATGACTTGAATACTAAATTCGTCATAGTATTGTAGTTCTATATTATATTGAAACCAGTGAATTATTAGCTAATAAAGCGTTGCTTTGTAAAAGCCCTGTACAGTTATTTTGTATCCTCGTGAGTCAAATAACTATTCCCTAACAATATGGAGGCACCGCTGGGATCAATTGGACACAAACAAGATCTTTAAAAGGTAAGTGTGTCTTGTTTTTGTCCAGTATGATTTCCGAACCTGGGAATAGTTATTTTGTATATACATGGAGGATTTGGCGTTTGGGCTTCCCCACGTACCATTGGTGCACGGAAGCCCTGATAAGGAAAATATAGATGGGACCCTTTGCTCAGGTGCTGTGCTCGCGACACAAAGGATCCATATGAGCAGGGCCCGGGTGCTGTGTAATTAATTAGTACACAGAGAACCGATTACTAGGGTGCTGAATAATCGTAAAGATCCATTTTTGGAGCTGGCTCTCCCGGTCCTATGATGTATTCAAAGAACCAATGACTGTGTGATTAAGATGTATTTTAAGGTACCTTGTAAATAAAATGTAATGATGTAACGAATTTTGTCATGACCGTCCGAGGTAGAAGTCCTACAAAATGTCTGCTCGTTTTCTGGCCGAGTCGAAATTGCGTTGAGTTCCTATGGCATGCGCCATTAAAAGCGCTGTATAATGGTTGAGCTCCCTTATCTCGTTTTGGTCATGCGGATGAGCAGACGAAGTCACGGATGGAACATCGACAAACGATTGTAGCTATTATTCGTGTTTGTCTAAATGATTTCTGTAAATATGTATTTTTGCGCTGTGTAAATAAATGCGCTAGGTCGTCTGACACGCGTCATTGAGAAACGCGCATCTGTAGACTTGCCTGCAAGTGGGACCGTGTGCTTGCGAGGATGCGCACATTATACGCTGGGTATTAAAAGCCTTACTCTGTTCTGGAGGCGAATCGGCTCATGAAGTGCACCATGCGGCGATTTGTTTGCCGGTTCGGTAAGGTCCGTACACGTGTACAATCGTGTACACCCGTTTTGCACTTACAAACGTACTTTTGAGTTGTACAAACATACTTTACACATTTCTCTCTGTCTATCGTAGTGGCAAAGGCAAAGGCAGTGGCAAATGCAGTGGCTACTATCGTAGTGGCAAAGGCAGTGGCAAACCACCCAATGTCACCACTTTCATGAGCTCAGAGAAATAAAAAAAGAAAAAGAAAAATTCCAAATTCCACTCTGCTGGCTCAATTGAAATCGGCAGCAGAGTGAGAATCAACAGACGATGGAACAGCTAGCAACGAGTGTTTGTGAGGGGCAACCACCCTCTGGTCAAGGCTCATAGAAAAGATTGATACTTATTGATTCGGCACGCTTACAATATAAATTAATGGCGAGGGTTGTGGTTGGGTCGATGGGTTGTTGCGGTTGGGTCGATTTTGCGAAATGAACGTTCTTTGAACAAATCCAATGATATATAAATCCCATTCGAATGATAAGTGAACCGAATGAAAATAAGGATTTTTTGAAATTGTTGTTGACTTTGGCCTATGTTGAATAAAATAGTTGTTGTTGTTTGTTTCACGTTGTTTCAATGTGGTCAAGCTCTTCCAAAAATGTCACGTTGTTTCAACGTTTTCACATTACTTTCCTACAACATTGAAATAATGTTGTTGTAAAACGTTTCCACAACGTCGCTACAACGTTTCACTTTCGTTGTTGCAACGTTTTGCTCCAACGTTTTGGGAACACTCAAATGTTGGGTTTTGCTGACGTTTCCACAACGTTGTTTCAACGTTTTCCACATTACTTTCCTACAACATTGAAATAATGTTGTTGTAAAACGTTTCCACAACGTCGCTACAACGTTTCACATTCGTTGTTGCAACGTTTTGCTCCAACGTTTTGGGAACACTCAAATGTTAAGTGAATCGGATGAGAATTCACGAATTATTTAATTATTAGCGAATAATGAAGTACTTATTTAATTGATTACATTTCTTTCTCTTCTGACCATTAACTCAGGCACCTTTGGAGTAAGGAAGCTGATATTTGGACATGACAGTGACCAAGTGATGTGGCTAACAAGGATATTTTGATTTATTGATTAATCATTTAATCAATGCATTATTTAATTTTATAAATGACTTATTTAATTAAATTCCTAAAAGACACATCTTCGGACGAAGCACGTGTGGATTGGTTATGCTATCAGCCAATCAATTCGAATTTCAATTCATGTGCAAATGATCAGTGTTTATCACAAGTCGTGATAAATTAATGAAATTAATGCTCAAAATTAATGGAATGAAATGTAAATCGTGAACCAGATGGGAACCATGGCCTCAGTGAAGGAAAAGTGACTGGGTGAAAAGAGTATTGGAAATGAACCCAGAGAGAGAGAGATAGACAGAGAGAGATAAAGAGAGAGACAGACAAAGAGAGAGACAGACAGAGAGAGATAAACAGAGAGACAGACAGAGAGAGACAGACAGAGAGAGATAGACAGAGAGACAGACAGAGAGAGAGACAGACAGAGAGAGACAGACAGAGAGAGATAGACAGATAGAGACAGACAGAGAGAGATAAACAGAGAGACAGACAGAGAGAGATAGACAGAGAGATAGACAGACAGAGAGAGAGACAAACAGAGAGAGAGACAGACAGAGATAGATAAACAGAGAGACAGACAGAGAAAGATAGACAGAGAGATAGACAGACAGAGAGAGAGACAAACAGAGAGAGACAGACAGAGAGAGACAGACAGAGAGATAGACAGACAGAGAGAGAGACAGACAGAGAGAGATAAACAGAGAGACAGACAGAGAGACAGACAGAGGGAGATAGACAGAGAGATAGACAGACAGAGAGAGAGACAGACAGATAGAGATAAACAGAGAGACAGACAGAGAGAGATAGACAGAGAGATAGACAGAGAGAGACAGACAGAGAGAGATAAACAGAGAGAAACAGACAGAGAGAGACAGACAGAGAGAGAGATAGACAGAGAGAGATAAACAGAGAGACAGACAGAGAGAGATAGACAGACAGAGAGAGAGACAAACAGAGAGAGACAGACAGAGAGATAGACAGACAGAGAGAGACAGACAGAGAGAGATAAACAGAGAGACAGACAGAGAGAGATAGACAGAGAGATAGACAGACAGAGAGAGAGACAAACAGAGAGAGACAGAGAGAGAGAGATAAACAGAGAGACAGACAGAGAGAGATAGACAGAGAGATAGACAGACAGAGAGAGAGACAGACAGAGAGAGATAAACAGAGAGAAACAGACAGAGAGAGACAGACAGAGAGAGAGATAGAAAGAGAGAGATAAACAGAGAGACAGACAGAGAGAGATAGACAGAGAGATAGACAGACAGAGAGAGACAAACAGAGAGAGACAGACAGAGAGAGATAGACAGAGAGATAGACAGACAGAGAGAGACAGACAGAGAGAGATAGACAGAGAGAGACAGACAGAAAGAGATAAACAGAGAGACAGACAGAGAGAGATAGACAGAGAGATAGACAGACAGAGAAAGAGACAGACAGAGAGATATAAACAGAGAGACAGACAGAGAGAGATAGACAGAGAGAGACAGACAGAGAGAGAGACAGACAGAGAGAGATAGACAGAGAGAGAGAGAGAGACAGACAGAAGTTGATAAATTGATGTTGGTTCAATTTCAGTTTGCTGATAAGCAAGTCCAATTCAAATGTTGGGTTCTGCTGACGTTTCCACAACGTCGCTACAACGTTTTTTTTACATGACTTTCCTGCAACATTGAAATAATGTTGTTGTAAAACGTTGTTGTAAAACGTAAAATGTTGGTGTAAAACTAAATTTATAAGATGGATGAAAAAGGGAAGGAAACAGTGCCCTGGGGGCATGCACCTGCTATATATACATGCACCTGTTCCATAGCTACCATCTGTACTGTTACAGATGAGAAGTACAATGATATTGTAATCATTGCTGAAATGTCACAAATTAATTTTTTGCAGATGGTTGAGTATGAGAGATAATTACAGGAAATGTGTACTGTTCTTGTTTGTTGAGTATGAGAGATAATTACAGGAAATGTGTACTGTTCTTGTTTGTTGAGTATGAGAGATAATTACAGGAAATGTGTACTGTTCTTGTTTGTTGAGTATGAGCGATAATTACAGGAAATGTGTACTGTTCTTGTTGGTTCATTATGAGAGATAATTACAGGAAATGTGTACTGTTCTTGTTTGTTGAGTATGAGAGATAATTACAGGAAATGTGTACTGTTCTTGGTTGTTGAGTATGAGAGATAATTACAGGAAATGTGTGCTGTTCTTGTTGGTTGATTATGAGAGATAATTACAGGAAATGTGTACTGTTCTTGTTTGGTGAGTATGAGAGATAATTACAGGAAATGTGTACTGTTCTTGTTTGGTGAGTATGAGAGATAATTACAGGAAATGTGTACTGTTCTTGTTGGTTGATTATGAGAGATAATTACAGGAAATGTGTACTGTTCTTGTTTGTTGAGTATGAGAGATAATTACACGAAATGTGTACTGTTCTTGTTGGTTGATTATGAGAGATAATTACACGAAATGTGTACTGTTCTTGTTTGGTGAGTATGAGAGATAATTACAGGAAATGTGTACTGTTCTTGTTGGTTGATTATGAGAGATAATTACAGGAAATGTGTACTGTTCTTGTTTGGTGAGTATGAGAGATAATTACAGGAAATGTGTACTGTTCTTGGTTGTTGAGTATGAGAGATAATTACAGGAAATGTGTGCTGTTCTTGTTGGTTGATTATGAGAGAGGATTATAAAATCATGATGATTATTATAAATGACATCATCGGGCTTCAATGCAGAATGATTGCATGAACTTGGAAAAGAGCTTTCAAGCCCTATAGGATAAATTGTGTATTACAAGCAATTGAGTTCCAAATTTTAGCATGAATTAATAGTAAATAAATAAATAAATAAAGAAATTTTTTTTTTTGGCAAATTATGAATTGATCATCGTTTTGTTCGTAGAACATTTCAGGAGTTTTATGAAATTTTGATTGCCAAGAGGGTTTGGGTACTATTGAAAATGAGACATTTTCCCAATGAAGTTTCACATCTGCCATCAATTTTGGCTGTCTCACGAATGAAGGATGAGTTGCCTTTAGTGGTTGCAAAGAGAATTTGTGGAGACCAGGCAAAATTGGGAATATATGTCAGATATGACCCTAGTACATAACGGTGATTCGTCGGTTGGCATGGGGTGGGGATCGGAGGTGACGACCGATGATATTCCATCTCAGTCAATGGATGGATCTATCCTGACACCATTGTGGAGGGGGTGTATACAGGGAGTCATCTAGAGTGATTAATTTAAATGAATGATTCATGATATGAATTAATTAATGAATGAAATCGAATAATTGATTGATTGATTGATTTAATTGGATAAATTGATTGATTGATTGAGCAAAAGGCGGTCTCAAGAAAGAAGCTTTGATATCTTTGTGAGATATTATCAGTGTGAAAACAACCTTCTGAAATTGACAGGATGGGGAGTCTATATATAGATATATATGTGGTTACCATTGTGTGATTTCCCCTTCGACAGAGCGGACACCTGAGGATTCACCCATTTCATACTGACCCGTTTTGGCTCATCTACTGATCTGTGAGATTGGTGGTGCAAATGCCACAGGTGAGAGATTCTCTAGAGGTCACCGTTCGAACAGGTGGAGAGACCCTTCCTGGAAGTACGAGTGAAGCTTTAGAGGAACCTGGAACAAGCTACAACACATCCAACGCTACTTTGATAAAAGCTGGAACAGACCCCAGTAGATTTATTTATAGTATATATAGTACAGGTGTGTACAGGTGTATTCCAAAACGCAGATCCTAGTAATCTACCTGGTACATTGAGTGAATATTGAGTGTTATTCACATACAGGCAGAATTGGAAATGGAACCTGCAAAAAAAAAATACACAAGAACAACCAGAGATTCCACAAAAAGGTACTTGTACATATCATATGTACGACCGTTATGGTGCCGAAGCTATAAGACAGGTCGAGAATTGGTATTTGTGGACAAAGGGACATGCTGAGGAGTTTCCAAGAGATGGTACATTTGAGCGAAGTCAATTGGAAAGATTGGGACAAAGATTGAAAGCCAGGAAGAGACAGAATCTAACGGTAGACTGGCTTGCATTCCATCTTTGGGATGGTGAATCCAGACAACGGGAGCAGAAAGAACGGATAACGGGTCTAGAACTTAAAATAAAAAGGATACAGGATACCGTGGAGGAGACAAATGCACAACTGCCCTCGAAATTAGGAATAAAAGTGACAGTTGCCCCATCTGATTTCCATTTGTCCCCCCCAAAAAGGACGGTACAGATAATTTTTTCGTGTTTCAGGAGATAACGAGAGATTGCAGTGGCAACTCAGGGATGTAGAGATGCAGCCCAGCAATACAAGTGCACAGGTGCACAGACCAGGAAATGACAGAAACCGGTGTTTCGAGTGTGGAAAGATGGGACATTGGAGAAGAAGATGTCCGTATGTCAACAGGAGGACAAGGTCATGGGGCAAACCAAGTTCAAGAGCACCAGTGCTTACCGGTACCCCAGACAATGATTAGGCCTTCATTGCTGCAAATCCCAAATGGTGATTGGCCTCAACAGATTCGATTACTGGACAAACATGAATAACTGTTGATGATTCTTGTGTCTGAAAAGTTTCTGAAAAGTTTCTGTGTCTGTGAAAGTCTGTGAAAGTCTGTGAAAAGTTTCTGTGTCTGAAAAGTTTTCGGAGCAAGAATGATTCATTTTTTCTTTTGCTTGTCAACAAATTAATAATTAATTGATCAAATGCCAAAATTGGATCTTCTATTTTGGGCACAGCAATTTTAAATTTACAAAGTTTGGAACAATTGCGTTGCAAATTTTTTGAAACCAAGTGACAAGAGTCACATGATGATCAGGTGGGAATTTCGGACTATTGTTCCTTATGATTGATAGGTCAGTGGTCGACTGACATGCAAATGGGTGTGTAGTCAAATTTGGAAAAATTATTGTGGGAACTGAAAGGGTAATTTTAATGTGACATCATAGGGGTTTTCTAAGAATAAACTTTTTGGTCCATTTGTGTATTAGCATTTATAAAATTGAAGGACAAATTTTATGAAATTGAAATAAAAACAACTGACACCCATCCTGATCTGTAGATAATGGTTCCAACGCAAACAAATATGCATAATGCATGCGTGTGTGTGTGTTTTGTGTATCAATGTTTGTGTTTGTTGTTGTTGTTTTGTGTATCAATCTTACAAGATTGTTGACACCGACAGTGGGCCTTGTCTGAAAATAGATAGTTCCATGTGGATGGGATCGCATATCAAGAGAATTCGTAAAATAAAATAAAAATAGAAATATAATTTGATTATGAAAATTATCACTTTTGTCAAGGGAGATGGAGAATAAAGATTTGATTTGCTGAGTTATGAGCAGCCATTCATTGATAGTAAAATTGGGAGTAATCTTGGGATTCCATTTTGATAGAATTTATATGAGAATCAAAGCTATTTATGGATATGAGCTTCATAAAAATGTGGGAGTACAAAATTAGCCAAATTTTGGAGAGGTCTTACACTGACTTCCTAGAGTACTCTGCTCACGGATTTTATATATATATAAACTTGAATTTTATCAGAATATAAATTGGGCTGTATGTATGGATGTGTATTAGGCATAGATGATATGGGAAAATAGTAAAGAAAATTTTGCTGGTTTGAACTATTGTGAGTTTTGAGTTCTGGAGTTCAAACAAAGTCACTGGTTAACAGATGAGAATGGATAGTAACTAAATTCTTCGATGCTGGGTAAATTAAGTACGATATTACTAAGACTTATGAGAGCTATTGTTCTTCCTTACAGCAGTGGAAAATTATTGAAAAAATTAGATCCAACATAATGAATCTATAAATGAATGTCATAGGGATAATATCCTCAATTTGTACTAATTATTTGATTGTGGGTAAAGGAATTAATTTATCATAGTGGATTGTTAACAGCAGCCTGAAAATGTCCTGAGAGTGCATCCATGTAATCAGAAATCCCAGATTTGTTTTTACAAACAACATTTTGGTAGAGGTCTTGTGTGGACGGGCACTTACTTGGTAGATAAAAAACGGTTCTGTATGCTGGCAGCCACTTTTGCGGCCATTTAGACCGAACAAATTGGGAGAAACTGTAATTGAATATGTAATTTACAGATGAGTATTTGGGAAGAAAAAGGGAATTTATTGAGATGAGAGACATTTTTCGAAGCTTTATTAAAGTGCTATAATATGACACTCGGCAAGGCAAACTATTGGATGGGAAAATTAGATCTGGCTATAGAAAAAATTTTTTATTGACCCCTTGAAGTTAACTCTTCGAATCATTGTTACACTGGCATTTTGAGTTCACATTGGAAATCGTTTGGTAGAAACCTTTGGTTAAAACCTTTGGTTGCGGTATTTTGGAACGAACTGATAAACCATAGGAGATTGATAAGAATGAAACAAAAAAAAAATGGACCCAAAGTAGAAAGGTGGATTCATGCCTCTCATTGCAAACGAGCACAGGGGGCAAGGGAGGACGGTCCCACAGAAAATGAGGCTGCACTTAGCAGCCCAGCAGAACATTCAGTGGCAGATAAATGATAGTCGTGATTTACAGTCATTTGAATTACATTTTAACACCCCTTGCATTGATAAACATTACATTTTCAACATGTGATATTCCTACTTTGGATAGTGACATTTATTTGCCTACATGACATACAATTACCGACTGATATTAATACAGCATGAGTGATAATGTATCACAACTACACTCATGATCAGGGGATTTAGTTCGACCCCGGGAGATAGGGGGATCAGGGTAAGACAAATAATCTGATTTATGTTACATATTAAGGGATTTTCTTTATTTACCTTTTAGGAAGCTTGTTAGTTTGGTATATAATGTTGAATGTCATCGACATATAATTATGTCATAGGTATGAATATATACAAGGAGTAGCAGACTTGTTTGTGGGTTTAGTAGTTATATTGGCAATTGTTTTACTGGTGGCTTGCTTGAAAGCCTTAGTGACGGTGTGTTTGAATAAGGTAACCAACAACACTATGTAATGCATGAAGTAACACCAGAGGAAAGAAATGTGGAACCACAAGAGGAAGACTTTTATGGCGACATAAATACTGAGATTAAAAGATTAAATCAAGTGATGTTGCAAATGAATACAGTAGAATTAAGATAATGACATAACGACAATGTTATGAGTTGTGTCAATTACAAGATCAGTGAACTCATATCACCACGAGTGACACACTGTTAGTAAAAAAAAAAAAAAAAAAGAAGGAAAAGGAAAAGTGGGGAGGGATTATGGTAATAATACATTATGCTTAATTTGTTGGGAATTAGATATTCCTGTTTGTGATTGTAATCATATACAATTTATTTTCTTTGAGTAGTGCTAAAATACCTGCACGAGTTAATTTTTGAACTATATTAACCTGAAAGCAATTGTGGATGCTATTCTTGTTATTTGTGGATGTGGATGTGGATGCTAAAATACATACCTGATTGAATATTATTTGTGTGACACATACAAATGAATATAACTTTTGAATGTTTTAAGGAAAAACAACAAATTGTTGAATGTGAAACTGTCGGAAGACATACATGATTATGCTGATTTCATGGTAAGACGTACCCTATCTGATTCAGTGTGTGTGGAAAGCAGATTCAGATGTGACTGAGCATAAGGATAAGACGAGATCACATTTGAAGGGGGTGCTAACGGAATTGGGAAGAAGTTCGAGAAAGAAAATTTGTGGCAAAAAAGGAAGTTAATCGTGGCATACACCCTCTTTCTCAAAGAATGATGAAGACATTCTCCTGTATAACTTGGAGATGGATGCTTACCTTCACCAAGGAAATTTATGTGACCATTTGCCTGGATCACACTGCAACATATGAAGGAAAGGCGATCACTTACTCTTGTTTGAAGGCTTCGAACATTCATCACATCAGAAGTTGCAGGACAACGACATTTTACCTGCAACCTCTGCGAAATGCGGGGACATATGTTATTACTTCACCAACTTCCGGGGAGCCAGCATGGAGCTGCAAACCAATGGCTGTGCCTTTTCACAACAGCTGTGCACGATTCTGCGGGCCACTCCTGGTATGGACCATGGATGACCTGAACACCATGGTCCCAACATCATTGTGGATGCATCCGGCATCCCTGTTCCACATCTTGCTGGCCAATCAACATCACACCAAACTTGCTGCCCACTCATAATGAGGGAGGAGGCAAGTCGACTACAACTGGGCGAAGGCCTTGTTCAGGAATTACTATGGTTTACAGCAAAAGTGGCAAGAATGCTACATGGAGAGCAGGGTCAGTCTATGACTCCGCACTGTTACCACAACAGCGAAATCCTACACGAAGTAGTGCAGGTGTTATGAAGACAGAAAATGTTTCATACCTGGATTCAAGCACAAGTGATCAGCCCTTCCTTTCAAACAAAGTCAACATTTGTGTGGAGGCAAACGTTTTTGCCAGATGGTGCAGATGCTTTACAAAACTTGAAAATGAAGTGAAATTGTTGTATCTTGGTGATGGTGAAGTGTTGTTTTGAAAAGATATTTGTGATGCAAATGCAATAGATTGAACAATATGGAAGGAGTCAATGACCAACGAAATGTTTTGTGATTCTTGCAGGATGACGGTGTATGCCTAAGGGAATTTAATTACCAAAGTTGTGGTTTGAGTACTTGTATTGATATTTACTTGTAGTGATTGATTATTTACTTATACTTGTATTGATATTTACTTGTAGTGATTCATTTTTTACTTATACTTGTATTGATGTTTACTTGTAGTGATTGATTGTTTACTTATATTGATGTTTAGATTAATGGTTAATATAAACAAAAACAAAAAAATGAGGGAATTGTGGAAGTACTGTACTGCATTAATATACTGTACTGCATGGTATTAAATGTACTCCAGCATTAATCAAAACTAATATGGAAGTAGAGATCTTGTTGATCGTTGGAATTGGAACATGAAGCAGAGAAACTATTTCGTAAATGAATGTCAGGAATGTATCTCTTGGTAGTGGTAATCTCTTGTCCACCTGGTCACAGCCCCAGGCTAGAGCACCCTCCTATTGTGAGGCAAATGGAAACTCGCAGCAGGAGGGGAGCGAGTTGGTGCCAGTAAGGCGAGCGGGATGACCGAGCAACATTGGCGGAGAAGGGATTACGATTTCAGCGCACGGAGGATTAACTCGAGGGTGCTCATATAAACAGAAGAGACTATGAGTCAGGAGCACTTGTCATCAGAACCTCTGCCCAAATGGAACGATCGAGTACGGAACGAGGACAGCGCAGAAGACCGACCAAGAAGAACCAACGACTTGAATACTAAATTCGTCATAGTATTGTAGTTCTATATTATTGAAACCAGTGAATTATTAGCTAATAAAGCGTTGCTTTGTAAAAGCCCTGTACAGTTATTTTGTATCCTCGTGAGTCAAATAACTATTCCCTAACACTATCAATGATCATTGTTGTTTAGTAGACCACTCAAACAATGATCCTACAAATATTTGTTTATGCGTAGGAAATAATTTAATTCTCCTACAACTCTCTTCACTATGTAATACATTAACAAAGTATATGTTTGAGTTTGGTTCTTTATCAAGATATTTTAACTGAGCTAAGATAAAATGATAAACCTCCCTTAATGTTCTTGTCTGAGCGCCT
This sequence comes from Myxine glutinosa, assembly GCF_964187855.1. Classification (NCBI taxonomy): domain Eukaryota; kingdom Metazoa; phylum Chordata; class Myxini; order Myxiniformes; family Myxinidae; genus Myxine; species Myxine glutinosa. Next base: position 290,989,129 of record NC_136261.1, on the reverse strand, counting down.
CCAGTGCCACACACTTTTTGGTAGGCTCTGCCCACTTTTTGTTAAGCTCCGTCCACTTTTTAGTAAGCCCGCCCACTTTTTGTTAAGCCCCGCCCACTTTTTACTAAGCCCCGTCCACTTTTTGTTAAACCACGCCCACTTTGTACTAAGCCCCGCCCACTTCTACTAAGCTCCGCCCACTTTAGCTAAGCCCCACCCACTTTATAAACTCTTCAGCATTGTATCATTTCCAGGTAATACATTACATCATTTTCAGGGAATTTCCATCACATCATTTCCAGTTAAGACACGCCCAGGTTTGCCCAGGGAATTTCCACAGGAAATGACACACCCAGCCCTTCTTATAAAAGGCACCGACCACACAGGCTTTTTCAAACACGCTTTCTGCTTCACTTGAGAATGGACTACTATGCCGAAATGGAATGGGATAACTTTGGTATCCCTTGGAGTCCTACTACCTGTGAAGCGCTCAACCTTCAGATTGATGAACTGGACTCGAACCTCTTATCAATGGAGGTAAGTTTGGTTATTTATTTATTTATTTATTTATTTAATTATTTAATTATTTAAATTTTTTTTTTTTTTTAATAATTTTTTTTAGATGAGACTCGTGTAAGAGTTAACAAAGTTTATTTTAATATCCATAGAGCTTGATTTATACAAATAAAAATATTGTATTAAATTAATACATTGTTATTTTCTTTCACAGGAAATTGTATCTGAGATACAAAATGAAAATTCTGCTTTTAACACAACTTGGGATGAAGTTATTTTTTTGTTTGAAGACATTTTGAACAACCAAGACCCCCAGAACGAGTTCTACCTTGATGACCCAGCCAAAGAGTTATACCTTGGAGATCCACAAAATCCTGAAAAAGAGTTTTACCATGATGATACTTGTTGTGAGTTATCAAAACAAAACCCACTGAACAAGTTCTACCTTGATGAGCCAGAATACAAGTCATACATTGGAGACCCACAAATTTCTGAAAATTGGGAAAGGGGAGTTCTCCCTGATGGTCCACAGTTATACTATGTGAGACACATCATAGAAACCCTAAAAAATTGTGAAACGGGAATTCTCCCTGATGGTCCGCAGTTATACTATGTGAGACACATCACAGAAACCCTAAAAAATTGGGCAAGGAGAGTTCTCCCTGATGGTCTGCAGTTATACTATGTGAGACACATCATAGAAACCCTAAAAAATTGGGAAACGGGAATTCTCCCTGATGGTCCGCAGTTATACTCTGTGAGATACATTACAGAAACCCTAAAAAAATTGGGCAAGGAGAGTTCTCCCTGATGGTCCGCAGTTATACTATGTGAGACTTATCACGGAAACCCCCAATATTTCTGAAAATTGTGGTTCTACCTTGGAGACTTGGAAAGATGGTTATATTTTTGGAGACTTGGAATGGGGGTTTTGTTTTGATGACTCGGAATGTGATACCTATCTTGGAGGCTCAACAGGAATGTGGTTATACCTTGGGAACTTGGAAAGTTGGTTTTATTTTGGAGACTCTACCTGTGGGGTCCATCTTGGAGACTCTTTGCATTCTAAAGCAATGAACAATGTTCTTTGTTTAATGACGCTTGATTTAAGCAATATCAAGAAAGTTCGAGGAAGAAAATGCTGGAAAATTCTTTCTTCCCATTTCTACTTCTTCAAACTTGAAAGCCCTGAAAGACAGAATTGGGAGAAGAGAAAAGAAAAAAAAATGAAATACGTATTTAAAAAAGAACAAAAAAAAAGATTATGTTAGGGTTAGGGTGGGATTTTGAATGTGAGGGTTAGGGATGGGGTTGGGTTAGGGATGGGGTTGGGTTAGGGTGGGATTTTGAATGTGAGGGTTAGGGTTGGGTTAGGGATGGGGTTGGGTTAGGGTTGGGATTTTGAATGTGAGGGTTAGGGATGGGTTGGGTTAGGGATGGGGTTGGGTTAGGGATGGGGTTGGGGTTGGGTTGGGGATGGGGTTGGGTTAGGGATGGGGTTGGGTTGGGGATGGGGTTGTGTTGGGGATGGGGTTGGGTTAGGGATGTGGTTGGGTTAGGGATGGGGTTGGATTAGGGATGGGGTTGGGCTAGGGATGGGTTTGGGTTTGGGATGGGGTTGGGTTAGGGATGGGGTTGGGTTAGGGATGGGGTTGGGTTAGGGATGGGGTTGGGTTAGGGATGGGGTTGGGTTAGGGTTTGTATATTATTATGACTCACTCACACATACACACACACAAAAGTTAAGCCCCAACTGAAAAGTTGAGGGATTCTGTGTTTGGGGTTCACAGATCTCAAGAACGTATCCCCATTGTACACACAAAAGTTAAGCCCCAACTGAAAAGTTGAGGGATTCTGTGTTTGGGGTTCACAGATCTCAAGAACATATCCCCATTGTACACACAAAAGTTAAGCCCCAACTGAAAAGTTGAGGGATTCTGTGTTTGGGGCTCACAGATCTCAAGAACGTATCCCCATTGTACACACAAACAAAAGTTAAGCCCCAACTGAAAAGTTGAGGGATTCTGTGTTTGGGGTTCACAGATCTCAAGAACGTATCCCCATTACATTTTATTTATTTATTTATTATTTTCAAGGGTATCATCTGCTTACTTGTGTTTTTTGTAATTCTTGTGAGTAAAATGAACCCAAGATTTCTTCCCCATTCATATCATATAATTTGTAAGTCCAAGGGACTGTATCCATTACATCAACAATTTTAAATAATTCATTAGTCCATCTCTTTGTATAACCTTTCTCAAAATGGCTTTTCCATCTGTATATTCTTACAATATCACCAACTTTGAACTTGGGCTTTCTCAAATTAATCTCCTTTTCATATTCTAATTTTGTAAATGTTTCTGATGGTTTTGATTTTGTTGATGAATGAACTGTATGATTGTAATTATCTACAATATTCTGGATTAAATATACCCATTGTTGAGAACCGAGTTGTGCAAATTTTTTATATAGTTTCTCTTTCAAAGTGTGATTAAAATGCTCAATAACAACTGCCTTTCCTTCATTAAAGGTGCTGTATAATTTAATACCCTCCCCCTTAAGAAATTTCATAAATATTTTGTTATAGAACTCTGTTCCCTCGTCAGTCCATAACTTCTTTGGTTTTCTTTTACTTTTACTAAATATTCCACTGAAAGCTCACATAAGAGTATTACCCCTTTTGTTTTTCAAAGGAACAACCCAGGCAAATCTCCTCTTCAAATCAATAACGGTTAAAGCATACCTGTATCCCTTATCATTATTTAGTTCCATATGTGGTCGGTGTATTTAGAATAAACTTTCCTTCTTTTAAACTTTGTGATTTTCGGTTTATGTAATTCATTAGCCAAAAGCTCCTCAGTCTTGATGTGGTGTTATGGAGTTTAATTGGAGTTTAATACTCCATCATTGGAGTTTAATAGTTTTTTGGGGAATATCAGCGGTATCAGCGGTATCAGCGGTATCAGAATGGGTATCAGCGGACCATATGTGGTCGGTGTATTTAGAATAAACTTTCCTTCTTTTAAACTTTGTGATTTTCGGTTTATGTAATTCATTAGCCAAAAGCTCCTCAGTCTTGATGTGGTGTTATGGAGTTTAATTGGAGTTTAATACTCCATCATTGGAGTTTAATAGTTTTTTGGGGAATAACCAAGACCAAGTTTCAATTTAGCACTTATCATTTTTTTCACAATAAACCGATCAACTTTCTCTCTCAACATAGGATTTCGTATCAAAGACAAATTATACAACATTTCTCTGTCTGCTTCATGTTTTTCATCCAATGTAGTGGTATTCCCATAAGCAATATTATGCTTCATACACACTTCATCAACCCTATTTATAGGCTTGGACCAAGGTTTAGGATTGTCAGCCTCATCTAATCTTTTATCCAGGTTTGTTCCAGGACCACAGAAAGAATATCCAGGTAGATGTAGTTCCCCAGGAATTCCAGTTGTTGTAAATTTACTTCCTGACAGAAACTTTTGTATGTCTCCTCCACTTTTAGGAGAGATGAATTGGCACTTTTTAGAGCCACACACTTGACATATTCCTTTTTGATAAACTCTATTATTTTTAGCTTTAACATAAGAGATATTTTTAGATTTGGTTTTCTTTTTACATTTGAGACAATAACTCATATTTATTTATCAGAAAAATTCCGACAGAGAATCAAAACCTTTTTGGTTTTTAACATATACATTTCAATCTTGATTTTTAAAACATAAAGAATCCTAAGGAATGTCTTCACTCTCTCCTCCATTTATTTACAAATAAAAACTAACTAAAGTCAATAACACCAACATCATCAACTATATGACCTTTGTCTTCTTCATGTAAATCTCCTCGCTGAACTCATCTCAACCATTTTTTAAATCATTATCTTAGTAAGAGTCGTTAATTCTTTATTTTCCTCTTCGGTGCGTTGAGATTGATTTATTTGCTGTAATACACTCAATCTTTTACGAATCTCACTGATTTCCATCTTTTTATATTTTTCCTCCCTCTCTCTTTGCTCCCTTTCCTCCCTCTCCTCCTTCTCCTTTTTCTCCCTCTCCTCCTTCTCCTTTTTCTCCTTCTCCTCCTTCTCCTTTTTCTCTCTTTCCTCCTTCTCCCTTTTCTCTCTTTCCTCCTTCTCCCTTTTCTCCCTCTCCTCCTTCTCCTTTTTCTCCCTCTCCTCCTCCTTTTTCTCCCTTTCCTCCTTCTCCTTTTTCTCCCTCTCCTCCTCCTTTTTCTCCCTTTCCTCCTTCTCCTTTTTCTCCCTTTCCTCCTTCTCCTTTTTCTCCCTTTCCTCCTTCTCCTTTTTCTCCCTTTCCTCCTTCTCCTTTTTCTCCCTTCCCTCCCTTTCCTCCTTCTCCCTTTCCTCCTTCTCCTTTTTCTCTCTTTCCTCCTTCTCCTCAACTCCTTCCTCATCCCTTGCTACCCTTGAGCTTGAGTCCCAAAGAATATTATACATATACTCATCTGGATTTTGAGATATTCTTGTATCTATAATTACTTTTCTCATAATAGGATACCAATAAGATTTGTTGACGATTTCTAAAAGAGTTTTATATTTCATAACTTTGAGAAGTTCATTTTTATTTAATATTTTAAACAGGTCTCTATTTGTGGGTTTAACAATATCAGTATAAGGCCAGTTTTTAATGACAAAATTCCCATGTATATGCTCCACATCATAAGGTATGTAATACCGAGCACCCTTTTCTTGTAGGTATCCTTGAATACAAAAATTATTATTCTCTTGTAGTCTTCTTCCTGCCATTTATGTATCAGAAATATATGTGAGATTAATATTATGACAGGTAATACCACCCCATCTTCCCACTACCAAATCGGTTTGTATTCCTCGGCTTTCTATCCTTATCTCATTACCTTCCTTCTTTGTCATGCTAACCATCGCTATACTATCATATATTTTTCTTTTCTTAAAATCATGTATTTGTTGTTTACTAATTGTACTTCCACATAAATCCTTATCCTCGCCAAGCGGATAATATTCTTCTTTACGAGACTGATTCAAATCATGTAGGTCTTCTAAGTTTATTGAAAAATACCAATTATACCCTAAATCAGGCATATCATACCCCCATTTATTAATTCGCATATTAACTATATGTCCTTCTTTATAAAATTCAATTGTAAGCAGGTAGTTAAATTCAATGAGGAAAGGTGTATGGTCAGTATAACCAGGTGTTGTAGTTGTAAATTTTACTTGTTTAACAAAACGTGCTGTTTTCTTTTAAAATATATATTGTGATAAATCACTGAATCTAATTAAGTCATTCGCATCTGTAGGGTTTGGATAATTGATTAATTTATAAGTATTCTTCATATTAATATTTTTACTTATACTATATTTTTGTCGTTCAGCCTGTGCCTTTGTATAATAATTTGATAAATCAATATCCTGAGAGGATTCTCCAAAGATAGAACCATCTTTTCCAACATAAGTCATTTATATTAGATTAAAAATGATATCATAAAATTTTCATTATTGTTGAGTTGAAATAATACATATAAACATAATTGACCACAACATTTAGAATTAATTTCTTGAACTTGAAATGTTTGATAAACACCATTCTGTAAGAATTGTATTACTTCAACAGGTGGTGGCATACCATAACTATCAAAATAATATTTATCCTGACTATTATGAATACAAACCCAATGAGAACCATTCTGTGTGTCTAAATTCATAATAATATTCTTTGTATTCTTATTTATATGTATTAATTCATCTCTCATACAAATAACCACATTATCAATTTTTAGTGTTTTACAATACTTAGCTAGTTCTATATTTGCCGTTGTATTCTTTCCAAATTGTTTAAACCATTTATCCATTTATTTATGAGAAAGATACAATCCATTACCCCGTTTAGTTAGTTTAACACCCGCTTGAGCGATAGAGGAAAGCATATCTCCAACCAACAATCTAGCTTTATCAGGTAGACTTTCAAGTTTTTGAGCAAAATCTACAATTACACCACTTCCACTAATTTGTTTCTCCAACTCCTTGTTTTGTCTTTCCAATTCTTTTTGAGCTTTTAGTTGTGCCTTCCTTTCGTTAGCAGTTTTTACCGCTGCTGAAATACCACCAGTCAATGCTCCCGCCGCACTTAAACCAGCAAATAAAGGAATTAGAAACGGGAGAAATCCTCCTCTTGACTCGTCTGTTGAATATTTCTTTAACATAGGTTTTGTCATTTTAATTTTAAGTGAACCAGTATCATTTAGTGTTTTTACTTGTGTGTGTGTGAGTAAAACATCAATTCTTGCAGCTCCTTTTCTATGAATTGTATTAACTTTAATAATACAAGGCTTTTGATTTTGAATACAAGATGTTAATTTATTAAGATTGATTTGATTAACATATACCCCTACCATTTATTTATGAGAAAAAACCTATGTGATATTAATCATAACACCATTATCTGTATTAATCTGTAATTCTGTTTCTTCCAAAAGCAAACAATATGTATTAACCTCTTCACTCTCCCCTCTTTCAATGTACAGAGAAGTGTCCACTCTATTAGACTTTATAGTTTCTTTTTGAGAACTCAGGTCAATTGTGTAGATTGTATAAAGTTTTTGAAACGCAACCATATCCAAAATAGGGTTATTATTACCATTACTTTCACACACCTTTTGGTAAGACTTGTAGGCTTCCGCATAATCATTTTTTCCCCAATCAATTTCCAATCTATCTCGCAGATAAAATGTTCCATCAAGAGAAACCCGAAGTTGTTTCACCTTAGTATTATCACACAGCGCATTATTCTTATTAGTACCGTCCTCTCCATCTGGTTTTTTAAAAATGAGCCAGAGGTATCGTGGCTTTCCTTGAAGAACACCTAAATTCCAAGTGTAGGTAGTGTGTTCCAGTTTAACGTGTTGACATCTTCTTTTAAGGTATGATACATTTAGCGGGGTCTTTGAGTTAAGTCTTTTATTTAACATCTCTTCCGTTTTAAGATTAGGAGTATATTCACTGATATACTAACACAAATCATTAATAACAAATTTATTATTGTTGCCAAAAGCATTTTCAGCCCCAAAAAGCAACCTAGTTACATTATAATTCCTTTGTAGTTGAATTCTAATTTTAAGACCATACAAAACTTTATCATAATCACAAAATCCAAATATGCCTTTCAGAGGTACCGCTACGGTAAAACTATTCTCTACTTTTGTTTCATCATTATTCATTGACTTCCTTTGACTATAACCAGGGTCAGCATTTGTTCCCGTTGACATATCAGGAATAAAACCTTCAACAGCTCCCTTACCCATTCTATCACTAAACGAATATAGTGTAAATTTCATCATTTCAGATGTAGCAGAGACATAATCAACCGCTTCAACCTCTTGTGTTCCAATATACAGGCGAACACTATCAAACATTTTCCAGAAGAAATCATTTACGAGTGCAGCATTAGTGTTATTTGCAGCCTTAGTGAATTTAAATTTACACAGCAAGAAACTATCAGCGAGATTCAAGTAAGTTTGTTGATTATTTATTTCAAAACTTTTTGTTCCATTTGAATTCCAGTCTGTTCCTGTTATAGCATTTACCCTAAAATAGTCTTCCTTTTTCGTGGTTTGAAATGATAATTGTATCATCCAAATCATAGATACTATCAATCGCTTCCATACTTGTAGTTATATAGCATTAAAATCGTTGAAACCCTGACCCAAGTATTTTCATGATTTTTTGTCGTTCTTGTGAAGATAGTTGAGTTTTACCTTTTTTAATTTCTTTGATTGCTTGTAATTTATGAGACTCCTTTTTTGAGCATCTTTAATACTCTTTATAGCTCCCGCAACTGAGCCCATGGCAGAAGCAGTTGAACCAATTAGGTCTTTATGTTTAAGGATGGTTGAACCAATACCCATTAGAGTATCAATTATCCCATCTCCTTTATTTCTAAATTGATGTCCCACACCCCGTTGTCTCTTTGGTTTGTAGTATCCTCTACCAAGAAACATACCTTCACCCTTATAGTATGGTGAAAGGAACATCCCATCCCCTGTAATTATTTTATATTTTCCCAACTCGTGTTTTCTCACAATAACCATTATTTATTTATCAAAAAAAACTTCACCAAGGTGAATTCTGATGGATATAATTTCTTCATTAAAGGAGATCATACGATTATCTTGATCGGTTATCCTAAAATTTACTCTGTATATGGTTTTTCCTGACACAGGTAAATAGACAAGATTTTTTGGTTCCATATTGAATTTATAACCAATCGGGGTTGAGTATGCACTGAATGAAAATATTGTATTTGTTCTTATTCCATCGTTATAAGCACCATCAATCAAATCACAAAGAATTAATACTGAATTTATACCGGAGGATATTTGAATGACATTATCACTGGAAGACGTCCCGTTAGTTTCAATATTTTTTGAAGAGAAACCCAATAGCTCTCTGAACGAATTTTCAATCGTGAAATCAACTTTATAATTATTTTTAAGTTTAATCGTTGATTTTGAAGTGTGTTTTTGAATATCTATTACCATATTTTTTGGTTCATCACCTTTTTCTTTCATAAGGCGAGAGACTTCTGAAGATATTTGAGAAATCTCGTAAGCTCCGGGTGAAACGGTTATAGTTTTATATCCACTTCCTGGATTATAACTAAACTTGTTGTTTTTCTCTGTGATATTAAAAAGGGTATTGTAAGTCTCCATTGACAACAAAGAAGCCTCATATTCTTTTGTGGGGTCAAGTTGTAGTGGGTAAGGGAATGAAGCTGTGTAATCACTCATTGTGAAATTAAAACGAAGAATTGTGCTTCTCATCTTATTTAATATCTAATAAAATATCTTTGCATTGACATTTATTAATTATTTTCATATTCATCAACTGATCTAAAATGGCTGAGTATTCATTAAAACAATTGTTGTTTCTAGCCTTCTTACTACCTAACAACAATAATAGCCTATTAACTAATTGTGATGGGTCATTTAGAAGAAAACTAACACCCGAACCAAGCTTACTTAAAGCATCAATAATATGTTTCTCCTTCTCATTCTTCTTCCTTTTACCAGCAACAGAAACTCCATAATCAAGTGCATTTAGCAACTCAATATACTCTCTATCTTCCTCTCTTTCCATATCAAGTGGTTCATCAAAATATTTTGAACCGCTGAATCCGGAGTTTGTTAGAAGAAACATTAATCTTGGAGTTAATTCAACATTTAGTTGAGCAGAACTTAAGAACACCAATTTATCATTAAATATCAATAACTTTTCTTTCACAAGATAGAACTGTGCTGGTTCTTCTGTTGGAATGAGACCAGCTCTGGTTTTTGAATCCGCTGAATATTCATTGTTTTGTAGAGCTTCCACAACATAATTAGGGGGTTGATTTACCTCCTCCAGTTTCCGAAATAATCCTTCATCATCATATTCTAATTCTCCAGTTCTTGCTCTGTCATTTGACTAAAATCTTTGAGCATTTGAAGTTTTTTCGGAGTAAATTCTACCATGGGAACTGTAGGTGAAATCGTTTGTTAAGTTTTTAAAAGTGGTTTAAAAAATTTCTCTTGTTTTCTTTCAAAGGCTTCTTCACCAGTTAGTTTCTGTCTCCGTTTCTTCTTTATCTCTTCCTGTTGCTTTACAACTTTTGAAACCAACTCTTGATGTTCTTTAAACTTTCTCGCTCTTTCTTTGACATTCATTTTCTGTATTTATTTATTGAAAAATATCAGTTAGTATCTCATCTTGTTTCACAACAATATATTTATATTTTCCAATCGTGTTTCATATAATTTTCAAATTCTTTTTTACTACATAACGTAGAGCAATTATCTCTCCAAAAATTATTTACATCTATTGAATTTAATTTAAATAAAATAAAAGTATTAGCATTGTTTCTTATTGAGCGCCTAGGGAGTTGAAAATATGACTGACTAAGATAAATACAATTACAAGAAGAATGTCTCCCTCTTGTATAGTAGCTATCCATTACTGTTTGGTTTCTCTCATTAACACAATCATCAAAGATGACGAGGTTCTTTTTTGATTTATCTAAATCTTGAGGTGAAGGTATAACATCCGTATTATCACTGAGAATACAAGTTATGGGTTTTGGTTTCGATTTTGATTTCTGTGTATCACAAAATAATTGTATTATATCTTCAATATTATAATCATTTAGTTTGTTTTGAAGTTTAAATAAACCGATAATGTCTTCCTTTTTAAGACCCGCATTAAAACCCTGTGAGAGTAGTTGATACTCGGGTTGAAAACTTGACTTTGTAAAAATTATTAAATTATCATAATCTAAAAAATTAGGATGAAGGAGCATCTTTAAAAGTAAACAGGTTTTTCCACATCCACTTGAACCAACTATTAGACATCTCAATGAATTTGGAATGTTTTTATGGTTATTAAATTTTATCTTATTTTCCCAAACGGGTAAAAAATCATTCATTTATATATTTGGAAAACAAGTCATCTAACTTTTTTTGAGCTATTTTAGAAACTCTATATTTTATCCTGAGTTCGGGTTTAATTTCAAAATAATTCATTATTTTATTTATATAGTATCTTGTATTAACATTTCCATTAAAATTATTTTGAATAATAAATATCATTAAACCCTTATACATTTCCTCAATACAAATAGTCTCTTCCCTTGAAAGAAATGGTGTATTATCATCACAATACTTAACATTCATCTCTCTTATTAATCTTGTAAAGTAATTCATTTTTGGTTCTAATTTAAAAGAGTTATATATATATTTTTATTTTTTATTATGATTAATTAAAATTAAATCACAGAAAATACATTGTTTATATGAACCCTCATTATTAAGCCCTATTCTATCACAAGCCGGGCAATTCTCTAATTTATCATATGGAGAGTCTGGAAATTCTAAATATCCTTCAGAACTTATCATATTTATATGGTAAATTTTTACTTAAACTAAACGCAAGTTTATTCATTAATAAATACAATGTTTCAAAGCACAAAAGACAAATTTCAATCAATCTCTACTTCGGTGGAAGATATAGAAAAATATGTCAAAGATGTTAAATTGAACAAAGATAAATATGGAAATTTTTGGGTAAAACCAGTTATGGAAAATAACTAACACAAGTGCGAAAAGTGGTTTTTCAACACTATCACAAGTGCAAAAAGTGTTTTTTCCACACTAATACAAGTGCAAAAGAGGTTTCCTGCACCAACACAAGTGCGAAAAGTGGTTTTTCAACACTAACACAAGTGCGAAAAGTGTTTTTTCCACACTAATACAAGTGCAAAAGTGGTTTCCTGCACCAACCCAAGTGCGAAAAGTGGTTTTTCAACACTAACACAAGTGCGAAAAGTGGTTTTTCAACACTAACACAAGTGCGAAAAGTGGTTTTGACACACTAATACAAGTGCAAACGTGGTGTCCTGCACCAACACAAGTGCAAAAAGTGGTTTTTCAACACTAACACAAGTGCGAAAAGTGGTTTTTCAACACTATCACAAGTGCAAAAAGTGTTTTTTCCACACTAATACAAGTGCAAAAGTGGTTTCCTGCACCAACACAAGTGCGAAAAGTGGTTTTTCAACACTAACACAAGTGCGAAAAGTGGTTTTTCAACACTAACACAAGGGCGAAAAGTGGTTTTTTCACACTAATACAAGTGCAAAAGTGGTTTCCTGCACCAACACAAGTGCGAAAAGTGGTTTTTCAACACTAACACAAGTGCGAAAAGTGGTTTTTCAACACTAACACAAGTGCGAAAAGTGGTTTTTCCACACTAATACAAGTGCAAAAGTGGTTTCCTGCAACAACACAAGTGCGAAAAGTGGTTTTTCAACACTAACACAAGTGCGAAAAGTGGTTTTTCAACACTATCACAAGTGCAAAAAGTGTTTTTTTCACACTAATACAAGTGCAAAAGTGGTTTCCTGCACCAACACAAGTGCGAAAAGTGGTTTTTTAACACTAACACAAGTGCGAAAAGTGGTATTTCAACACTAACACAAGTGCGAAAAGTGGTTTTTCAACACCAACACAAGTGCGAAAAGTGTTTTTTCCACACTAATACAAGTGCAAAAGTGGTTTCCTGCAGCAACACAAGTGTGAAAAGTGGTTTTTCAACACTAAGACAAGTGCGAAAAGTGGTTTTTCAACACTAACACAAGTGCGAAAAGTGGTTTTTCAACACTATCACAAGTGCAAAAAGTGTTTTTTCCACACTAATACAAGTGCAAAAGTGGTTTCCTGCACCAACACAAGTACGAAAAGTGGTTTTTCAACACTAACACAAGTGCGAAAAGTGGTTTTTCAACACTAACACAAGTGCGAAAAGTGGTTTTTCCACACTAATACAAGTGCAAACGTGGTTTCCTGCACCAACACAAGTGCGAAAAGTGGTTTTTCAACACTAACACAAGTGCGAAAAGTGGTTTTTCAACACTAACACAAGTGCGAAAAGTGGTTTTTCCACACTAATACAAGTGCAAAAGTGGTTTCCTGCACCAACACAAGTGCGAAAAGTGGTTTTTCAACACTAACACAAGTGCGAAAAGTGGTTTTTCAACACCAACACAAGTGCGAAAAGTGTTTTTTCCACACTAATACAAGTGCAAAAGTGGTTTCCTGCAGCAACACAAGTGTGAAAAGTGGTTTTTCAACACTAAGACAAGTGCGAAAAGTGGTTTTTCAACACTAACACAAGTGCGAAAAGTGGTTTTTCAACACTATCACAAGTGCAAAAAGTGTTTTTTCCACACTAATACAAGTGCAAAAGTGGTTTCCTGCACCAACACAAGTACGAAAAGTGGTTTTTCAACACTAACACAAGTGCGAAAAGTGGTTTTTCAACACTAACACAAGTGCGAAAAGTGGTTTTTCCACACTAATACAAGTGCAAACGTGGTTTCCTGCACCAACACAAGTGCGAAAAGTGGTTTTTCAACACTAACACAAGTGCGAAAAGTGGTTTTTCAACACTAACACAAGTGCGAAAAGTGGTTTTTCCACACTAATACAAGTGCAAAAGTGGTTTCCTGCACCAACACAAGTGCGAAAAGTGGTTTTTCAACACTAACACAAGTGCGAAAAGTGGTTTTTCAACACTAACACAAGTGCGAAAAGTGGTTTTTCCACACTAATACAAGTGCGAAAAGTGGTTTCCTGCACCAACACAAGTGCGAAAAGTGGTTTTTCAACACTAACACAAGTGCGAAAAGTGTTTTTTCACCACTATCACAAGTGCAAAAAGTGTTTTTTCCACACTAATACAAGTGCAAAAGTGGTTTCCTGCACCAACACAAGTGCGAAAAGTGGTTTTTTAACACTAACACAAGTGCGAAAAGTGGTTTTTAAACACTAACACAAGTGCGAAAAGTGGTTTTTCAACACTAACACAAGTGCGAAAAGTGTTTTTTCCACACTAATACAAGTGCAAAAGTGGTTTCCTGCAGCAACACAAGTGCGAAAAGTGGTTTTTCAACACTAACACAAGTGCGAAAAGTGGTTTTTCAACACTAACACAAGTGCGAAAAGTGTTTTTTCCACACTAATACAAGTGCAAAAGTGGTTTCCTGCAGCAACACAAGTGCGAAAAGTGGTTTTTCAACACTAACACAAGTGCGAAAAGTTGTTTTTCAACACTAACACAAGTGCGAGAAGTGGTTTTTAAACACCATCACAAGTGCAAAAAGTGTTTTTTCCACACTAATACAAGTGCAAAAGTGGTTTCCTGCACCAACACAAGTGCGAAAAGTGGTTTTTCAACACTAACACAAGTGCGAAAAGTGGTTTTTCAACACTAACACAAATGCGAAAAGTGGTTTTTCCACACTAATACAAGTGCAAAAGTGGTTTCCTGCACCAACACAAGTGCGAAAAGTGGTTTTTCAACACTAACACAAGTGCGAAAAGTGGTTTTTCAACACTATCACAAGTGCAAAAAGTGTTTTTTCCACACTAATACAAGTGCAAAAGTGGTTTCCTGCACCAACACAAGTGCGAAAAGTGGTTTTTCAACACTAACACAAGTGCGAAAAGTGGTTTTTCAACACTAACACAAGTGCGAAAAGTGTTTTTTCCACTCTAATACAAGTGCAAAAGTGGTTTCCTGCACCAACACAAGTGCGAAAAGTGGTTTTTCAACACTAACACAAGTGCAAAAAGTGGTTTTTCAACACTATCACAAGTGCAAAAAGTGTATTTTCCACACTAATACAAGTGCAAAAGTGGATTCCTGCACCAACACAAGTGCGAAAAGTGGATTTCAACACTAACACAAGTGCGAAAAGTGTTTTTTCAACACTAACACAAGTGCGAAAAGTGTTTTTCCACACCAATACAAGTGCAAAAGTGGTTTCCTGCACCAACACAAGTGCGAAAAGTGGTTTTTCAACATGAACGCATGTGCGAAAAGTGGTTTTTCAACACTATCACAAGTGCAAAAAGTGTTTTTTCCACACTAATACAAGTGCAAAAGTGGTTTCCTGCACCAACACAAGTGCGAAAAGTGGTTTTTCAACACTAACACAAGTGCGAAAAGTGGTTTTTCAACACTAACACAAGTGCGAAAAGTGGTTTTTCCACACTAATACAAGTGCAAAAGTGGTTTCCTGTACCAACACAAGTGCGAAAAGTGGTTTTTCAACACTAACACAAGTGCGAAAAGTGGTTTTTCAACACTAACACAAGTGCGAAAAGTGGTTTTTCAACACTAACACAAGTGCGAAAAGTGTTTTTTCCACACTAATACAAGTGCAAAAGTGGTTTCCTGCAGCAACACAAGTGCGAAAAGTGGTTTTTCAACACTAACACAAGTGCGAAAAGTGGTTTTTCAACACTAACACAAGTGCGAAAAGTGGTTTTGACACACTAATACAAGTGCAAACGTGGTTTCCTGCACCAACACAAGTGCAAAAAGTGGTTTTTCAACACTAACACAAGTGCGAAAAGTGGTTTTTCAACACTATCACAAGTGCAAAAAGTGTTTTTTCCACACTAATACAAGTGCAAAAGTGGTTTCCTGCACCAACACAAGTGCGAAAAGTGGTTTTTCAACACTAACACAAGTGCGAAAAGTGGTTTTTCAACACTAACACAAGGGCGAAAAGTGGTTTTTTCACACTAATACAAGTGCAAAAGTGGTTTCCTGCACCAACACAAGTGCGAAAAGTGGTTTTTCAACACTAACACAAGTGCGAAAAGTGGTTTTTCAACACTAACACAAGTGCGAAAAGTGGTTTTTCCACACTAATACAAGTGCAAAAGTGGTTTCCTGCAACAACACAAGTGCGAAAAGTGGTTTTTCAACACTAACACAAGTGCGAAAAGTGGTTTTTCAACACTATCACAAGTGCAAAAAGTGTTTTTTTCACACTAATACAAGTGCAAAAGTGGTTTCCTGCACCAACACAAGTGCGAAAAGTGGTTTTTTAACACTAACACAAGTGCGAAAAGTGGTTTTTCAACACTAACACAAGTGCGAAAAGTGGTTTTTCAACACCAACACAAGTGCGAAAAGTGTTTTTTCCACACTAATACAAGTGCAAAAGTGGTTTCCTGCAGCAACACAAGTGTGAAAAGTGGTTTTTCAACACTAAGACAAGTGCGAAAAGTGGTTTTTCAACACTAACACAAGTGCGAAAAGTGTTTTTTCCACACTAATACAAGTGCAAAAGTGGTTTCCTGCAGCAACACAAGTGCGAAAAGTGGTTTTTCAACACTAACACAAGTGCGAAAAGTGGTTTTTCAACACCAACACAAGTGCGAAAAGTGGTTTTTCAACACTATCACAAGTGCAAAAAGTGTTTTTCCCACACTAATACAAGTGCAAAAGTGGTTTCCTGCACCAACACAAGTACGAAAAGTGGTTTTTCAACACTAACACAAGTGCGAAAAGTGGTTTTTCAACACTAACACAAGTGCGAAAAGTGGTTTTTCCACACTAATACAAGTGCAAACCTGGTTTCCTGCACCAACACAAGTGCGAAAAGTGGTTTTTCAACACTAACACAAGTGCGAAAAGTGGTTTTTCAACACTAACACAAGTGCGAAAAGTGGTTTTTCCACACTAATACAAGTGCAAAAGTGGTTTCCTGCACCAACACAAGTGCGAAAAGTGGTTTTTCAACACTAACACAAGTGCGAAAAGTGGTTTTTCAACACTAACACAAGTGCGAAAAGTGGTTTTTCCACACTAATACAAGTGCAAAAGTGGTTTCCTGCACCAACACAAGTGCGAAAAGTGGTTTTTCAACACTAACACAAGTGCGAAAAGTGTTTTTTCACCACTATCACAAGTGCAAAAAGTGTTTTTTCCACACTAATACAAGTGCAAAAGTGGTTTCCTGCACCAACACAAGTGCGAAAAGTGGTTTTTTAACACTAACACAAGTGCGAAAAGTGGTTTTTAAACACTAACACAAGTGCGAAAAGTGGTTTTTCAACACTAACACAAGTGCGAAAAGTGTTTTTTCCACACTAATACAAGTGCAAAAGTGGTTTCCTGCAGCAACACAAGTGCGAAAAGTGGTTTTTCAACACTAACACAAGTGCGAAAAGTGGTTTTTCAACACTAACACAAGTGCGAAAAGTGTTTTTTCCACACTAATACAAGTGCAAAAGTGGTTTCCTGCAGCAACACAAGTGCGAAAAGTGGTTTTTCAACACTAACACAAGTGCGAAAAGTTTTTTTTTTTTCAACACTAACACAAGTGCGAGAAGTGGTTTTTAAACACCATCACAAGTGCAAAAAGTGTTTTTTCCACACTAATACAAGTGCAAAAGTGGTTTCCTGCACCAACACAAGTGCGAAAAGTGGTTTTTCAACACTAACACAAGTGCGAAAAGTGGTTTTTCAACACTAACACAAATGCGAAAAGTGGTTTTTCCACACTAATACAAGTGCAAAAGTGGTTTCCTGCACCAACACAAGTGCGAAAAGTGGTTTTTCAACACTAACACAAGTGCGAAAAGTGGTTTTTCAACACTATCACAAGTGCAAAAAGTGTTTTTTCCACACTAATACAAGTGCAAAAGTGGTTTCCTGCACCAACACAAGTGCGAAAAGTGGTTTTTCAACACTAACACAAGTGCGAAAAGTGGTTTTTCAACACTAACACAAGTGCGAAAAGTGTTTTTTCCACACTAATACAAGTGCAAAAGTGGTTTCCTGCACCAACACAAGTGCGAAAAGTGGTTTTTCAACACTAACACAAGTGCGAAAAGTGGTTTTTCAACACTATCACAAGTGCAAAAAGTGTATTTTCCACACTAATACAAGTGCAAAAGTGGATTCCTGCACCAACACAAGTGCGAAAAGTGGATTTCAACACTAACACAAGTGCGAAAAGTGTTTTTTCAACACTAACACAAGTGCGAAAAGTGTTTTTCCACACTAATACAAGTGCAAAAGTGGTTTCCTGCACCAACACAAGTGCGAAAAGTGGTTTTTCAACACGAACGCATGTGCGAAAAGTGGTTTTTCAACACTATCACAAGTGCAAAAAGTGTTTTTTCCACACTAATACAAGTGCAAAAGTGGTTTCCTGCACCAACACAAGTGCGAAAAGTGGTTTTTCAACACTAACACAAGTGCGAAAAGTGGTTTTTCAACACTAACACAAGTGCGAAAAGTGGTTTTTCCACACTAATACAAGTGCAAAAGTGGTTTCCTGTACCAACACAAGTGCGAAAAGTGGTTTTTCAACACTAACACAAGTGCGAAAAGTGGTTTTTCAACACTATCACAAGTGCAAAAAGTGTTTTTTCCACACTAATACATGTGCAAAAGAGGTTTCCTGCACCAACACAAGTGCGAAAAGTGGTTTTTCAACACTAACACAAGTGCGAAAAGTGGTTTTTCAACACTAACACAAGTGTGAAAAGTGGTTTTTCAACACTAAGACAAGTGCGAAAAGTGGTTTTTCAACACTAACACAAGTGCGAAAAGTGTTTTTTCCACACTAATACAAGTGCAAAAGTGGTTTCCTGCAGCAACACAAGTGCGAAAAGTGGTTTTTCAACACTAACACAAGTGCGAAAAGTGGTTTTTCAACACCAACACAAGTGCGAAAAGTGGTTTTTCAACACTATCACAAGTGCAAAAAGTGTTTTTCCCACACTAATACAAGTGCAAAAGTGGTTTCCTGCACCAACACAAGTACGAAAAGTGGTTTTTCAACACTAACACAAGTGCGAAAAGTGGTTTTTCAACACTAACACAAGTGCGAAAAGTGGTTTTTCCACACTAATACAAGTGCAAACCTGGTTTCCTGCACCAACACAAGTGCGAAAAGTGGTTTTTCAACACTAACACAAGTGCGAAAAGTGGTTTTTCAACACTAACACAAGTGCGAAAAGTGGTTTTTCCACACTAATACAAGTGCAAAAGTGGTTTCCTGCACCAACACAAGTGCGAAAAGTGGTTTTTCAACACTAACACAAGTGCGAAAAGTGGTTTTTCAACACTAACACAAGTGCGAAAAGTGGTTTTTCCACACTAATACAAGTGCAAAAGTGGTTTCCTGCACCAACACAAGTGCGAAAAGCGGTTTTTCAACACTAACACAAGTGCGAAAAGTGTTTTTTCACCACTATCACAAGTGCAAAAAGTGTTTTTTCCACACTAATACAAGTGCAAAAGTGGTTTCCTGCACCAACACAAGTGCGAAAAGTGGTTTTTTAACACTAACACAAGTGCGAAAAGTGGTTTTTAAACACTAACACAAGTGCGAAAAGTGGTTTTTCAACACTAACACAAGTGCGAAAAGTGTTTTTTCCACACTAATACAAGTGCAAAAGTGGTTTCCTGCAGCAACACAAGTGCGAAAAGTGGTTTTTCAACACTAACACAAGTGCGAAAAGTGGTTTTTCAACACTAACACAAGTGCGAAAAGTGTTTTTTCCACACTAATACAAGTGCAAAAGTGGTTTCCTGCAGCAACACAAGTGCGAAAAGTGGTTTTTCAACACTAACACAAGTGCGAAAAGTTTTTTTTTTTTCAACACTAACACAAGTGCGAGAAGTGGTTTTTAAACACCATCACAAGTGCAAAAAGTGTTTTTTCCACACTAATACAAGTGCAAAAGTGGTTTCCTGCACCAACACAAGTGCGAAAAGTGGTTTTTCAACACTAACACAAGTGCGAAAAGTGGTTTTTCAACACTAACACAAATGCGAAAAGTGGTTTTTCCACACTAATACAAGTGCAAAAGTGGTTTCCTGCACCAACACAAGTGCGAAAAGTGGTTTTTCAACACTAACACAAGTGCGAAAAGTGGTTTTTCAACACTATCACAAGTGCAAAAAGTGTTTTTTCCACACTAATACAAGTGCAAAAGTGGTTTCCTGCACCAACACAAGTGCGAAAAGTGGTTTTTCAACACTAACACAAGTGCGAAAAGTGGTTTTTCAACACTAACACAAGTGCGAAAAGTGTTTTTTCCACACTAATACAAGTGCAAAAGTGGTTTCCTGCACCAACACAAGTGCGAAAAGTGGTTTTTCAACACTAACACAAGTGCGAAAAGTGGTTTTTCAACACTATCACAAGTGCAAAAAGTGTATTTTCCACACTAATACAAGTGCAAAAGTGGATTCCTGCACCAACACAAGTGCGAAAAGTGGATTTCAACACTAACACAAGTGCGAAAAGTGTTTTTTCAACACTAACACAAGTGCGAAAAGTGTTTTTCCACACTAATACAAGTGCAAAAATTGGTTTCCTGCACCAACACAAGTGCGAAAAGTGGTTTTTCAACACGAACGCATGTGCGAAAAGTGGTTTTTCAACACTATCACAAGTGCAAAAAGTGTTTTTTCCACACTAATACAAGTGCAAAAGTGGTTTCCTGCACCAACACAAGTGCGAAAAGTGGTTTTTCAACACTAACACAAGTGCGAAAAGTGGTTTTTCAACACTGACACAAGTGCGAAAAGTGGTTTTTCCACACTAATACAAGTGCAAAAGTGGTTTCCTGTACCAACACAAGTGCGAAAAGTGGTTTTTCAACACTAACACAAGTGCGAAAAGTGGTTTTTCAACACTATCACAAGTGCAAAAAGTGTTTTTTCCACACTAATACAAGTGCAAAAGAGGTTTCCTGCACCAACACAAGTGCGAAAAGTGGTTTTTCAACACTAACACAAGTGCGAAAAGTGGTTTTTCAACACTAACACAAGTGCGAAAAGTGGTTTTTCAACACTAACACAAGGGCGAAAAGTGGTTTTTTCACACTAATACAAGTGCAAAAGTGGTTTCCTGCACCAACACAAGTGCGAAAAGTGGTTTTTCAACACTAACACAAGTGCGAAAAGTGGTTTTTCAACACTAACACAAGTGCGAAAAGTGGTTTTTCCACACTAATACAAGTGCAAAAGTGGTTTCCTGCAACAACACAAGTGCGAAAAGTGGTTTTTCAACACTAACACAGGTGCGAAAAGTGGTTTTTCAACACTATCACAAGTGCAAAAAGTGTTTTTTTCACACTAATACAAGTGCAAAAGTGGTTTCCTGCACCAACACAAGTGCGAAAAGTGGTTTTTTAACACTAACACAAGTGCGAAAAGTGGTTTTTCAACACTAACACAAGTGCGAAAAGTGGTTTTTCAACACCAACACAAGTGCGAAAAGTGTTTTTTCCACACTAATACAAGTGCAAAAGTGGTTTCCTGCAGCAACACAAGTGTGAAAAGTGGTTTTTCAACACTAAGACAAGTGCGAAAAGTGGTTTTTCAACACTAACACAAGTGCGAAAAGTGTTTTTTCCACACTAATACAAGTGCAAAAGTGGTTTCCTGCAGCAACACAAGTGCGAAAAGTGGTTTTTCAACACTAACACAAGTGCGAAAAGTGGTTTTTCAACACCAACACAAGTGCGAAAAGTGGTTTTTCAACACTATCACAAGTGCAAAAAGTGTTTTTCCCACACTAATACAAGTGCAAAAGTGGTTTCCTGCACCAACACAAGTACGAAAAGTGGTTTTTCAACACTAACACAAGTGCGAAAAGTGGTTTTTCAACACTAACACAAGTGCGAAAAGTGGTTTTTCCACACTAATACAAGTGCAAACGTGGTTTCCTGCACCAACACAAGTGCGAAAAGTGGTTTTTCAACACTAACACAAGTGCGAAAAGTGGTTTTTCAACACTAACACAAGTGCGAAAAGTGGTTTTTCCACACTAATACAAGTGCAAAAGTGGTTTCCTGCACCAACACAAGTGCGAAAAGTGGTTTTTCAACACTAACACAAGTGCGAAAAGTGGTTTTTCAACACTAACACAAGTGCGAAAAGTGGTTTTTCCACACTAATACAAGTGCAAAAGTGGTTTCCTGCACCAACACAAGTGCGAAAAGTGGTTTTTCAACACTAACACAAGTGCGAAAAGTGTTTTTTCACCACTATCACAAGTGCAAAAAGTGTTTTTTCCACACTAATACAAGTGCAAAAGTGGTTTCCTGCACCAACACAAGTGCGAAAAGTGGTTTTTTAACACTAACACAAGTGCGAAAAGTGGTTTTTAAACACTAACACAAGTGTGAAAAGTGGTTTTTCAACACTAACACAAGTGCGAAAAGTGTTTTTTCCACACTAATACAAGTGCAAAAGTGGTTTCCTGCAGCAACACATGTGCGAAAAGTGGTTTTTCAACACTAACACAAGTGCGAAAAGTGGTTTTTCAACACTAACACAAGTGCGAAAAGTGTTTTTTTCCACACTAATACAAGTGCAAAAGTGGTTTCCTGCAGCAACACAAGTGCGAAAAGTGGTTTTTCAACACTAACACAAGTGCGAAAAGTTGTTTTTCAACACTAACACAAGTGCGAGAAGTGGTTTTTAAACACCATCACAAGTGCAAAAAGTGTTTTTGCCACACTAATACAAGTGCAAAAGTGGTTTCCTGCACCAACACAAGTGCGAAAAGTGGTTTTTCAACACTAACACAAGTGCGAAAAGTGGTTTTTCAACACTAACACAAATGCAAAAAGTGGTTTTTCCACACTAATACAAGTGCAAAAGTGGTTTCCTGCACCAACACAAGTGCGAAAAGTGGTTTTTCAACACTAACACAAGTGCGAAAAGTGGTTTTTCAACACTATCACAAGTGCAAAAAGTGTTTTTTCCACACTAATACAAGTGCAAAAGTGGTTTCCTGCACCAACACAAGTGCGAAAAGTGGTTTTTCAACACTAACACAAGTGCGAAAAGTGGTTTTTCAACACTAACACAAGTGCGAAAAGTGTTTTTTCCACACTAATACAAGTGCAAAAGTGGTTTCCTGCACCAACACAAGTGCGAAAAGTGGTTTTTCAACACTAACACAAGTGCGAAAAGTGGTTTTTCAACACTATCACAAGTGCAAAAAGTGTATTTTCCACACTAATACAAGTGCAAAAGTGGATTCCTGCACCAACACAAGTGCGAAAAGTGGATTTCAACACTAACACAAGTGCGAAAAGTGTTTTTTCAACACTAACACAAGTGCGAAAAGTGTTTTTCCACACTAATACAAGTGCAAAAGTGGTTTCCTGCACCAACACAAGTGCGAAAAGTGGTTTTTCAACAAGAACGCATGTGCGAAAAGTGGTTTTTCAACACTATCACAAGTGCAAAAAGTGTTTTTTCCACACTAATACAAGTGCAAAAGTGGTTTCCTGCACCAACACAAGTGCGAAAAGTGGTTTTTCAACACTAACACAAGTGCGAAAAGTGGTTTTTCAACACTAACACAAGTGCGAAAAGTGGTTTTTCCACACTAATACAAGTGCAAAAGTGGTTTCCTGTACCAACACAAGTGCGAAAAGTGGTTTTTCAACACTAACACAAGTGCGAAAAGTGGTTTTTCAACACTATCACAAGTGCAAAAAGTGGTTTTTCCACACTAATACAAGTGCAAAAGAGGTTTCCTGCACCAACACAAGTGCGAAAAGTGGTTTTTCAACACTAACACAAGTGCGAAAAGTGGTTTTTCAACACTAACACAAGTGCAAAAAGTGTTTTTTCCACACTAATACAAGTGCAAAAGTGGTTTCCTGCAGCAACACAAGTGCGAAAAGTGGTTTTTCAACACTAACACAAGTGCGAAAAGTGGTTTTTCAACACTAACACAAGTGCGAAAAGTGGTTTTTCAACACTATCACAAGTGCAAAAGTGTTTTTTCCACACTAATACAAGTGCAAAAGTGGTTTCCTGCACCAACACAAGTGCGAAAAGTGGTTTTTCAACACTAACACAAGTGCGAAAAGTGGTTTTTCCACATTAATACAAGTGCAAAAGTGGTTTCCTGCACCAACACAAGTGCAAAAAGTGGTTTTTCAACACTAACAGAAGTGCGAAAAGTGGTTTTTCAACACTATCACAAGTGCGAAAAGTGGTTTTTCAACACTAACACAAGGGAGAAAAGTCGTTTTTCAACACTATCACAAGTGCAAAAAGTGTTTTTTCCACACTAATACAAGTGCAAAAGTGGTTTCCTGCACCAACACAAGTGCGAAAAGTGGTTTTTCAACACTAACACAAGTGCGAAAAGTGGTTTTTCAACACCAACACAAGTGCGAAAAGTGTTTTTTCCACACTAATACAAGTGCAAAAGTGGTTTCCTGCAGCAACACAAGTGTGAAAAGTGGTTTTTCAACACTAAGACAAGTGCGAAAAGTGGTTTTTCAACACTAACACAAGTGCGAAAAGTGTTTTTTCCACACTAATACAAGTGCAAAAGTGGTTTCCTGCAGCAACACAAGTGCGAAAAGTGGTTTTTCAACAGTAACACAAGTGCGAAAAGTGGTTTTTCAACACCAACACAAGTGCGAAAAGTGGTTTTTCAACACTATCACAAGTGCAAAAAGTGTTTTTCCCACACTAATACAAGTGCAAAAGTGGTTTCCTGCACCAACACAAGTACGAAAAGTGGTTTTTCAACACTAACACAAGTGCGAAAAGTGGTTTTTCAACACTAACACAAGTGCGAAAAGTGGTTTTTCCACACTAATACAAGTGCAAACGTGGTTTCCTGCACCAACACAAGTGCGAAAAGTGGTTTTTCAACACTAACACAAGTGCGAAAAGTGGTTTTTCAACACTAACACAAGTGCGAAAAGTGGTTTTTCCACACTAATACAAGTGCAAAAGTGGTTTCCTGCACCAACACAAGTGCGAAAAGTGGTTTTTCAACACTAACACAAGTGCGAAAAGTGGTTTTTCAACACTAACACAAGTGCGAAAAGTGGTTTTTCCACACTAATACAAGTGCAAAAGTGGTTTCCTGCACCAACACAAGTGCGAAAAGTGGTTTTTCAACACTAACACAAGTGCGAAAAGTGTTTTTTCACCACTATCACAAGTGCAAAAAGTGTTTTTTCCACACTAATACAAGTGCAAAAGTGGTTTCCTGCACCAACACAAGTGCGAAAAGTGGTTTTTTAACACTAACACAAGTGCGAAAAGTGGTTTTTAAACACTAACACAAGTGTGAAAAGTGGTTTTTCAACACTAACACAAGTGCGAAAAGTGTTTTTTCCACACTAATACAAGTGCAAAAGTGGTTTCCTGCAGCAACACATGTGCGAAAAGTGGTTTTTCAACACTAACACAAGTGCGAAAAGTGGTTTTTCAACACTAACACAAGTGCGAAAAGTGTTTTTTCCACACTAATACAAGTGCAAAAGTGGTTTCCTGCAGCAACACAAGTGCGAAAAGTGGTTTTTCAACACTAACACAAGTGCGAAAAGTTGTTTTTCAACACTAACACAAGTGCGAGAAGTGGTTTTTAAACACCATCACAAGTGCAAAAAGTGTTTTTGCCACACTAATACAAGTGCAAAAGTGGTTTCCTGCACCAACACAAGTGCGAAAAGTGGTTTTTCAACACTAACACAAGTGCGAAAAGTGGTTTTTCAACACTAACACAAATGCGAAAAGTGGTTTTTCCACACTAATACAAGTGCAAAAGTGGTTTCCTGCACCAACACAAGTGCGAAAAGTGGTTTTTCAACACTAACACAAGTGCGAAAAGTGGTTTTTCAACACTATCACAAGTGCAAAAAGTGTTTTTTCCACACTAATACAAGTGCAAAAGTGGTTTCCTGCACCAACACAAGTGCGAAAAGTGGTTTTTCAACACTAACACAAGTGCGAAAAGTGGTTTTTCAACACTAACACAAGTGCGAAAAGTGTTTTTTCCACACTAATACAAGTGCAAAAATGGTTTCCTGCACCAACACAAGTGCGAAAAGTGGTTTTTCAACACTAACACAAGTGCGAAAAGTGGTTTTTCAACACTATCACAAGTGCAAAAAGTGTATTTTCCACACTAATACAAGTGCAAAAGTGGATTCCTGCACCAACACAAGTGCGAAAAGTGGTTTCCTGCACCAACAGTGCGAAACAAGTGCGAAAAGTGCGAAAAGTGTTTTTACAAGTGCGAAAAGTGTTTTTTCAACACTAACACAAGTGCAAAAAGTGTTTTTCCACACTAATACAAGTGCAAAAGTGGTTTCCTGCACCAACACAAGTGCGAAAAGTGGTTTTTCAACACGAACGCATGTGCGAAAAGTGGTTTTTCAACACTATCACAAGTGCAAAAAGTGTTTTTTCCACACTAATACAAGTGCAAAAGTGGTTTCCTGCACCAACACAAGTGCGAAAAGTGGTTTTTCAACACTAACACAAGTGCGAAAAGTGGTTTTTCAACACTAACACAAGTGCGAAAAGTGGTTTTTCCACACTAATACAAGTGCAAAAGTGGTTTCCTGTACCAACACAAGTGCGAAAAGTGGTTTTTCAACACTAACACAAGTGCGAAAAGTGGTTTTTCAACACTATCACAAGTGCAAAAAGTGGTTTTTCCACACTAATACAAGTGCAAAAGAGGTTTCCTGCACCAACACAAGTGCGAAAAGTGGTTTTTCAACACTAACACAAGTGCGAAAAGTGGTTTTTCAACACTAACACAAGTGCAAAAAGTGTTTTTTCCACACTAATACAAGTGCAAAAGTGGTTTCCTGCAGCAACACAAGTGCGAAAAGTGGTTTTTCAACACTAACACAAGTGCGAAAAGTGGTTTTTCAACACTAACACAAGTGCGAAAAGTGGTTTTTCAACACTATCACAAGTGCAAAAGTGTTTTTGCCACACTAATACAAGTGCAAAAGTGGTTTCCTGCACCAACACAAGTGCGAAAAGTGGTTTTTCAACACTAACACAAGTGCGAAAAGTGGTTTTTCCACATTAATACAAGTGCAAAAGTGGTTTCCTGCACCAACACAAGTGCGAAAAGTGGTTTTTCAACACTAACACAAGTGCGAAAAGTGGTTTTTCAACACTATCACAAGTGCAAAAAGTGTTTTTTCCACACTAATACAAGTGCAAAAGTGGTTTCCTGCACCAACACAAGTGCGAAAAGTGGTTTTTCAACACTAACACAAGTGCGAAAAGTGTTTTTTCCACACTAATACAAGTGCAAAAGTGGTTTCCTGCACCAACACAAGTGCGAAAAGTGGTTTTTCAACACTAACAGAAGTGCGAAAAGTGGTTTTTCAACACTAACACAAGTGCGAAAAGTGGTTTTTCAACACTAACACAAGGGAGAAAAGTCGTTTTTCAACACTATCACAAGTGCAAAAAGTGTTTTTTCCACACTAATACAAGTGCAAAAGTGGTTTCCTGCACCAACACAAGTGCGAAAAGTGGTTTTTCAACACTAACACAAGTGCGAAAAGTGGTTTTTCAACACTAACACAAGTGCGAAAAGTGGTTTTTTCACACTAATACAAGTGCAAAAGTGGTTTCCTGCACCAACACAAGTGCGAAAAGTGGTTTTTCAACACTAACACAAGTGCGAAAAGTGGTTTTTCAACACTAACACAAGTGCGAAAAGTGGTTTTTCCACACTAATACAAGTGCAAAAGTGGTTTCCTGCACCAACACAAGTGCGAAAAGTGGTTTTTCAACACTAACACAAGTGCGAAAAGTGGTTTTTCAACACTAACACAAGTGCGAAAAGTCGTTTTTCCACACTAATACAAGTGCAAAAGTGGTTTTCCTGCACCAACACAAGTGCGAAAAGTGGTTTTTCAACACTAACACAAGTGCGAAAAGTGGTTTTTCAACACTATCACAAGTGCAAAAAGTGTTTTTTCCACACTAATACAAGTGCAAAAGTGGTTTCCTGCAGCAACACAAGTGCGAAAAGTGGTTTTTCAACACTAACACAAGTGCGAAAATTGGTTTTTCAACAATAACACAAGTGCGAAAAGTGTTTTTTCCACACTAATACAAGTGCAAAAGTGGTTTCCTGCAGCAACACAAGTGCGAAAAGTGGTTTTTCAACACTAACACAAGTACGAAAAGTGGTTTTTCAACACTAACACAAGTGCGAAAAGTGGTTTTTCAACATTATCACAAGTGCAAAAAGTGTTTTTTTCACACTAATACAAGTGCAAAAGTGGTTTCCTGCACCAACACAAGTGCGAAAAGTGGTTTTTCAACACTAACACAAGTGCGAAAAGTGGTTTTTCAACACTAACACAAGTGCGAAAAGTGGTTTTTCCACACTAATACAAGTGCAAAAGTGGTTTCCTGCACCAACACAAGTGCGAAAAGTGTTTTTTCAACACCAACACAAGTGCGAAAAGTGGTTTTTCAACACTAACACAAGTGCGAAAAGTGGTTTTTCCACACTAATACAAGTGCAAAAGTGGTTTCCTGCACCAACACAAGTGCGAAAAGTGGTTTTTCAACACTAACACAAGTGCGAAAAGTGGTTTTTCAACACTATCACAAGTGTAAAAAGTGTTTTTTCCACACTAATACAAGTACAAAAGTGGTTTCCTGCACCAACACAAGTGCGAAAAGTGGTTTTTTAACACTAACACAAGTACGAAAAGTGGTTTTTCAACACTAACACAAGTGCGAAAAGTGGTTTTTCAACACTAACACAAGTGCGAAAAGTGTTTTTTCCACACTAATACAAGTGCAAAAGTGGTTTCCTGCAGCAACACAAGTGCGAAAAGTGGTTTTTCAACACTAACACAAGTGCGAAAAGTGTTTTTTCCACACTAATACAAGTGCAAAAGTGGTTTCCTGCACCAACACAAGTGCGAAAAGTGGTTTTTCAACACTAACACAAGTGCGAAAAGTGGTTTTTCCACATTAATACAAGTGCAAAAGTGGTTTCCTGCACCAACACAAGTGCGAAAAGTGGTTTTTCAACACTAACACAAGTGCGAAAAGTGGTTTTTCAACACTATCACAAGTGCAAAAAGTGTTTTTTCCACACTAATACAAGTGCAAAAGTGGTTTCCTGCACCAACACAAGTGCGAAAAGTGGTTTTTCAACACTAACACAAGTGCGAAAAGTGTTTTTTCCACACTAATACAAGTGCAAAAGAGGTTTGCTGCACCAACACAAGTGCGAAAAGTGGTTTTTCAACACTAACAGAAGTGCGAAAAGTGGTTTTTCAACACTAACACAAGTGCGAAAAGTGGTTTTTCAACACTAACACAAGGGAGAAAAGTCGTTTTTCAACACTATCACAAGTGCAAAAAGTGTTTTTTCCACACTAATACAAGTGCAAAAGTGGTTTCCTGCACCAACACAAGTGCGAAAAGTGGTTTTTCAACACTAACACAAGTGCGAAAAGTGGTTTTTCAACACTAACACAAGTGCGAAAAGTGGTTTTTTCACACTAATACAAGTGCAAAAGTGGTTTCCTGCACCAACACAAGTGCGAAAAGTGGTTTTTCAACACTAACACAAGTGCGAAAAGTGGTTTTTCAACACTAACACAAGTGCGAAAAGTGGTTTTTCCACACTAATACAAGTGCAAAAGTGGTTTCCTGCACCAACACAAGTGCGAAAAGTGGTTTTTCAACACTAACACAAGTGCGAAAAGTGGTTTTTCAACACTAACACAAGTGCGAAAAGTCGTTTTTCCACACTAATACAAGTGCAAAAGTGGTTTTCCTGCACCAACACAAGTGCGAAAAGTGGTTTTTCAACACTAACACAAGTGCGAAAAGTGGTTTTTCAACACTATCACAAGTGCAAAAAGTGTTTTTTCCACACTAATACAAGTGCAAAAGTGGTTTCCTGCAGCAACACAAGTGCGAAAAGTGGTTTTTCAACACTAACACAAGTGCGAAAATTGGTTTTTCAACAATAACACAAGTGCGAAAAGTGTTTTTTCCACACTAATACAAGTGCAAAAGTGGTTTCCTGCAGCAACACAAGTGCGAAAAGTGGTTTTTCAACACTAACACAAGTACGAAAAGTGGTTTTTCAACACTAACACAAGTGCGAAAAGTGGTTTTTCAACATTATCACAAGTGCAAAAAGTGTTTTTTTCACACTAATACAAGTGCAAAAGTGGTTTCCTGCACCAACACAAGTGCGAAAAGTGGTTTTTCAACACTAACACAAGTGCGAAAAGTGGTTTTTCAACACTAACACAAGTGCGAAAAGTGGTTTTTCCACACTAATACAAGTGCAAAAGTGGTTTCCTGCACCAACACAAGTGCGAAAAGTGGTTTTTCAACACCAACACAAGTGCGAAAAGTGGTTTTTCAACACTAACACAAGTGCGAAAAGTGGTTTTTCCACACTAATACAAGTGCAAAAGTGGTTTCCTGCACCAACACAAGTGCGAAAAGTGGTTTTTCAACACTAACACAAGTGCGAAAAGTGGTTTTTCAACACTATCACAAGTGCAAAAAGTGTTTTTTCCACACTAATACAAGTACAAAAGTGGTTTCCTGCACCAACACAAGTGCGAAAAGTGGTTTTTTAACACTAACACAAGTACGAAAAGTGGTTTTTCAACACTAACACAAGTGCGAAAAGTGGTTTTTGAACACTAACACAAGTGCGAAAAGTGTTTTTTCCACACTAATACAAGTGCAAAAGTGGTTTCCTGCAGCAACACAAGTGCGAAAAGTGGTTTTTCAACACTAACACAAGTGCGAAAAGTGTTTTTTCCACACTAATACAAGTGCAAAAGTGGTTTCCTGCAGCAACACAAGTGCGAAAAGTGGTTTATCAACACTAACACAAGTGCGAAAAGTGGTTTTTCAACACTAACACAAGTGCGAAAAGTGGTTTTTCCACACTAATACAAGTGCAAAAGTGGTTTCCTGTACCAACACAAGTGCGAAAAGTGGTTTTTCAACACTAACACAAGTGCGAAAAGTGGTTTTTCAACACTATCACAAGTGCAAAAAGTGTTTTTTCCACACTAATACAAGTGCAAAAGAGGTTTCCTGCACCAACACAAGTGCGAAAAGTGGTTTTTTAACACTAACACAAGTGCGAAAAGTGGTTTTTCAACACTAACACAAGTGCGAAAAGTGTTTTTTCCACACTAATACAAGTGCAAAAGTGGTTTCCTGCAGCAACACAAGTGCGAAAAGTGGTTTTTCAACACTAACACAAGTGCGAAAAGTGGTTTTTCAACACTAACACAAGTGCGAAAAGTGGTTTTTCAACACTATCACAAGTGCAAAAGTGTTTTTTCCACACTAATACAAGTGCAAAAGTGGTTTCCTGCACCAACACAAGTGCGAAAAGTGGTTTTTCAACACTAACACAAGTGCGAAAAGTGGTTTTTCCACATTAATACAAGTGCAAAAGTGGTTTCCTGCACCAACACAAGTGCGAAAAGTGGTTTTTCAACACTAACACAAGTGCGAAAAGTGGTTTTTCAACACTATCACAAGTGCAAAAAGTGTTGTTTCCACACTAATACAAGTGCAAAAGTGGTTTCCTGCACCAACACAAGTGCGAAAAGTGGTTTTTCAACACTAACACAAGTGCGAAAAGTGTTTTTTCCACACTAATACAAGTGCAAAAGTGGTTTCCTGCACCAACACAAGTGCGAAAAGTGGTTTTTCAACACTAACAGAAGTGCGAAAAGTGGTTTATTCAACACTAACACAAGTGCGAAAAGTGGTTTTTCAACACTAACACAAGGGAGAAAAGTCGTTTTTCAACACTATCACAAGTGCAAAAAGTGTTTTTTCCACACTAATACAAGTGCAAAAGTGGTTTCCTGCACCAACACAAGTGCGAAAAGTGGTTTTTCAACACTAACACAAGTGCGAAAAGTGGTTTTTCAACACTAACACAAGTGCGAAAAGTGTTTTTTCCACACTAATACAAGTGCAAAAATGGTTTCCTGCACCAACACAAGTGCGAAAAGTGGTTTTTCAACACTAACACAAGTGCGAAAAGTGGTTTTTCAACACTATCACAAGTGCAAAAAGTGTATTTTCCACACTAATACAAGTGCAAAAGTGGATTCCTGCACCAACACAAGTGCGAAAAGTGGATTTCAACACTAACACAAGTGCGAAAAGTGTTTTTTCAACACTAACACAAGTGCAAAAAGTGTTTTTCCACACTAATACAAGTGCAAAAGTGGTTTCCTGCACCAACACAAGTGCGAAAAGTGGTTTTTCAACACGAACGCATGTGCGAAAAGTGGTTTTTCAACACTATCACAAGTGCAAAAAGTGTTTTTTCCACACTAATACAAGTGCAAAAGTGGTTTCCTGCACCAACACAAGTGCGAAAAGTGGTTTTTCAACACTAACACAAGTGCGAAAAGTGGTTTTTCAACACTAACACAAGTGCGAAAAGTGGTTTTTCCACACTAATACAAGTGCAAAAGTGGTTTCCTGTACCAACACAAGTGCGAAAAGTGGTTTTTCAACACTAACACAAGTGCGAAAAGTGGTTTTTCAACACTATCACAAGTGCAAAAAGTGGTTTTTCCACACTAATACAAGTGCAAAAGAGGTTTCCTGCACCAACACAAGTGCGAAAAGTGGTTTTTCAACACTAACACAAGTGCGAAAAGTGGTTTTTCAACACTAACACAAGTGCAAAAAGTGTTTTTTCCACACTAATACAAGTGCAAAAGTGGTTTCCTGCAGCAACACAAGTGCGAAAAGTGGTTTTTCAACACTAACACAAGTGCGAAAAGTGGTTTTTCAACACTAACACAAGTGCGAAAAGTGGTTTTTCAACACTATCACAAGTGCAAAAGTGTTTTTTCCACACTAATACAAGTGCAAAAGTGGTTTCCTGCACCAACACAAGTGCGAAAAGTGGTTTTTCAACACTAACACAAGTGCGAAAAGTGGTTTTTCCACATTAATACAAGTGCAAAAGTGGTTTCCTGCACCAACACAAGTGCGAAAAGTGGTTTTTCAACACTAACACAAGTGCGAAAAGTGGTTTTTCAACACTATCACAAGTGCAAAAAGTGTTTTTTCCACACTAATACAAGTGCAAAAGTGGTTTCCTGCACCAACACAAGTGCGAAAAGTGGTTTTTCAACACTAACACAAGTGCGAAAAGTGTTTTTTCCACACTAATACAAGTGCAAAAGTGGTTTCCTGCACCAACACAAGTGCGAAAAGTGGTTTTTCAACACTAACAGAAGTGCGAAAAGTGGTTTTTCAACACTAACACAAGTGCGAAAAGTGGTTTTTCAACACTAACACAAGGGAGAAAAGTCGTTTTTCAACACTATCACAAGTGCAAAAAGTGTTTTTTCCACACTAATACAAGTGCAAAAGTGGTTTCCTGCACCAACACAAGTGCGAAAAGTGGTTTTTCAACACTAACACAAGTGCGAAAAGTGGTTTTTCAACACTAACACAAGTGCGAAAAGTGGTTTTTTCACACTAATACAAGTGCAAAAGTGGTTTCCTGCACCAACACAAGTGCGAAAAGTGGTTTTTCAACACTAACACAAGTGCGAAAAGTGGTTTTTCAACACTAACACAAGTGCGAAAAGTGGTTTTTCCACACTAATACAAGTGCAAAAGTGGTTTCCTGCACCAACACAAGTGCGAAAAGTGGTTTTTCAACACTAACACAAGTGCGAAAAGTGGTTTTTCAACACTAACACAAGTGCGAAAAGTCGTTTTTCCACACTAATACAAGTGCAAAAGTGGTTTTCCTGCACCAACACAAGTGCGAAAAGTGGTTTTTCAACACTAACACAAGTGCGAAAAGTGGTTTTTCAACACTATCACAAGTGCAAAAAGTGTTTTTTCCACACTAATACAAGTGCAAAAGTGGTTTCCTGCAGCAACACAAGTGCGAAAAGTGGTTTTTCAACACTAACACAAGTGCGAAAATTGGTTTTTCAACAATAACACAAGTGCGAAAAGTGTTTTTTCCACACTAATACAAGTGCAAAAGTGGTTTCCTGCAGCAACACAAGTGCGAAAAGTGGTTTTTCAACACTAACACAAGTACGAAAAGTGGTTTTTCAACACTAACACAAGTGCGAAAAGTGGTTTTTCAACATTATCACAAGTGCAAAAAGTGTTTTTTTCACACTAATACAAGTGCAAAAGTGGTTTCCTGCACCAACACAAGTGCGAAAAGTGGTTTTTCAACACTAACACAAGTGCGAAAAGTGGTTTTTCAACACTAACACAAGTGCGAAAAGTGGTTTTTCCACACTAATACAAGTGCAAAAGTGGTTTCCTGCACCAACACAAGTGCGAAAAGTGTTTTTTCAACACCAACACAAGTGCGAAAAGTGGTTTTTCAACACTAACACAAGTGCGAAAAGTGGTTTTTCCACACTAATACAAGTGCAAAAGTGGTTTCCTGCACCAACACAAGTGCGAAAAGTGGTTTTTCAACACTAACACAAGTGCGAAAAGTGGTTTTTCAACACTATCACAAGTGCAAAAAGTGTTTTTTCCACACTAATACAAGTACAAAAGTGGTTTCCTGCACCAACACAAGTGCGAAAAGTGGTTTTTTAACACTAACACAAGTACGAAAAGTGGTTTTTCAACACTAACACAAGTGCGAAAAGTGGTTTTTCAACACTAGCACAAGTGCGAAAAGTGTTTTTTCCACACTAATACAAGTGCAAAAGTGGTTTCCTGCAGCAACACAAGTGCGAAAAGTGGTTTTTCAACACTAACACAAGTGCGAAAAGTGTTTTTTCCACACTAATACAAGTGCAAAAGTGGTTTCCTGCACCAACACAAGTGCGAAAAGTGGTTTTTCAACACTAACACAAGTGCGAAAAGTGGTTTTTCCACATTAATACAAGTGCAAAAGTGGTTTCCTGCACCAACACAAGTGCGAAAAGTGGTTTTTCAACACTAACACAAGTGCGAAAAGTGGTTTTTCAACACTATCACAAGTGCAAAAAGTGTTTTTTCCACACTAATACAAGTGCAAAAGTGGTTTCCTGCACCAACACAAGTGCGAAAAGTGGTTTTTCAACACTAACACAAGTGCGAAAAGTGTTTTTTCCACACTAATACAAGTGCAAAAGAGGTTTGCTGCACCAACACAAGTGCGAAAAGTGGTTTTTCAACACTAACAGAAGTGCGAAAAGTGGTTTTTCAACACTAACACAAGTGCGAAAAGTGGTTTTTCAACACTAACACAAGGGAGAAAAGTCGTTTTTCAACACTATCACAAGTGCAAAAAGTGTTTTTTCCACACTAATACAAGTGCAAAAGTGGTTTCCTGCACCAACACAAGTGCGAAAAGTGGTTTTTCAACACTAACACAAGTGCGAAAAGTGGTTTTTCAACACTAACACAAGTGCGAAAAGTGGTTTTTTCACACTAATACAAGTGCAAAAGTGGTTTCCTGCACCAACACAAGTGCGAAAAGTGGTTTTTCAACACTAACACAAGTGCGAAAAGTGGTTTTTCAACACTAACACAAGTGCGAAAAGTGGTTTTTCCACACTAATACAAGTGCAAAAGTGGTTTCCTGCACCAACACAAGTGCGAAAAGTGGTTTTTCAACACTAACACAAGTGCGAAAAGTGGTTTTTCAACACTAACACAAGTGCGAAAAGTCGTTTTTCCACACTAATACAAGTGCAAAAGTGGTTTTCCTGCACCAACACAAGTGCGAAAAGTGGTTTTTCAACACTAACACAAGTGCGAAAAGTGGTTTTTCAACACTATCACAAGTGCAAAAAGTGTTTTTTCCACACTAATACAAGTGCAAAAGTGGTTTCCTGCAGCAACACAAGTGCGAAAAGTGGTTTTTCAACACTAACACAAGTGCGAAAATTGGTTTTTCAACAATAACACAAGTGCGAAAAGTGTTTTTTCCACACTAATACAAGTGCAAAAGTGGTTTCCTGCAGCAACACAAGTGCGAAAAGTGGTTTTTCAACACTAACACAAGTACGAAAAGTGGTTTTTCAACACTAACACAAGTGCGAAAAGTGGTTTTTCAACATTATCACAAGTGCAAAAAGTGTTTTTTTCACACTAATACAAGTGCAAAAGTGGTTTCCTGCACCAACACAAGTGCGAAAAGTGGTTTTTCAACACTAACACAAGTGCGAAAAGTGGTTTTTCAACACTAACACAAGTGCGAAAAGTGGTTTTTCCACACTAATACAAGTGCAAAAGTGGTTTCCTGCACCAACAC
Source organism: Myxine glutinosa (assembly GCF_964187855.1). Taxonomy (NCBI): domain Eukaryota; kingdom Metazoa; phylum Chordata; class Myxini; order Myxiniformes; family Myxinidae; genus Myxine; species Myxine glutinosa. Next base: position 290,953,205 of record NC_136261.1, on the reverse strand, counting down.
AAGTGCGAAAAGTGGTTTTTCAACACCAACACAAGTGCGAAAAGTGGTTTTTCAACACTAACACAAGTGCGAAAAGTGGTTTTTCCACACTAATACAAGTGCAAAAGTGGTTTCCTGCACCAACACAAGTGCGAAAAGTGGTTTTTCAACACTAACACAAGTGCGAAAAGTGGTTTTTCAACACTATCACAAGTGCAAAAAGTGTTTTTTCCACACTAATACAAGTACAAAAGTGGTTTCCTGCACCAACACAAGTGCGAAAAGTGGTTTTTTAACACTAACACAAGTACGAAAAGTGGTTTTTCAACACTAACACAAGTGCGAAAAGTGGTTTTTGAACACTAACACAAGTGCGAAAAGTGTTTTTTCCACACTAATACAAGTGCAAAAGTGGTTTCCTGCAGCAACACAAGTGCGAAAAGTGGTTTTTCAACACTAACACAAGTGCGAAAAGTGTTTTTTCCACACTAATACAAGTGCAAAAGTGGTTTCCTGCAGCAACACAAGTGCGAAAAGTGGTTTATCAACACTAACACAAGTGCGAAAAGTGGTTTTTCAACACTAACACAAGTGCGAAAAGTGGTTTTTCCACACTAATACAAGTGCAAAAGTGGTTTCCTGTACCAACACAAGTGCGAAAAGTGGTTTTTCAACACTAACACAAGTGCGAAAAGTGGTTTTTCAACACTATCACAAGTGCAAAAAGTGTTTTTTCCACACTAATACAAGTGCAAAAGAGGTTTCCTGCACCAACACAAGTGCGAAAAGTGGTTTTTTAACACTAACACAAGTGCGAAAAGTGGTTTTTCAACACTAACACAAGTGCGAAAAGTGTTTTTTCCACACTAATACAAGTGCAAAAGTGGTTTCCTGCAGCAACACAAGTGCGAAAAGTGGTTTTTCAACACTAACACAAGTGCGAAAAGTGGTTTTTCAACACTAACACAAGTGCGAAAAGTGGTTTTTCAACACTATCACAAGTGCAAAAGTGTTTTTTCCACACTAATACAAGTGCAAAAGTGGTTTCCTGCACCAACACAAGTGCGAAAAGTGGTTTTTCAACACTAACACAAGTGCGAAAAGTGGTTTTTCCACATTAATACAAGTGCAAAAGTGGTTTCCTGCACCAACACAAGTGCGAAAAGTGGTTTTTCAACACTAACACAAGTGCGAAAAGTGGTTTTTCAACACTATCACAAGTGCAAAAAGTGTTTTTTCCACACTAATACAAGTGCAAAAGTGGTTTCCTGCACCAACACAAGTGCGAAAAGTGGTTTTTCAACACTAACACAAGTGCGAAAAGTGTTTTTTCCACACTAATACAAGTGCAAAAGTGGTTTCCTGCACCAACACAAGTGCGAAAAGTGGTTTTTCAACACTAACAGAAGTGCGAAAAGTGGTTTATTCAACACTAACACAAGTGCGAAAAGTGGTTTTTCAACACTAACACAAGGGAGAAAAGTCGTTTTTCAACACTATCACAAGTGCAAAAAGTGTTTTTTCCACACTAATACAAGTGCAAAAGTGGTTTCCTGCACCAACACAAGTGCGAAAAGTGGTTTTTCAACACTAACACAAGTGCGAAAAGTGGTTTTTCAACACTAACACAAGTGCGAAAAGTGGTTTTTTCACACTAATACAAGTGCAAAAGTGGTTTCCTGCACCAACACAAGTGCGAAAAGTGGTTTTTCAACACTAACACAAGTGCGAAAAGTGGTTTTTCAACACTAACGCAAGTGCGAAAAGTGGTTTTTCCACACTAATACAAGTGCAAAAGTGGTTTCCTGCACCAACACAAGTGCGAAAACTGGTTTTTCAACACTAACACAAGTGCGAAAAGTGGTTTTTCAACACTAACACAAGTGCGAAAAGTCGTTTTTCCACACTAATACAAGTGCAAAAGTGGTTTTCCTGCACCAACACAAGTGCGAAAAGTGGTTTTTCAACACTAACACAAGTGCGAAAAGTGGTTTTTCAACACTATCACAAGTGCAAAAAGTGTTTTTTCCACACTAATACAAGTGCAAAAGTGGTTTCCTGCAGCAACACAAGTGCGAAAAGTGGTTTTTCAACACTAACACAAGTGCGAAAAGTGGTTTTTCAACAATAACACAAGTGCGAAAAGTGTTTTTTCCACACTAATACAAGTGCAAAAGTGGTTTCCTGCAGCAACACAAGTGCGAAAAGTGGTTTTTCAACACTAACACAAGTACAAAAAGTGGTTTTTCAACACTAACACAAGTGCGAAAAGTGGTTTTTCAACATTATCACAAGTGCAAAAAGTGTTTTTTTCACACTAATACAAGTGCAAAAGTGGTTTCCTGCACCAACACAAGTGCGAAAAGTGGTTTTTCAACACTAACACAAGTGCGAAAAGTGGTTTTTCAACACTAACACAAGTGCGAAAAGTGGTTTTTCCACACTAATACAAGTGCAAAAGTGGTTTCCTGCACCAACACAAGTGCGAAAAGTGGTTTTTCAACACCAACACAAGTGCGAAAAGTGGTTTTTCAACACTAACACAAGTGCGAAAAGTGGTTTTTCCACACTAATACAAGTGCAAAAGTGGTTTCCTGCACCAACACAAGTGCGAAAAGTGGTTTTTCAACACTAACACAAGTGCGAAAAGTGGTTTTTCAACACTATCAGAAGTGCAAAAAGTGTTTTTTCCACACTAATACAAGTACAAAAGTGGTTTCCTGCACCAACACAAGTGCGAAAAGTGGTTTTTTAACACTAACACAAGTACGAAAAGTGGTTTTTCAACACTAACACAAGTGCAAAAAGTGGTTTTTCAACACTAACACAAGTGCGAAAAGTGTTTTTTCCACACTAATACAAGTGCAAAAGTGGTTTCCTGCAGCAACACAAGTGCGAAAAGTGGTTTATCAACACTAACACAAGTGCGAAAAGTGGTTTTTCAACAATAACACAAGTGCGAAAAGTGTTTTTTCCACACTAATACAAGTGCAAAAGTGGTTTCCTGCAGCAACACAAGTGCGAAAAGTGGTTTTTCAACACTAACACAAGTGCGAAAAGTGGTTTTTCAACACTAACACAAGTGCGAAAAGTGGTTTTTCAACACTATCACAAGTGCAAAAAGTGTTTTTTCCACACTAATACAAGTGCAAAAGTGGTTTCCTGCACCAACACAAGTGCGAAAAGTGGTTTTTCAACACTAACACAAGTGCGAAAAGTGGTTTTTCCACATTAATACAAGTGCAAAAGTGGTTTCCTGCACCAACACAAGTGCGAAAAGTGGTTTTTCAACACTAACACAAGTGCAAAAAGTGTTTTTTTCACACTAATACAAGTGCAAAAGTGGTTTCCTGCACCAACACAAGTGCGAAAAGTGGTTTTTCAACACTAACACAAGTGCGAAAAGTGGTTTTTCAACACTAACACAAGTGCGAAAAGTGGTTTTACCACACTAATACAAGTGCAAAAGTGGTTTCCTGCACCAACACAAGTGCGAAAAGTGGTTTTTCAAAACCAACACAAGTGCGAAAAGTGGTTTTTCAACACTATCACAAGTGCAAAAGTGTTTTTTCCACACTAATACAAGTGCAAAAGTGGTTTCCTGCACCAACACAAGTGCGAAAAGTGGTTTTTCAACACTAACACAAGTGCGAAAAGTGGTTTTTCCACATTAATACAAGTGCAAAAGTGGTTTCCTGCACCAACACAAGTGCGAAAAGTGGTTTTTCAACACTAACACAAGTGCGGAAAGTGGTTTTTCAACACTATCACAAGTGCAAAAAGTGTTTTTTCCACACTAATACAAGTGCAAAAGTGGTTTCCTGCACCAACACAAGTGCGAAAAGTGGTTTTTCAACACTAACACAAGTGCGAAAAGTGTTTTTTCCACACTAATACAAGTGCAAAAGTGGTTTCCTGCACCAACACAAGTGCGAAAAGTGGTTTTTCAACACTAACAGAAGTGCGAAAAGTGGTTTTTCAACACTAACACAAGTGCGAAAAGTGGTTTTTCAACACTAACACAAGGGAGAAAAGTCGTTTTTCAACACTATCACAAGTGCAAAAAGTGTTTTTTCCACACTAATACAAGTGCAAAAGTGGTTTCCTGCACCAACACAAGTGCGAAAAGTGGTTTTTCAACACTAACACAAGTGCGAAAAGTGGTTTTTCAACACTAACACAGTGCGAAAAGTGGTTTTTTCACACTAATACAAGTGCAAAAGTGGTTTCCTGCACCAACACAAGTGCGAAAAGTGGTTTTTCAACACTAACACAAGTGCGAAAAGTGGTTTTTCAACACTAACGCAAGTGCGAAAAGTGGTTTTTCCACACTAATACAAGTGCAAAAGTGGTTTCCTGCACCAACACAAGTGCGAAAAGTGGTTTTTCAACACTAACACAAGTGCGAAAAGTGGTTTTTCAACACTAACACAAGTGCGAAAAGTCGTTTTTCCACACTAATACAAGTGCAAAAGTGGTTTTCCTGCACCAACACAAGTGCGAAAAGTGGTTTTTCAACACTAACACAAGTGCGAAAAGTGGTTTTTCAACACTATCACAAGTGCAAAAAGTGTTTTTTCCACACTAATACAAGTGCAAAAGTGGTTTCCTGCAGCAACACAAGTGCGAAAAGTGGTTTTTCAACACTAACACAAGTGCGAAAAGTGGTTTTTCAACAATAACACAAGTGCGAAAAGTGTTTTTTCCACACTAATACAAGTGCAAAAGTGGTTTCCTGCAGCAACACAAGTGCGAAAAGTGGTTTTTCAACACTAGCACAAGTACAAAAAGTGGTTTTTCAACACTAACACAAGTGCGAAAAGTGGTTTTTCAACATTATCACAAGTGCAAAAAGTGTTTTTTTCACACTAATACAAGTGCAAAAGTGGTTTCCTGCACCAACACAAGTGCGAAAAGTGGTTTTTCAACACTAACACAAGTGCGAAAAGTGGTTTTTCAACACTAACACAAGTGCGAAAAGTGGTTTTTCCACACTAATACAAGTGCAAAAGTGGTTTCCTGCACCAACACAAGTGCGAAAAGTGGTTTTTCAACACCAACACAAGTGCGAAAAGTGGTTTTTCAACACTAACACAAGTGCGAAAAGTGGTTTTTCCACACTAATACAAGTGCAAAAGTGGTTTCCTGCACCAACACAAGTGCGAAAAGTGGTTTTTCAACACTAACACAAGTGCGAAAAGTGGTTTTTCAACACTATCAGAAGTGCAAAAAGTGTTTTTTCCACACTAATACAAGTACAAAAGTGGTTTCCTGCACCAACACAAGTGCGAAAAGTGGTTTTTTAACACTAACACAAGTACGAAAAGTGGTTTTTCAACACTAACACAAGTGCGAAAAGTGGTTTTTCAACACTAACACAAGTGCGAAAAGTGTTTTTTCCACACTAATACAAGTGCAAAAGTGGTTTCCTGCAGCAACACAAGTGCGAAAAGTGGTTTATCAACACTAACACAAGTGCGAAAAGTGGTTTTTCAACAATAACACAAGTGCGAAAAGTGTTTTTTCCACACTAATACAAGTGCAAAAGTGGTTTCCTGCAGCAACACAAGTGCGAAAAGTGGTTTTTCAACACTAACACAAGTGCGAAAAGTGGTTTTTCAACACTAACACAAGTGCGAAAAGTGGTTTTTCAACACTATCACAAGTGCAAAAAGTGTTTTTTCCACACTAATACAAGTGCAAAAGTGGTTTCCTGCACCAACACAAGTGCGAAAAGTGGTTTTTCAACACTAACACAAGTGCGAAAAGTGGTTTTTCCACATTAATACAAGTGCAAAAGTGGTTTCCTGCACCAACACAAGTGCGAAAAGTGGTTTTTCAACACTAACACAAGTGCAAAAAGTGTTTTTTTCACACTAATACAAGTGCAAAAGTGGTTTCCTGCACCAACACAAGTGCGAAAAGTGGTTTTTCAACACTAACACAAGTGCGAAAAGTGGTTTTCCAACACTAACACAAGTGCGAAAAGTGGTTTTACCACACTAATACAAGTGCAAAAGTGGTTTCCTGCACCAACACAAGTGCGAAAAGTGGTTTTTCAACACCAACACAAGTGCGAAAAGTGGTTTTTCAACACTAACACAAGTGCGAAAAGTGGTTTTTCCACACTAATACAAGTGCAAAAGTGGTTTCCTGCACCAACACAAGTGCGAAAAGTGGTTTTTCAACACTAACACAAGTGCGAAAAGTGGTTTTTCAACACTATCACAAGTGCAAAAAGTGTTTTTTCCACACTAATACAAGTACAAAAGTGGTTTCCTGCACCAACACAAGTGCGAAAAGTGGTTTTTTAACACTAACACAAGTACGAAAAGTGGTTTTTCAACACTAACACAAGTGCGAAAAGTGGTTTTTCAACACTAACACAAGTGCGAAAAGTGTTTTTTCCACACTAATACAAGTGCAAAAGTGGTTTCCTGCAGCAACACAAGTGCGAAAAGTGGTTTATCAACACTAACACAAGTGCGAAAAGTGGTTTTTCAACAATAACACAAGTGCGAAAAGTGTTTTTTCCACACTAATACAAGTGCAAAAGTGGTTTCCTGCAGCAACACAAGTGCGAAAAGTGGTTTTTCAACACTAACACAAGTGCGAAAAGTGGTTTTTCAACACTAACACAAGTGCGAAAAGTGGTTTTTCAACACTATCACAAGTGCAAAAAGTGTTTTTTCCACACTAATACAAGTGCAAAAGTGGTTTCCTCCACCAACACAAGTGCGAAAAGTGGTTTTTCAACACTAACACAAGTGCAAAAAGTGGTTTTTCAACACTATCACAAGTGCAAAAAGTGTTTTTTCCACACTAATACAAGTGCAAAAGTGGTTTCCTGCACCAACACAAGTGCGAAAAGTGGTTTTTCAACACTAACACAAGTGCAAAAAGTGGTTTTTCAACACTATCACAAGTGCAAAAAGTGTTTTTTCCACACTAATACAAGTGCAAAAGTGGTTTCCTGCACCAACACAAGTGCGAAAAGTGGTTTTTCAACACTAACACAAGTGCGAAAAGTGGTTTTTCAACACTAACACAAGTGCGAAAAGTGGTTTTTCAACACTAACACAAGTGCGAAAAGTGGTTTTTCAACACTAACACAAGTGCGAAAAGTGGTTTTTCCACACTAATACAAGTGCAAACGTGGTTTCCTGCACCAACACAAGTGCGAAAAGTGGTTTTTCAACACTAACACAAGTGCGAAAAGTCGTTTTTCAACACTATCACAAGAGCAAAAAGTGTTTTTTTCACACTAATACAAGTGCAAAAGTGGTTTCCTGCACCAACACAAGTGCGAAAAGTGGTTTTTCAACACTAACACAAGTCCGAAAAGTGGTTTTTCAACACTAACACAAGTGCGAAAAGTGGTTTTTTCACACTAATACAAGTGCAAAAGTGGTTTCCTGCACCAACACAAGTGCGAAAAGTGGTTTTTCAACACTAACACAAGTGCGAAAAGTGGTTTTTCAACACTATCACAAGTGCAAAAAGTGTTTTTTCCACACTAATACAAGTACAAAAGTGGTTTCCTGCACCAACACAAGTGCGAAAAGTGGTTTTTTAACACTAACACAAGTACGAAAAGTGGTTTTTCAACACTAACACAAGTGCGAAAAGTGTTTTTTCCACACTAATACAAGTGCAAAAGTGGTTTCCTGCACCAACACAAGTGCGAAAAGTGGTTTTTCAACACCAACACAAGTGCGAAAAGTGGTTTTTCAACACTAACACAAGTGCGAAAAGTGGTTTTTCCACACTAATACAAGTGCAAAAGTGGTTTCCTGCAGCAACACAAGTGCGAAAAGTGGTTTATCAACACTAACACAAGTGCGAAAAGTGGTTTTTCAACAATAACACAAGTGCGAAAAGTGTTTTTTCCACACTAATACAAGTGCAAAAGTGGTTTCCTGCAGCAACACAAGTGCGAAAAGTGGTTTTTCAACACTAACACAAGTGCGAAAAGTGGTTTTTCAACACTAACACAAGTGCGAAAAGTGGTTTTTCAACACTATCACAAGTGCAAAAAGTGTTTTTTCCACACTAATACAAGTGCAAAAGTGGTTTCCTGCACCAACACAAGTGCGAAAAGTGGTTTTTCAACACTAACACAAGTGCGAAAAGTGGTTTTTCCACATTAATACAAGTGCAAAAGTGGTTTCCTGCACCAACACAAGTGCGAAAAGTGGTTTTTCAACACTAACACAAGTGCAAAAAGTGTTTTTTTCACACTAATACAAGTGCAAAAGTGGTTTCCTGCACCAACACAAGTGCGAAAAGTGGTTTTTCAACACTAACACAAGTGCGAAAAGTGGTTTTTCAACACTAACACAAGTGCGAAAAGTGGTTTTACCACACTAATACAAGTGCAAAAGTGGTTTCCTGCACCAACACAAGTGCGAAAAGTGGTTTTTCAACACCAACACAAGTGCGAAAAGTGGTTTTTCAACACTAACACAAGTGCGAAAAGTGGTTTTTCCACACTAATACAAGTGCAAAAGTGGTTTCGTGCACCAACACAAGTGCGAAAAGTGGTTTTTCAACACTAACACAAGTGCGAAAAGTGGTTTTTCAACACTATCACAAGTGCAAAAAGTGTTTTTTCCACACTAATACAAGTACAAAAGTGGTTTCCTGCACCAACACAAGTGCGAAAAGTGGTTTTTTAACACTAACACAAGTACGAAAAGTGGTTTTTCAACACTAACACAAGTGCGAAAAGTGGTTTTTCAACACTAACACAAGTGCGAAAAGTGTTTTTTCCACACTAATACAAGTGCAAAAGTGGTTTCCTGCAGCAACACAAGTGCGAAAAGTGGTTTATCAACACTAACACAAGTGCGAAAAGTGGTTTTTCAACACTAACACAAGTGCAAAAAGTGTTTTTTCCACACTAATACAAGTGCAAAAGTGGTTTCCTGCACCAACACAAGTGCGAAAAGTGGTTTTTCAACACTAACACAAGTGCGAAAAGTGGTTTTTCAACACTAACACAAGTGCGAAAAGTGGTTTTTTCACACTAATACAAGTGCAAAAGTGGTTTCCTGCACCAACACAAGTGCGAAAAGTGGTTTTTCAACACTAACACAAGTGCGAAAAGTGGTTTTTCAACACTAACACAAGTGCGAAAAGTGGTTTTTCCACACTAATACAAGTGCAAAAGTGGTTTCCTGCACCAACACAAGTGCGAAAAGTGGTTTTTCAACACTAACACAAGTGCGAAAAGTGGTTTTTCAACACTAACACAAGTGCGAAAAGTCGTTTTTCCACACTAATACAAGTGCAAAAGTGGTTTTCCTGCACCAACACAAGTGCGAAAAGTGGTTTTTCAACACTAACACAAGTGCGAAAAGTGGTTTTTCAACACTATCACAAGTGCAAAAAGTGTTTTTTCCACACTAATACAAGTGCAAAAGTGGTTTCCTGCAGCAACACAAGTGCGAAAAGTGGTTTTTCAACACTAACACAAGTGCGAAAAGTGGTTTTTCAACAATAACACAAGTGCGAAAAGTGTTTTTTCCACACTAATACAAGTGCAAAAGTGGTTTCCTGCAGCAACACAAGTGCGAAAAGTGGTTTTTCAACACTAACACAAGTACGAAAAGTGGTTTTTCAACACTAACACAAGTGCGAAAAGTGGTTTTTCAACATTATCACAAGTGCAAAAAGTGTTTTTTTCACACTAATACAAGTGCAAAAGTGGTTTCCTGCACCAACACAAGTGCGAAAAGTGGTTTTTCAACACTAACACAAGTGCGAAAAGTGGTTTTTCAACACTAACACAAGTGCGAAAAGTGGTTTTCCACACTAATACAAGTGCAAAAGTGGTTTCCTGCACCAACACAAGTGCGAAAAGTGGTTTTTCAACACCAACACAAGTGCGAAAAGTGGTTTTTCAACACTAACACAAGTGCGAAAAGTGGTTTTTCCACACTAATACAAGTGCAAAAGTGGTTTCCTGCACCAACACAAGTGCGAAAAGTGGTTTTTCAACACTAACACAAGTGCGAAAAGTGGTTTTTCAACACTATCAGAAGTGCAAAAAGTGTTTTTTCCACACTAATACAAGTACAAAAGTGGTTTCCTGCACCAACACAAGTGCGAAAAGTGGTTTTTTAACACTAACACAAGTACGAAAAGTGGTTTTTCAACACTAACACAAGTGCGAAAAGTGGTTTTTCAACACTAACACAAGTGCGAAAAGTGTTTTTTCCACACTAATACAAGTGCAAAAGTGGTTTCCTGCAGCAACACAAGTGCGAAAAGTGGTTTATCAACACTAACACAAGTGCGAAAAGTGGTTTTTCAACAATAACACAAGTGCGAAAAGTGTTTTTTCCACACTAATACAAGTGCAAAAGTGGTTTCCTGCAGCAACACAAGTGCGAAAAGTGGTTTTTCAACACTAACACAAGTGCGAAAAGTGGTTTTTCAACACTAACACAAGTGCGAAAAGTGGTTTTTCAACACTATCACAAGTGCAAAAAGTGTTTTTTCCACACTAATACAAGTGCAAAAGTGGTTTCCTGCACCAACACAAGTGCGAAAAGTGGTTTTTCAACACTAACACAAGTGCGAAAAGTGGTTTTTCCACATTAATACAAGTGCAAAAGTGGTTTCCTGCACCAACACAAGTGCGAAAAGTGGTTTTTCAACACTAACACAAGTGCAAAAAGTGTTTTTTTCACACTAATACAAGTGCAAAAGTGGTTTCCTGCACCAACACAAGTGCGAAAAGTGGTTTTTCAACACTAACACAAGTGCAAAAAGTGGTTTTTCAACACTAACACAAGTGCGAAAAGTGGTTTTACCACACTAATACAAGTGCAAAAGTGGTTTCCTGCACCAACACAAGTGCGAAAAGTGGTTTTTCAACACCAACACAAGTGCGAAAAGTGGTTTTTCAACACTAACACAAGTGCGAAAAGTGGTTTTTCCACACTAATACAAGTGCAAAAGTGGTTTCCTGCACCAACACAAGTGCGAAAAGTGGTTTTTCAACACTAACACAAGTGCGAAAAGTGGTTTTTCAACACTATCACAAGTGCAAAAAGTGTTTTTTCCACACTAATACAAGTACAAAAGTGGTTTCCTGCACCAACACACGTGCGAAAAGTGGTTTTTTAACACTAACACAAGTGCGAAAAGTGGTTTTTCCACACTAATACAAGTGCAAACGTGGTTTCCTGCACCAACACAAGTGCGAAAAGTGGTTTTTCAACACTAACACAAGTGCGAAAAGTGGTTTTTCAACACTATCACAAGTGCGAAAAGTGTTTTTTCCACACTAATACAAGTGCAAAAGTGGTTTCCTGCAGCAACACAAGTGCGAAAAGTGGTTTATCAACACTAACACAAGTGCGAAAAGTGGTTTTTCAACACTAACACAAGTGCAAAAAGTGTTTTTTCCACACTAATACAAGTGCAAAAGTGGTTTCCTGCACCAACACAAGTGCGAAAAGTGGTTTTTCAACACTAACACAAGTGCGAAAAGTGGTTTTTCAACACTAACACAAGTGCGAAAAGTGGTTTTTTCACACTAATACAAGTGCAAAAGTGGTTTCCTGCACCAACACAAGTGCGAAAAGTGGTTTTTCAACACTAACACAAGTGCGAAAAGTGGTTTTTCAACACTAACACAAGTGCGAAAAGTGGTTTTTCCACACTAATACAAGTGCAAAAGTGGTTTCCTGCACCAACACAAGTGCGAAAAGTGGTTTTTCAACACTAACACAAGTGCGAAAAGTGGTTTTTCAACACTAACACAAGTGCGAAAAGTCGTTTTTCCACACTAATACAAGTGCAAAAGTGGTTTTCCTGCACCAACACAAGTGCGAAAAGTGGTTTTTCAACACTAACACAAGTGCGAAAAGTGGTTTTTCAACACTATCACAAGTGCAAAAAGTGTTTTTTCCACACTAATACAAGTGCAAAAGTGGTTTCCTGCAGCAACACAAGTGCGAAAAGTGGTTTTTCAACACTAACACAAGTGCGAAAAGTGGTTTTTCAACACTAACACAAGTGCGAAAAGTGGTTTTTCCACACTAATACAAGTGCAAAAGTGGTTTCCTGCACCAACACAAGTGCGAAAAGTGGTTTTTCAACACCAACACAAGTGCGAAAAGTGGTTTTTCAACACTAACACAAGTGCGAAAAGTGGTTTTTCCACACTAATACAAGTGCAAAAGTGGTTTCCTGCACCAACACAAGTGCGAAAAGTGGTTTTTCAACACTAACACAAGTGCGAAAAGTGGTTTTTCAACACTATCAGAAGTGCAAAAAGTGTTTTTTCCACACTAATACAAGTACAAAAGTGGTTTCCTGCACCAACACAAGTGCGAAAAGTGGTTTTTTAACACTAACACAAGTACGAAAAGTGGTTTTTCAACACTAACACAAGTGCAAAAAGTGGTTTTTCAACACTAACACAAGTGCGAAAAGTGTTTTTTCCACACTAATACAAGTGCAAAAGTGGTTTCCTGCAGCAACACAAGTGCGAAAAGTGGTTTATCAACACTAACACAAGTGCGAAAAGTGGTTTTTCAACAATAACACAAGTGCGAAAAGTGTTTTTTCCACACTAATACAAGTGCAAAAGTGGTTTCCTGCAGCAACACAAGTGCGAAAAGTGGTTTTTCAACACTAACACAAGTGCGAAAAGTGGTTTTTCAACACTAACACAAGTGCGAAAAGTGGTTTTTCAACACTATCACAAGTGCAAAAAGTGTTTTTTCCACACTAATACAAGTGCAAAAGTGGTTTCCTGCACCAACACAAGTGCGAAAAGTGGTTTTTCAACACTAACACAAGTGCGAAAAGTGGTTTTTCCACATTAATACAAGTGCAAAAGTGGTTTCCTGCACCAACACAAGTGCGAAAAGTGGTTTTTCAACACTAACACAAGTGCAAAAAGTGTTTTTTTCACACTAATACAAGTGCAAAAGTGGTTTCCTGCACCAACACAAGTGCGAAAAGTGGTTTTTCAACACTAACACAAGTGCGAAAAGTGGTTTTTCAACACTAACACAAGTGCGAAAAGTGGTTTTACCACACTAATACAAGTGCAAAAGTGGTTTCCTGCACCAACACAAGTGCGAAAAGTGGTTTTTCAACACCAACACAAGTGCGAAAAGTGGTTTTTCAACACTATCACAAGTGCAAAAGTGTTTTTTCCACACTAATACAAGTGCAAAAGTGGTTTCCTGCACCAACACAAGTGCGAAAAGTGGTTTTTCAACACTAACACAAGTGCGAAAAGTGGTTTTTCCACATTAATACAAGTGCAAAAGTGGTTTCCTGCACCAACACAAGTGCGAAAAGTGGTTTTTCAACACTAACACAAGTGCGGAAAGTGGTTTTTCAACACTATCACAAGTGCAAAAAGTGTTTTTTCCACACTAATACAAGTGCAAAAGTGGTTTCCTGCACCAACACAAGTGCGAAAAGTGGTTTTTCAACACTAACACAAGTGCGAAAAGTGTTTTTTCCACACTAATACAAGTGCAAAAGTGGTTTCCTGCACCAACACAAGTGCGAAAAGTGGTTTTTCAACACTAACAGAAGTGCGAAAAGTGGTTTTTCAACACTAACACAAGTGCGAAAAGTGGTTTTTCAACACTAACACAAGGGAGAAAAGTCGTTTTTCAACACTATCACAAGTGCAAAAAGTGTTTTTTCCACACTAATACAAGTGCAAAAGTGGTTTCCTGCACCAACACAAGTGCGAAAAGTGGTTTTTCAACACTAACACAAGTGCGAAAAGTGGTTTTTCAACACTAACACAAGTGCGAAAAGTGGTTTTTTCACACTAATACAAGTGCAAAAGTGGTTTCCTGCACCAACACAAGTGCGAAAAGTGGTTTTTCAACACTAACACAAGTGCGAAAAGTGGTTTTTCAACACTAACGCAAGTGCGAAAAGTGGTTTTTCCACACTAATACAAGTGCAAAAGTGGTTTCCTGCACCAACACAAGTGCGAAAAGTGGTTTTTCAACACTAACACAAGTGCGAAAAGTGGTTTTTCAACACTAACACAAGTGCGAAAAGTCGTTTTTCCACACTAATACAAGTGCAAAAGTGGTTTTCCTGCACCAACACAAGTGCGAAAAGTGGTTTTTCAACACTAACACAAGTGCGAAAAGTGGTTTTTCAACACTATCACAAGTGCAAAAAGTGTTTTTTCCACACTAATACAAGTGCAAAAGTGGTTTCCTGCAGCAACACAAGTGCGAAAAGTGGTTTTTCAACACTAACACAAGTGCGAAAAGTGGTTTTTCAACAATAACACAAGTGCGAAAAGTGTTTTTTCCACACTAATACAAGTGCAAAAGTGGTTTCCTGCAGCAACACAAGTGCGAAAAGTGGTTTTTCAACACTAGCACAAGTACAAAAAGTGGTTTTTCAACACTAACACAAGTGCGAAAAGTGGTTTTTCAACATTATCACAAGTGCAAAAAGTGTTTTTTTCACACTAATACAAGTGCAAAAGTGGTTTCCTGCACCAACACAAGTGCGAAAAGTGGTTTTTCAACACTAACACAAGTGCGAAAAGTGGTTTTTCAACACTAACACAAGTGCGAAAAGTGGTTTTTCCACACTAATACAAGTGCAAAAGTGGTTTCCTGCACCAACACAAGTGCGAAAAGTGGTTTTTCAACACCAACACAAGTGCGAAAAGTGGTTTTTCAACACTAACACAAGTGCGAAAAGTGGTTTTTCCACACTAATACAAGTGCAAAAGTGGTTTCCTGCACCAACACAAGTGCGAAAAGTGGTTTTTCAACACTAACACAAGTGCGAAAAGTGGTTTTTCAACACTATCAGAAGTGCAAAAAGTGTTTTTTCCACACTAATACAAGTACAAAAGTGGTTTCCTGCACCAACACAAGTGCGAAAAGTGGTTTTTTTAACACTAACACAAGTACGAAAAGTGGTTTTTCAACACTAACACAAGTGCGAAAAGTGGTTTTTCAACACTAACACAAGTGCGAAAAGTGTTTTTTCCACACTAATACAAGTGCAAAAGTGGTTTCCTGCAGCAACACAAGTGCGAAAAGTGGTTTATCAACACTAACACAAGTGCGAAAAGTGGTTTTTCAACAATAACACAAGTGCGAAAAGTGTTTTTTCCACACTAATACAAGTGCAAAAGTGGTTTCCTGCAGCAACACAAGTGCGAAAAGTGGTTTTTCAACACTAACACAAGTGCGAAAAGTGGTTTTTCAACACTAACACAAGTGCGAAAAGTGGTTTTTCAACACTATCACAAGTGCAAAAAGTGTTTTTTCCACACTAATACAAGTGCAAAAGTGGTTTCCTGCACCAACACAAGTGCGAAAAGTGGTTTTTCAACACTAACACAAGTGCGAAAAGTGGTTTTTCCACATTAATACAAGTGCAAAAGTGGTTTCCTGCACCAACACAAGTGCGAAAAGTGGTTTTTCAACACTAACACAAGTGCAAAAAGTGTTTTTTTCACACTAATACAAGTGCAAAAGTGGTTTCCTGCACCAACACAAGTGCGAAAAGTGGTTTTTCAACACTAACACAAGTGCGAAAAGTGGTTTTTCAACACTAACACAAGTGCGAAAAGTGGTTTTACCACACTAATACAAGTGCAAAAGTGGTTTCCTGCACCAACACAAGTGCGAAAAGTGGTTTTTCAACACCAACACAAGTGCGAAAAGTGGTTTTTCAACACTAACACAAGTGCGAAAAGTGGTTTTTCCACACTAATACAAGTGCAAAAGTGGTTTCCTGCACCAACACAAGTGCGAAAAGTGGTTTTTCAACACTAACACAAGTGCGAAAAGTGGTTTTTCAACACTATCACAAGTGCAAAAAGTGTTTTTTCCACACTAATACAAGTACAAAAGTGGTTTCCTGCACCAACACAAGTGCGAAAAGTGGTTTTTTAACACTAACACAAGTACGAAAAGTGGTTTTTCAACACTAACACAAGTGCGAAAAGTGGTTTTTCAACACTAACACAAGTGCGAAAAGTGTTTTTTCCACACTAATACAAGTGCAAAAGTGGTTTCCTGCAGCAACACAAGTGCGAAAAGTGGTTTATCAACACTAACACAAGTGCGAAAAGTGGTTTTTCAACAATAACACAAGTGCGAAAAGTGTTTTTTCCACACTAATACAAGTGCAAAAGTGGTTTCCTGCAGCAACACAAGTGCGAAAAGTGGTTTTTCAACACTAACACAAGTGCGAAAAGTGGTTTTTCAACACTAACACAAGTGCGAAAAGTGGTTTTTCAACACTATCACAAGTGCAAAAAGTGTTTTTTCCACACTAATACAAGTGCAAAAGTGGTTTCCTCCACCAACACAAGTGCGAAAAGTGGTTTTTCAACACTAACACAAGTGCAAAAAGTGGTTTTTCAACACTATCACAAGTGCAAAAAGTGTTTTTTCCACACTAATACAAGTGCAAAAGTGGTTTCCTGCACCAACACAAGTGCGAAAAGTGGTTTTTCAACACTAACACAAGTGCAAAAAGTGGTTTTTCAACACTATCACAAGTGCAAAAAGTGTTTTTTCCACACTAATACAAGTGCAAAAGTGGTTTCCTGCACCAACACAAGTGCGAAAAGTGGTTTTTCAACACTAACACAAGTGCGAAAAGTGGTTTTTCAACACTAACACAAGTGCGAAAAGTGGTTTTTCAACACTAACACAAGTGCGAAAAGTGGTTTTTCAACACTAACACAAGTGCGAAAAGTGGTTTTTCCACACTAATACAAGTGCAAACGTGGTTTCCTGCACCAACACAAGTGCGAAAAGTGGTTTTTCAACACTAACACAAGTGCGAAAAGTCGTTTTTCAACACTATCACAAGAGCAAAAAGTGTTTTTTTCACACTAATACAAGTGCAAAAGTGGTTTCCTGCACCAACACAAGTGCGAAAAGTGGTTTTTCAACACTAACACAAGTCCGAAAAGTGGTTTTACAACACTAACACAAGTGCGAAAAGTGGTTTTTTCACACTAATACAAGTGCAAAAGTGGTTTCCTGCACCAACACAAGTGCGAAAAGTGGTTTTTCAACACTAACACAAGTGCGAAAAGTGGTTTTTCAACACTATCACAAGTGCAAAAAGTGTTTTTTCCACACTAATACAAGTACAAAAGTGGTTTCCTGCACCAACACAAGTGCGAAAAGTGGTTTTTTAACACTAACACAAGTACGAAAAGTGGTTTTTCAACACTAACACAAGTGCGAAAAGTGTTTTTTCCACACTAATACAAGTGCAAAAGTGGTTTCCTGCACCAACACAAGTGCGAAAAGTGGTTTTTCAACACCAACACAAGTGCGAAAAGTGGTTTTTCAACACTAACACAAGTGCGAAAAGTGGTTTTTCCACACTAATACAAGTGCAAAAGTGGTTTCCTGCAGCAACACAAGTGCGAAAAGTGGTTTATCAACACTAACACAAGTGCGAAAAGTGGTTTTTCAACAATAACACAAGTGCGAAAAGTGTTTTTTCCACACTAATACAAGTGCAAAAGTGGTTTCCTGCAGCAACACAAGTGCGAAAAGTGGTTTTTCAACACTAACACAAGTGCGAAAAGTGGTTTTTCAACACTAACACAAGTGCGAAAAGTGGTTTTTAAACACTATCACAAGTGCAAAAGTGGTTTCCTGCAGCAACACAAGTGCGAAAAGTGGTTTTTCAACACTAACACAAGTGCGAAAAGTGGTTTTTCAACACTAACACAAGTGCGAAAAGTGGTTTTTCAACACTATCACAAGTGCAAAAAGTGTTTTTTCCACACTAATACAAGTGCAAAAGTGGTTTCCTCCACCAACACAAGTGCGAAAAGTGGTTTTTCAACACTAACACAAGTGCGAAAAGTGGTTTTTCCACACTAATACAAGTGCAAAAGTGGTTTCCTGCAGCAACACAAGTGCGAAAAGTGGTTTATCAACACTAACACAAGTGCGAAAAGTGGTTTTTCAACAATAACACAAGTGCGAAAAGTGTTTTTTCCACACTAATACAAGTGCAAAAGTGGTTTCCTGCAGCAACACAAGTGCGAAAAGTGGTTTTTCAACACTAACACAAGTGCGAAAAGTGGTTTTTCAACACTAACACAAGTGCGAAAAGTGTTTTTTCCACACTAATACAAGTGCAAAAGTGGTTTCCTGCAGCAACACAAGTGCGAAAAGTGGTTTTTCAACACTAACACAAGTGCGAAAAGTGGTTTTTCAACACTAACACAAGTGCGAAAAGTGGTTTTTCAACACTAACACAAGTGCGAAAAGTGGTTTTTCAACACTATCACAAGTGCAAAAAGTGTTTTTTCCACACTAATACAAGTGCAAAAGTGGTTTCCTCCACCAACACAAGTGCGAAAAGTGGTTTTTCAACACTAACACAAGTGCGAAAAGTGGTTTTTCCACACTAATACAAGTGCAAAAGTGGTTTCCTGCAGCAACACAAGTGCGAAAAGTGGTTTATCAACACTAACACAAGTGCGAAAAGTGGTTTTTCAACAATAACACAAGTGCGAAAAGTGTTTTTTCCACACTAATACAAGTGCAAAAGTGGTTTCCTGCAGCAACACAAGTGCGAAAAGTGGTTTTTCAACACTAACACAAGTGCGAAAAGTGGTTTTTCAACACTAACACAAGTGCGAAAAGTGTTTTTTCCACACTAATACAAGTGCAAAAGTGGTTTCCTGCAGCAACACAAGTGCGAAAAGTGGTTTTTCAACACTAACACAAGTGCGAAAAGTGGTTTTTCAACACTAACACAAGTGCGAAAAGTGGTTTTTCAACACTATCACAAGTGCAAAAAGTGTTTTTTCCACACTAATACAAGTGCAAAAGTGGTTTCCTCCACCAACACAAGTGCGAAAAGTGGTTTTTCAACACTAACACAAGTGCAAAAAGTGGTTTTTCAACACTATCACAAGTGCAAAAAGTGTTTTTTCCACACTAATACAAGTGCAAAAGTGGTTTCCTGCACCAACACAAGTGCGAAAAGTGGTTTTTCAACACTAACACAAGTGCAAAAAGTGGTTTTTCAACACTATCACAAGTGCAAAAAGTGTTTTTTCCACACTAATACAAGTGCAAAAGTGGTTTCCTGCACCAACACAAGTGCGAAAAGTGGTTTTTCAACACTAACACAAGTGCGAAAAGTGGTTTTTCAACACTAACACAAGTGCGAAAAGTGGTTTTTCAACACTAACACAAGTGCGAAAAGTGGTTTTTCAACACTAACACAAGTGCGAAAAGTGGTTTTTCCACACTAATACAAGTGCAAACGTGGTTTCCTGCACCAACACAAGTGCGAAAAGTGGTTTTTCAACACTAACACAAGTGCGAAAAGTCGTTTTTCAACACTATCACAAGAGCAAAAAGTGTTTTTTTCACACTAATACAAGTGCAAAAGTGGTTTCCTGCACCAACACAAGTGCGAAAAGTGGTTTTTCAACACTAACACAAGTCCGAAAAGTGGTTTTTCAACACTAACACAAGTGCGAAAAGTGGTTTTTTCACACTAATACAAGTGCAAAAGTGGTTTCCTGCACCAACACAAGTGCGAAAAGTGGTTTTTCAACACTAACACAAGTGCGAAAAGTGGTTTTTCAACACTATCACAAGTGCAAAAAGTGTTTTTTCCACACTAATACAAGTACAAAAGTGGTTTCCTGCACCAACACAAGTGCGAAAAGTGGTTTTTTAACACTAACACAAGTACGAAAAGTGGTTTTTCAACACTAACACAAGTGCGAAAAGTGTTTTTTCCACACTAATACAAGTGCAAAAGTGGTTTCCTGCACCAACACAAGTGCGAAAAGTGGTTTTTCAACACCAACACAAGTGCGAAAAGTGGTTTTTCAACACTAACACAAGTGCGAAAAGTGGTTTTTCCACACTAATACAAGTGCAAAAGTGGTTTCCTGCAGCAACACAAGTGCGAAAAGTGGTTTATCAACACTAACACAAGTGCGAAAAGTGGTTTTTCAACAATAACACAAGTGCGAAAAGTGTTTTTTCCACACTAATACAAGTGCAAAAGTGGTTTCCTGCAGCAACACAAGTGCGAAAAGTGGTTTTTCAACACTAACACAAGTGCGAAAAGTGGTTTTTCAACACTAACACAAGTGCGAAAAGTGGTTTTTCAACACTATCACAAGTGCAAAAAGTGTTTTTTCCACACTAATACAAGTGCAAAAGTGGTTTCCTGCACCAACACAAGTGCGAAAAGTGGTTTTTCAACACTAACACAAGTGCGAAAAGTGGTTTTTTCCACATTAATACAAGTGCAAAAGTGGTTTCCTGCACCAACACAAGTGCGAAAAGTGGTTTTTCAACACTAACACAAGTGCAAAAAGTGTTTTTTTCACACTAATACAAGTGCAAAAGTGGTTTCCTGCACCAACACAAGTGCGAAAAGTGGTTTTTCAACACTAACACAAGTGCGAAAAGTGGTTTTTCAACACTAACACAAGTGCGAAAAGTGGTTTTACCACACTAATACAAGTGCAAAAGTGGTTTCCTGCACCAACACAAGTGCGAAAAGTGGTTTTTCAACACCAACACAAGTGCGAAAAGTGGTTTTTCAACACTAACACAAGTGCGAAAAGTGGTTTTTCCACACTAATACAAGTGCAAAAGTGGTTTCGTGCACCAACACAAGTGCGAAAAGTGGTTTTTCAACACTAACACAAGTGCGAAAAGTGGTTTTTCAACACTATCACAAGTGCAAAAAGTGTTTTTTCCACACTAATACAAGTACAAAAGTGGTTTCCTGCACCAACACAAGTGCGAAAAGTGGTTTTTTAACACTAACACAAGTACGAAAAGTGGTTTTTCAACACTAACACAAGTGCGAAAAGTGGTTTTTCAACACTAACACAAGTGCGAAAAGTGTTTTTTCCACACTAATACAAGTGCAAAAGTGGTTTCCTGCAGCAACACAAGTGCGAAAAGTGGTTTATCAACACTAACACAAGTGCGAAAAGTGGTTTTTCAACACTAACACAAGTGCAAAAAGTGTTTTTTCCACACTAATACAAGTGCAAAAGTGGTTTCCTGCACCAACACAAGTGCGAAAAGTGGTTTTTCAACACTAACACAAGTGCGAAAAGTGGTTTTTCAACACTAACACAAGTGCGAAAAGTGGTTTTTTCACACTAATACAAGTGCAAAAGTGGTTTCCTGCACCAACACAAGTGCGAAAAGTGGTTTTTCAACACTAACACAAGTGCGAAAAGTGGTTTTTCAACACTAACACAAGTGCGAAAAGTGGTTTTTCCACACTAATACAAGTGCAAAAGTGGTTTCCTGCACCAACACAAGTGCGAAAAGTGGTTTTTCAACACTAACACAAGTGCGAAAAGTGGTTTTTCAACACTAACACAAGTGCGAAAAGTCGTTTTTCCACACTAATACAAGTGCAAAAGTGGTTTTCCTGCACCAACACAAGTGCGAAAAGTGGTTTTTCAACACTAACACAAGTGCGAAAAGTGGTTTTTCAACACTATCACAAGTGCAAAAAGTGTTTTTTCCACAGTAATACAAGTGCAAAAGTGGTTTCCTGCAGCAACACAAGTGCGAAAAGTGGTTTTTCAACACTAACACAAGTGCGAAAAGTGGTTTTTCAACAATAACACAAGTGCGAAAAGTGTTTTTTCCACACTAATACAAGTGCAAAAGTGGTTTCCTGCAGCAACACAAGTGCGAAAAGTGGTTTTTCAACACTAACACAAGTACGAAAAGTGGTTTTTCAACACTAACACAAGTGCGAAAAGTGGTTTTTCAACATTATCACAAGTGCAAAAAGTGTTTTTTTCACACTAATACAAGTGCAAAAGTGGTTTCCTGCACCAACACAAGTGCGAAAAGTGGTTTTTCAACACTAACACAAGTGCGAAAAGTGGTTTTTCAACACTAACACAAGTGCGAAAAGTGGTTTTCCACACTAATACAAGTGCAAAAGTGGTTTCCTGCACCAACACAAGTGCGAAAAGTGGTTTTTCAACACCAACACAAGTGCGAAAAGTGGTTTTTCAACACTAACACAAGTGCGAAAAGTGGTTTTTCCACACTAATACAAGTGCAAAAGTGGTTTCCTGCACCAACACAAGTGCGAAAAGTGGTTTTTCAACACTAACACAAGTGCGAAAAGTGGTTTTTCAACACTATCAGAAGTGCAAAAAGTGTTTTTTCCACACTAATACAAGTACAAAAGTGGTTTCCTGCACCAACACAAGTGCGAAAAGTGGTTTTTTAACACTAACACAAGTACGAAAAGTGGTTTTTCAACACTAACACAAGTGCGAAAAGTGGTTTTTCAACACTAACACAAGTGCGAAAAGTGTTTTTTCCACACTAATACAAGTGCAAAAGTGGTTTCCTGCAGCAACACAAGTGCGAAAAGTGGTTTATCAACACTAACACAAGTGCGAAAAGTGGTTTTTCAACAATAACACAAGTGCGAAAAGTGTTTTTTCCACACTAATACAAGTGCAAAAGTGGTTTCCTGCAGCAACACAAGTGCGAAAAGTGGTTTTTCAACACTAACACAAGTGCGAAAAGTGGTTTTTCAACACTAACACAAGTGCGAAAAGTGGTTTTTCAACACTATCACAAGTGCAAAAAGTGTTTTTTCCACACTAATACAAGTGCAAAAGTGGTTTCCTGCACCAACACAAGTGCGAAAAGTGGTTTTTCAACACTAACACAAGTGCGAAAAGTGGTTTTTCCACATTAATACAAGTGCAAAAGTGGTTTCCTGCACCAACACAAGTGCGAAAAGTGGTTTTTCAACACTAACACAAGTGCAAAAAGTGTTTTTTTCACACTAATACAAGTGCAAAAGTGGTTTCCTGCACCAACACAAGTGCGAAAAGTGGTTTTTCAACACTAACACAAGTGCAAAAAGTGGTTTTTCAACACTAACACAAGTGCGAAAAGTGGTTTTACCACACTAATACAAGTGCAAAAGTGGTTTCCTGCACCAACACAAGTGCGAAAAGTGGTTTTTCAACACCAACACAAGTGCGAAAAGTGGTTTTTCAACACTAACACAAGTGCGAAAAGTGGTTTTTCCACACTAATACAAGTGCAAAAGTGGTTTCCTGCACCAACACAAGTGCGAAAAGTGGTTTTTCAACACTAACACAAGTGCGAAAAGTGGTTTTTCAACACTATCACAAGTGCAAAAAGTGTTTTTTCCACACTAATACAAGTACAAAAGTGGTTTCCTGCACCAACACACGTGCGAAAAGTGGTTTTTTAACACTAACACAAGTGCGAAAAGTGGTTTTTCCACACTAATACAAGTGCAAACGTGGTTTCCTGCACCAACACAAGTGCGAAAAGTGGTTTTTCAACACTAACACAAGTGCGAAAAGTGGTTTTTCAACACTATCACAAGTGCGAAAAGTGTTTTTTCCACACTAATACAAGTGCAAAAGTGGTTTCCTGCAGCAACACAAGTGCGAAAAGTGGTTTATCAACACTAACACAAGTGCGAAAAGTGGTTTTTCAACACTAACACAAGTGCAAAAAGTGTTTTTTCCACACTAATACAAGTGCAAAAGTGGTTTCCTGCACCAACACAAGTGCGAAAAGTGGTTTTTCAACACTAACACAAGTGCGAAAAGTGGTTTTTCAACACTAACACAAGTGCGAAAAGTGGTTTTTTCACACTAATACAAGTGCAAAAGTGGTTTCCTGCACCAACACAAGTGCGAAAAGTGGTTTTTCAACACTAACACAAGTGCGAAAAGTGGTTTTTCAACACTAACACAAGTGCGAAAAGTGGTTTTTCCACACTAATACAAGTGCAAAAGTGGTTTCCTGCACCAACACAAGTGCGAAAAGTGGTTTTTCAACACTAACACAAGTGCGAAAAGTGGTTTTTCAACACTAACACAAGTGCGAAAAGTCGTTTTTCCACACTAATACAAGTGCAAAAGTGGTTTTCCTGCACCAACACAAGTGCGAAAAGTGGTTTTTCAACACTAACACAAGTGCGAAAAGTGGTTTTTCAACACTATCACAAGTGCAAAAAGTGTTTTTTCCACACTAATACAAGTGCAAAAGTGGTTTCCTGCAGCAACACAAGTGCGAAAAGTGGTTTTTCAACACTAACACAAGTGCGAAAAGTGGTTTTTCAACAATAACACAAGTGCGAAAAGTGTTTTTTCCACACTAATACAAGTGCAAAAGTGGTTTCCTGCAGCAACACAGTGCGAAAAGTGGTTTTTCAACACTAACACAAGTACGAAAAGTGGTTTTTCAACACTAACACAAGTGCGAAAAGTGGTTTTTCAACATTATCACAAGTGCAAAAAGTGTTTTTTTCACACTAATACAAGTGCAAAAGTGGTTTCCTGCACCAACACAAGTGCGAAAAGTGGTTTTTCAACACTAACACAAGTGCGAAAAGTGGTTTTCAACACTAACACAAGTGCGAAAAGTGGTTTTTCCACACTAATACAAGTGCAAAAGTGGTTTCCTGCACCAACACAAGTGCGAAAAGTGGTTTTTCAACACCAACACAAGTGCGAAAAGTGGTTTTTCAACACTAACACAAGTGCGAAAAGTGGTTTTTCCACACTAATACAAGTGCAAAAGTGGTTTCCTGCACCAACACAAGTGCGAAAAGTGGTTTTTCAACACTAACACAAGTGCGAAAAGTGGTTTTTCAACACTATCAGAAGTGCAAAAAGTGTTTTTTCCACACTAATACAAGTACAAAAGTGGTTTCCTGCACCAACACAAGTGCGAAAAGTGGTTTTTTAACACTAACACAAGTACGAAAAGTGGTTTTTCAACACTAACACAAGTGCGAAAAGTGGTTTTTCAACACTAACACAAGTGCGAAAAGTGTTTTTTCCACACTAATACAAGTGCAAAAGTGGTTTCCTGCAGCAACACAAGTGCGAAAAGTGGTTTATCAACACTAACACAAGTGCGAAAAGTGGTTTTTCCACACTAATACAAGTGCAAAAGTGGTTTCCTGCACCAACACAAGTGCGAAAAGTGGTTTTTCAACACTAACACAAGTGCGAAAAGTGGTTTTTCAACACTATCACAAGTGCAAAAAGTGTTTTTTCCACACTAATACAAGTACAAAAGTGGTTTCCTGCACCAACACAATTGCGAAAAGTGGTTTTTTAACACTAACACAAGTACAAAAAGTGGTTTTTCAACACTAACACAAGTGCGAAAAGTGGTTTTTCAACACTAACACAAGTGCGAAAAGTGTTTTTTCCACACTAATACAAGTGCAAAAGTGGTTTCCTGCAGCAACACAAGTGCGAAAAGTGGTTTATCAACACTAACACAAGTGCGAAAAGTGGTTTTTCAACAATAACACAAGTGCGAAAAGTGTTTTTTCCACACTAATACAAGTGCAAAAGTGGTTTCCTGCAGCAACACAAGTGCGAAAAGTGGTTTTTCAACACTAACACAAGTGCGAAAAGTGGTTTTTCAACACTAACACAAGTGCGAAAAGTGGTTTTTCAACACTATCACAAGTGCAAAAAGTGTTTTTTCCACACTAATACAAGTGCAAAAGTGGTTTCCTGCACCAACACAAGTGCAAAAAGTGGTTTTTCAACACTAACACAAGTGCGAAAAGTGGTTTTTCCACATTAATACAAGTGCAAAAGTGGTTTCCTGCACCAACACAAGTGCGAAAAGTGGTTTTTCAACACTAACACAAGTGCAAAAAGTGTTTTTTTCACACTAATACAAGTGCAAAAGTGGTTTCCTGCACCAACACAAGTGCGAAAAGTGGTTTTTCAACACTAACACAAGTGCAAAAAGTGGTTTTTCAACACTAACACAAGTGCGAAAAGTGGTTTTACCACACTAATACAAGTGCAAAAGTGGTTTCCTGCACCAACACAAGTGCGAAAAGTGGTTTTTCAACACCAACACAAGTGCGAAAAGTGGTTTTTCAACACTAACACAAGTGCGAAAAGTGGTTTTTCCACACTAATACAAGTGCAAAAGTGGTTTCCTGCACCAACACAAGTGCGAAAAGTGGTTTTTCAACACTAACACAAGTGCGAAAAGTGGTTTTTCAACACTATCACAAGTGCAAAAAGTGTTTTTTCCACACTAATACAAGTACAAAAGTGGTTTCCTGCACCAACACAAGTGCGAAAAGTGGTTTTTTAACACTAACACAAGTGCGAAAAGTGGTTTTTCCACACTAATACAAGTGCAAACGTGGTTTCCTGCACCAACACAAGTGCGAAAAGTGGTTTTTCAACACTAACACAAGTGCGAAAAGTCGTTTTTCAACACTATCACAAGAGCAAAAAGTGTTTTTTTCACACTAATACAAGTGCAAAAGTGGTTTCCTGCACCAACACAAGTGCAAAAAGTGGTTTTTCAACACTAACACAAGTCCGAAAAGTGGTTTTTCAACACTAACACAAGTGTGAAAAGTGGTTTTTTCACACTAATACAAGTGCAAAAGTGGTTTCCTGCACCAACACAAGTGCGAAAAGTGGTTTTTCAACACTAACACAAGTGCGATAAGTGGTTTTCAACACTATCACAAGTGCAAAAAGTGTTTTTTCCACACTAATACAAGTACAAAAGTGGTTTCCTGCACCAACACAAGTGCGAAAAGTGGTTTTTTAACACTAAAACAAGTACGAAAAGTGGTTTTTCAACACTAACACAAGTGCGAAAAGTGGTTTTTCAACACTAACACAAGTGCGAAAAATGGTTTTTCCACACTAATACAAGTGCAAAAGTGGTTTCCTGCACCAACACAAGTGCGAAAAGTGGTTTTTCAACACCAACACAAGTGCGAAAAGTGGTTTTTCAACACTAACACAAGTGCGAAAAGTGGTTTTTCCACACTAATACAAGTGCAAAAGTGGTTTCCTGCAGCAACACAAGTGCGAAAAGTGGTTTATCAACACTAACACAAGTGCGAAAAGTGGTTTTTCAACAATAACACAAGTGCGAAAAGTGTTTTTTCCACACTAATACAAGTGCAAAAGTGGTTTCCTGCAGCAACACAAGTGCGAAAAGTGGTTTTTCAACACTAACACAAGTGCGAAAAGTGGTTTTTCAACACTAACACAAGTGCGAAAAGTGGTTTTTCAACACTATCACAAGTGCAAAAAGTGTTTTTTCCACACTAATACAAGTGCAAAAGTGGTTTCCTGCACCAACACAAGTGCGAAAAGTGGTTTTTCAACACTAACACAAGTGCGAAAAGTGGTTTTTCCACATTAATACAAGTGCAAAAGTGGTTTCCTGCACCAACACAAGTGCGAAAAGTGGTTTTTCAACACTAACACAAGTGCAAAAAGTGTTTTTTTCACACTAATACAAGTGCAAAAGTGGTTTCCTGCACCAACACAAGTGCGAAAAGTGGTTTTTCAACACTAACACAAGTGCGAAAAGTGGTTTTTCAACACTAACACAAGTGCGAAAAGTGGTTTTACCACACTAATACAAGTGCAAAAGTGGTTTCCTGCACCAACACAAGTGCGAAAAGTGGTTTTTCAACACCAACACAAGTGCGAAAAGTGGTTTTTCAACACTAACACAAGTGCGAAAAGTGGTTTTTCCACACTAATACAAGTGCAAAAGTGGTTTCCTGCACCAACACAAGTGCGAAAAGTGGTTTTTCAACACTAACACAAGTGCGAAAAGTGGTTTTTCAACACTATCACAAGTGCAAAAAGTGTTTTTTCCACACTAATACAAGTACAAAAGTGGTTTCCTGCACCAACACAAGTGCGAAAAGTGGTTTTTTAACACTAACACAAGTACGAAAAGTGGTTTTTCAACACTAACACAAGTGCGAAAAGTGGTTTTTCAACACTAACACAAGTGCGAAAAGTGTTTTTTCCACACTAATACAAGTGCAAAAGTGGTTTCCTGCAGCAACACAAGTGCGAAAAGTGGTTTATCAACACTAACACAAGTGCGAAAAGTGGTTTTTCAACAATAACACAAGTGCGAAAAGTGTTTTTTCCACACTAATACAAGTGCAAAAGTGGTTTCCTGCAGCAACACAAGTGCGAAAAGTGGTTTTTCAACACTAACACAAGTGCGAAAAGTGGTTTTTCAACACTAACACAAGTGCGGAAAGTGGTTTTTCAACACTATCACAAGTGCAAAAAGTGTTTTTTCCACACTAATACAAGTGCAAAAGTGGTTTCCTGCACTAACACAAGTGCGAAAAGTGGTTTTTCAACACTAACACAAGTGCAAAAAGTGGTTTTTCAACACTATCACAAGTGCAAAAAGTGTTTTTTCCACACTAATACAAGTGCAAAAGTGGTTTCCTGCACCAACACAAGTGCGAAAAGTGGTTTTTCAACACTAACACAAGTGCAAAAAGTGGTTTTTCAACACTATCACAAGTGCAAAAAGTGTTTTTTCCACACTAATACAAGTGCAAAAGTGGTTTCCTGCACCAACATAAGTGCGAAAAGTGGTTTTTCAACACTAACACAAGTGCGAAAAGTGGTTTTTCAACACTAACACAAGTGCGAAAAGTGGTTTTTCAACACTAACACAAGTGCGAAAAGTGGTTTTTCAACACTAACACAAGTGCGAAAAGTGGTTTTTCCACACTAATACAAGTGCAAACGTGGTTTCCTGCACCAACACAAGTGCGAAAAGTGGTTTTTCAACACTAACACAAGTGCGAAAAGTCGTTTTTCAACACTATCACAAGAGCAAAAAGTGTTTTTTTCACACTAATACAAGTGCAAAAGTGGTTTCCTGCACCAACACAAGTGCGAAAAGTGGTTTTTCAACACTAACACAAGTCCGAAAAGTGGTTTTTCAACACTAACACAAGTGCGAAAAGTGGTTTTTTCACACTAATACAAGTGCAAAAGTGGTTTCCTGCACCAACACAAGTGCGAAAAGTGGTTTTTCAACACTAACACAAGTGCGAAAAGTGGTTTTTCAACACTATCACAAGTGCAAAAAGTGTTTTTTCCACACTAATACAAGTACAAAAGTGGTTTCCTGCACCAACACAAGTGCGAAAAGTGGTTTTTCAACACTAACACAAGTACGAAAAGTGGTTTTTCAACACTAACACAAGTGCGAAAAGTGGTTTTTCAACACTAACACAAGTGCGAAAAATGGTTTTTCCACACTAATACAAGTGCAAAAGTGGTTTCCTGCACCAACACAAGTGCGAAAAGTGGTTTTTCAACACCAACACAAGTGCGAAAAGTGGTTTTTCAACACTAACACAAGTGCGAAAAGTGGTTTTTCCACACTAATACAAGTGCAAAAGTGGTTTCCTGCACCAACACAAGTGCGAAAAGTGGTTTTTTAACACTAACACAAGTATGAAAAGTGGTTTTTCAACACTAACACAAGTGCGAAAAGTGGTTTTTCAACACTGACACAAGTGCGAAAAGTGTTTTTTTCCACACTAATACAAGTGCAAAAGTGGTTTCCTGCAGCAACATAAGTGCGAAAAGTGGTTTATCAACACTAACACAAGTGCGAAAAGTGGTTTTTCAACAATAACACAAGTGCGAAAAGTGTTTTTTCCACACTAATACAAGTGCAAAAGTGGTTTCCTGCAGCAACACAAGTGCGAAAAGTGGTTTTTCAACACTAACACAAGTGCGAAAAGTGGTTTTTCAACACTAACACAAGTGCGAAAAGTGGTTTTTCAACACTATCACAAGTGCAAAAAGTGTTTTTTCCACACTAATACAAGTGCAAAAGTGGTTTCCTGCACCAACACAAGTGCGAAAAGTGGTTTTTCAACACTAACACAAGTGCGAAAAGTGGTTTTTCCACATTAATACAAGTGCAAAAGTGGTTTCCTGCACCAACACAAGTGCGAAAAGTGGTTTTTCAACACTAACACAAGTGCAAAAAGTGTTTTTTTCACACTAATACAAGTGCAAAAGTGGTTTCCTGCACCAACACAAGTGCGAAAAGTGGTTTTTCAACACTAACACAAGTGCGAAAAGTGTTTTTTCCACACTAATACAAGTACAAAAGTGGTTTCCTGCACCAACACAATTGCGAAAAGTGGTTTTTTAACACTAACACAAGTACAAAAAGTGGTTTTTCAACACTAACACAAGTGCGAAAAGTGGTTTTTCAACACTAACACAAGTGCGAAAAGTGTTTTTTCCACACTAATACAAGTGCAAAAGTGGTTTCCTGCAGCAACACAAGTGCGAAAAGTGGTTTATCAACACTAACACAAGTGCGAAAAGTGGTTTTTCAACAATAACACAAGTGCGAAAAGTGTTTTTTCCACACTAATACAAGTGCAAAAGTGGTTTCCTGCAGCAACACAAGTGCGAAAAGTGGTTTTTCAACACTAACACAAGTGCGAAAAGTGGTTTTTCAACACTAACACAAGTGCGAAAAGTGGTTTTTCAACACTATCACAAGTGCAAAAAGTGTTTTTTCCACACTAATACAAGTGCAAAAGTGGTTTCCTGCACCAACACAAGTGCAAAAAGTGGTTTTTCAACACTAACACAAGTGCGAAAAGTGGTTTTTCCACATTAATACAAGTGCAAAAGTGGTTTCCTGCACCAACACAAGTGCGAAAAGTGGTTTTTCAACACTAACACAAGTGCAAAAAGTGTTTTTTTCACACTAATACAAGTGCAAAAGTGGTTTCCTGCACCAACACAAGTGCGAAAAGTGGTTTTTCAACACTAACACAAGTGCAAAAAGTGGTTTTTCAACACTAACACAAGTGCGAAAAGTGGTTTTACCACACTAATACAAGTGCAAAAGTGGTTTCCTGCACCAACACAAGTGCGAAAAGTGGTTTTTCAACACCAACACAAGTGCGAAAAGTGGTTTTTCAACACTAACACAAGTGCGAAAAGTGGTTTTTCCACACTAATACAAGTGCAAAAGTGGTTTCCTGCACCAACACAAGTGCGAAAAGTGGTTTTTCAACACTAACACAAGTGCGAAAAGTGGTTTTTCAACACTATCACAAGTGCAAAAAGTGTTTTTTCCACACTAATACAAGTACAAAAGTGGTTTCCTGCACCAACACAAGTGCGAAAAGTGGTTTTTTAACACTAACACAAGTGCGAAAAGTGGTTTTTCCACACTAATACAAGTGCAAACGTGGTTTCCTGCACCAACACAAGTGCGAAAAGTGGTTTTTCAACACTAACACAAGTGCGAAAAGTCGTTTTTCAACACTATCACAAGAGCAAAAAGTGTTTTTTTCACACTAATACAAGTGCAAAAGTGGTTTCCTGCACCAACACAAGTGCAAAAAGTGGTTTTTCAACACTAACACAAGTCCGAAAAGTGGTTTTTCAACACTAACACAAGTGTGAAAAGTGGTTTTTTCACACTAATACAAGTGCAAAAGTGGTTTCCTGCACCAACACAAGTGCGAAAAGTGGTTTTTCAACACTAACACAAGTGCGATAAGTGGTTTTCAACACTATCACAAGTGCAAAAAGTGTTTTTTCCACACTAATACAAGTACAAAAGTGGTTTCCTGCACCAACACAAGTGCGAAAAGTGGTTTTTTAACACTAAAACAAGTACGAAAAGTGGTTTTTCAACACTAACACAAGTGCGAAAAGTGGTTTTTCAACACTAACACAAGTGCGAAAAATGGTTTTTCCACACTAATACAAGTGCAAAAGTGGTTTCCTGCACCAACACAAGTGCGAAAAGTGGTTTTTCAACACCAACACAAGTGCGAAAAGTGGTTTTTCAACACTAACACAAGTGCGAAAAGTGGTTTTTCCACACTAATACAAGTGCAAAAGTGGTTTCCTGCAGCAACACAAGTGCGAAAAGTGGTTTATCAACACTAACACAAGTGCGAAAAGTGGTTTTTCAACAATAACACAAGTGCGAAAAGTGTTTTTTCCACACTAATACAAGTGCAAAAGTGGTTTCCTGCAGCAACACAAGTGCGAAAAGTGGTTTTTCAACACTAACACAAGTGCGAAAAGTGGTTTTTCAACACTAACACAAGTGCGAAAAGTGGTTTTTCAACACTATCACAAGTGCAAAAAGTGTTTTTTCCACACTAATACAAGTGCAAAAGTGGTTTCCTGCACCAACACAAGTGCGAAAAGTGGTTTTTCAACACTAACACAAGTGCGAAAAGTGGTTTTTCCACATTAATACAAGTGCAAAAGTGGTTTCCTGCACCAACACAAGTGCGAAAAGTGGTTTTTCAACACTAACACAAGTGCAAAAAGTGTTTTTTTCACACTAATACAAGTGCAAAAGTGGTTTCCTGCACCAACACAAGTGCGAAAAGTGGTTTTTCAACACTAACACAAGTGCGAAAAGTGGTTTTTCAACACTAACACAAGTGCGAAAAGTGGTTTTACCACACTAATACAAGTGCAAAAGTGGTTTCCTGCACCAACACAAGTGCGAAAAGTGGTTTTTCAACACCAACACAAGTGCGAAAAGTGGTTTTTCAACACTAACACAAGTGCGAAAAGTGGTTTTTCCACACTAATACAAGTGCAAAAGTGGTTTCCTGCACCAACACAAGTGCGAAAAGTGGTTTTTCAACACTAACACAAGTGCGAAAAGTGGTTTTTCAACACTATCACAAGTGCAAAAAGTGTTTTTTCCACACTAATACAAGTACAAAAGTGGTTTCCTGCACCAACACAAGTGCGAAAAGTGGTTTTTTAACACTAACACAAGTACGAAAAGTGGTTTTTCAACACTAACACAAGTGCGAAAAGTGGTTTTTCAACACTAACACAAGTGCGAAAAGTGTTTTTTCCACACTAATACAAGTGCAAAAGTGGTTTCCTGCAGCAACACAAGTGCGAAAAGTGGTTTATCAACACTAACACAAGTGCGAAAAGTGGTTTTTCAACAATAACACAAGTGCGAAAAGTGTTTTTTCCACACTAATACAAGTGCAAAAGTGGTTTCCTGCAGCAACACAAGTGCGAAAAGTGGTTTTTCAACACTAACACAAGTGCGAAAAGTGGTTTTTCAACACTAACACAAGTGCGGAAAGTGGTTTTTCAACACTATCACAAGTGCAAAAAGTGTTTTTTCCACACTAATACAAGTGCAAAAGTGGTTTCCTGCACTAACACAAGTGCGAAAAGTGGTTTTTCAACACTAACACAAGTGCAAAAAGTGGTTTTTCAACACTATCACAAGTGCAAAAAGTGTTTTTTCCACACTAATACAAGTGCAAAAGTGGTTTCCTGCACCAACACAAGTGCGAAAAGTGGTTTTTCAACACTAACACAAGTGCAAAAAGTGGTTTTTCAACACTATCACAAGTGCAAAAAGTGTTTTTTCCACACTAATACAAGTGCAAAAGTGGTTTCCTGCACCAACATAAGTGCGAAAAGTGGTTTTTCAACACTAACACAAGTGCGAAAAGTGGTTTTTCAACACTAACACAAGTGCGAAAAGTGGTTTTTCAACACTAACACAAGTGCGAAAAGTGGTTTTTCAACACTAACACAAGTGCGAAAAGTGGTTTTTCCACACTAATACAAGTGCAAACGTGGTTTCCTGCACCAACACAAGTGCGAAAAGTGGTTTTTCAACACTAACACAAGTGCGAAAAGTCGTTTTTCAACACTATCACAAGAGCAAAAAGTGTTTTTTTCACACTAATACAAGTGCAAAAGTGGTTTCCTGCACCAACACAAGTGCGAAAAGTGGTTTTTCAACACTAACACAAGTCCGAAAAGTGGTTTTTCAACACTAACACAAGTGCGAAAAGTGGTTTTTTCACACTAATACAAGTGCAAAAGTGGTTTCCTGCACCAACACAAGTGCGAAAAGTGGTTTTTCAACACTAACACAAGTGCGAAAAGTGGTTTTTCAACACTATCACAAGTGCAAAAAGTGTTTTTTCCACACTAATACAAGTACAAAAGTGGTTTCCTGCACCAACACAAGTGCGAAAAGTGGTTTTTCAACACTAACACAAGTACGAAAAGTGGTTTTTCAACACTAACACAAGTGCGAAAAGTGGTTTTTCAACACTAACACAAGTGCGAAAAATGGTTTTTCCACACTAATACAAGTGCAAAAGTGGTTTCCTGCACCAACACAAGTGCGAAAAGTGGTTTTTCAACACCAACACAAGTGCGAAAAGTGGTTTTTCAACACTAACACAAGTGCGAAAAGTGGTTTTTCCACACTAATACAAGTGCAAAAGTGGTTTCCTGCACCAACACAAGTGCGAAAAGTGGTTTTTTAACACTAACACAAGTATGAAAAGTGGTTTTTCAACACTAACACAAGTGCGAAAAGTGGTTTTTCAACACTGACACAAGTGCGAAAAGTGTTTTTTTCCACACTAATACAAGTGCAAAAGTGGTTTCCTGCAGCAACATAAGTGCGAAAAGTGGTTTATCAACACTAACACAAGTGCGAAAAGTGGTTTTTCAACAATAACACAAGTGCGAAAAGTGTTTTTTCCACACTAATACAAGTGCAAAAGTGGTTTCCTGCAGCAACACAAGTGCGAAAAGTGGTTTTTCAACACTAACACAAGTGCGAAAAGTGGTTTTTCAACACTAACACAAGTGCGAAAAGTGGTTTTTCAACACTATCACAAGTGCAAAAAGTGTTTTTTCCACACTAATACAAGTGCAAAAGTGGTTTCCTGCACCAACACAAGTGCGAAAAGTGGTTTTTCAACACTAACACAAGTGCGAAAAGTGGTTTTTCCACATTAATACAAGTGCAAAAGTGGTTTCCTGCACCAACACAAGTGCGAAAAGTGGTTTTTCAACACTAACACAAGTGCAAAAAGTGTTTTTTTCACACTAATACAAGTGCAAAAGTGGTTTCCTGCACCAACACAAGTGCGAAAAGTGGTTTTTCAACACTAACACAAGTGCGAAAAGTGGTTTTTCAACACTAACACAAGTGCGAAAAGTGGTTTTACCACACTAATACAAGTGCAAAAGTGGTTTCCTGCACCAACACAAGTGCGAAAAGTGGTTTTTCAACACCAACACAAGTGCGAAAAGTGGTTTTTCAACACTAACACAAGTGCGAAAAGTGGTTTTTCCACACTAATACAAGTGCAAAAGTGGTTTCCTGCACCAACACAAGTGCGAAAAGTGGTTTTTCAACACTAACACAAGTGCGAAAAGTGGTTTTTCAACACTATCACAAGTGCAAAAAGTGTTTTTTCCACACTAATACAAGTACAAAAGTGGTTTCCTGCACCAACACAAGTGCGAAAAGTGGTTTTTTAACACTAACACAAGTACGAAAAGTGGTTTTTCAACACTAACACAAGTGCGAAAAGTGGTTTTTCAACACTAACACAAGTGCGAAAAGTGTTTTTTCCACACTAATACAAGTGCAAAAGTGGTTTCCTGCAGCAACACAAGTGCGAAAAGTGGTTTATCAACACTAACACAAGTGCGAAAAGTGGTTTTTCAACAATAACACAAGTGCGAAAAGTGTTTTTTCCACACTAATACAAGTGCAAAAGTGGTTTCCTGCAGCAACACAAGTGCGAAAAGTGGTTTTTCAACACTAACACAAGTGCGAAAAGTGGTTTTTCAACACTAACACAAGTGCGGAAAGTGGTTTTTCAACACTATCACAAGTGCAAAAAGTGTTTTTTCCACACTAATACAAGTGCAAAAGTGGTTTCCTGCACTAACACAAGTGCGAAAAGTGGTTTTTCAACACTAACACAAGTGCAAAAAGTGGTTTTTCAACACTATCACAAGTGCAAAAAGTGTTTTTTCCACACTAATACAAGTGCAAAAGTGGTTTCCTGCACCAACACAAGTGCGAAAAGTGGTTTTTCAACACTAACACAAGTGCAAAAAGTGGTTTTTCAACACTATCACAAGTGCAAAAAGTGTTTTTTCCACACTAATACAAGTGCAAAAGTGGTTTCCTGCACCAACATAAGTGCGAAAAGTGGTTTTTCAACACTAACACAAGTGCGAAAAGTGGTTTTTCAACACTAACACAAGTGCGAAAAGTGGTTTTTCAACACTAACACAAGTGCGAAAAGTGGTTTTTCCACACTAATACAAGTGCAAACGTGGTTTCCTGCACCAACACAAGTGCGAAAAGTGGTTTTTCAACACTAACACAAGTGCGAAAAGTCGTTTTTCAACACTATCACAAGAGCAAAAAGTGTTTTTTTCACACTAATACAAGTGCAAAAGTGGTTTCCTGCACCAACACAAGTGCGAAAAGTGGTTTTTCAACACTAACACAAGTCCGAAAAGTGGTTTTTCAACACTAACACAAGTGCGAAAAGTGGTTTTTTCACACTAATACAAGTGCAAAAGTGGTTTCCTGCACCAACACAAGTGCGAAAAGTGGTTTTTCAACACTAACACAAGTGCGAAAAGTGGTTTTTCAACACTATCACAAGTGCAAAAAGTGTTTTTTCCACACTAATACAAGTACAAAAGTGGTTTCCTGCACCAACACAAGTGCGAAAAGTGGTTTTTCAACACTAACACAAGTACGAAAAGTGGTTTTTCAACACTAACACAAGTGCGAAAAGTGGTTTTTCAACACTAACACAAGTGCGAAAAATGGTTTTTCCACACTAATACAAGTGCAAAAGTGGTTTCCTGCACCAACACAAGTGCGAAAAGTGGTTTTTCAACACCAACACAAGTGCGAAAAGTGGTTTTTCAACACTAACACAAGTGCGAAAAGTGGTTTTTCCACACTAATACAAGTGCAAAAGTGGTTTCCTGCACCAACACAAGTGCGAAAAGTGGTTTTTTAACACTAACACAAGTATGAAAAGTGGTTTTTCAACACTAACACAAGTGCGAAAAGTGGTTTTTCAACACTGACACAAGTGCGAAAAGTGTTTTTTTCCACACTAATACAAGTGCAAAAGTGGTTTCCTGCAGCAACATAAGTGCGAAAAGTGGTTTATCAACACTAACACAAGTGCGAAAAGTGGTTTTTCAACAATAACACAAGTGCGAAAAGTGTTTTTTCCACACTAATACAAGTGCAAAAGTGGTTTCCTGCAGCAACACAAGTGCGAAAAGTGGTTTTTCAACACTAACACAAGTGCGAAAAGTGGTTTTTCAACACTAACACAAGTGCGAAAAGTGGTTTTTCAACACTATCACAAGTGCAAAAAGTGTTTTTTCCACACTAATACAAGTGCAAAAGTGGTTTCCTGCACCAACACAAGTGCGAAAAGTGGTTTTTCAACACTAACACAAGTGCGAAAAGTGGTTTTTCCACATTAATACAAGTGCAAAAGTGGTTTCCTGCACCAACACAAGTGCGAAAAGTGGTTTTTCAACACTAACACAAGTCCGAAAAGTGGTTTTTCAACACTAACACAAGTGCGAAAAGTGGTTTTTTCACACTGATACAAGTGCAAAAGTGGTTTCCTGCACCAACACAAGTGCGAAAAGTGGTTTTTCAACACTATCACAAGTGCAAAAAGTGTTTTTTCCACACTAATACAAGTACAAAAGTGGTTTCCTGCACCAACACAAGTGCGAAAAGTGGTTTTTTAACACTAACACAAGTACGAAAAGTGGTTTTTCAACACTAACACAAGTGCGAAAAGTGGTTTTTCAACACTAACACAAGTGCGAAAAGTGTTTTTTCCACACTAATACAAGTGCAAAAGTGGTTTCCTGCAGCAACACAAGTGCGAAAAGTGGTTTATCAACACTAACACAAGTGCGAAAAGTGGTTTTTCAACAATAACACAAGTGCGAAAAGTGTTTTTTCCACACTAATACAAGTGCAAAAGTGGTTTCCTGCAGCAACACAAGTGCGAAAAGTGGTTTTTCAACACTAACACAAGTGCGAAAAGTGGTTTTTCAACACTAACACAAGTGCGGAAAGTGGTTTTTCAACACTATCACAAGTGCAAAAAGTGTTTTTTCCACACTAATACAAGTGCAAAAGTGGTTTCCTGCACTAACACAAGTGCGAAAAGTGGTTTTTCAACACTAACACAAGTGCAAAAAGTGGTTTTTCAACACTATCACAAGTGCAAAAAGTGTTTTTTCCACACTAATACAAGTGCAAAAGTGGTTTCCTGCACCAACACAAGTGCGAAAAGTGGTTTTTCAACACTAACACAAGTGCAAAAAGTGGTTTTTCAACACTATCACAAGTGCAAAAAGTGTTTTTTCCACACTAATACAAGTGCAAAAGTGGTTTCCTGCACCAACATAAGTGCGAAAAGTGGTTTTTCAAC
Source organism: Myxine glutinosa (assembly GCF_964187855.1). Lineage (NCBI taxonomy): Eukaryota > Metazoa > Chordata > Myxini > Myxiniformes > Myxinidae > Myxine > Myxine glutinosa. The sequence goes on along the minus strand of NC_136261.1, from coordinate 290,915,048 downwards.
ACTAACACAAGTGCGAAAAGTGGTTTTTCAACACTAACACAAGTGCGAAAAGTGGTTTTTCAACACTAACACAAGTGCGAAAAGTGGTTTTTCAACACTAACACAAGTGCGAAAAGTGGTTTTTCCACACTAATACAAGTGCAAACGTGGTTTCCTGCACCAACACAAGTGCGAAAAGTGGTTTTTCAACACTAACACAAGTGCGAAAAGTCGTTTTTCAACACTATCACAAGAGCAAAAAGTGTTTTTTTCACACTAATACAAGTGCAAAAGTGGTTTCCTGCACCAACACAAGTGCGAAAAGTGGTTTTTCAACACTAACACAAGTCCGAAAAGTGGTTTTTCAACACTAACACAAGTGCGAAAAGTGGTTTTTTCACACTAATACAAGTGCAAAAGTGGTTTCCTGCACCAACACAAGTGCGAAAAGTGGTTTTTCAACACTAACACAAGTGCGAAAAGTGGTTTTTCAACACTATCACAAGTGCAAAAAGTGTTTTTTCCACACTAATACAAGTACAAAAGTGGTTTCCTGCACCAACACAAGTGCGAAAAGTGGTTTTTCAACACTAACACAAGTACGAAAAGTGGTTTTTCAACACTAACACAAGTGCGAAAAGTGGTTTTTCAACACTAACACAAGTGCGAAAAATGGTTTTTCCACACTAATACAAGTGCAAAAGTGGTTTCCTGCACCAACACAAGTGCGAAAAGTGGTTTTTCAACACCAACACAAGTGCGAAAAGTGGTTTTTCAACACTAACACAAGTGCGAAAAGTGGTTTTTCCACACTAATACAAGTGCAAAAGTGGTTTCCTGCACCAACACAAGTGCGAAAAGTGGTTTTTTAACACTAACACAAGTATGAAAAGTGGTTTTTCAACACTAACACAAGTGCGAAAAGTGGTTTTTCAACACTGACACAAGTGCGAAAAGTGTTTTTTTCCACACTAATACAAGTGCAAAAGTGGTTTCCTGCAGCAACATAAGTGCGAAAAGTGGTTTATCAACACTAACACAAGTGCGAAAAGTGGTTTTTCAACAATAACACAAGTGCGAAAAGTGTTTTTTCCACACTAATACAAGTGCAAAAGTGGTTTCCTGCAGCAACACAAGTGCGAAAAGTGGTTTTTCAACACTAACACAAGTGCGAAAAGTGGTTTTTCAACACTAACACAAGTGCGAAAAGTGGTTTTTCAACACTATCACAAGTGCAAAAAGTGTTTTTTCCACACTAATACAAGTGCAAAAGTGGTTTCCTGCACCAACACAAGTGCGAAAAGTGGTTTTTCAACACTAACACAAGTGCGAAAAGTGGTTTTTCCACATTAATACAAGTGCAAAAGTGGTTTCCTGCACCAACACAAGTGCGAAAAGTGGTTTTTCAACACTAACACAAGTCCGAAAAGTGGTTTTTCAACACTAACACAAGTGCGAAAAGTGGTTTTTTCACACTGATACAAGTGCAAAAGTGGTTTCCTGCACCAACACAAGTGCGAAAAGTGGTTTTTCAACACTATCACAAGTGCAAAAAGTGTTTTTTCCACACTAATACAAGTACAAAAGTGGTTTCCTGCACCAACACAAGTGCGAAAAGTGGTTTTTTAACACTAACACAAGTACGAAAAGTGGTTTTTCAACACTAACACAAGTGCGAAAAGTGGTTTTTCAACACTAACACAAGTGCGAAAAGTGTTTTTTCCACACTAATACAAGTGCAAAAGTGGTTTCCTGCAGCAACACAAGTGCGAAAAGTGGTTTATCAACACTAACACAAGTGCGAAAAGTGGTTTTTCAACAATAACACAAGTGCGAAAAGTGTTTTTTCCACACTAATACAAGTGCAAAAGTGGTTTCCTGCAGCAACACAAGTGCGAAAAGTGGTTTTTCAACACTAACACAAGTGCGAAAAGTGGTTTTTCAACACTAACACAAGTGCGGAAAGTGGTTTTTCAACACTATCACAAGTGCAAAAAGTGTTTTTTCCACACTAATACAAGTGCAAAAGTGGTTTCCTGCACTAACACAAGTGCGAAAAGTGGTTTTTCAACACTAACACAAGTGCAAAAAGTGGTTTTTCAACACTATCACAAGTGCAAAAAGTGTTTTTTCCACACTAATACAAGTGCAAAAGTGGTTTCCTGCACCAACACAAGTGCGAAAAGTGGTTTTTCAACACTAACACAAGTGCAAAAAGTGGTTTTTCAACACTATCACAAGTGCAAAAAGTGTTTTTTCCACACTAATACAAGTGCAAAAGTGGTTTCCTGCACCAACATAAGTGCGAAAAGTGGTTTTTCAACACTAACACAAGTGCGAAAAGTGGTTTTTCAACACTAACACAAGTGCGAAAAGTGGTTTTTCAACACTAACACAAGTGCGAAAAGTGGTTTTTCAACACTAACACAAGTGCGAAAAGTGGTTTTTCCACACTAATACAAGTGCAAACGTGGTTTCCTGCACCAACACAAGTGCGAAAAGTGGTTTTTCAACACTAACACAAGTGCGAAAAGTCGTTTTTCAACACTATCACAAGAGCAAAAAGTGTTTTTTTCACACTAATACAAGTGCAAAAGTGGTTTCCTGCACCAACACAAGTGCGAAAAGTGGTTTTTCAACACTAACACAAGTCCGAAAAGTGTTTTTTCAACACTAACACAAGTGCGAAAAGTGGTTTTTTCACACTAATACAAGTGCAAAAGTGGTTTCCTGCACCAACACAAGTGCGAAAAGTGGTTTTTCAACACTAACACAAGTGCGAAAAGTGGTTTTTCAACACTATCACAAGTGCAAAAAGTGTTTTTTCCACACTAATACAAGTACAAAAGTGGTTTCCTGCACCAACACAAGTGCGAAAAGTGGTTTTTCAACACTAACACAAGTACGAAAAGTGGTTTTTCAACACTAACACAAGTGCGAAAAGTGGTTTTTCAACACTAACACAAGTGCGAAAAATGGTTTTTCCACACTAATACAAGTGCAAAAGTGGTTTCCTGCACCAACACAAGTGCGAAAAGTGGTTTTTCAACACCAACACAAGTGCGAAAAGTGGTTTTTCAACACTAACACAAGTGCGAAAAGTGGTTTTTCCACACTAATACAAGTGCAAAAGTGGTTTCCTGCACCAACACAAGTGCGAAAAGTGGTTTTTTAACACTAACACAAGTATGAAAAGTGGTTTTTCAACACTAACACAAGTGCGAAAAGTGGTTTTTCAACACTGACACAAGTGCGAAAAGTGTTTTTTTCCACACTAATACAAGTGCAAAAGTGGTTTCCTGCAGCAACACAAGTGCGAAAAGTGGTTTATCAACACTAACACAAGTGCGAAAAGTGGTTTTTCAACAATAACACAAGTGCGAAAAGTGTTTTTTCCACACTAATACAAGTGCAAAAGTGGTTTCCTGCAGCAACACAAGTGCGAAAAGTGGTTTTTCAACACTAACACAAGTGCGAAAAGTGGTTTTTCAACACTAACACAAGTGCGAAAAGTGGTTTTTCAACACTATCACAAGTGCAAAAAGTGTTTTTTCCACACTAATACAAGTGCAAAAGTGGTTTCCTGCACCAACACAAGTGCGAAAAGTGGTTTTTCAACACTAACACAAGTGCGAAAAGTGGTTTTTCCACATTAATACAAGTGCAAAAGTGGTTTCCTGCACGAACACAAGTGCGAAAAGTGGTTTTTCAACACTAACACAAGTGCAAAAAGTGGTTTTTCAACACTATCACAAGTGCAAAAAGTGTTTTTTCCACACTAATACAAGTGCAAAAGTGGTTTCCTGCACCAACACAAGTGCGAAAAGTGGTTTTTCAACACTAACACAAGTGCGAAAAGTGGTTTTTCAACACTAACACAAGTGCGAAAAGTGGTTTTTCAACACTAACACAAGTGCGAAAAGTGGTTTTTCAACACTAACACAAGTGCGAAAAGTGGTTTTTCCACACTAATACAAGTGCAAACGTGGTTTCCTGCACCAACACAAGTGCGAAAAGTGGTTTTTCAACACTAACACAAGTGCGAAAAGTCGTTTTTCAACACTAACACAAGTGCGAAAAGTGGTTTTTCAACACTAACACAAGTGCGAAAAATGGTTTTTCAACACTAATACAAGTGCAAAAGTGGTTTCCTGCACCAACACAAGTGCGAAAAGTGGTTTTTCAACACCAACACAAGTGCGAAAAGTGGTTTTTCAACACTAACACAAGTGCGAAAAGTGGTTTTTCCACACTAATACAAGTGCAAAAGTGGTTTCCTGCACCAACACAAGTGCGAAAAGTGGTTTTTTAACACTAACACAAGTATGAAAAGTGGTTTTTCAACACTAACACAAGTGCGAAAAGTGGTTTTTCAACACTGACACAAGTGCGAAAAGTGTTTTTTTCCACACTAATACAAGTGCAAAAGTGGTTTCCTGCAGCAACACAAGTGCGAAAAGTGGTTTATCAACACTAACACAAGTGCGAAAAGTGGTTTTTCAACAATAACACAAGTGCAAAAAGTGTTTTTTCCACACTAATACAAGTGCAAAAGTGGTTTCCTGCAGCAACACAAGTGCGAAAAGTGGTTTTTCAACACTAACACAAGTGCGAAAAGTGGTTTTTCAACACTAACACAAGTGCGAAAAGTGGTTTTTCAACACTATCACAAGTGCAAAAAGTGTTTTTTCCACACTAATACAAGTGCAAAAGTGGTTTCCTGCACCAACACAAGTGCGAAAAGTGGTTTTTCAACACTAACACAAGTGCGAAAAGTGGTTTTTCCACATTAATACAAGTGCAAAAGTGGTTTCCTGCACCAACACAAGTGCGAAAAGTGGTTTTTCAACACTAACACAAGTCCGAAAAGTGGTTTTTCAACACTAACACAAGTGCGAAAAGTGGTTTTTTCACACTAATACAAGTGCAAAAGTGGTTTCCTGCACCAACACAAGTGCGAAAAGTGGTTTTTCAACACTATCACAAGTGCAAAAAGTGTTTTTTCCACACTAATACAAGTACAAAAGTGGTTTCCTGCACCAACACAAGTGCGAAAAGTGGTTTTTTAACACTAACACAAGTACGAAAAGTGGTTTTTCAACACTAACACAAGTGCGAAAAGTGGTTTTTCAACACTAACACAAGTGCGAAAAGTGTTTTTTCCACACTAATACAAGTGCAAAAGTGGTTTCCTGCAGCAACACAAGTGCGAAAAGTGGTTTATCAACACTAACACAAGTGCGAAAAGTGGTTTTTCAACAATAACACAAGTGCGAAAAGTGTTTTTTCCACACTAATACAAGTGCAAAAGTGGTTTCCTGCAGCAACACAAGTGCGAAAAGTGGTTTTTCAACACTAACACAAGTGCGAAAAGTGGTTTTTCAACACTAACACAAGTGCGGAAAGTGGTTTTTCAACACTATCACAAGTGCAAAAAGTGTTTTTTCCACACTAATACATGTGCAAAAGTGGTTTCCTGCACTAACACAAGTGCGAAAAGTGGTTTTTCAACACTAACACAAGTGCAAAAAGTGGTTTTTCAACACTATCACAAGTGCAAAAAGTGTTTTTTCCACACTAATACAAGTGCAAAAGTGGTTTCCTGCACCAACACAAGTGCGAAAAGTGGTTTTTCAACACTAACACAAGTGCAAAAAGTGGTTTTTCAACACTATCACAAGTGCAAAAAGTGTTTTTTCCACACTAATACAAGTGCAAAAGTGGTTTCCTGCACCAACATAAGTGCGAAAAGTGGTTTTTCAACACTAACACAAGTGCGAAAAGTGGTTTTTCAACACTAACACAAGTGCGAAAAGTGGTTTTTCAACACTAACACAAGTGCGAAAAGTGGTTTTTCAACACTAACACAAGTGCGAAAAGTGGTTTTTCCACACTAATACAAGTGCAAACGTGGTTTCCTGCACCAACACAAGTGCGAAAAGTGGTTTTTCAACACTAACACAAGTGCGAAAAGTCGTTTTTCAACACTATCACAAGAGCAAAAAGTGTTTTTTTCACACTAATACAAGTGCAAAAGTGGTTTCCTGCACCAACACAAGTGCGAAAAGTGGTTTTTCAACACTAACACAAGTCCGAAAAGTGGTTTTTCAACACTAACACAAGTGCGAAAAGTGGTTTTTTCACACTAATACAAGTGCAAAAGTGGTTTCCTGCACCAACACAAGTGCGAAAAGTGGTTTTTCAACACTAACACAAGTGCGAAAAGTGGTTTTTCAACACTATCACAAGTGCAAAAAGTGTTTTTTCCACACTAATACAAGTACAAAAGTGGTTTCCTGCACCAACACAAGTGCGAAAAGTGGTTTTTCAACACTAACACAAGTACGAAAAGTGGTTTTTCAACACTAACACAAGTGCGAAAAGTGGTTTTTCAACACTAACACAAGTGCGAAAAATGGTTTTTCCACACTAATACAAGTGCAAAAGTGGTTTCCTGCACCAACACAAGTGCGAAAAGTGGTTTTTCAACACCAACACAAGTGCGAAAAGTGGTTTTTCAACACTAACACAAGTGCGAAAAGTGGTTTTTCCACACTAATACAAGTGCAAAAGTGGTTTCCTGCACCAACACAAGTGCGAAAAGTGGTTTTTTAACACTAACACAAGTATGAAAAGTGGTTTTTCAACACTAACACAAGTGCAAAAAGTGTTTTTTCCACACTAATACAAGTGCAAAAGTGGTTTCCTGCACCAACACAAGTGCGAAAAGTGGTTTTTCAACACTAACACAAGTGCGAAAAGTGTTTTTTCCACACTAATACAAGTGCAAAAGAGGTTTGCTGCACCAACACAAGTGCGAAAAGTGGTTTTTCAACACTAACAGAAGTGCGAAAAGTGGTTTTTCAACACTAACACAAGTGCGAAAAGTGGTTTTTCAACACTAACACAAGTGCGAAAAGTCGTTTTTCCACACTAATACAAGTGCAAAAGTGGTTTTCCTGCACCAACACAAGTGCGAAAAGTGGTTTTTCAACACTAACACAAGTGCGAAAAGTGGTTTTTCAACACTATCACAAGTGCAAAAAGTGTTTTTTCCACACTAATACAAGTGCAAAAGTGGTTTCCTGCAGCAACACAAGTGCGAAAAGTGGTTTTTCAACACTAACACAAGTGCGAAAATTGGTTTTTCAACAATAACACAAGTGCGAAAAGTGTTTTTTCCACACTAATACAAGTGCAAAAGTGGTTTCCTGCAGCAACACAAGTGCGAAAAGTGGTTTTTCAACACTAACACAAGTGCGAAAAGTGGTTTTTCAACACTAACACAAGTGCGAAAAGTGGTTTTTCAACACTATCACAAGTGCAAAAAGTGTTTTTTCCACACTAATACAAGTGCAAAAGTGGTTTCCTGCACCAACACAAGTGCGAAAAGTGGTTTTTCAACACTAACACAAGTGCGAAAAGTGGTTTTTCCACATTAATACAAGTGCAAAAGTGGTTTCCTGCACGAACACAAGTGCGAAAAGTGGTTTTTCAACACTAACACAAGTGCAAAAAGTGGTTTTTCAACACTATCACAAGTGCAAAAAGTGTTTTTTCCACACTAATACAAGTGCAAAAGTGGTTTCCTGCACCAACACAAGTGCGAAAAGTGGTTTTTCAACACTAACACAAGTGCGAAAAGTGGTTTTTCAACACTAACACAAGTGCGAAAAGTGGTTTTTCAACACTAACACAAGTGCGAAAAGTGGTTTTTCAACACTAACACAAGTGCGAAAAGTGGTTTTTCCACACTAATACAAGTGCAAACGTGGTTTCCTGCACCAACACAAGTGCGAAAAGTGGTTTTTCAACACTAACACAAGTGCGAAAAGTCGTTTTTCAACACTAACACAAGTGCGAAAAGTGGTTTTTCAACACTAACACAAGTGCGAAAAATGGTTTTTCAACACTAATACAAGTGCAAAAGTGGTTTCCTGCACCAACACAAGTGCGAAAAGTGGTTTTTCAACACCAACACAAGTGCGAAAAGTGGTTTTTCAACACTAACACAAGTGCAAAAAGTGGTTTTTCAACACTATCACAAGTGCAAAAAGTGTTTTTTCCACACTAATACAAGTGCAAAAGTGGTTTCCTGCACCAACACAAGTGCGAAAAGTGGTTTTTCAACACTAACACAAGTGCGAAAAGTGGTTTTTCAACACTAACACAAGTGCGAAAAGTGGTTTTTCAACACTAACACAAGTGCGAAAAGTGGTTTTTCAACACTAACACAAGTGCGAAAAGTGGTTTTTCCACACTAATACAAGTGCAAACGTGGTTTCCTGCACCAACACAAGTGCGAAAAGTGGTTTTTCAACACTAACACAAGTGCGAAAAGTCGTTTTTCAACACTAACACAAGTGCGAAAAGTGGTTTTTCAACACTAACACAAGTGCGAAAAATGGTTTTTCAACACTAATACAAGTGCAAAAGTGGTTTCCTGCACCAACACAAGTGCGAAAAGTGGTTTTTCAACACCAACACAAGTGCGAAAAGTGGTTTTTCAACACTAACACAAGTGCGAAAAGTGGTTTTTCCACACTAATACAAGTGCAAAAGTGGTTTCCTGCACCAACACAAGTGCGAAAAGTGGTTTTTTAACACTAACACAAGTATGAAAAGTGGTTTTTCAACACTAACACAAGTGCGAAAAGTGGTTTTTCAACACTGACACAAGTGCGAAAAGTGTTTTTTTCCACACTAATACAAGTGCAAAAGTGGTTTCCTGCAGCAACACAAGTGCGAAAAGTGGTTTATCAACACTAACACAAGTGCGAAAAGTGGTTTTTCAACAATAACACAAGTGCAAAAAGTGTTTTTTCCACACTAATACAAGTGCAAAAGTGGTTTCCTGCAGCAACACAAGTGCGAAAAGTGGTTTTTCAACACTAACACAAGTGCGAAAAGTGGTTTTTCAACACTAACACAAGTGCGAAAAGTGGTTTTTCAACACTATCACAAGTGCAAAAAGTGTTTTTTCCACACTAATACAAGTGCAAAAGTGGTTTCCTGCACCAACACAAGTGCGAAAAGTGGTTTTTCAACACTAACACAAGTGCGAAAAGTGGTTTTTCCACATTAATACAAGTGCAAAAGTGGTTTCCTGCACCAACACAAGTGCGAAAAGTGGTTTTTCAACACTAACACAAGTCCGAAAAGTGGTTTTTCAACACTAACACAAGTGCGAAAAGTGGTTTTTTCACACTAATACAAGTGCAAAAGTGGTTTCCTGCACCAACACAAGTGCGAAAAGTGGTTTTTCAACACTATCACAAGTGCAAAAAGTGTTTTTTCCACACTAATACAAGTACAAAAGTGGTTTCCTGCACCAACACAAGTGCGAAAAGTGGTTTTTTAACACTAACACAAGTACGAAAAGTGGTTTTTCAACACTAACACAAGTGCGAAAAGTGGTTTTTCAACACTAACACAAGTGCGAAAAGTGTTTTTTCCACACTAATACAAGTGCAAAAGTGGTTTCCTGCAGCAACACAAGTGCGAAAAGTGGTTTATCAACACTAACACAAGTGCGAAAAGTGGTTTTTCAACAATAACACAAGTGCGAAAAGTGTTTTTTCCACACTAATACAAGTGCAAAAGTGGTTTCCTGCAGCAACACAAGTGCGAAAAGTGGTTTTTCAACACTAACACAAGTGCGAAAAGTGGTTTTTCAACACTAACACAAGTGCGGAAAGTGGTTTTTCAACACTATCACAAGTGCAAAAAGTGTTTTTTCCACACTAATACAAGTGCAAAAGTGGTTTCCTGCACTAACACAAGTGCGAAAAGTGGTTTTTCAACACTAACACAAGTGCAAAAAGTGGTTTTTCAACACTATCACAAGTGCAAAAAGTGTTTTTTCCACACTAATACAAGTGCAAAAGTGGTTTCCTGCACCAACACAAGTGCGAAAAGTGGTTTTTCAACACTAACACAAGTGCAAAAAGTGGTTTTTCAACACTATCACAAGTGCAAAAAGTGTTTTTTCCACACTAATACAAGTGCAAAAGTGGTTTCCTGCACCAACATAAGTGCGAAAAGTGGTTTTTCAACACTAACACAAGTGCGAAAAGTGGTTTTTCAACACTAACACAAGTGCGAAAAGTGGTTTTTCAACACTAACACAAGTGCGAAAAGTGGTTTTTCAACACTAACACAAGTGCGAAAAGTGGTTTTTCCACACTAATACAAGTGCAAACGTGGTTTCCTGCACCAACACAAGTGCGAAAAGTGGTTTTTCAACACTAACACAAGTGCGAAAAGTCGTTTTTCAACACTATCACAAGAGCAAAAAGTGTTTTTTTCACACTAATACAAGTGCAAAAGTGGTTTCCTGCACCAACACAAGTGCGAAAAGTGGTTTTTCAACACTAACACAAGTCCGAAAAGTGGTTTTTCAACACTAACACAAGTGCGAAAAGTGGTTTTTTCACACTAATACAAGTGCAAAAGTGGTTTCCTGCACCAACACAAGTGCGAAAAGTGGTTTTTCAACACTAACACAAGTGCGAAAAGTGGTTTTTCAACACTATCACAAGTGCAAAAAGTGTTTTTTCCACACTAATACAAGTACAAAAGTGGTTTCCTGCACCAACACAAGTGCGAAAAGTGGTTTTTCAACACTAACACAAGTACGAAAAGTGGTTTTTCAACACTAACACAAGTGCGAAAAGTGGTTTTTCAACACTAACACAAGTGCGAAAAATGGTTTTTCCACACTAATACAAGTGCAAAAGTGGTTTCCTGCACCAACACAAGTGCGAAAAGTGGTTTTTCAACACCAACACAAGTGCGAAAAGTGGTTTTTCAACACTAACACAAGTGCGAAAAGTGGTTTTTCCACACTAATACAAGTGCAAAAGTGGTTTCCTGCACCAACACAAGTGCGAAAAGTGGTTTTTTAACACTAACACAAGTATGAAAAGTGGTTTTTCAACACTAACACAAGTGCAAAAAGTGTTTTTTCCACACTAATACAAGTGCAAAAGTGGTTTCCTGCACCAACACAAGTGCGAAAAGTGGTTTTTCAACACTAACACAAGTGCGAAAAGTGTTTTTTCCACACTAATACAAGTGCAAAAGAGGTTTGCTGCACCAACACAAGTGCGAAAAGTGGTTTTTCAACACTAACAGAAGTGCGAAAAGTGGTTTTTCAACACTAACACAAGTGCGAAAAGTGGTTTTTCAACACTAACACAAGTGCGAAAAGTCGTTTTTCCACACTAATACAAGTGCAAAAGTGGTTTTCCTGCACCAACACAAGTGCGAAAAGTGGTTTTTCAACACTAACACAAGTGCGAAAAGTGGTTTTTCAACACTATCACAAGTGCAAAAAGTGTTTTTTCCACACTAATACAAGTGCAAAAGTGGTTTCCTGCAGCAACACAAGTGCGAAAAGTGGTTTTTCAACACTAACACAAGTGCGAAAATTGGTTTTTCAACAATAACACAAGTGCGAAAAGTGTTTTTTCCACACTAATACAAGTGCAAAAGTGGTTTCCTGCAGCAACACAAGTGCGAAAAGTGGTTTTTCAACACTAACACAAGTGCGAAAAGTGGTTTTTCAACACTAACACAAGTGCGAAAAGTGGTTTTTCAACACTATCACAAGTGCAAAAAGTGTTTTTTCCACACTAATACAAGTGCAAAAGTGGTTTCCTGCACCAACACAAGTGCGAAAAGTGGTTTTTCAACACTAACACAAGTGCGAAAAGTGGTTTTTCCACATTAATACAAGTGCAAAAGTGGTTTCCTGCACGAACACAAGTGCGAAAAGTGGTTTTTCAACACTAACACAAGTGCAAAAAGTGGTTTTTCAACACTATCACAAGTGCAAAAAGTGTTTTTTCCACACTAATACAAGTGCAAAAGTGGTTTCCTGCACCAACACAAGTGCGAAAAGTGGTTTTTCAACACTAACACAAGTGCGAAAAGTGGTTTTTCAACACTAACACAAGTGCGAAAAGTGGTTTTTCAACACTAACACAAGTGCGAAAAGTGGTTTTTCAACACTAACACAAGTGCGAAAAGTGGTTTTTCCACACTAATACAAGTGCAAACGTGGTTTCCTGCACCAACACAAGTGCGAAAAGTGGTTTTTCAACACTAACACAAGTGCGAAAAGTCGTTTTTCAACACTAACACAAGTGCGAAAAGTGGTTTTTCAACACTAACACAAGTGCGAAAAATGGTTTTTCAACACTAATACAAGTGCAAAAGTGGTTTCCTGCACCAACACAAGTGCGAAAAGTGGTTTTTCAACACCAACACAAGTGCGAAAAGTGGTTTTTCAACACTAACACAAGTGCGAAAAGTGGTTTTTCCACACTAATACAAGTGCAAAAGTGGTTTCCTGCACCAACACAAGTGCGAAAAGTGGTTTTTTAACACTAACACAAGTATGAAAAGTGGTTTTTCAACACTAACACAAGTGCGAAAAGTGGTTTTTCAACACTGACACAAGTGCGAAAAGTGTTTTTTTCCACACTAATACAAGTGCAAAAGTGGTTTCCTGCAGCAACACAAGTGCGAAAAGTGGTTTATCAACACTAACACAAGTGCGAAAAGTGGTTTTTCAACAATAACACAAGTGCAAAAAGTGTTTTTTCCACACTAATACAAGTGCAAAAGTGGTTTCCTGCAGCAACACAAGTGCGAAAAGTGGTTTTTCAACACTAACACAAGTGCGAAAAGTGGTTTTTCAACACTAACACAAGTGCGAAAAGTGGTTTTTCAACACTATCACAAGTGCAAAAAGTGTTTTTTCCACACTAATACAAGTGCAAAAGTGGTTTCCTGCACCAACACAAGTGCGAAAAGTGGTTTTTCAACACTAACACAAGTGCGAAAAGTGGTTTTTCCACATTAATACAAGTGCAAAAGTGGTTTCCTGCACCAACACAAGTGCGAAAAGTGGTTTTTCAACACTAACACAAGTCCGAAAAGTGGTTTTTCAACACTAACACAAGTGCGAAAAGTGGTTTTTTCACACTAATACAAGTGCAAAAGTGGTTTCCTGCACCAACACAAGTGCGAAAAGTGGTTTTTCAACACTATCACAAGTGCAAAAAGTGTTTTTTCCACACTAATACAAGTACAAAAGTGGTTTCCTGCACCAACACAAGTGCGAAAAGTGGTTTTTTAACACTAACACAAGTACGAAAAGTGGTTTTTCAACACTAACACAAGTGCGAAAAGTGGTTTTTCAACACTAACACAAGTGCGAAAAGTGTTTTTTCCACACTAATACAAGTGCAAAAGTGGTTTCCTGCAGCAACACAAGTGCGAAAAGTGGTTTATCAACACTAACACAAGTGCGAAAAGTGGTTTTTCAACAATAACACAAGTGCGAAAAGTGTTTTTTCCACACTAATACAAGTGCAAAAGTGGTTTCCTGCAGCAACACAAGTGCGAAAAGTGGTTTTTCAACACTAACACAAGTGCGAAAAGTGGTTTTTCAACACTAACACAAGTGCGGAAAGTGGTTTTTCAACACTATCACAAGTGCAAAAAGTGTTTTTTCCACACTAATACAAGTGCAAAAGTGGTTTCCTGCACTAACACAAGTGCGAAAAGTGGTTTTTCAACACTAACACAAGTGCAAAAAGTGGTTTTTCAACACTATCACAAGTGCAAAAAGTGTTTTTTCCACACTAATACAAGTGCAAAAGTGGTTTCCTGCACCAACACAAGTGCGAAAAGTGGTTTTTCAACACTAACACAAGTGCAAAAAGTGGTTTTTCAACACTATCACAAGTGCAAAAAGTGTTTTTTCCACACTAATACAAGTGCAAAAGTGGTTTCCTGCACCAACATAAGTGCGAAAAGTGGTTTTTCAACACTAACACAAGTGCGAAAAGTGGTTTTTCAACACTAACACAAGTGCGAAAAGTGGTTTTTCAACACTAACACAAGTGCGAAAAGTGGTTTTTCAACACTAACACAAGTGCGAAAAGTGGTTTTTCCACACTAATACAAGTGCAAACGTGGTTTCCTGCACCAACACAAGTGCGAAAAGTGGTTTTTCAACACTAACACAAGTGCGAAAAGTCGTTTTTCAACACTATCACAAGAGCAAAAAGTGTTTTTTTCACACTAATACAAGTGCAAAAGTGGTTTCCTGCACCAACACAAGTGCGAAAAGTGGTTTTTCAACACTAACACAAGTCCGAAAAGTGGTTTTTCAACACTAACACAAGTGCGAAAAGTGGTTTTTTCACACTAATACAAGTGCAAAAGTGGTTTCCTGCACCAACACAAGTGCGAAAAGTGGTTTTTCAACACTAACACAAGTGCGAAAAGTGGTTTTTCAACACTATCACAAGTGCAAAAAGTGTTTTTTCCACACTAATACAAGTACAAAAGTGGTTTCCTGCACCAACACAAGTGCGAAAAGTGGTTTTTCAACACTAACACAAGTACGAAAAGTGGTTTTTCAACACTAACACAAGTGCGAAAAGTGGTTTTTCAACACTAACACAAGTGCGAAAAATGGTTTTTCCACACTAATACAAGTGCAAAAGTGGTTTCCTGCACCAACACAAGTGCGAAAAGTGGTTTTTCAACACCAACACAAGTGCGAAAAGTGGTTTTTCAACACTAACACAAGTGCGAAAAGTGGTTTTTCCACACTAATACAAGTGCAAAAGTGGTTTCCTGCACCAACACAAGTGCGAAAAGTGGTTTTTTAACACTAACACAAGTATGAAAAGTGGTTTTTCAACACTAACACAAGTGCGAAAAGTGGTTTTTCAACACTGACACAAGTGCGAAAAGTGTTTTTTTCCACGCTAATACAAGTGCAAAAGTGGTTTCCTGCAGCAACACAAGTGCGAAAAGTGGTTTATCAACACTAACACAAGTGCGAAAAGTGGTTTTTCAACAATAACACAAGTGCGAAAAGTGTTTTTTCCACACTAATACAAGTGCAAAAGTGGTTTCCTGCAGCAACACAAGTGCGAAAAGTGGTTTTTCAACACTAACACAAGTGCGAAAAGTGGTTTTTCAACACTAACACAAGTGCGAAAAGTGGTTTTTCAACACTATCACAAGTGCAAAAAGTGTTTTTTCCACACTAATACAAGTGCAAAAGTGGTTTCCTGCACCAACACAAGTGCGAAAAGTGGTTTTTCAACACTAACACAAGTGCGAAAAGTGGTTTTTCCACATTAATACAAGTGCAAAAGTGGTTTCCTGCACGAACACAAGTGCGAAAAGTGGTTTTTCAACACTAACACAAGTGCAAAAAGTGGTTTTTCAACACTATCACAAGTGCAAAAAGTGTTTTTTCCACACTAATACAAGTGCAAAAGTGGTTTCCTGCACCAACACAAGTGCGAAAAGTGGTTTTTCAACACTAACACAAGTGCGAAAAGTGGTTTTTCAACACTAACACAAGTGCGAAAAGTGGTTTTTCAACACTAACACAAGTGCGAAAAGTGGTTTTTCAACACTAACACAAGTGCGAAAAGTGGTTTTTCCACACTAATACAAGTGCAAACGTGGTTTCCTGCACCAACACAAGTGCGAAAAGTGGTTTTTCAACACTAACACAAGTGCGAAAAGTCGTTTTTCAACACTATCACAAGAGCAAAAAGTGTTTTTTTCACACTAATACAAGTGCAAAAGTGGTTTCCTGCACCAACACAAGTGCGAAAAGTGGTTTTTCAACACTAACACAAGTCCGAAAAGTGGTTTTTCAACACTAACACAAGTGCGAAAAGTGGTTTTTTCACACTAATACAAGTGCAAAAGTGGTTTCCTGCACCAACACAAGTGCGAAAAGTGGTTTTTCAACACTAACACAAGTGCGAAAAGTGGTTTTTCAACACTATCACAAGTGCAAAAAGTGTTTTTTCCACACTAATACAAGTACAAAAGTGGTTTCCTGCACCAACACAAGTGCGAAAAGTGGTTTTTAAACACTAACACAAGTACGAAAAGTGGTTTTTCAACACTAACACAAGTGCGAAAAGTGGTTTTTCAACACTAACACAAGTGCGAAAAGTGTTTTTTCACACTAATACAAGTGCAAAAGTGGTTTCCTGCACCAACACAAGTGCGAAAAGTGTTTTTTCAACACTAACACAAGTGCGAAAAGTGGTTTTTCAACACTATCACAAGTGCAAAAAGTGTTTTTTCCACACTAATACAAGTACAAAAGTGGTTTCCTGCACCAACACAAGTGCGAAAAGTGGTTTTATAACACTAACACAAGTACGAAAAGTGGTTTTTCAACACTAACACAAGTGCGAAAAGTGGTTTTTCAACACTAACACAAGTGCGAAAAGTGTTTTTTCCACACTAATACAAGTGCAAAAGTGGTTTCCTGCAGCAACACAAGTGCGAAAAGTGGTTTATCAACACTAACACAAGTGCGAAAAGTGGTTTTTCAACAATAACACAAGTGCGAAAAGTGTTTTTTCCACACTAATACAAGTGCAAAAGTGGTTTCCTGCAGCAACACAAGTGCGAAAAGTGGTTTTTCAACACTAACACAAGTGCGAAAAGTGGTTTTTCAACACTAACACAAGTGCAAAAAGTGGTTTTTCAACACTATCACATGTGCAAAAAGTGTTTTTTCCACACTAATACAAGTGCAAAAGTGGTTTCCTGCACCAACACAAGTGCGAAAAGTGGTTTTTCAACACTAACACAAGTGCGAAAAGTGGTTTTTCCACATTAATACAAGTGCAAAAGTGGTTTCCTGCACCAACACAAGTGCGAAAAGTGGTTTTTCAACACTAACACAAGTGCAAAAAGTGTTTTTTTCACACTAATACAAGTGCAAAAGTGGTTTCCTGCACCAACACAAGTGCGAAAAGTGGTTTTTCAACACTAACACAAGTGCGAAAAGTGGTTTTTCAACACTAACACAAGTGCGAAAAGTGGTTTTTCCACACTAATACAAGTGCAAAAGTGGTTTCCTGCACCAACACAAGTGCGAAAAGTGGTTTTTCAACACTAACACAAGTGCGAAAAGTGGTTTTTCAACACTAACACAAGTGCGAAAAGTGGTTTTTCCACACTAATACAAGTGCAAAAGTGGTTTCCTGCACCAACACAAGTGCGAAAAGTGGTTTTTCAACACTAACACAAGTGCAAAAAGTGGTTTTTCAACACTATCACAAGTGCAAAAAGTGTTTTTTCCACACTAATACAAGTGCAAAAGTGGTTTCCTGCACCAACATAAGTGCGAAAAGTGGTTTTTCAACACTAACACAAGTGCGAAAAGTGGTTTTTCAACACTAACACAAGTGCGAAAAGTGGTTTTTCAACACTAACACAAGTGCGAAAAGTGGTTTTTCAACACTAACACAAGTGCGAAAAGTGGTTTTTCCACACTAATACAAGTGCAAACGTGGTTTCCTGCACCAACACAAGTGCGAAAAGTGGTTTTTCAACACTAACACAAGTGCGAAAAGTCGTTTTTCAACACTATCACAAGAGCAAAAAGTGTTTTTTTCACACTAATACAAGTGCAAAAGTGGTTTCCTGCACCAACACAAGTGCGAAAAGTGGTTTTTCAACACTAACACAAGTCCGAAAAGTGTTTTTTCAACACTAACACAAGTGCGAAAAGTGGTTTTTCAACACTATCACAAGTGCAAAAAGTGTTTTTTCCACACTAATACAAGTACAAAAGTGGTTTCCTGCACCAACACAAGTGCGAAAAGTGGTTTTATAACACTAACACAAGTACGAAAAGTGGTTTTTCAACACTAACACAAGTGCGAAAAGTGGTTTTTCAACACTAACACAAGTGCGAAAAGTGTTTTTTCCACACTAATACAAGTGCAAAAGTGGTTTCCTGCAGCAACACAAGTGCGAAAAGTGGTTTATCAACACTAACACAAGTGCGAAAAGTGGTTTTTCAACAATAACACAAGTGCGAAAAGTGTTTTTTTCACACTAATACAAGTGCAAAAGTGGTTTCCTGCAGCAACACAAGTGCGAAAAGTGGTTTTTCAACACTAACACAAGTGCGAAAAGTGGTTTTTCAACACTAACACAAGTGCAAAAAGTGGTTTTTCAACACTATCACATGTGCAAAAAGTGTTTTTTCCACACTAATACAAGTGCAAAAGTGGTTTCCTGCACCAACACAAGTGCGAAAAGTGGTTTTTCAACACTAACACAAGTGCGAAAAGTGGTTTTTCCACATTAATACAAGTGCAAAAGTGGTTTCCTGCACCAACACAAGTGCGAAAAGTGGTTTTTCAACACTAACACAAGTGCAAAAAGTGTTTTTTTTCACACTAATACAAGTGCAAAAGTGGTTTCCTGCACCAACACAAGTGCGAAAAGTGGTTTTTCAACACTAACACAAGTGCGAAAAGTGGTTTTTCAACACTAACACAAGTGCGAAAAGTGGTTTTTCCACACTAATACAAGTGCAAAAGTGGTTTCCTGCACCAACACAAGTGCGAAAAGTGGTTTTTCAACACCAACACAAGTGCGAAAAGTGGTTTTTCAACACTAACACAAGTGCGAAAAGTGGTTTTTCCACACTAATACAAGTGCAAAAGTGGTTTCCTGCACCAACACAAGTGCGAAAAGTGGTTTTTCAACACTAACACAAGTGCGAAAAGTGGTTTTTCAACACTATCACAAGTGCAAAAAGTGTTTTTTCCACACTAATACAAGTGCAAACGTGGTTTCCTGCACCAACACAAGTGTGAAAAGTGGTTTTTCAACACTAACACAAGTGCGAAAAGTGGTTTTTCAACACTAACACAAGTGCGAAAAGTGGTTTTTCAACACTAACACAAGTGCGAAAAGTGGTTTTTCAACACTAACACAAGTGCGAAAAGTGGTTTTTCCACACTAATACAAGTGCAAACGTGGTTTCCTGCACCAACACAAGTGCGAAAAGTGGTTTTTCAACACTAACACAAGTGCGAAAAGTCGTTTTTCAACACTATCACAAGAGCAAAAAGTGTTTTTTTCACACTAATACAAGTGCAAAAGTGGTTTCCTGCACCAACACAAGTGCGAAAAGTGGTTTTTCAACACTAACACAAGTCCGAAAAGTGGTTTTTCAACACTAACACAAGTGCGAAAAGTGGTTTTTTCACACTAATACAAGTGCAAAAGTGGTTTCCTGCACCAACACAAGTGCGAAAAGTGGTTTTTCAACACTAACACAAGTGCGAAAAGTGGTTTTTCAACACTGTCACAAGTGCAAAAAGTGTTTTTTCCACACTAATACAAGTACAAAAGTGGTTTCCTGCACCAACACAAGTGCGAAAAGTGGTTTTTTAACACTAACACAAGTACGAAAAGTGGTTTTTCAACACTAACACATGTGCGAAAAGTGGTTTTTCAACACTAACACAAGTGCGAAAAATGGTTTTTCCACACTAATACAAGTGCAAAAGTGGTTTCCTGCACCAACACAAGTGCGAAAAGTGGTTTTTCAACACCAACACAAGTGCGAAAAGTGGTTTTTCAACACTAACACAAGTGCGAAAAGTGGTTTTTCAACACTAACACAAGTGCGAAAAATGGTTTTTCCACACTAATACAAGTGCAAAAGTGGTTTCCTGCACCAACACAAGTGCGAAAAGTGGTTTTTCAACACCAACACAAGTGCGAAAAGTGGTTTTTCAACACTAACACAAGTGCGAAAAGTGGTTTTTCCACACTAATACAAGTGCAAAAGTGGTTTCCTGCAGCAACACAAGTGCGAAAAGTGGTTTATCAACACTAACACAAGTGCGAAAAGTGGTTTTTCAACAATAACACAAGTGCGAAAAGTGTTTTTTCCACACTAATACAAGTGCAAAAGTGGTTTCCTGCAGCAACACAAGTGCGAAAAGTGGTTTTTCAACACTAACACAAGTGCGAAAAGTGGTTTTTCAACACTAACACAAGTGCGAAAAGTGGTTTTTCAACACTATCACAAGTGCAAAAAGTGGTTTTTCCACATTAATACAAGTGCAAAAGTGGTTTCCTGCACCAACACAAGTGCGAAAAGTGGTTTTTCAACACTAACACAAGTGCAAAAAGTGTTTTTTCCACACTAATACAAGTGCAAAAGTGGTTTCCTGCAGCAACACAAGTGCGAAAAGTGGTTTTTCAACACTAATACAAGTGCAAAAGTGGTTTCCTGCACCAACACAAGTGCGAAAAGTGGTTTTTCAACACTAACACAAGTGCGAAAAGTGGTTTTTCCACACTAATACAAGTGCAAAAGTGGTTTCCTGCAGCAACACAAGTGCGAAAAGTGGTTTTTCAACACTAACACAAGTGCGAAAAGTGGTTTTTCAACACTAATACAAGTGCAAAAGTGGTTTCCTGCACCAACACAAGTGCGAAAAGTGGTTTTTCAACACTAACACAAGTGCGAAAAGTGGTTTTTCCACATTAATACAAGTGCAAAAGTGGTTTCCTGCACCAACACAAGTGCGAAAAGTGGTTTTTCAACACTAACACAAGTGCAAAAAGTGTTTTTTTCACACTAATACAAGTGCAAAAGTGGTTTCCTGCACCAACACAAGTGCGAAAAGTGGTTTTTCAACACTAACACAAGTGCGAAAAGTGGTTTTTCAACACTAACACAAGTGCGAAAAGTGGTTTTACCACACTAATACAAGTGCAAAAGTGGTTTCCTGCACCAACACAAGTGCGAAAAGTGGTTTTTCAACACCAACACAAGTGCGAAAAGTGGTTTTTCAAGACTAACACAAGTGCGAAAAGTGGTTTTTCCACACTAATACAAGTGCAAAAGTGGTTTCCTGCACCAACACAAGTGCGAAAAGTGGTTTTTCAACACTAACACAAGTGCGAAAAGTGGTTTTTCAACACTATCACAAGTGCAAAAAGTGTTTTTTCCACACTAATACAAGTACAAAAGTGGTTTCCTGCACCAACACAAGTGCGAAAAGTGGTTTTTTAACACTAACACAAGTACGAAAAGTGGTTTTTCAACACTAACACAAGTGTGAAAAGTGGTTTTTCAACACTAACACAAGTGCGAAAAGTGTTTTTTCCACACTAATACAAGTGCAAAAGTGGTTTCCTGCAGCAACACAAGTGCGAAAAGTGGTTTATCAACACTAACACAAGTGCGAAAAGTGGTTTTTCAACAATAACACAAGTGCGAAAAGTGTTTTTTCCACACTAATACAAGTGCAAAAGTGGTTTCCTGCAGCAACACAAGTGCGAAAAGTGGTTTTTCAACACTAACACAAGTGCGAAAAGTGGTTTTTCAACACTAACACAAGTGCGGAAAGTGGTTTTTCAACACTATCACAAGTGCAAAAAGTGTTTTTTCCACACTAATACAAGTGCAAAAGTGGTTTCCTGCACTAACACAAGTGCGAAAAGTGGTTTTTCAACACTAACACAAGTGCAAAAAGTGGTTTTTCAACACTATCACAAGTGCAAAAAGTGTTTTTTCCACACTAATACAAGTGCAAAAGTGGTTTCCTGCACCAACACAAGTGCGAAAAGTGGTTTTTCAACACTAACACAAGTGCAAAAAGTGGTTTTTCAACACTATCACAAGTGCAAAAAGTGTTTTTTCCACACTAATACAAGTGCAAAAGTGGTTTCCTGCACCAACATAAGTGCGAAAAGTGGTTTTTCAACACTAACACAAGTGCGAAAAGTGGTTTTTCAACACTAACACAAGTGCGAAAAGTGGTTTTTCAACACTAACACAAGTGCGAAAAGTGGTTTTTCAACACTAACACAAGTGCGAAAAGTGGTTTTTCCACACTAATACAAGTGCAAACGTGGTTTCCTGCACCAACACAAGTGCGAAAAGTGGTTTTTCAACACTAACACAAGTGCGAAAAGTCGTTTTTCAACACTATCACAAGAGCAAAAAGTGTTTTTTTCACACTAATACAAGTGCAAAAGTGGTTTCCTGCACCAACACAAGTGCGAAAAGTGGTTTTTCAACACTAACACAAGTCCGAAAAGTGGTTTTTCAACACTAACACAAGTGCGAAAAGTGGTTTTTTCACACTAATACAAGTGCAAAAGTGGTTTCCTGCACCAACACAAGTGCGAAAAGTGGTTTTTCAACACTAACACAAGTGCGAAAAGTGGTTTTTCAACACTATCACAAGTGCAAAAAGTGTTTTTTCCACACTAATACAAGTACAAAAGTGGTTTCCTGCACCAACTCAAGTGCGAAAAGTGGTTTTTCAACACTAACACAAGTACGAAAAGTGGTTTTTCAACACTAACACAAGTGCGAAAAGTGGTTTTTCAACACTAACACAAGTGCGAAAAATGGTTTTTCCACACTAATACAAGTGCAAAAGTGGTTTCCTGCACCAACACAAGTGCGAAAAGTGGTTTTTCAACACCAACACAAGTGCGAAAAGTGGTTTTTCAACACTAACACAAGTGCGAAAAGTGGTTTTTCCACACTAATACAAGTGCAAAAGTGGTTTCCTGCACCAACACAAGTGCGAAAAGTGGTTTTTTAACACTAACACAAGTATGAAAAGTGGTTTTTCAACACTAACACAAGTGCGAAAAGTGGTTTTTCAACACTGACACAAGTGCGAAAAGTGTTTTTTTCCACACTAATACAAGTGCAAAAGTGGTTTCCTGCAGCAACACAAGTGCGAAAAGTGGTTTATCAACACTAACACAAGTGCGAAAAGTGGTTTTTCAACAATAACACAAGTGCGAAAAGTGTTTTTTCCACACTAATACAAGTGCAAAAGTGGTTTCCTGCAGCAACACAAGTGCGAAAAGTGGTTTTTCAACACTAACACAAGTGCGAAAAGTGGTTTTTCAACACTAACACAAGTGCGAAAAGTGGTTTTTCAACACTATCACAAGTGCAAAAAGTGTTTTTTCCACACTAATACAAGTGCAAAAGTGGTTTCCTGCACCAACACAAGTGCGAAAAGTGGTTTTTCAACACTAACACAAGTGCGAAAAGTGGTTTTTCCACATTAATACAAGTGCAAAAGTGGTTTCCTGCACGAACACAAGTGCGAAAAGTGGTTTTTCAACACTAACACAAGTGCAAAAAGTGGTTTTTCAACACTATCACAAGTGCAAAAAGTGTTTTTTCCACACTAATACAAGTGCAAAAGTGGTTTCCTGCACCAACACAAGTGCGAAAAGTGGTTTTTCAACACTAACACAAGTGCGAAAAGTGGTTTTTCAACACTAACACAAGTGCGAAAAGTGGTTTTTCAACACTAACACAAGTGCGAAAAGTGGTTTTTCAACACTAACACAAGTGCGAAAAGTGGTTTTTCCACACTAATACAAGTGCAAACGTGGTTTCCTGCACCAACACAAGTGCGAAAAGTGGTTTTTCAACACTAACACAAGTGCGAAAAGTCGTTTTTCAACACTATCACAAGAGCAAAAAGTGTTTTTTTCACACTAATACAAGTGCAAAAGTGGTTTCCTGCACCAACACAAGTGCGAAAAGTGGTTTTTCAACACTAACACAAGTCCGAAAAGTGGTTTTTCAACACTAACACAAGTGCGAAAAGTGGTTTTTTCACACTAATACAAGTGCAAAAGTGGTTTCCTGCACCAACACAAGTGCGAAAAGTGGTTTTTCAACACTAACACAAGTGCGAAAAGTGGTTTTTCAACACTATCACAAGTGCAAAAAGTGTTTTTTCCACACTAATACAAGTACAAAAGTGGTTTCCTGCACCAACACAAGTGCGAAAAGTGGTTTTTTAACACTAACACAAGTACGAAAAGTGGTTTTTCAACACTAACACAAGTGCGAAAAGTGGTTTTTCAACACTAACACAAGTGCGAAAAGTGTTTTTTCACACTAATACAAGTGCAAAAGTGGTTTCCTGCACCAACACAAGTGCGAAAAGTGTTTTTTCAACACTAACACAAGTGCGAAAAGTGGTTTTTCAACACTATCACAAGTGCAAAAAGTGTTTTTTCCACACTAATACAAGTACAAAAGTGGTTTCCTGCACCAACACAAGTGCGAAAAGTGGTTTTTTAACACTAACACAAGTACGAAAAGTGGTTTTTCAACACTAACACAAGTGCGAAAAGTGGTTTTTCAACACTAACACAAGTGCGAAAAGTGTTTTTTCCACACTAATACAAGTGCAAAAGTGGTTTCCTGCAGCAACACAAGTGCGAAAAGTGGTTTATCAACACTAACACAAGTGCGAAAAGTGGTTTTTCAACAATAACACAAGTGCGAAAAGTGTTTTTTCCACACTAATACAAGTGCAAAAGTGGTTTCCTGCAGCAACACAAGTGCGAAAAGTGGTTTTTCAACACTAACACAAGTGCGAAAAGTGGTTTTTCAACACTAACACAAGTGCAAAAAGTGGTTTTTCAACACTATCACATGTGCAAAAAGTGTTTTTTCCACACTAATACAAGTGCAAAAGTGGTTTCCTGCACCAACACAAGTGCGAAAAGTGGTTTTTCAACACTAACACAAGTGCGAAAAGTGGTTTTTCCACATTAATACAAGTGCAAAAGTGGTTTCCTGCACCAACACAAGTGCGAAAAGTGGTTTTTCAACACTAACACAAGTGCAAAAAGTGTTTTTTTCACACTAATACAAGTGCAAAAGTGGTTTCCTGCACCAACACAAGTGCGAAAAGTGGTTTTTCAACACTAACACAAGTGCGAAAAGTGGTTTCTCAACACTAACACAAGTGCGAAAAGTGGTTTTTCCACACTAATACAAGTGCAAAAGTGGTTTCCTGCACCAACACAAGTGCGAAAAGTGGTTTTTCAACACCAACACAAGTGCGAAAAGTGGTTTTTCAACACTAACACAAGTGCGAAAAGTGGTTTTTCCACACTAATACAAGTGCAAAAGTGGTTTCCTGCACCAACACAAGTGCGAAAAGTGGTTTTTCAACACTAACACAAGTGCGAAAAGTGGTTTTTCAACACTATCACAAGTGCAAAAAGTGTTTTTTCCACACTAATACAAGTGCAAACGTGGTTTCCTGCACCAACACAAGTGCGAAAAGTGGTTTTTCAACACTAACACAAGTGCGAAAAGTGGTTTTTCAACACTAACACAAGTGCGAAAAGTGGTTTTTCAACACTAACACAAGTGCGAAAAGTGGTTTTTCAACACGAACACAAGTGCGAAAAGTGGTTTTTCCACACTAATACAAGTGCAAACGTGGTTTCCTGCACCAACACAAGTGCGAAAAGTGGTTTTTCAACACTAACACAAGTCCGAAAAGTGGTTTTTCAACACTAACACAAGTGCGAAAAGTGGTTTTTTCACACTAATACAAGTGCAAAAGTGGTTTCCTGCACCAACACAAGTGCGAAAAGTGGTTTTTCAACACTAACACAAGTGCGAAAAGTGGTTTTTCAACACTATCACAAGTGCAAAAAGTGTTTTTTCCACACTAATACAAGTACAAAAGTGGTTTCCTGCACCAACACAAGTGCGAAAAGTGGTTTTTTAACACTAACACAAGTACGAAAAGTGGTTTTTCAACACTAACACATGTGCGAAAAGTGGTTTTTCAACACTAACACAAGTGCGAAAAATGGTTTTTCCACACTAATACAAGTGCAAAAGTGGTTTCCTGCACCAACACAAGTGCGAAAAGTGGTTTTTCAACACCAACACAAGTGCGAAAAGTGGTTTTTCAACACTAACACAAGTGCGAAAAGTGGTTTTTCCACACTAATACAAGTGCAAAAGTGGTTTCCTGCACCAACACAAGTGCGAAAAGTGGTTTTTCAACACTAACACAAGTGCGAAAAGTGGTTTTTCAACACTATCACAAGTGCAAAAAGTGTTTTTTCCACACTAATACAAGTACAAAAGTGGTTTCCTGCACCAACACAAGTGCGAAAAGTGGTTTTTTAACACTAACACAAGTACGAAAAGTGGTTTTTCAACACTAACACAAGTGCGAAAAGTGGTTTTTCAACACTAACACAAGTGCGAAAAGTGTTTTTTCCACACTAATACAAGTGCAAAAGTGGTTTCCTGCAGCAACACAAGTGCGAAAAGTGGTTTATCAACACTAACACAAGTGCGAAAAGTGGTTTTTCAACAATAACACAAGTGCGAAAAGTGTTTTTTCCACACTAATACAAGTGCAAAAGTGGTTTCCTGCAGCAACACAAGTGCGAAAAGTGGTTTTTCAACACTAACACAAGTGCGAAAAGTGGTTTTTCAACACTAACACAAGTGCGAAAAGTGGTTTTTCAACACTATCACAAGTGCAAAAAGTGTTTTTTCCACACTAATACAAGTGCAAAAGTGGTTTCCTGCACCAACACAAGTGCGAAAACTGGTTTTTCAACACTAACACAAGTGCGAAAAGTGGTTTTTCCACATTAATACAAGTGCAAAAGTGGTTTCCTGCACCAACACAAAGGTGCGAAAAGTGGTTTTTCAACACTAACACAAGTGCAAAAAGTGGTTTTTCAACACTATCACAAGTGCAAAAAGTGTTTTTTCCACACTAATACAAGTGCAAAAGTGGTTTCCTGCACCAACACAAGTGCGAAAAGTGGTTTTTCAACACTAACACAAGTGCGAAAAGTGTTTTTTCCACACTAATACAAGTGCAAAAGTGGTTTCCTGCAGCAACACAAGTGCGAAAAGTGGTTTATCAACACTAACACAAGTGCGAAAAGTGGTTTTTCAACAATAACACAAGTGCGAAAAGTGTTTTTTCCACACTAATACAAGTGCAAAAGTGGTTTCCTGCAGCAACACAAGTGCGAAAAGTGGTTTTTCAACACTAACACATGTGCAAAAAGTGTTTTTTCCACACTAATACAAGTGCAAAAGTGGTTTCCTGCACCAACACAAGTGCGAAAAGTGGTTTTTCAACACTAACACAAGTGCGAAAAGTGGTTTTTCCACATTAATACAAGTGCAAAAGTGGTTTCCTGCACCAACACAAGTGCGAAAAGTGGTTTTTCAACACTAACACAAGTGCAAAAAGTGTTTTTTTCACACTAATACAAGTGCAAAAGTGGTTTCCTGCACCAACACAAGTGCGAAAAGTGGTTTTTCAACACTAACACAAGTGCGAAAAGTGGTTTCTCAACACTAACACAAGTGCGAAAAGTGGTTTTTCCACACTAATACAAGTGCAAAAGTGGTTTCCTGCACCAACACAAGTGCGAAAAGTGGTTTTTCAACACCAACACAAGTGCGAAAAGTGGTTTTTCAACACTAACACAAGTGCGAAAAGTGGTTTTTCCACACTAATACAAGTGCAAAAGTGGTTTCCTGCACCAACACAAGTGCGAAAAGTGGTTTTTCAACACTAACACAAGTGCGAAAAGTGGTTTTTCAACACTATCACAAGTGCAAAAAGTGTTTTTTCCACACTAATACAAGTGCAAACGTGGTTTCCTGCACCAACACAAGTGCGAAAAGTGGTTTTTAAACACTAACACAAGTGCGAAAAGTGGTTTTTCAACACTAACACAAGTGCGAAAAGTGGTTTTTCAACACTAACACAAGTGCGAAAAGTGGTTTTTCAACACGAACACAAGTGCGAAAAGTGGTTTTTCCACACTAATACAAGTGCAAACGTGGTTTCCTGCACCAACACAAGTGCGAAAAGTGGTTTTTCAACACTAACACAAGTCCGAAAAGTGGTTTTTCAACACTAACACAAGTGCGAAAAGTGGTTTTTTCACACTAATACAAGTGCAAAAGTGGTTTCCTGCACCAACACAAGTGCGAAAAGTGGTTTTTCAACACTAACACAAGTGCGAAAAGTGGTTTTTCAACACTATCACAAGTGCAAAAAGTGTTTTTTCCACACTAATACAAGTACAAAAGTGGTTTCCTGCACCAACACAAGTGCGAAAAGTGGTTTTTTAACACTAACACAAGTACGAAAAGTGGTTTTTCAACACTAACACATGTGCGAAAAGTGGTTTTTCAACACTAACACAAGTGCGAAAAATGGTTTTTCCACACTAATACAAGTGCAAAAGTGGTTTCCTGCACCAACACAAGTGCGAAAAGTGGTTTTTCAACACCAACACAAGTGCGAAAAGTGGTTTTTCAACACTAACACAAGTGCGAAAAGTGGTTTTTCCACACTAATACAAGTGCAAAAGTGGTTTCCTGCACCAACACAAGTGCGAAAAGTGGTTTTTCAACACTAACACAAGTGCGAAAAGTGGTTTTTCAACACTATCACAAGTGCAAAAAGTGTTTTTTCCACACTAATACAAGTACAAAAGTGGTTTCCTGCACCAACACAAGTGCGAAAAGTGGTTTTTTAACACTAACACAAGTACGAAAAGTGGTTTTTCAACACTAACACAAGTGCGAAAAGTGGTTTTTCAACACTAACACAAGTGCGAAAAGTGTTTTTTCCACACTAATACAAGTGCAAAAGTGGTTTCCTGCAGCAACACAAGTGCGAAAAGTGGTTTATCAACACTAACACAAGTGCGAAAAGTGGTTTTTCAACAATAACACAAGTGCGAAAAGTGTTTTTTCCACACTAATACAAGTGCAAAAGTGGTTTCCTGCAGCAACACAAGTGCGAAAAGTGGTTTTTCAACACTAACACAAGTGCGAACAGTGGTTTTTCAACACTAACACAAGTGCGAAAAGTGGTTTTTCAACACTATCACAAGTGCAAAAAGTGTTTTTTCCACACTAATACAAGTGCAAAAGTGGTTTCCTGCACCAACACAAGTGCGAAAACTGGTTTTTCAACACTAACACAAGTGCGAAAAGTGGTTTTTCCACATTAATACAAGTGCAAAAGTGGTTTCCTGCACCAACACAAAGGTGCGAAAAGTGGTTTTTCAACACTAACACAAGTGCAAAAAGTGGTTTTTCAACACTATCACAAGTGCAAAAAGTGTTTTTTCCACACTAATACAAGTGCAAAAGTGGTTTCCTGCACCAACACAAGTGCGAAAAGTGGTTTTTCAACACTAACACAAGTGCGAAAAGTGTTTTTTCCACACTAATACAAGTGCAAAAGTGGTTTCCTGCAGCAACACAAGTGCGAAAAGTGGTTTATCAACACTAACACAAGTGCGAAAAGTGGTTTTTCAACAATAACACAAGTGCGAAAAGTGTTTTTTCCACACTAATACAAGTGCAAAAGTGGTTTCCTGCAGCAACACAAGTGCGAAAAGTGGTTTTTCAACACTAACACAAGTGCGAAAAGTGGTTTTTCAACACTAACACAAGTGCAAAAAGTGGTTTTTCAACACTATCACATGTGCAAAAAGTGTTTTTTCCACACTAATACAAGTGCAAAAGTGGTTTCCTGCACCAACACAAGTGCGAAAAGTGGTTTTTCAACACTAACACAAGTGCGAAAAGTGGTTTTTCCACATTAATACAAGTGCAAAAGTGGTTTCCTGCACCAACACAAGTGCGAAAAGTGGTTTTTCAACACTAACACAAGTGCAAAAAGTGTTTTTTTCACACTAATACAAGTGCAAAAGTGGTTTCCTGCACCAACACAAGTGCGAAAAGTGGTTTTTCAACACTAACACAAGTGCGAAAAGTGGTTTTTCAACACTAACACAAGTGCGAAAAGTGGTTTTTCCACACTAATACAAGTGCAAAAGTGGTTTCCTGCACCAACACAAGTGCGAAAAGTGGTTTTTCAACACCAACACAAGTGCGAAAAGTGGTTTTTCAACACTAACACAAGTGCGAAAAGTGGTTTTTCCACACTAATACAAGTGCAAAAGTGGTTTCCTGCACCAACACAAGTGCGAAAAGTGGTTTTTGAACACTAACACAAGTGCGAAAAGTGGTTTTTCAACACTATCACAAGTGCAAAAAGTGTTTTTTCCACACTAATACAAGTGCAAACGTGGTTTCCTGCACCAACACAAGTGCGAAAAGTGGTTTTTCAACACTAACACAAGTGCGAAAAGTGGTTTTTCAACACTAACACAAGTGCGAAAAGTGGTTTTTCAACACTAACACAAGTGCGAAAAGTGGTTTTTCAACACTAACACAAGTGCGAAAAGTGGTTTTTCCACACTAATACAAGTGCAAACGTGGTTTCCTGCACCAACACAAGTGCGGAAAGTGGTTTTTCAACACTAACACAAGTGCGAAAAGTCGTTTTTCAACACTATCACAAGAGCAAAAAGTGTTTTTTTCACACTAATACAAGTGCAAAAGTGGTTTCCTGCACCAACACAAGTGCGAAAAGTGGTTTTTCAACACTAACACAAGTCCGAAAAGTGGTTTTTCAACACTAACACAAGTGCGAAAAGTGGTTTTTTCACACTAATACAAGTGCAAAAGTGGTTTCCTGCACCAACACAAGTGCGAAAAGTGGTTTTTCAACACTAACACAAGTGCGAAAAGTGGTTTTTCAACACTATCACAAGTGCAAAAAGTGTTTTTTCCACACTAATACAAGTACAAAAGTGGTTTCCTGCACCAACACAAGTGCGAAAAGTGGTTTTTTAACACTAACACAAGTACGAAAAGTGGTTTTTCAACACTAACACAAGTGCGAAAAGTGGTTTTTCAACACTAACACAAGTGCGAAAAGTGTTTTTTCACACTAATACAAGTGCAAAAGTGGTTTCCTGCACCAACACAAGTGCGAAAAGTGGTTTTTCAACACTAACACAAGTGCGAAAAGTGGTTTTTCAACACTATCACAAGTGCAAAAAGTGTTTTTTCCACACTAATACAAGTACAAAAGTGGTTTCCTGCACCAACACAAGTGCGAAAAGTGGTTTTTTAACACTAACACAAGTACGAAAAGTGGTTTTTCAACACTAACACAAGTGCGAAAAGTGGTTTTTCAACACTAACACAAGTGCGAAAAGTGTTTTTTCCACACTAATACAAGTGCAAAAGTGGTTTCCTGCAGCAACACAAGTGCGAAAAGTGGTTTATCAACACTAACACAAGTGCGAAAAGTGGTTTTTCAACAATAACACAAGTGCGAAAAGTGTTTTTTCCACACTAATACAAGTGCAAAAGTGGTTTCCTGCAGCAACACAAGTGCGAAAAGTGGTTTTTCAACACTAACACAAGTGCGAAAAGTGGTTTTTCAACACTAACACAAGTGCGAAAAGTGGTTTTTCAACACTATCACATGTGCAAAAAGTGTTTTTTCCACATTAATACAAGTGCAAAAGTGGTTTCCTGCACCAACACAAGTGCGAAAAGTGGTTTTTCAACACTAACACAAGTGCGAAAAGTGGTTTTTCCACATTAATACAAGTGCAAAAGTGGTTTCCTGCACCAGCACAAGTGCGAAAAGTGGTTTTTCAACACTAACACAAGTGCAAAAAGTGTTTTTTTCACACTAATACAAGTGCAAAAGTGGTTTCCTGCACCAACACAAGTGCGAAAAGTGGTTTTTCAACACTAACACAAGTGCGAAAAGTGGTTTTTCAACACTAACACAAGTGCGAAAAGTGGTTTTTCCACACTAATACAAGTGCAAAAGTGGTTTCCTGCACCAACACAAGTGCGAAAAGTGGTTTTTCAACACCAACACAAGTGCGAAAAGTGGTTTTTCAACACTAACACAAGTGCAAAAAGTGGTTTTTCCACACTAATACAAGTGCAAAAGTGGTTTCCTGCACCAACACAAGTGCGAAAAGTGGTTTTTCAACACTAACACAAGTGCGAAAAGTGGTTTTTCAACACTATCACAAGTGCAAAAAGTGTTTTTTCCACACTAATACAAGTGCAAAAGTGGTTTCCTGCACCAACACAAGTGCGAAAAGTGGTTTTTTAACACTAACACAAGTACGAAAAGTGGTTTTTCAACACTAACACAAGTGCGAAAAGTGGTTTTTCAACACTAACGCAAGTGCGAAAAGTGTTTTTTCCACACTAATACAAGTGCAAAAGTGGTTTCCTGCAGCAACACAAGTGCAAAAAGTGGTTTATCAACACTAACACAAGTGCGAAATGTGGTTTTTCAACAATAACACAAGTGCGAAAAGTGTTTTTTCCACACTAATACAAGTGCAAAAGTGGTTTCCTGCAGCAACACAAGTGCGAAAAGTGGTTTTTCAACACTAACACAAGTGCGAAAAGTGGTTTTTCAACACTAACACAAGTGCGAAAAGTGGTTTTTCAACACTATCACAAGTGCAAAAAGTGTTTTTTCCACACTAATACAAGTGCAAAAGTGGTTTCCTGCACCAACACAAGTGCGAAAAGTGGTTTTTCAACACTAACACAAGTGCGAAAAGTGGTTTTTCCACATTAATACAAGTGCAAAAGTGGTTTCCTGCACCAACACAAGTGCGAAAAGTGGTTTTTCAACACTAACACAAGTGCAAAAAGTGGTTTTTCAACACTATCACAAGTGCAAAAAGTGTTTTTTCCACACTAATACAAGTGCAAAAGTGGTTTCCTGCACCAACACAAGTGCGAAAAGTGGTTTTTCAACACTAACACAAGTGCGAAAAGTGGTTTTTCAACACTAACACAAGTGCGAAAAGTGGTTTTTCAACACTAACACAAGTGCGAAAAGTGGTTTTTCAACACTAATACAAGTGCGAAAAGTGGTTTTTCCACACTAATACAAGTGCAAACGTGGTTTCCTGCACCAACACAAGTGCGAAAAGTGGTTTTTCAACACTAACACAAGTGCGAAAAGTGTTTTTTCCACACTAATACAAGTGCAAAAGTGGTTTCCTGCAGCAACACAAGTGCAAAAAGTGGTTTATCAACACTAACACAAGTGCGAAAAGTTGTTTTTCAACAATAACACAAGTGCGAAAAGTGTTTTTTCCACACTAATACAAGTGCAAAAGTGGTTTCCTGCAGCAACACAAGTGCGAAAAGTGGTTTATCAACACTAACACAAGTGCGAAAAGTGGTTTTTCAACAATAACACAAGTGCGAAAAGTGTTTTTTCCACACTAATACAAGTGCAAAAGTGGTTTCCTGCAGCAACACAAGTGCGAAAAGTGGTTTTTCAACACTAACACAAGTGCAAAAAGTGGTTTTTCAACACTAACACAAGTGCGAAAAGTGGTTTTTCAACACTATCACATGTGCAAAAAGTGTTTTTTCCACACTAATACAAGTGCAAAAGTGGTTTCCTGCACCAACACAAGTGCGAAAAGTGGTTTTTCAACACTAACACAAGTGCGAAAAGTGGTTTTTCCACATTAATACAAGTGCAAAAGTGGTTTCCTGCACCAACACAAGTGCGAAAAGTGGTTTTTCAACACTAACACAAGTGCAAAAAGTGTTTTTTTCACACTAATACAAGTGCAAAAGTGGTTTCCTGCACCAACACAAGTGCGAAAAGTGGTTTTTCAACACTAACACAAGTGCGAAAAGTGGTTTTTCAACACTAACACAAGTGCGAAAAGTGGTTTTTCCACACTAATACAAGTGCAAAAGTGGTTTCCTGCACCAACACAAGTGCGAAAAGTGGTTTTTCAACACCAACACAAGTGCAAAAAGTGGTTTTTCAACACTAACACAAGTGCGAAAAGTGGTTTTTCCACACTAATACAAGTGCAAAAGTGGTTTCCTGCACCAACACAAGTACGAAAAGTGGTTTTTCAACACTAACACAAGTGCGAAAAGTGGTTTTTCAACACTATCACAAGTGCAAAAAGTGTTTTTTCCACACTAATACAAGTGCAAAAGTGGTTTCCTGCACCAACACAAGTGCGAAAAGTGGTTTTTTAACACTAACACAAGTACGAAAAGTGGTTTTTCAACACTAACACAAGTGCGAAAAGTGGTTTTTCAACACTAACACAAGTGCGAAAAGTGTTTTTTCCACACTAATACAAGTGCAAAAGTGGTTTCCTGCAGCAACACAAGTGCAAAAAGTGGTTTATCAACACTAACACAAGTGCGAAAAGTGGTTTTTCAACAATAACACAAGTGCGAAAAGTGTTTTTTCCACACTAATACAAGTGCAAAAGTGGTTTCCTGCAGCAACACAAGTGCGAAAAGTGGTTTTTCAACACTAACACAAGTGCGAAAAGTGGTTTTTCAACACTAACACAAGTGCGAAAAGTGGTTTTTCAACACTATCACAAGTGCAAAAAGTGTTTTTTCCACACTAATACAAGTGCAAAAGTGGTTTCCTGCACCAACACAAGTGCGAAAAGTGGTTTTTCAACACTAACACAAGTGCGAAAAGTGGTTTTTCCACATTAATACAAGTGCAAAAGTGGTTTCCTGCACCAACACAAGTGCGAAAAGTGGTTTTTCAACACTAACACAAGTGCAAAAAGTGGTTTTTCAACACTATCACAAGTGCAAAAAGTGTTTTTTCCACACTAATACAAGTGCAAAAGTGGTTTCCTGCACCAACACAAGTGCGAAAAGTGGTTT
This sequence comes from Myxine glutinosa, assembly GCF_964187855.1. Taxonomy (NCBI): domain Eukaryota; kingdom Metazoa; phylum Chordata; class Myxini; order Myxiniformes; family Myxinidae; genus Myxine; species Myxine glutinosa. Next base: position 290,880,805 of record NC_136261.1, on the reverse strand, counting down.
TTCAACACTAACACAAGTGCGAAAAGTGGTTTTTCAACACTAACACAAGTGCGAAAAGTGGTTTTTCAACACTAACACAAGTGCGAAAAGTGGTTTTTCAACACTAATACAAGTGCGAAAAGTGGTTTTTCCACACTAATACAAGTGCAAACGTGGTTTCCTGCACCAACACAAGTGCGAAAAGTGGTTTTTCAACACTAACACAAGTGCGAAAAGTGTTTTTTCCACACTAATACAAGTGCAAAAGTGGTTTCCTGCAGCAACACAAGTGCGAAAAGTGGTTTATCAACACTAACACAAGTGCGAAAAGTGGTTTTTCAACAATAACACAAGTGCGAAAAGTGTTTTTTCCACACTAATACAAGTGCAAAAGTGGTTTCCTGCAGCAACACAAGTGCGAAAAGTGGTTTATCAACACTAACACAAGTGCGAAAAGTGGTTTTTCAACAATAACACAAGTGCGAAAAGTGTTTTTTCCACACTAATACAAGTGCAAAAGTGGTTTCCTGCAGCAACACAAGTGCGAAAAGTGGTTTTTCAACACTAACACAAGTGCGAAAAGTGGTTTTTCAACACTAACACAAGTGCGAAAAGTGGTTTTTCAACACTATCACATGTGCAAAAAGTGTTTTTTCCACACTAATACAAGTGCAAAAGTGGTTTCCTGCACCAACACAAGTGCGAAAAGTGGTTTTTCAACACTAACACAAGTGCGAAAAGTGGTTTTTCCACATTAATACAAGTGCAAAAGTGGTTTCCTGCACCAACACAAGTGCGAAAAATGGTTTTTCAACACTAACACAAGTGCAAAAAGTGTTTTTTTCACACTAATACAAGTGCAAAAGTGGTTTCCTGCACCAACACAAGTGCGAAAAGTGGTTTTTCAACACTAACACAAGTGCGAAAAGTGGTTTTTCAACACTAACACAAGTGCGAAAAGTGGTTTTTCCACACTAATACAAGTGCAAAAGTGGTTTCCTGCACCAACACAAGTGCGAAAAGTGGTTTTTCAACACCAACACAAGTGCAAAAAGTGGTTTTTCAACACTAACACAAGTGCGAAAAGTGGTTTTTCCACACTAATACAAGTGCAAAAGTGGTTTCCTGCACCAACACAAGTGCGAAAAGTGGTTTTTCAACACTAACACAAGTGCGAAAAGTGGTTTTTCAACACTATCACAAGTGCAAAAAGTGTTTTTTCCACACTAATACAAGTGCAAAAGTGGTTTCCTGCACCAACACAAGTGCGAAAAGTGGTTTTTTAACACTAACACAAGTACGAAAAGTGGTTTTTCAACACTAACACAAGTGCGAAAAGTGGTTTTTCAACACTAACACAAGTGCGAAAAGTGTTTTTTCCACACTAATACAAGTGCAAAAGTGGTTTCCTGCAGCAACACAAGTGCAAAAAGTGGTTTATCAACACTAACACAAGTGCGAAAAGTGGTTTTTCAACAATAACACAAGTGCGAAAAGTGTTTTTTCCACACTAATACAAGTGCAAAAGTGGTTTCCTGCAGCAACACAAGTGCGAAAAGTGGTTTTTCAACACTAACACAAGTGCGAAAAGTGGTTTTTCAACACTAACACAAGTGCGAAAAGTGGTTTTTCAACACTATCACAAGTGCAAAAAGTGTTTTTTCCACACTAATACAAGTGCAAAAGTGGTTTCCTGCACCAACACAAGTGCGAAAAGTGGTTTTTCAACACTAACACAAGTGCGAAAAGTGGTTTTTCCACATTAATACAAGTGCAAAAGTGGTTTCCTGCACCAACACAAGTGCGAAAAGTGGTTTTTCAACACTAACACAAGTGCAAAAAGTGGTTTTTCAACACTATCACAAGTGCAAAAAGTGTTTTTTCCACACTAATACAAGTGCAAAAGTGGTTTCCTGCACCAACACAAGTGCGAAAAGTGGTTTTTCAACACTAACACAAGTGCGAAAAGTGGTTTTTCAACACTAACACAAGTGCGAAAAGTGGTTTTTCAACACTAACACAAGTGCGAAAAGTGGTTTTTCAACACTAACACACGTGCGAAAAGTGGTTTTTCAACACTAATACAAGTGCGAAAAGTGGTTTTTCCACACTAATACAAGTGCAAACGTGGTTTCCTGCACCAACACAAGTGCGAAAAGTGGTTTTTCAACACTAACACAAGTGCGAAAAGTGTTTTTTCCACACTAATACAAGTGCAAAAGTGGTTTCCTGCAGCAACACAAGTGCAAAATGTGGTTTATCAACACTAACACAAGTGCGAAATGTGGTTTTTCAACAATAACACAAGTGCGAAAAGTGTTTTTTCCACACTAATACAAGTGCAAAAGTGGTTTCCTGCAGCAACACAAGTGCGAAAAGTGGTTTATCAACACTAACACAAGTGCGAAAAGTGGTTTTTCAACAATAACACAAGTGCGAAAAGTGTTTTTTCCACACTAATACAAGTGCAAAAGTGGTTTCCTGCAGCAACAGAAGTGCGAAAAGTGGTTTTTCAACACTAACACAAGTGCGAAAAGTGGTTTTTCAACACTAACACAAGTGCGAAAAGTGGTTTTTCAACACTATCACATGTGCAAAAAGTGTTTTTTCCACACTAATACAAGTGCAAAAGTGGTTTCCTGCACCAACACAAGTGCGAAAAGTGGTTTTTCAACACTAACACAAGTGCGAAAAGTGGTTTTTCCACATTAATACAAGTGCAAAAGTGGTTTCCTGCACCAACACAAGTGCGAAAAGTGGTTTTTCAACACTAACACAAGTGCAAAAAGTGTTTTTTTCACACTAATACAAGTGCAAAAGTGGTTTCCTGCACCAACACAAGTGCGAAAAGTGGTTTTTCAACACTAACACAAGTGCGAAAAGTGGTTTTTCAACACTAACACAAGTGCGAAAAGTGGTTTTTCCACACTAATACAAGTGCAAAAGTGGTTTCCTGCACCAACACAAGTGCGAAAAGTGGTTTTTCAACACCAACACAAGTGCGAAAAGTGGTTTTTCAACACTAACACAAGTGCGAAAAGTGGTTTTTCCACACTAATACAAGTGCAAAAGTGGTTTCCTGCACCAACACAAGTGCGAAAAGTGGTTTTTCAACACTAACACAAGTGCGAAAAGTGGTTTTTCAACACTATCACAAGTGCAAAAAGTGTTTTTTCCACACTAATACAAGTGCAAAAGTGGTTTCCTGCACCAACACAAGTGCGAAAAGTGGTTTTTTAACACTAACACAAGTACGAAAAGTGGTTTTTCAACACTAACACAAGTGCGAAAAGTGGTTTTTCAACACTAACACAAGTGCGAAAAGTGTTTTTTCCACACTAATACAAGTGCAAAAGTGGTTTCCTGCAGCAACACAAGTGCAAAAAGTGGTTTATCAACACTAACACAAGTGCGAAAAGTGGTTTTTCAACAATAACACAAGTGCGAAAAGTGTTTTTTCCACACTAATACAAGTGCAAAAGTGGTTTCCTGCAGCAACACAAGTGCGAAAAGTGGTTTTTCAACACTAACACAAGTGCGAAAAGTGGTTTTTCAACACTAACACAAGTGCGAAAAGTGGTTTTTCAACACTATCACAAGTGCAAAAAGTGTTTTTTCCACACTAATACAAGTGCAAAAGTGGTTTCCTGCACCAACACAAGTGCGAAAAGTGGTTTTTCAACACTAACACAAGTGCGAAAAGTGGTTTTTCCACATTAATACAAGTGCAAAAGTGGTTTCCTGCACCAACACAAGTGCGAAAAGTGGTTTTTCAACACTAACACAAGTGCAAAAAGTGGTTTTTCAACACTATCACAAGTGCAAAAAGTGTTTTTTCCACACTAATACAAGTGCAAAAGTGGTTTCCTGCACCAACACAAGTGCGAAAAGTGGTTTTTCAACACTAACACAAGTGCGAAAAGTGGTTTTTCAACACTAACACAAGTGCGAAAAGTGGTTTTTCAACACTAACACAAGTGCGAAAAGTGGTTTTTCAACACTAATACAAGTGCGAAAAGTGGTTTTTCCACACTAATACAAGTGCAAACGTGGTTTCCTGCACCAACACAAGTGCGAAAAGTGGTTTTTCAACACTAACACAAGTGCGAAAAGTGTTTTTTCCACACTAATACAAGTGCAAAAGTGGTTTCCTGTAGCAACACAAGTGCGAAAAGTGGTTTATCAACACTAACACAAGTGCGAAAAGTGGTTTTTCAACAATAACACAAGTGCGAAAAGTGTTTTTTCCACACTAATACAAGTGCAAAAGTGGTTTCCTGCAGCAACACAAGTGCGAAAAGTGGTTTTTCAACACTAACACAAGTACGAAAAGTGGTTTTTCAACACTAACACAAGTGCGAAAAGTGGTTTTTCAACACTAACACAAGTGCGAAAAGTGTTTTTTCCACACTAATACAAGTGCAAAAGTGGTTTCCTGCAGCAACACAAGTGCAAAAAGTGGTTTATCAACACTAACACAAGTGCGAAAAGTGGTTTTTCAACAATAACACAAGTGCGAAAAGTGTTTTTTCCACACTAATACAAGTGCAAAAGTGGTTTCCTGCAGCAACACAAGTGCGAAAAGTGGTTTTTCAACACTAACACAAGTGCGAAAAGTGGTTTTTCAACACTAACACAAGTGCGAAAAGTGGTTTTTCAACACTATCACAAGTGCAAAAAGTGTTTTTTCCACACTAATACAAGTGCAAAAGTGGTTTCCTGCACCAACACAAGTGCGAAAAGTGGTTTTTCAACACTAACACAAGTGCGAAAAGTGGTTTTTCCACATTAATACAAGTGCAAAAGTGGTTTCCTGCACCAACACAAGTGCGAAAAGTGGTTTTTCAACACTAACACAAGTGCGAAAAGTGGTTTTTCCACATTAATACAAGTGCAAAAGTGGTTTCCTGCACCAACACAAGTGCAAAAAGTGGTTTTTCAACACTATCACAAGTGCAAAAAGTGTTTTTTCCACACTAATACAAGTGCAAAAAGTGTTTTCCTGCACCAACACAAGTGCGAAAAGTGGTTTTTCAACACTAACACAAGTGCGAAAAGTGGTTTTTCAACACTAACACAAGTGCGAAAAGTGGTTTTTCAACACTAACACAAGTGCGAAAAGTGGTTTTTCAACACTAATACAAGTGCGAAAAGTGGTTTTTCCACACTAATACAAGTGCAAACGTGGTTTCCTGCACCAACACAAGTGCGAAAAGTGGTTTTTCAACACTAACACAAGTGCGAAAAGTGTTTTTTCCACACTAATACAAGTGCAAAAGTGGTTTCCTGCAGCAACACAAGTGCGAAAAGTGGTTTATCAACACTAACACAAGTGCGAAAAGTGGTTTTTCAACAATAACACAAGTGCGAAAAGTGTTTTTTCCACACTAATACAAGTGCAAAAGTGGTTTCCTGCAGCAACACAAGTGCGAAAAGTGGTTTATCAACACTAACACAAGTGCGAAAAGTGGTTTTTCAACAATAACACAAGTGCGAAAAGTGTTTTTTCCACACTAATACAAGTGCAAAAGTGGTTTCCTGCAGCAACACAAGTGCGAAAAGTGGTTTTTCAACACTAACACAAGTGCGAAAAGTGGTTTTTCAACACTAACACAAGTGCGAAAAGTGGTTTTTCAACACTATCACATGTGCAAAAAGTGTTTTTTCCACACTAATACAAGTGCAAAAGTGGTTTCCTGCACCAACACAAGTGCGAAAAGTGGTTTTTCAACACTAACACAAGTGCGAAAAGTGGTTTTTCCACATTAATACAAGTGCAAAAGTGGTTTCCTGCACCAACACAAGTGCGAAAAATGGTTTTTCAACACTAACACAAGTGCAAAAAGTGTTTTTTTCACACTAATACAAGTGCAAAAGTGGTTTCCTGCACCAACACAAGTGCGAAAAGTGGTTTTTCAACACTAACACAAGTGCGAAAAGTGGTTTTTCAACACTAACACAAGTGCGAAAAGTGGTTTTTCCACACTAATACAAGTGCAAAAGTGGTTTCCTGCACCAACACAAGTGCGAAAAGTGGTTTTTCAACACCAACACAAGTGCAAAAAGTGGTTTTTCAACACTAACACAAGTGCGAAAAGTGGTTTTTCCACACTAATACAAGTGCAAAAGTGGTTTCCTGCACCAACACAAGTGCGAAAAGTGGTTTTTCAACACTAACACAAGTGCGAAAAGTGGTTTTTCAACACTATCACAAGTGCAAAAAGTGTTTTTTCCACACTAATACAAGTGCAAAAGTGGTTTCCTGCACCAACACAAGTGCGAAAAGTGGTTTTTTTAACACTAACACAAGTACGAAAAGTGGTTTTTCAACACTAACACAAGTGCGAAAAGTGGTTTTTCAACACTAACACAAGTGCGAAAAGTGTTTTTTCCACACTAATACAAGTGCAAAAGTGGTTTCCTGCAGCAACACAAGTGCAAAATGTGGTTTATCAACACTAACACAAGTGCGAAAAGTGGTTTTTCAACAATAACACAAGTGCGAAAAGTGTTTTTTCCACACTAATACAAGTGCAAAAGTGGTTTCCTGCAGCAACACAAGTGCGAAAAGTGGTTTTTCAACACTAACACAAGTACGAAAAGTGGTTTTTCAACACTAACACAAGTGCGAAAAGTGGTTTTTCAACACTATCACAAGTGCAAAAAGTGTTTTTTCCACACTAATACAAGTGCAAAAGTGGTTTCCTGCACCAACACAAGTGCGAAAAGTGGTTTTTCAACACTAACACAAGTGCGAAAAGTGGTTTTTCCACATTAATACAAGTGCAAAAGTGGTTTCCTGCACCAACACAAGTGCGAAAAGTGGTTTTTCAACACTAACACAAGTGCGAAAAGTGGTTTTTCAACACTAACACAAGTGCGAAAAGTGGTTTTTCAACACTAACACAAGTGCGAAAAGTGGTTTTTCAACACTAACACAAGTGCGAAAAGTGGTTTTTCAACACTAATACAAGTGCGAAAAGTGGTTTTTCCACACTAATACAAGTGCAAACGTGGTTTCCTGCACCAACACAAGTGCGAAAAGTGGTTTTTCAACACTAACACAAGTGCGAAAAGTGTTTTTTCCACACTAATACAAGTGCAAAAGTGGTTTCCTGCAGCAACACAAGTGCGAAAAGTGGTTTATCAACACTAACACAAGTGCGAAATGTGGTTTTTCAACAATAACACAAGTGCGAAAAGTGTTTTTTCCACACTAATACAAGTGCAAAAGTGGTTTCCTGCAGCAACACAAGTGCGAAAAGTGGTTTATCAACACTAACACAAGTGCGAAAAGTGGTTTTTCAACAATAACACAAGTGCGAAAAGTGTTTTTTCCACACTAATACAAGTGCAAAAGTGGTTTCCTGCACCAACACAAGTGCGAAAAGTGGTTTTTTTAACACTAACACAAGTACGAAAAGTGGTTTTTCAACACTAACACAAGTGCGAAAAGTGGTTTTTCAACACTAACACAAGTGCGAAAAGTGTTTTTTCCACACTAATACAAGTGCAAAAGTGGTTTCCTGCAGCAACACAAGTGCAAAATGTGGTTTATCAACACTAACACAAGTGCGAAAAGTGGTTTTTCAACAATAACACAAGTGCGAAAAGTGTTTTTTCCACACTAATACAAGTGCAAAAGTGGTTTCCTGCAGCAACACAAGTGCGAAAAGTGGTTTTTCAACACTAACACAAGTACGAAAAGTGGTTTTTCAACACTAACACAAGTGCGAAAAGTGGTTTTTCAACACTATCACAAGTGCAAAAAGTGTTTTTTCCACACTAATACAAGTGCAAAAGTGGTTTCCTGCACCAACACAAGTGCGAAAAGTGGTTTTTCAACACTAACACAAGTGCGAAAAGTGGTTTTTCCACATTAATACAAGTGCAAAAGTGGTTTCCTGCACCAACACAAGTGCGAAAAGTGGTTTTTCAACACTAACACAAGTGCGAAAAGTGGTTTTTCAACACTAACACAAGTGCGAAAAGTGGTTTTTCAACACTAACACAAGTGCGAAAAGTGGTTTTTCAACACTAACACAAGTGCGAAAAGTGGTTTTTCAACACTAATACAAGTGCGAAAAGTGGTTTTTCCACACTAATACAAGTGCAAACGTGGTTTCCTGCACCAACACAAGTGCGAAAAGTGGTTTTTCAACACTAACACAAGTGCGAAAAGTGTTTTTTCCACACTAATACAAGTGCAAAAGTGGTTTCCTGCATCAACACAAGTGCGAAAAGTGGTTTATCAACACTAACACAAGTGCGAAATGTGGTTTTTCAACAATAACACAAGTGCGAAAAGTGTTTTTTCCACACTAATACAAGTGCAAAAGTGGTTTCCTGCAGCAACACAAGTGCGAAAAGTGGTTTATCAACACTAACACAAGTGCGAAAAGTGGTTTTTCAACAATAACACAAGTGCGAAAAGTGTTTTTTCCACACTAATACAAGTGCAAAAGTGGTTTCCTGCAGCAACACAAGTGCGAAAAGTGGTTTTTCAACACTAACACAAGTGCGAAAAGTGGTTTTTCAACACTAACACAAGTGCGAAAAGTGGTTTTTCAACACTATCACATGTGCAAAAAGTGTTTTTTCCACACTAATACAAGTGCAAAAGTGGTTTCCTGCACCAACACAAGTGCGAAAAGTGGTTTTTCAACACTAACACAAGTGCGAAAAGTGGTTTTTCCACATTAATACAAGTGCAAAAGTGGTTTCCTGCACCAACACAAGTGCGAAAAGTGGTTTTTCAACACTAACACAAGTGCAAAAAGTGTTTTTTTCACATTAATACAAGTGCAAAAGTGGTTTCCTGCACCAACACAAGTGCGAAAAGTGGTTTTTCAACACTAACACAAGTGCGAAAAGTGGTTTTTCAACACTAACACAAGTGCGAAAAGTGGTTTTTCCACACTAATACAAGTGCAAAAGTGGTTTCCTGCACCAACACAAGTGCGAAAAGTGGTTTTTCAACACCAACACAAGTGCGAAAAGTGGTTTTTCAACACTAACACAAGTGCGAAAAGTGGTTTTTCCACACTAATACAAGTGCAAAAGTGGTTTCCTGCACCAACACAAGTGCGAAAAGTGGTTTTTCAACACTAACACAAGTGCGAAAAGTGGTTTTTCAACACTATCACAAGTGCAAAAAGTGTTTTTTCCACACTAATACAAGTGCAAAAGTGGTTTCCTGCACCAACACAAGTGCGAAAAGTGGTTTTTTAACACTAACACAAGTACGAAAAGTGGTTTTTCAACACTAACACAAGTGCGAAAAGTGGTTTTTCAACACTAACACAAGTGCAAAAAGTGTTTTTTCCACACTAATACAAGTGCAAAAGTGGTTTCCTGCAGCAACACAAGTGCAAAAAGTGGTTTATCAACACTAACACAAGTGCGAAAAGTGGTTTCTCAACAATAACACAAGTGCGAAAAGTGTTTTTTCCACACTAATACAAGTGCAAAAGTGGTTTCCTGCAGCAACACAAGTGCGAAAAGTGGTTTTTCAACACTAACACAAGTGCGAAAAGTGGTTTTTCAACACTAACACAAGTGCGAAAAGTGGTTTTTCAACACTATCACAAGTGCAAAAAGTGTTTTTTCCACACTAATACAAGTGCAAAAGTGGTTTCCTGCACCAACACAAGTGCGAAAAGTGGTTTTTCAACACTAACACAAGTGCGAAAAGTGGTTTTTCCACATTAATACAAGTGCAAAAGTGGTTTCCTGCACCAACACAAGTGCGAAAAGTGGTTTTTCAACACTAACACAAGTGCAAAAAGTGGTTTTTCAACACTATCACAAGTGCAAAAAGTGTTTTTTCCACACTAATACAAGTGCAAAAGTGGTTTCCTGCACCAACACAAGTGCGAAAAGTGGTTTTTCAACACTAACACAAGTGCGAAAAGTGGTTTTTCAACACTAACACAAGTGCGAAAAGTGGTTTTTCAACACTAACACAAGTGCGAAAAGTGGTTTTTCAACACTAATACAAGTGCGAAAAGTGGTTTTTCCACACTAATACAAGTGCAAACGTGGTTTCCTGCACCAACACAAGTGCGAAAAGTGGTTTTTCAACACTAACACAAGTGCGAAAAGTGTTTTTTCCACACTAATACAAGTGCAAAAGTGGTTTCCTGTAGCAACACAAGTGCGAAAAGTGGTTTATCAACACTAACACAAGTGCGAAAAGTGGTTTTTCAACAATAACACAAGTGCGAAAAGTGTTTTTTCCACACTAATACAAGTGCAAAAGTGGTTTCCTGCAGCAACACAAGTGCGAAAAGTGGTTTTTCAACACTAACACAAGTGCGAAAAGTGGTTTTTCAACACTAACACAAGTGCGAAAAGTGGTTTTTCAACACTATCACATGTGCAAAAAGTGTTTTTTTCCACACTAATACAAGTGCAAAAGTGGTTTCCTGCACCAACACAAGTGCGAAAAGTGGTTTTTCAACACTAACACAAGTGCGAAAAGTGGTTTTTCCACATTAATACAAGTGCAAAAGTGGTTTCCTGCACCAACACAAGTGCGAAAAGTGGTTTTTCAACACTAACACAAGTGCAAAAAGTGTTTTTTTCACACTAATACAAGTGCAAAAGTGGTTTCCTGCACCAACACAAGTGCGAAAAGTGGTTTTTCAACACTAACACAAGTGCGAAAAGTGGTTTTTCAACACTAACACAAGTGCGAAAAGTGGTTTTTCCACACTAATACAAGTGCAAAAGTGGTTTCCTGCACCAACACAAGTGCGAAAAGTGGTTTTTCAACACCAACACAAGTGCGAAAAGTGGTTTTTCAACACTAACACAAGTGCGAAAAGTGGTTTTTCCACACTAATACAAGTGCAAAAGTGGTTTCCTGCACCAACACAAGTGCGAAAAGTGGTTTTTCAACACTAACACAAGTGCGAAAAGTGGTTTTTCAACACTATCACAAGTGCAAAAAGTGTTTTTTCCACACTAATACAAGTGCAAAAGTGGTTTCCTGCACCAACACAAGTGCGAAAAGTGGTTTTTTAACACTAACACAAGTACGAAAAGTGGTTTTTCAACACTAACACAAGTGCGAAAAGTGGTTTTTCAACACTAACACAAGTGCGAAAAGTGTTTTTTCCACACTAATACAAGTGCAAAAGTGGTTTCCTGCAGCAACACAAGTGCAAAAAGTGGTTTTTCAACACTAACACAAGTGCGAAAAGTGGTTTTTCAACACTAACACAAGTGCGAAAAGTGGTTTTTCAACACTATCACAAGTGCAAAAAGTGTTTTTTCCACACTAATACAAGTGCAAAAGTGGTTTCCTGCACCAACACAAGTGCGAAAAGTGGTTTTTCAACACTAACACAAGTGCGAAAAGTGGTTTTTCCACATTAATACAAGTGCAAAAAGTGTTTTTTCCACACTAATACAAGTGCAAAAGTGGTTTCCTGCACCAACACAAGTGCGAAAAGTGGTTTTTTTAACACTAACACAAGTACGAAAAGTGGTTTTTCAACACTAACACAAGTGCGAAAAGTGGTTTTTCAACACTAACACAAGTGCGAAAAGTGTTTTTTCCACACTAATACAAGTGCAAAAGTGGTTTCCTGCAGCAACACAAGTGCAAAAAGTGGTTTATCAACACTAACACAAGTGCGAAAAGTGGTTTTTCAACAATAACACAAGTGCGAAAAGTGTTTTTTCCACACTAATACAAGTGCAAAAGTGGTTTCCTGCAGCAACACAAGTGCGAAAAGTGGTTTTTCAACACTAACACAAGTGCGAAAAGTGGTTTTTCAACACTAACACAAGTGCGAAAAGTGGGTTTTCAACACTATCACAAGTGCAAAAAGTGTTTTTTCCACACTAATACAAGTGCAAAAGTGGTTTCCTGCACCAACACAAGTGCGAAAAGTGGTTTTTCAACACTAACACAAGTGCGAAAAGTGGTTTTTCCACATTAATACAAGTGCAAAAGTGGTTTCCTGCACCAACACAAGTGCGAAAAGTGGTTTTTCAACACTAACACAAGTGCAAAAAGTGGTTTTTCAACACTATCACAAGTGCAAAAAGTGTTTTTTCCACACTAATACAAGTGCAAAAGTGGTTTCCTGCACCAACACAAGTGCGAAAAGTGGTTTTTCAACACTAACACAAGTGCGAAAAGTGGTTTTTCAACACTAACACAAGTGCGAAAAGTGGTTTTTCAACACTAACACAAGTGCGAAAAGTGGTTTTTCAACACTAATACAAGTGCGAAAAGTGGTTTTTCCACACTAATACAAGTGCAAACGTGGTTTCCTGCACCAACACAAGTGCGAAAAGTGGTTTTTCAACACTAACACAAGTGCGAAAAGTGTTTTTTCCACACTAATACAAGTGCAAAAGTGGTTTCCTGCAGCAACACAAGTGCGAAAAGTGGTTTATCAACACTAACACAAGTGCGAAATGTGGTTTTTCAACAATAACACAAGTGCGAAAAGTGTTTTTTCCACACTAATACAAGTGCAAAAGTGGTTTCCTGCAGCAACACAAGTGCGAAAAGTGGTTTATCAACACTAACACAAGTGCGAAAAGTGGTTTTTCAACAATAACACAAGTGCGAAAAGTGTTTTTTCCACACTAATACAAGTGCAAAAGTGGTTTCCTGCAGCAACACAAGTGCGAAAAGTGGTTTTTCAACACTAACACAAGTGCGAAAAGTGGTTTTTCAACACTAACACAAGTGCGAAAAGTGGTTTTTCAACACTATCACATGTGCAAAAAGTGTTTTTTCCACACTAATACAAGTGCAAAAGTGGTTTCCTGCACCAACACAAGTGCGAAAAGTGGTTTTTCAACACTAACACAAGTGCGAAAAGTGGTTTTTCCACATTAATACAAGTGCAAAAGTGGTTTCCTGCACCAACACAAGTGCGAAAAGTGGTTTTTCAACACTAACACAAGTGCAAAAAGTGTTTTTTTCACACTAATACAAGTGCAAAAGTGGTTTCCTGCACCAACACAAGTGCGAAAAGTGGTTTTTCAACACTAACACAAGTGCGAAAAGTGGTTTTTCAACACTAACACAAGTGCGAAAAGTGGTTTTTCCACACTAATACAAGTGCAAAAGTGGTTTCCTGCACCAACACAAGTGCGAAAAGTGGTTTTTCAACACCAACACAAGTGCGAAAAGTGGTTTTTCAACACTAACACAAGTACGAAAAGTGGTTTTTCAACACTAACACAAGTGCGAAAAGTGGTTTTTCAACACTAACACAAGTGCGAAAAGTGTTTTTTCCACACTAATACAAGTGCAAAAGTGGTTTCCTGCAGCAACACAAGTGCAAAAAGTGGTTTTTTAACACTAACACAAGTACGAAAAGTGGTTTTTCAACACTAACACAAGTGCGAAAAGTGGTTTTTCAACACTAACACAAGTGCGAAAAGTGTTTTTTCCACACTAATACAAGTGCAAAAGTGGTTTCCTGCACCAACACAAGTGCGAAAAGTGGTTTTTCAACACTAACACAAGTGCGAAAAGTGGTTTTTCAACACTATCACAAGTGCAAAAAGTGTTTTTTCCACACTAATACAAGTGCAAAAGTGGTTTCCTGCACCAACACAAGTGCGAAAAGTGGTTTTTTAACACTAACACAAGTACGAAAAGTGGTTTTTCAACACTAACACAAGTGCGAAAAGTGGTTTTTCAACACTAACACAAGTGCGAAAAGTGTTTTTTCCACACTAATACAAGTGCAAAAGTGGTTTCCTGCAGCAACACAAGTGCAAAAAGTGGTTTATCAACACTAACACAAGTGCGAAAAGTGGTTTCTCAACAATAACACAAGTGCGAAAAGTGTTTTTTCCACACTAATACAAGTGCAAAAGTGGTTTCCTGCAGCAACACAAGTGCGAAAAGTGGTTTTTCAACACTAACACAAGTGCGAAAAGTGGTTTTTCAACACTAACACAAGTGCGAAAAGTGGTTTTTCAACACTATCACAAGTGCAAAAAGTGTTTTTTCCACACTAATACAAGTGCAAAAGTGGTTTCCTGCACCAACACAAGTGCGAAAAGTGGTTTTTCAACACTAACACAAGTGCGAAAAGTGGTTTTTCCACATTAATACAAGTGCAAAAGTGGTTTCCTGCACCAACACAAGTGCGAAAAGTGGTTTTTCAACACTAACACAAGTGCAAAAAGTGGTTTTTCAACACTATCACAAGTGCAAAAAGTGTTTTTTCCACACTAATACAAGTGCAAAAGTGGTTTCCTGCACCAACACAAGTGCGAAAAGTGGTTTTTCAACACTAACACAAGTGCGAAAAGTGGTTTTTCTACACTAACACAAGTGCGAAAAGTGGTTTTTCAACACTAACACAAGTGCGAAAAGTGGTTTTTCAACACTAATACAAGTGCGAAAAGTGGTTTTTCCACACTAATACAAGTGCAAACGTGGTTTCCTGCACCAACACAAGTGCGAAAAGTGGTTTTTCAACACTAACACAAGTGCGAAAAGTGTTTTTTCCACACTAATACAAGTGCAAAAGTGGTTTCCTGTAGCAACACAAGTGCGAAAAGTGGTTTATCAACACTAACACAAGTGCGAAAAGTGGTTTTTCAACAATAACACAAGTGCGAAAAGTGTTTTTTCCACACTAATACAAGTGCAAAAGTGGTTTCCTGAAGCAACACAAGTGCGAAAAGTGGTTTTTCAACACTAACACAAGTGCGAAAAGTGGTTTTTCAACACTAACACAAGTGCGAAAAGTGGTTTTTCAACACTATCACATGTGCAAAAAGTGTTTTTTCCACACTAATACAAGTGCAAAAGTGGTTTCCTGCACCAACACAAGTGCGAAAAGTGGTTTTTCAACACTAACACAAGTGCGAAAAGTGGTTTTTCCACATTAATACAAGTGCAAAAGTGGTTTCCTGCACCAACACAAGTGCGAAAAGTGGTTTTTCAACACTAACACAAGTGCAAAAAGTGTTTTTTTCACACTAATACAAGTGCAAAAGTGGTTTCCTGCACCAACACAAGTGCGAAAAGTGGTTTTTCAACACTAACACAAGTGCGAAAAGTGGTTTTTCAACACTAACACAAGTGCGAAAAGTGGTTTTTCCACACTAATACAAGTGCAAAAGTGGTTTCCTGCACCAACACAAGTGCGAAAAGTGGTTTTTCAACACCAACACAAGTGCGAAAAGTGGTTTTTCAACACTAACACAAGTGCGAAAAGTGGTTTTTCCACACTAATACAAGTGCAAAAGTGGTTTCCTGCACCAACACAAGTGCGAAAAGTGGTTTTTCAACACTAACACAAGTGCGAAAAGTGGTTTTTCAACACTATCACAAGTGCAAAAAGTGTTTTTTCCACACTAATACAAGTGCAAAAGTGGTTTCCTGCACCAACACAAGTGCGAAAAGTGGTTTTTTAACACTAACACAAGTACGAAAAGTGGTTTTTCAACACTAACACAAGTGCGAAAAGTGGTTTTTCAACACTAACACAAGTGCGAAAAGTGTTTTTTCCACACTAATACAAGTGCAAAAGTGGTTTCCTGCAGCAACACAAGTGCAAAAAGTGGTTTTTCAACACTAACACAAGTGCGAAAAGTGGTTTTTCAACACTAACACAAGTGCGAAAAGTGGTTTTTCAACACTATCACAAGTGCAAAAAGTGTTTTTTCCACACTAATACAAGGGCAAAAGTGGTTTCCTGCACCAACACAAGTGCGAAAAGTGGTTTTTCAACACTAACACAAGTGCGAAAAGTGGTTTTTCCACATTAATACAAGTGCAAAAGTGGTTTCCTGCACCAACACAAGTGCGAAAAGTGGTTTTTCAACACTAACACAAGTGCAAAAAGTGGTTTTTCAACACTATCACAAGTGCAAAAAGTGTTTTTTCCACACTAATACAAGTGCAAAAGTGGTTTCCTGCACCAACACAAGTGCGAAAAGTGGTTTTTCAACACTAACACAAGTGCGAAAAGTGGTTTTTCAACACTAACACAAGTGCGAAAAGTGGTTTTTCAACACTAACACATGTGCGAAAAGTGGTTTTTCAACACTAATACAAGTGCGAAAAGTGGTTTTTCCACACTAATACAAGTGCAAACGTGGTTTCCTGCACCAACACAAGTGCGAAAAGTGGTTTTTCAACACTAACACAAGTGCGAAAAGTCGTTTTTCAATACTATCACAAGAGCAAAAAGTGTTTTTTTCACACTAATACAAGTGCAAAAGTGGTTTCCTGCACCAACACAAGTGCGAAAAGTGGTTTTTCAACACTAACACAAGTCCGAAAAGTGGTTTTTCAACACTAACACAAGTGCGAAAAGTGGTTTTTTCACACTAATACAAGTGCAAAAGTGGTTTCCTGCACCAACACAAGTGCGAAAAGTGGTTTTTCAACACTAACACAAGTGCGAAAAGTGGTTTTTCAACACTAACACAAGTGCGAAAAGTGGTTTTTCCACACTAATACAAATGCAAAAGTGGTTTCCTGCACCAACACAAGTGCGAAAAGTGGTTTTTCAACACTAAC
Organism: Myxine glutinosa; assembly: GCF_964187855.1. Lineage (NCBI taxonomy): Eukaryota > Metazoa > Chordata > Myxini > Myxiniformes > Myxinidae > Myxine > Myxine glutinosa. Next base: position 290,864,304 of record NC_136261.1, on the reverse strand, counting down.
ACAAGTGCGAAAAGTGGTTTTTCAACACTAACACAAGTGCGAAAAGTGGTTTTTCCACACTAATACAAGTGCGAAAAGTGTTTTTTCCACACTAATACAAGTGCAAAAGTGGTTTATCAACACTAACACAAGTGCGAAAAGTGGTTTTTCAACAATAACACAAGTGCGAAAAGTGTTTTTTTCACACTAATACAAGTGCAAAAGTGGTTTCCTGCAGCAACACAAGTGCGAAAAGTGGTTTTTCAACACTAACACAAGTGCGAAAAGTGGTTTTTCAACACTAACACAAGTGCGAAAAGTGGTTTTTCAACACTATCACAAGTGCAAAAAGTGTTTTTTCCACACTAATACAAGTGCAAAAGTGGTTTCCTGCAGCAACACAAGTGCGAAAAGTGGTTTTTCAACACTAACACAAGTGCGAAAAGTGGTTTTTCCACATTAATACAAGTGCAAAAGTGGTTTCCTGCACCAACACAAGTGCGAAAAGTGGTTTTTCAACACTAACACAAGTGCAAAAAGTGGTTTTTCAACACTATCACAAGTGCAAAAAGTGTTTTTTCCACACTAATACAAGTGCAAAAGTGGTTTCCTGCACCAACACAAGTGCGAAAAGTGGTTTTTCAACACTAACACAAGTGCGAAAAGTGGTTTTTCAACACTAACACAAGTGCGAAAAGTGGTTTTTCAACACTAACACAAGTGCGAAAAGTGGTTTTTCAACACTAATACAAGTGCGAAAAGTGGTTTTTCCACACTAATACAAGTGCAAACGTGGTTTCCTGCACCAACACAAGTGCGAAAAGTGGTTTTTCAACACTAACACAAGTGCGAAAAGTCGTTTTTCAATACTATCACAAGAGCAAAAAGTGTTTTTTTCACACTAATACAAGTGCAAAAGTGGTTTCCTGCACCAACACAAGTGCGAAAAGTGGTTTTTCAACACTAACACAAGTCCGAAAAGTGGTTTTTCAACAATAACACAAGTGCGAAAAGTGGTTTTTTCACACTAATACAAGTGCAAAAGTGGTTTCCTGCACCAACACAAGTGCGAAAAGTGGTTTTTCAACACTAACACAAGTCCGAAAAGTGGTTTTTCAACACTAACACAAGTGCGAAAAGTGGTTTTTTCACACTAATACAAGTGCAAAAGTGGTTTCCTGCACCAACACAAGTGCGAAAAGTGGTTTTTCAACACTAACACAAGTGCGAAAAGTGGTTTTTCAACACTAACACAAGTGCGAAAAGTGGTTTTTCAACACTAACACAAGTGTGAAAAGTGGTTTTTCCACACTAATACAAGTGCAAAAGTGGTTTCCTGCACCAACACAAGTGTGAAAAGTGGTTTTTCAACACTAACACAAGTGCGAAAAGTGGTTTTTCAACACTAACACAAGTGCGAAAAGTGTTTTTTCCACACTAATACAAGTGCAAAAGTGGTTTCCTGCACCAACACAAGTGCGAAAAGTGGTTTTTCAACACTAACACAAGTGCGAAAAGTGGTTTTTCAACACTATCACAAGTGCAAAAAGTGTTTTTTCCACACTAATACAAGTGCAAAAGTGGTTTCCTGCACCAACACAAGTGCGAAAAGTGGTTTTTTAACACTAACACAAGTACGAAAAGTGGTTTTTCAACACTAACACAAGTGCGAAAAGTGGTTTTTCAACACTAACACAAGTGCGAAAAGTGTTTTTTCCACACTAATACAAGTGCAAAAGTGGTTTCCTGCAGCAACACAAGTGCAAAAAGTGGTTTATCAACACTAACACAAGAGCGAAAAGTGGTTTCTCAACAATAACACAAGTGCGAAAAGTGTTTTTTCCACACTAATACAAGTGCAAAAGTGGTTTCCTGCAGCAACACAAGTGCGAAAAGTGGTTTTTCAACACTAACACAAGTGCGAAAAGTGGTTTTTCAACACTAACACAAGTGCGAAAAGTGGTTTTTCAACACTATCACAAGTGCAAAAAGTGTTTTTTCCACACTAATACAAGTGCAAAAGTGGTTTCCTGCACCAACACAAGTGCGAAAAGTGGTTTTTCAACACTAACACAAGTGCGAAAAGTGGTTTTTCCACATTAATACAAGTGCAAAAGTGGTTTCCTGCACCAACACAAGTGCGAAAAGTGGTTTTTCAACACTAACACAAGTGCAAAAAGTTGTTTTTCAACACTATCACAAGTGCAAAAAGTGTTTTTTCCACACTAATACAAGTGCAAAAGTGGTTTCCTGCACCAACACAAGTGCGAAAAGTGGTTTTTCAACACTAACACAAGTGCGAAAAGTGGTTTTTCAACACTAACACAAGTGCGAAAAGTGGTTTTTCAACACTAACACAAGTGCGAAAAGTGGTTTTTCAACACTAATACAAGTGCGAAAAGTGGTTTTTCCACACTAATACAAGTGCAAACGTGGTTTCCTGCACCAACACAAGTGCGAAAAGTGGTTTTTCAACACTAACACAAGTGCGAAAAGTGTTTTTTCCACACTAATACAAGTGCAAAAGTGGTTTCCTGTAGCAACACAAGTGCGAAAAGTGGTTTATCAACACTAACACAAGTGCGAAAAGTGGTTTTTCAACAATAACACAAGTGCGAAAAGTGTTTTTTCCACACTAATACAAGTGCAAAAGTGGTTTCCTGAAGCAACACAAGTGCGAAAAGTGGTTTTTCAACACTAACACAAGTGCGAAAAGTGGTTTTTCAACACTAACACAAGTGCGAAAAGTGGTTTTTCAACACTATCACATGTGCAAAAAGTGTTTTTTCCACACTAATACAAGTGCAAAAGTGGTTTCCTGCACCAACACAAGTGCGAAAAGTGGTTTTTCAACACTAACACAAGTGCGAAAAGTGGTTTTTCAACACTAACACAAGTGCGAAAAGTCGTTTTTCAATACTATCACAAGGGCAAAAAGTGTTTTTTTCACACTAATACAAGTGCAAAAGTGGTTTCCTGCACCAACACAAGTGCGAAAAGTGGTTTTTCAACACTAACACAAGTCCGAAAAGTGGTTTTTCAACACTAACACAAGTGCGAAAAGTGGTTTTTTCACACTAATACAAGTGCAAAAGTGGTTTCCTGCACCAACACAAGTGCGAAAAGTGGTTTTTCAACACTAACACAAGTGCGAAAAGTGGTTTTTCAACACTAACACAAGTGCGAAAAGTGGTTTTTCCACACTAATACAAATGCAAAAGTGGTTTCCTGCACCAACACAAGTGCGAAAAGTGGTTTTTCAACACTAACACAAGTGCGCAAAGTTGTTTTTCAACACTAACATAAGTGCGAAAAGTGGTTTTTCCACACTAATACAAGTGCGAAAAGTGTTTTTTCCACACTAATACAAGTGCAAAAGTGGTTTATCAACACTAACACAAGTGCGAAAAGTGGTTTTTCAACAATAACACAAGTGCGAAAAGTGTTTTTTCCACACTAATACAAGTGCAAAAGTGGTTTCCTGCAGCAACACAAGTGCGAAAAGTGGTTTTTCAACACTAACACAAGTGCGAAAAGTGGTTTTTCAACACTAACACAAGTGCGAAAAGTGGTTTTTCAACACTATCACAAGTGCAAAAAGTGTTTTTTCCACACTAATACAAGTGCAAAAGTGGTTTCCTGCAGCAACACAAGTGCGAAAAGTGGTTTTTCAACACTAACACAAGTGCGAAAAGTGGTTTTTCCACATTAATACAAGTGCAAAAGTGGTTTCCTGCACCAACACAAGTGCGAAAAGTGGTTTTTCAACACTAACACAAGTGCAAAAAGTGGTTTTTCAACACTATCACAAGTGCAAAAAGTGTTTTTTCCACACTAATACAAGTGCAAAAGTGGTTTCCTGCACCAACACAAGTGCGAAAAGTGGTTTTTCAACACTAACACAAGTGCGAAAAGTGGTTTTTCAACACTAACACAAGTGCGAAAAGTGGTTTTTCAACACTAACACAAGTGCGAAAAGTGGTTTTTCAACACTAATACAAGTGCGAAAAGTGGTTTTTCCACACTAATACAAGTGCAAACGTGGTTTCCTGCACCAACACAAGTGCGAAAAGTGGTTTTTCAACACTAACACAAGTGCGAAAAGTCGTTTTTCAATACTATCACAAGAGCAAAAAGTGTTTTTTTCACACTAATACAAGTGCAAAAGTGGTTTCCTGCACCAACACAAGTGCGAAAAGTGGTTTTTCAACACTAACACAAGTCCGAAAAGTGGTTTTTCAACAATAACACAAGTGCGAAAAGTGGTTTTTTCACACTAATACAAGTGCAAAAGTGGTTTCCTGCACCAACACAAGTGCGAAAAGTGGTTTTTCAACACTAACACAAGTCCGAAAAGTGGTTTTTCAACACTAACACAAGTGCGAAAAGTGGTTTTTTCACACTAATACAAGTGCAAAAGTGGTTTCCTGCACCAACACAAGTGCGAAAAGTGGTTTTTCAACACTAACACAAGTGCGAAAAGTGGTTTTTCAACACTAACACAAGTGCGAAAAGTGGTTTTTCAACACTAACACAAGTGTGAAAAGTGGTTTTTCCACACTAATACAAGTGCAAAAGTGGTTTCCTGCACCAACACAAGTGTGAAAAGTGGTTTTTCAACACTAACACAAGTGCGAAAAGTGGTTTTTCAACACTAACACAAGTGCGAAAAGTGTTTTTTCCACACTAATACAAGTGCAAAAGTGGTTTCCTGCACCAACACAAGTGCGAAAAGTGGTTTTTCAACACTAACACAAGTGCGAAAAGTGGTTTTTCAACACTATCACAAGTGCAAAAAGTGTTTTTTCCACACTAATACAAGTGCAAAAGTGGTTTCCTGCACCAACACAAGTGCGAAAAGTGGTTTTTTAACACTAACACAAGTACGAAAAGTGGTTTTTCAACACTAACACAAGTGCGAAAAGTGGTTTTTCAACACTAACACAAGTGCGAAAAGTGTTTTTTCCACACTAATACAAGTGCAAAAGTGGTTTCCTGCAGCAACACAAGTGCAAAAAGTGGTTTATCAACACTAACACAAGTGCGAAAAGTGGTTTCTCAACAATAACACAAGTGCGAAAAGTGTTTTTTCCACACTAATACAAGTGCAAAAGTGGTTTCCTGCAGCAACACAAGTGCGAAAAGTGGTTTTCAACACTAACACAAGTGCGAAAAGTGGTTTTTCAACACTAACACAAGTGCGAAAAGTGGTTTTTCAACACTATCACAAGTGCAAAAAGTGTTTTTTCCACACTAATACAAGTGCAAAAGTGGTTTCCTGCACCAAACACAAGTGCGAAAAGTGGTTTTTCAACACTAACACAAGTGCGAAAAGTGGTTTTTCCACATTAATACAAGTGCAAAAGTGGTTTCCTGCACCAACACAAGTGCGAAAAGTGGTTTTTCAACACTAACACAAGTGCAAAAAGTTGTTTTTCAACACTATCACAAGTGCAAAAAGTGTTTTTTCCACACTAATACAAGTGCAAAAGTGGTTTCCTGCACCAACACAAGTGCGAAAAGTGGTTTTTCAACACTAACACAAGTGCGAAAAGTGGTTTTTCAACACTAACACAAGTGCGAAAAGTGGTTTTTCAACACTAACACAAGTGCGAAAAGTGGTTTTTCAACACTAATACAAGTGCGAAAAGTGGTTTTTCCACACTAATACAAGTGCAAACGTGGTTTCCTGCACCAACACAAGTGCGAAAAGTGGTTTTTCAACACTAACACAAGTGCGAAAAGTGTTTTTTCCACACTAATACAAGTGCAAAAGTGGTTTCCTGTAGCAACACAAGTGCGAAAAGTGGTTTATCAACACTAACACAAGTGCGAAAAGTGGTTTTTCAACAATAACACAAGTGCGAAAAGTGTTTTTTCCACACTAATACAAGTGCAAAAGTGGTTTCCTGAAGCAACACAAGTGCGAAAAGTGGTTTTTCAACACTAACACAAGTGCGAAAAGTGGTTTTTCAACACTAACACAAGTGCGAAAAGTGGTTTTTCAACACTATCACATGTGCAAAAAGTGTTTTTTCCACACTAATACAAGTGCAAAAGTGGTTTCCTGCACCAACACAAGTGCGAAAAGTGGTTTTTCAACACTAACACAAGTGCGAAAAGTGGTTTTTCCACATTAATACAAGTGCAAAAGTGGTTTCCTGCACCAACACAAGTGCGAAAAGTGGTTTTTCAACACTAACACAAGTGCAAAAAGTGTTTTTTTCACACTAATACAAGTGCAAAAGTGGTTTCCTGCACCAACACAAGTGCGAAAAGTGGTTTTTCAACACTAACACAAGTGCGAAAAGTGGTTTTTCAACACTAACACAAGTGCGAAAAGTGGTTTTTCCACACTAATACAAGTGCAAAAGTGGTTTCCTGCACCAACACAAGTGCGAAAAGTGGTTTTTCAACACCAACACAAGTGCGAAAAGTGGTTTTTCAACACTAACACAAGTGCGAAAAGTGGTTTTTCCACACTAATACAAGTGCAAAAGTGGTTTCCTGCACCAACACAAGTGCGAAAAGTGGTTTTTCAACACTAACACAAGTGCGAAAAGTGGTTTTTCAACACTATCACAAGTGCAAAAAGTGTTTTTTCCACACTAATACAAGTGCAAAAGTGGTTTCCTGCACCAACACAAGTGCGAAAAGTGGTTTTTTAACACTAACACAAGTACGAAAAGTGGTTTTTCAACACTAACACAAGTGCGAAAAGTGGTTTTTCAACACTAACACAAGTGCGAAAAGTGTTTTTTCCACACTAATACAAGTGCAAAAGTGGTTTCCTGCAGCAACACAAGTGCAAAAAGTGGTTTTTCAACACTAACACAAGTGCGAAAAGTGGTTTTTCAACACTAACACAAGTGCGAAAAGTGGTTTTTCAACACTATCACAAGTGCAAAAAGTGTTTTTTCCACACTAATACAAGTGCAAAAGTGGTTTCCTGCACCAACACAAGTGCGAAAAGTGGTTTTTCAACACTAACACAAGTGCGAAAAGTGGTTTTTCCACATTAATACAAGTGCAAAAGTGGTTTCCTGCACCAACACAAGTGCGAAAAGTGGTTTTTCAACACTAACACAAGTGCAAAAAGTGGTTTTTCAACACTATCACAAGTGCAAAAAGTGTTTTTTCCACACTAATACAAGTGCAAAAGTGGTTTCCTGCACCAACACAAGTGCGAAAAGTGGTTTTTCAACACTAACACAAGTGCGAAAAGTGGTTTTTCAACACTAACACAAGTGCGAAAAGTGGTTTTTCAACACTAACACAAGTGCGAAAAGTGGTTTTTCAACACTAATACAAGTGCGAAAAGTGGTTTTTCCACACTAATACAAGTGCAAACGTGGTTTCCTGCACCAACACAAGTGCGAAAAGTGGTTTTTCAACACTAACACAAGTGCGAAAAGTCGTTTTTCAATACTATCACAAGAGCAAAAAGTGTTTTTTTCACACTAATACAAGTGCAAAAGTGGTTTCCTGCACCAACACAAGTGCGAAAAGTGGTTTTTCAACACTAACACTAGTCCGAAAAGTGGTTTTTCAACACTAACACAAGTGCGAAAAGTGGTTTTTTCACACTAATACAAGTGCAAAAGTGGTTTCCTGCACCAACACAAGTGCGAAAAGTGGTTTTTCAACACTAACACAAGTGCGAAAAGTGGTTTTTCAACACTAACACAAGTGCGAAAAGTGGTTTTTCCACACTAATACAAATGCAAAAGTGGTTTCCTGCACCAACACAAGTGCGAAAAGTGGTTTTTCAACACTAACACAAGTGCGAAAAGTGGTTTTTCAACACTAACACAAGTGCGAAAAGTGGTTTTTCCACACTAATACAAGTGCGAAAAGTGTTTTTTCCACACTAATACAAGTGCAAAAGTGGTTTATCAACACTAACACAAGTGCGAAAAGTGGTTTTTTCAACAATAACACAAGTGCGAAAAGTGTTTTTTCCACACTAATACAAGTGCAAAAGTGGTTTCCTGCAGCAACACAAGTGCGAAAAGTGGTTTTTCAACACTAACACAAGTGCGAAAAGTGGTTTTTCAACACTAACACAAGTGCGAAAAGTGGTTTTTCAACACTATCACAAGTGCAAAAAGTGTTTTTTCCACACTAATACAAGTGCAAAAGTGGTTTCCTGCAGCAACACAAGTGCGAAAAGTGGTTTTTCAACACTAACACAAGTGCGAAAAGTGGTTTTTCCACATTAATACAAGTGCAAAAGTGGTTTCCTGCACCAACACAAGTGCGAAAAGTGGTTTTTCAACACTAACACAAGTGCAAAAAGTGGTTTTTCAACACTATCACAAGTGCAAAAAGTGTTTTTTCCACACTAATACAAGTGCAAAAGTGGTTTCCTGCACCCACACAAGTGCGAAAAGTGGTTTTTCAACACTAACACAAGTGCGAAAAGTGGTTTTTCAACACTAACACAAGTGCGAAAAGTGGTTTTTCAACACTAACACAAGTGCGAAAAGTGGTTTTTCAACACTAATACAAGTGCGAAAAGTGGTTTTTCCACACTAATACAAGTGCAAACGTGGTTTCCTGCACCAACACAAGTGCGAAAAGTGGTTTTTCAACACTAACACAAGTGCGAAAAGTCGTTTTTCAATACTATCACAAGAGCAAAAAGTGTTTTTTTCACACTAATACAAGTGCAAAAGTGGTTTCCTGCACCAACACAAGTGCGAAAAGTGGTTTTTCAACACTAACACAAGTCCGAAAAGTGGTTTTTCAACACTAACACAAGTGCGAAAAGTGGTTTTTTCACACTAATACAAGTGCAAAAGTGGTTTCCTGCACCAACACAAGTGCGAAAAGTGGTTTTTCAACACTAACACAAGTGCGAAAAGTGGTTTTTCAACACTAACACAAGTGCGAAAAGTGGTTTTTCCACACTAATACAAATGCAAAAGTGGTTTCCTGCACCAACACAAGTGCGAAAAGTGGTTTTTCAAAACTAACACAAGTGCGAAAAGTGGTTTTTCAACACTAACACAAGTGTGAAAAGTGGTTTTTCCACACTAATACAAGTGCAAAAGTGGTTTCCTGCACCAACACAACTGTGAAAAGTGGTTTTTCAACACTAACACAAGTGCGAAAAGTGGTTTTTCAACACTATCACAAGTGCAAAAAGTGTTTTTCCACACTAATACAAGTGCAAAAGTGGTTTCCTGCACCAACACAAGTGCGAAAAGTGGTTTTTTAACACTAACACAAGTGCGAAAAGTGGTTTTTCAACACTAACACAAGTGCGAAAGTGGTTTTTCAACACTAACACAAGTGCGAAAAGTGTTTTTTCCACACTAATACAAGTGCAAAAGTGGTTTCCTGCAGCAACACAAGTGCGAAAAGTGGTTTTTCAACACTAACACAACTGCGAAAAGTGGTTTTTCAACATTAACACAAGTGCGAAAAGTCTTTTTTCCACACTAATACAAGTGCAAAAGTGGTTTCCTGCAGCAACACATGTGCGAAAAGTGGTTTTTCAACACTAACACAAGTGCGAAAAGTGGTTTTTCAACACTAACACAAGTGCGAAAAGTGGTTTTTCAACATTATCACAAGTGCAAAAAGTGTTTTTTCCACACTAATACAAGTGCAAAAGTGGTTTCCTGCACCAACACAAGTGCGACAAGTGGTTTTTCAACACTAACACAAGTGCGAAAAGTGGTTTTTCAACACTAACACAAGTGCGAAAAGTGGTTTTTCCACACTAATACAAGTGCAAAAGTGGTTTCCTGCACCAACACAAGTGCGAAAAGTGGTTTTTCAACACTAACACAAGTGCGAAAAGTGGTTTTTCCACACTAATACAAGTGCAAAAGTGGTTTCCTGCACCAACACAAGTGCGAAAAGTGGTTTTTCAACACTAACACAAGTGCGAAAAGTGGTTTTTCCACACTAATACAAGTGCAAAAGTGGTTTCCTGCACCAACACAAGTGCGAAAAGTGGTTTTTCAACACTAACACAAGTGCGAAAAGTGGTTTTTCCACACTAATACAAGTGCAAAAGTGGTTTCCTGCACCAACACAAGTGCAAAAAGTGGTTTTTCAACACTAACACAAGTGCGAAAAGTGGTTTTTCAACACTATCACAAGTGCAAAAAGTGTTTTTTCCACACTAATACAAGTGCAAAAGTGGTTTCCTGCACCAACACAAGTGCGAAAAGTGGTTTTTTAACACTAACACAAGTACGAAAAGTGGTTTTTCAACACTAACACAAGTGCGAAAAGTGGTTTTTCAACACTAACACAAGTGCGAAAAGTGTTTTTTCCACACTAATACAAGTGCAAAAGTGGTTTCCTGCAGCAACACAAGTGCAAAAAGTGGTTTATCAACACTAACACAAGTGCGAAAAGTGGTTTTTCAACAATAACACAAGTGCGAAAAGTGTTTTTTCCACACTAATACAAGTGCAAAAGTGGTTTCCTGCAGCAACACAAGTGCGAAAAGTGGTTTTTCAACACTAACACAAGTGCGAAAAGTGGTTTTTCAACACTAACACAAGTGCGAAAAGTGGTTTTTCAACACTATCACAAGTGCAAAAAGTGTTTTTTCCACACTAATACAAGTGCAAAAGTGGTTTCCTGCACCAACACAAGTGCGAAAAGTGGTTTTTCAACACTAACACAAGTGCGAAAAGTGGTTTTTCCACATTAATACAAGTGTAAAAGTGGTTTCCTGCACCAACACAAGTGCGAAAAGTGGTTTTTCAACACTAACACAAGTGCAAAAAGTGGTTTTTCAACACTATCACAAGTGCAAAAAGTGTTTTTTCCACACTAATACAAGTGCAAAAGTGGTTTCCTGCACCAACACAAGTGCGAAAAGTGGTTTTTCAACACTAACACAAGTGCGAAAAGTGGTTTTTCAACACTAACACAAGTGCAAAAAGTGGTTTTTCAACACTAACACAAGTGCGAAAAGTGGTTTTTCAACACTAACACAAGTGCGAAAAGTGGTTTTTCAACACTATCACAAGTGCAAAAAGTGTTTTTTCCACACTAATACAAGTGCAAAAGTGGTTTCCTGCACCAACACAAGTGCGAAAAGTGGTTTTTTAACACTAACACAAGTACGAAAAGTGGTTTTTCAACACTAACACAAGTGCGAAAAGTGGTTTTTCAACACTAACACAAGTGCAAAAAGTGTTTTTTCCACACTAATACAAGTGCAAAAGTGGTTTCCTGCACCAACACAAGTGCGAAAAGTGGTTTTTCAACACTAACACAAGTGCGAAAAGTGGTTTTTCAACACTAACACAAGTGCGAAAAGTGGTTTTTCAACACTAACACAAGTGCGAAAAGTGGTTTTTCAACACTAATACAAGTGCGAAAAGTGGTTTTTCCACACTAATACAAGTGCAAACGTGGTTTCCTGCACCAACACAAGTGCGAAAAGTGGTTTTTCAACACTAACACAAGTGCGAAAAGTGTTTTTTCCACACTAATACAAGTGCAAAAGTGGTTTCCTGTAGCAACACAAGTGCGAAAAGTGGTTTATCAACACAAACACAAGTGCGAAAAGTGGTTTTTCAACAATAACACAAGTGCGAAAAGTGTTTTTTCCACACTAATACAAGTGCAAAAGTGGTTTCCTGCAGCAACACAAGTGCGAAAAGTGGTTTTTCAACACTAACACAAGTGCGAAAAGTGGTTTTTCAACACTAACACAAGTGCGAAAAGTGGTTTTTCAACACTATCACATGTGCAAAAAGTGTTTTTTCCACACTAATACAAGTGCAAAAGTGGTTTCCTGCACCAACACAAGTGCGAAAAGTGGTTTTTCAACACTAACACAAGTGCGAAAAGTGGTTTTTCCACATTAATACAAGTGCAAAAGTGGTTTCCTGCACCAACACAAGTGCGAAAAGTGGTTTTTCAACACTAACACAAGTGCAAAAAGTGTTTTTTTCACACTAATACAAGTGCAAAAGTGGTTTCCTGCACCAACACAAGTGCGAAAAGTGGTTTTTCAACACTAACACAAGTGCGAAAAGTGGTTTTTCAACACTAACACAAGTGCGAAAAGTGGTTTTTCCACACTAATACAAGTGCAAAAGTGGTTTCCTGCACCAACACAAGTGCGAAAAGTGGTTTTTCAACACCAACACAAGTGCGAAAAGTGGTTTTTCAACACTAACACAAGTGCGAAAAGTGGTTTTTCCACACTAATACAAGTGCAAAAGTGGTTTCCTGCACCAACACAAGTGCGAAAAGTGGTTTTTCAACACTAACACAAGTGCGAAAAGTGGTTTTTCAACACTATCACAAGTGCAAAAAGTGTTTTTTCCACACTAATACAAGTGCAAAAGTGGTTTCCTGCACCAACACAAGTGCGAAAAGTGGTTTTTTAACACTAACACAAGTACGAAAAGTGGTTTTTCAACACTAACACAAGTGCGAAAAGTGGTTTTTCAACACTAACACAAGTGCGAAAAGTGTTTTTTCCACACTAATACAAGTGCAAAAGTGGTTTCCTGCAGCAACACAAGTGCAAAAAGTGGTTTTTCAACACTAACACAAGTGCGAAAAGTGGTTTTTCAACACTAACACAAGTGCGAAAAGTGGTTTTTCAACACCATCACAAGTGCAAAAAGTGTTTTTTCCACACTAATAAAAGTGCAAAAGTGGTTTCCTGCACCAACACAAGTGCGAAAAGTGGTTTTTCAACACTAACACAAGTGCGAAAAGTGGTTTTTCCACATTAATACAAGTGCAAAAGTGGTTTCCTGCACCAACACAAGTGCGAAAAGTGGTTTTTCAACACTAACACAAGTGCAAAAAGTGGTTTTTCAACACTATCACAAGTGCAAAAAGTGTTTTTTCCACACTAATACAAGTGCAAAAGTGGTTTCCTGCACCAACACAAGTGCGAAAAGTGGTTTTTCAACACTAACACAAGTGCGAAAAGTGGTTTTTCAACACTAACACAAGTGCGAAAAGTGGTTTTTCAACACTAACACAAGTGCGAAAAGTGGTTTTTCAACACTAATACAAGTGCGAAAAGTGGTTTTTCCACACTAATACAAGTGCAAACGTGGTTTCCTGCACCAACACAAGTGCGAAAAGTGGTTTTTCAACACTAACACAAGTGCGAAAAGTCGTTTTTCAATACTATCACAAGAGCAAAAAGTGTTTTTTTCACACTAATACAAGTGCAAAAGTGGTTTCCTGCACCAACACAAGTGCGAAAAGTGGTTTTTCAACACTAACACAAGTCCGAAAAGTGGTTTTTCAACACTAACACAAGTGCGAAAAGTGGTTTTTTCACACTAATACAAGTGCAAAAGTGGTTTCCTGCACCAACACAAGTGCGAAAAGTGGTTTTTCAACACTAACACAAGTGCGAAAAGTGGTTTTTCAACACTAACACAAGTGCGAAAAGTGGTTTTTCCACACTAATACAAATGCAAAAGTGGTTTCCTGCACCAACACAAGTGCGAAAAGTGGTTTTTCAACACTAACACAAGTGCGAAAAGTGGTTTTTCAACACTAACACAAGTGCGAAAAGTGGTTTTTCCACACTAATACAAGTGCGAAAAGTGTTTTTTCCACACTAATACAAGTGCAAAAGTGGTTTATCAACACTAACACAAGTGCGAAAAGTGGTTTTTCAACAATAACACAAGTGCGAAAAGTGTTTTTTCCACACTAATACAAGTGCAAAAGTGGTTTCCTGCAGCAACACAAGTGCGAAAAGTGGTTTTTCAACACTAACACAAGTGCGAAAAGTGGTTTTTCAACACTAACACAAGTGCGAAAAGTGGTTTTTCAACACTATCACAAGTGCAAAAAGTGTTTTTTCCACACTAATACAAGTGCAAAAGTGGTTTCCTGCAGCAACACAAGTGAGAAAAGTGGTTTTTCAACACTAACACAAGTGCGAAAAGTGGTTTTTCCACATTAATACAAGTGCAAAAGTGGTTTCCTGCACCAACACAAGTGCGAAAAGTGGTTTTTCAACACTAACACAAGTGCAAAAAGTGGTTTTTCAACACTATCACAAGTGCAAAAAGTGTTTTTTCCACACTAATACAAGTGCAAAAGTGGTTTCCTGCACCAACACAAGTGCGAAAAGTGGTTTTTCAACACTAACACAAGTGCGAAAAGTGGTTTTTCAACACTAACACAAGTGCGAAAAGTGGTTTTTCAACACTAACACAAGTGCGAAAAGTGGTTTTTCAACACTAATACAAGTGCGAAAAGTGGTTTTTCCACACTAATACAAGTGCAAACGTGGTTTCCTGCACCAACACAAGTGCGAAAAGTGGTTTTTCAACACTAACACAAGTGCGAAAAGTCGTTTTTCAATACTACCACAAGAGCAAAAAGTGTTTTTTTCACACTAATACAAGTGCAAAAGTGGTTTCCTGCACCAACACAAGTGCGAAAAGTGGTTTTTCAACACTAACACAAGTCCGAAAAGTGGTTTTTCAACACTAACACAAGTGCGAAAAGTGGTTTTTTCACACTAATACAAGTGCAAAAGTGGTTTCCTGCACCAACACAAGTGCGAAAAGTGGTTTTTCAACACTAACACAAGTGCGAAAAGTGGTTTTTCAACACTAACACAAGTGCGAAAAGTGGTTTTTCCACACTAATACAAATGCAAAAGTGGTTTCCTGCACCAACACAAGTGCGAAAAGTGTTTTTTCAACACTAACACAAGTGCGAAAAGTGGTTTTTCAACACTAACACAAGTGCGAAAAGTGGTTTTTCCACACTAATACAAGTGCGAAAAGTGTTTTTTCCACACTAATACAAGTGCAAAAGTGGTTTATCAACACTAACACAAGTGCGAAAAGTGGTTTTTCAACAATAACACAAGTGCGAAAAGTGTTTTTTCCACACTAATACAAGTGCAAAAGTGGTTTCCTGCAGCAACACAAGTGCGAAAAGTGGTTTTTCAACACTAACACAAGTGCGAAAAGTGGTTTTTCAACACTAACACAAGTGCGAAAAGTGGTTTTTCAACACTATCACAAGTGCAAAAAGTGTTTTTCCACACTAATACAAGTGCAAAAGTGGTTTCCTGCAGCAACACAAGTGCGAAAAGTGGTTTTTCAACACTAACACAAGTGCGAAAAGTGGTTTTTCCACATTAATACAAGTGCAAAAGTGGTTTCCTGCACCAACACAAGTGCGAAAAGTGGTTTTTCAACACTAACACAAGTGCAAAAAGTGGTTTTTCAACACTATCACAAGTGCAAAAAGTGTTTTTTCCACACTAATACAAGTGCAAAAGTGGTTTCCTGCACCAACACAAGTGCGAAAAGTGGTTTTTCAACACTAACACAAGTGCGAAAAGTGGTTTTTCAACACTAACACAAGTGCGAAAAGTGGTTTTTCAACACTAACACAAGTGCGAAAAGTGGTTTTTCAACACTAATACAAGTGCGAAAAGTGGTTTTTTCACACTAATACAAGTGCAAACGTGGTTTCCTGCACCAACACAAGTGCGAAAAGTGGTTTTTCAACACTAACACAAGTGCGAAAAGTCGTTTTTCAATACTATCACAAGAGCAAAAAGTGTTTTTTTCACACTAATACAAGTGCAAAAGTGGTTTCCTGCACCAACACAAGTGCGAAAAGTGGTTTTTCAACACTAACACAAGTCCGAAAAGTGGTTTTTCAACACTAACACAAGTGCGAAAAGTGGTTTTTTCACACTAATACAAGTGCAAAAGTGGTTTCCTGCACCAACACAAGTGCGAAAAGTGGTTTTTCAACACTAACACAAGTGCGAAAAGTGGTTTTTCAACACTAACACAAGTGCGAAAAGTGGTTTTTCCACACTAATACAAATGCAAAAGTGGTTTCCTGCACCAACACAAGTGCAAAAAGTGGTTTTTCAACACTAACACAAGTGCGAAAAGTGGTTTTTCAACACTAACACAAGTGCGAAAAGTGGTTTTTCCACACTAATACAAGTGCAAAAGTGGTTTCCTGCACCAACACAAGTGTGAAAAGTGGTTTTTCAACACTAACACAAGTGCGAAAAGTGGTTTTTCAACACTATCACAAGTGCAAAAAGTGTTTTTCCACACTAATACAAGTGCAAAAGTGGTTTCCTGCACCAACACAAGTGCGAAAAGTGGTTTTTTAACACTAACACAAGTGCGAAAAGTGGTTTTTCAACACTAACACAAGTGCGAAAAGTGGTTTTTCAACACTAACACAAGTGCGAAAAGTGTTTTTTCCACACTAATACAAGTGCAAAAGTGGTTTCCTGCAGCAACACAAGTGCGAAAAGTGGTTTTTCAACACTAACACAACTGCGAAAAGTGGTTTTTCAACATTAACACAAGTGCGAAAAGTCTTTTTTCCACACTAATACAAGTGCAAAAGTGGTTTCCTGCAGCAACACATGTGCGAAAAGTGGTTTTTCAACACTAACACAAGTGCGAAAAGTGGTTTTTCAACACTAACACAAGTGCGAAAAGTGGTTTTTCAACATTATCACAAGTGCAAAAAGTGTTTTTTCCACACTAATACAAGTGCAAAAGTGGTTTCCTGCACCAACACAAGTGCGACAAGTGGTTTTTCAACACTAACACAAGTGCGAAAAGTGGTTTTTCAACACTAACACAAGTGCGAAAAGTGGTTTTTCCACACTAATACAAGTGCAAAAGTGGTTTCCTGCACCAACACAAGTGCGAAAAGTGGTTTTTCAACACTAACACAAGTGCGAAAAGTGGTTTTTCCACACTAATACAAGTGCAAAAGTGGTTTCCTGCACCAACACAAGTGCGAAAAGTGGTTTTTCAACACTAACACAAGTGCGAAAAGTGGTTTTTCCACACTAATACAAGTGCAAAAGTGGTTTCCTGCACCAACACAAGTGCGAAAAGTGGTTTTTCAACACTAACACAAGTGCGAAAAGTGGTTTTTCCACACTAATACAAGTGCAAAAGTGGTTTCCTGCACCAACACAAGTGCGAAAAGTGGTTTTTCAACACTAACACAAGTGCGAAAAGTGGTTTTTCAACACTATCACAAGTGCAAAAAGTGTTTTTTCCACACTAATACAAGTGCAAAAGTGGTTTCCTGCACCAACACAAGTGCGAAAAGTGGTTTTTTAACACTAACACAAGTACGAAAAGTGGTTTTTCAACACTAACACAAGTGCGAAAAGTGGTTTTTCAACACTAACACAAGTGCGAAAAGTGTTTTTTCCACACTAATACAAGTGCAAAAGTGGTTTCCTGCAGCAACACAAGTGCAAAAAGTGGTTTATCAACACTAACACAAGTGCGAAAAGTGGTTTTTCAACAATAACACAAGTGCGAAAAGTGTTTTTTCCACACTAATACAAGTGCAAAAGTGGTTTCCTGCAGCAACACAAGTGCGAAAAGTGGTTTTTCAACACTAACACAAGTGCGAAAAGTGGTTTTTCAACACTAACACAAGTGCGAAAAGTGGTTTTTCAACACTATCACAAGTGCAAAAAGTGTTTTTTCCACACTAATACAAGTGCAAAAGTGGTTTCCTGCACCAACACAAGTGCGAAAAGTGGTTTTTCAACACTAACACAAGTGCGAAAAGTGGTTTTTCCACATTAATACAAGTGCAAAAGTGGTTTCCTGCACCAACACAAGTGCGAAAAGTGGTTTTTCAACACTAACACAAGTGCAAAAAGTGGTTTTTCAACACTATCACAAGTGCAAAAAGTGTTTTTTCCACACTAATACAAGTGCAAAAGTGGTTTCCTGCACCAACACAAGTGCGAAAAGTGGTTTTTCAACACTAACACAAGTGCGAAAAGTGGTTTTTCAACACTAACACAAGTGCGAAAAGTGGTTTTTCAACACTAACACAAGTGCGAAAAGTGGTTTTTCAACACTAACACAAGTGCGAAAAGTGGTTTTTCAACACTATCACAAGTGCAAAAAGTGTTTTTTCCACACTAATACAAGTGCAAAAGTGGTTTCCTGCACCAACACAAGTGCGAAAAGTGGTTTTTTAACACTAACACAAGTACGAAAAGTGGTTTTTCAACACTAACACAAGTGCGAAAAGTGGTTTTTCAACACTAACACAAGTGCGAAAAGTGTTTTTCCACACTAATACAAGTGCAAAAGTGGTTTCCTGCAGCAACACAAGTGCAAAAAGTGGTTTATCAACACTAACACAAGTGCGAAAAGTGGTTTTTCAACAATAACACAAGTGCGAAAAGTGTTTTTTCCACACTAATACAAGTGCAAAAGTGGTTTCCTGCAGCAACACAAGTGCGAAAAGTGGTTTTTCAACACTAACACAAGTGCAAAAAGTGGTTTTTCAACACTAACACAAGTGCGAAAAGTGGTTTTTCAACACTATCACAAGTGCAAAAAGTGTTTTTTCCACACTAATACAAGTGCAAAAGTGGTTTCCTGCACCAACACAAGTGCGAAAAGTGGTTTTTCAACACTAACACAAGTGCGAAAAGTGGTTTTGCGACATTAATACAAATGCAAAAGTGGTTTCCTGCACCAACACAAGTGCGAAAAGTGGTTTTTCAACACTAACACAAGTGCAAAAAGTGGTTTTTCAACACTATCACAAGTGCAAAAAGTGTTTTTTCCACACTAATACAAGTGCAAAAGTGGTTTCCTGCACCAACACAAGTGCGAAAAGTGGTTTTTCAACACTAACACAAGTGCGAAAAGTGGTTTTTCAACACTAACACAAGTGCGAAAAGTGGTTTTTCAACACTAACACAAGTGCGAAAAGTGGTTTTTCAACACTAATACAAGTGCGAAAAGTGGTATTTCCACACTAATACAAGTGCAAACGTGGTTTCCTGCACCAACACAAGTGCGAAAAGTGGTTTTTCAACACTAACACAAGTGCGAAAAGTCGTTTTTCAATACTATCACAAGAGCAAAAAGTGTTTTTTTCACACTAATACAAGTGCAAAAGTGGTTTCCTGCACCAACACAAGTGCGAAAAGTGGTTTTTCAACACTAACACAAGTCCGAAAAGTGGTTTTTCAACACTAACACAAGTGCGAAAAGTGGTTTTTTCACAGTAATACAAGTGCAAAAGTGGTTTCCTGCACCAACACAAGTGCGAAAAGTGGTTTTTCAACACTAACACAAGTGCGAAAAGTGGTTTTTCAACACTAACACAAGTGCGAAAAGTGGTTTTTCCACACTAATACAAATGCAAAAGTGGTTTCCTGCACCAACACAAGTGCGAAAAGTGGTTTTTCAACACTAACACAAGTGCGAAAAGTGGTTTTTCAACACTAACACAAGTGCGAAAAGTGGTTTTTCCACACTAATACAAGTGCAAAAGTGGTTTCCTGCACCAACACAAGTGTGAAAAGTGGTTTTTCAACACTAACACAAGTGCGAAAAGTGGTTTTTCAACACTATCACAAGTGCAAAAAGTGTTTTTCCACACTAATACAAGTGCAAAAGTGGTTTCCTGCACCAACACAAGTGCGAAAAGTGGTTTTTTAACACTAACACAAGTGCGAAAAGTGGTTTTTCAACACTAACACAAGTGCGAAAAGTGGTTTTTCAACACTAACACAAGTGCGAAAAGTGTTTTTTCCACACTAATACAAGTGCAAAAGTGGTTTCCTGCAGCAACACAAGTGCGAAAAGTGGTTTTTCAACACTAACACAACTGCGAAAAGTGGTTTTTCAACATTAACACAAGTGCGAAAAGTCTTTTTTCCACACTAATACAAGTGCAAAAGTGGTTTCCTGCAGCAACACATGTGCGAAAAGTGGTTTTTCAACACTAACACAAGTGCGAAAAGTGGTTTTTCAACACTAACACAAGTGCGAAAAGTGGTTTTTCAACATTATCACAAGTGCAAAAAGTGTTTTTTCCACACTAATACAAGTGCAAAAGTGGTTTCCTGCACCAACACAAGTGCGACAAGTGGTTTTTCAACACTAACACAAGTGCGAAAAGTGGTTTTTCAACACTAACACAAGTGCGAAAAGTGGTTTTTTCCACACTAATACAAGTGCAAAAGTGGTTTCCTGCACCAACACAAGTGCGAAAAGTGGTTTTTCAACACTAACACAAGTGCGAAAAGTGGTTTTTCCACACTAATACAAGTGCAAAAGTGGTTTCCTGCACTAACACAAGTGCGAAAAGTGGTTTTTCAACACTAACACAAGTGCGAAAAGTGGTTTTTCCACACTAATACAAGTGCAAAAGTGGTTTCCTGCACCAACACAAGTGCGAAAAGTGGTTTTTCAACACTAACACATGTGCGAAAAGTGGTTTTTCAACACTATCACAAGTGCAAAAAGTGTTTTTTCCACACTAATACAAGTGCAAAAGTGGTTTCCTGCACCAACACAAGTGCGAAAAGTGGTTTTTTAACACTAACACAAGTGCGAAAAGTGGTTTTTCAACACCAACACAAGTGCGAAAAGTGGTTTTTCAACACTAACACAAGTGCAACTAGAACGGGCACTCGGTAAAGCGCATACCTTCGCCGCAGCTACTGTTCTGTACTTGGCATGGGAGTGTAGGGAACAGAACAACAAAAATACGATTTTGACCTTTTCGTGACCTTGACCTTGACCTTTGACCCGATTGCTCCCAAAATCTAATCAAATGTGTCCCGTATAATAACCAATCATCCCACCAAATTTCATGCAATTCGGTTGAATACTTTTTGAGTTATGCGAATAACATACACACACACACACAGACATACAAATAAATACACAGCGATCAAAACATAACCTTCCGCTTTTGCGAAGGTAAAAAGTGTTTTTTCCACACTAATACAAGTGCAAAAGTGGTTTCCTGCAGCAACACAAGTGCGAAAAGTGGTTTTTCAACACTAACACAAGTGCGAAAAGTGGTTTTTCAACACTAACACAAGTGTGAAAAGTGTTTTTTCCACACTAATACAAGTGCAAAAGTGGATTCCTGCAGCAACACAAGTGCGAAAAGTGGTTTTTCAACACTAACACAAGTGCGAAAAGTGGTTTTTCAACACTAACACAAGTGCAAAAAGAGTTTTTTCCACACTAATACAAGTGCAAAAGTGGTTTTTCAACATTATCACAAGTGCAAAAAGAGTTTTTTCCACACTAATACAAGTGCAAAAGTGGTTTCCTGCACCAACACAAGTGCGAAAAGTGGTTTTTCAACACTAACACAAGTGCGAAAAGTGGTTTTTCAACACTAACACAAGTGCGAAAAGTGGTTTTTCCACACTATTACAAGTGCAAAATTGGTTTCCTGCACCAACACAAGTGCGAAAAGTGGTTTTTCAACACTAACACAAGTGCGAAAAGTGGTTCTTCAACACTATCACAAGTGCAAAAAGTGTTTTTTCCACACTAATACAAGTGCAAAAGTGGTTTCCTGCACCAACACAAGTGCGAAAAGTGGTTTCCTGCAGCAACACAAGTGCAAAAAGTGGTTTATCAACACTAACACAAGTGCGAAAAGTGGTTTTTCAACAATAACACAAGTGCGAAAAGTGTTTTTTCCACACTAATACAAGTGCAAAAGTGGTTTCCTGCAGCAACACAAGTGCGAAAAGTGGTTTTTCAACACTAACACAAGTGCAAAAAGTGGTTTTTCAACACTAACACAAGTGCGAAAAGTGGTTTTTCAACACTATCACAAGTGCAAAAAGTGTTTTTTCCACACTAATACAAGTGCAAAAGTGGTTTCCTGCACCAACACAAGTGCGAAAAGTGGTTTTTCAACACTAACACAAGTGCGAAAAGTGGTTTTGCGACATTAATACAAATGCAAAAGTGGTTTCCTGCACCAACACAAGTGCGAAAAGTGGTTTTTCAACACTAACACAAGTGCAAAAAGTGGTTTTTCAACACTATCACAAGTGCAAAAAGTGTTTTTTCCACACTAATACAAGTGCAAAAGTGGTTTCCTGCACCAACACAAGTGCGAAAAGTGGTTTTTCAACACTAACACAAGTGCGAAAAGTGGTTTTTCAACACTAACACAAGTGCGAAAAGTGGTTTTTCAACACTAACACAAGTGCGAAAAGTGGTTTTTCAACACTAATACAAGTGCGAAAAGTGGTATTTCCACACTAATACAAGTGCAAACGTGGTTTCCTGCACCAACACAAGTGCGAAAAGTGGTTTTTCAACACTAACACAAGTGCGAAAAGTCGTTTTTCAATACTATCACAAGAGCAAAAAGTGTTTTTTTCACACTAATACAAGTGCAAAAGTGGTTTCCTGCACCAACACAAGTGCGAAAAGTGGTTTTTCAACACTAACACAAGTCCGAAAAGTGGTTTTTCAACACTAACACAAGTGCGAAAAGTGGTTTTTTCACAGTAATACAAGTGCAAAAGTGGTTTCCTGCACCAACACAAGTGCGAAAAGTGGTTTTTCAACACTAACACAAGTGCGAAAAGTGGTTTTTCAACACTAACACAAGTGCGAAAAGTGGTTTTTCCACACTAATACAAATGCAAAAGTGGTTTCCTGCACCAACACAAGTGCGAAAAGTGGTTTTTCAACACTAACACAAGTGCGAAAAGTGGTTTTTCAACACTAACACAAGTGCGAAAAGTGGTTTTTCCACACTAATACAAGTGCAAAAGTGGTTTCCTGCACCAACACAAGTGTGAAAAGTGGTTTTTCAACACTAACACAAGTGCGAAAAGTGGTTTTTCAACACTATCACAAGTGCAAAAAGTGTTTTTCCACACTAATACAAGTGCAAAAGTGGTTTCCTGCACCAACACAAGTGCGAAAAGTGGTTTTTTAACACTAACACAAGTGCGAAAAGTGGTTTTTCAACACTAACACAAGTGCGAAAAGTGGTTTTTCAACACTAACACAAGTGCGAAAAGTGTTTTTTCCACACTAATACAAGTGCAAAAGTGGTTTCCTGCAGCAACACAAGTGCGAAAAGTGGTTTTTCAACACTAACACAACTGCGAAAAGTGGTTTTTCAACATTAACACAAGTGCGAAAAGTCTTTTTTCCACACTAATACAAGTGCAAAAGTGGTTTCCTGCAGCAACACATGTGCGAAAAGTGGTTTTTCAACACTAACACAAGTGCGAAAAGTGGTTTTTCAACACTAACACAAGTGCGAAAAGTGGTTTTTCAACATTATCACAAGTGCAAAAAGTGTTTTTTCCACACTAATACAAGTGCAAAAGTGGTTTCCTGCACCAACACAAGTGCGACAAGTGGTTTTTCAACACTAACACAAGTGCGAAAAGTGGTTTTTCAACACTAACACAAGTGCGAAAAGTGGTTTTTCCACACTAATACAAGTGCAAAAGTGGTTTCCTGCACCAACACAAGTGCGAAAAGTGGTTTTTCAACACTAACACAAGTGCGAAAAGTGGTTTTTCCACACTAATACAAGTGCAAAAGTGGTTTCCTGCACTAACACAAGTGCGAAAAGTGGTTTTTCAACACTAACACAAGTGCGAAAAGTGGTTTTTCCACACTAATACAAGTGCAAAAGTGGTTTCCTGCACCAACACAAGTGCGAAAAGTGGTTTTTCAACACTAACACATGTGCGAAAAGTGGTTTTTCAACACTATCACAAGTGCAAAAAGTGTTTTTTCCACACTAATACAAGTGCAAAAGTGGTTTCCTGCACCAACACAAGTGCGAAAAGTGGTTTTTTAACACTAACACAAGTGCGAAAAGTGGTTTTTCAACACCAACACAAGTGCGAAAAGTGGTTTTTCAACACTAACACAAGTGCAACTAGAACGGGCACTCGGTAAAGCGCATACCTTCGCCGCAGCTACTGTTCTGTACTTGGCATGGGAGTGTAGGGAACAGAACAACAAAAATACGATTTTGACCTTTTCGTGACCTTGACCTTGACCTTTGACCCGATTGCTCCCAAAATCTAATCAAATGTGTCCCGTATAATAACCAATCATCCCACCAAATTTCATGCAATTCGGTTGAATACTTTTTGAGTTATGCGAATAACATACACACACACACACAGACATACAAATAAATACACAGCGATCAAAACATAACCTTCCGCTTTTGCGAAGGTAAAAAGTGTTTTTTCCACACTAATACAAGTGCAAAAGTGGTTTCCTGCAGCAACACAAGTGCGAAAAGTGGTTTTTCAACACTAACACAAGTGCGAAAAGTGGTTTTTCAACACTAACACAAGTGTGAAAAGTGTTTTTTCCACACTAATACAAGTGCAAAAGTGGATTCCTGCAGCAACACAAGTGCGAAAAGTGGTTTTTCAACACTAACACAAGTGCGAAAAGTGGTTTTTCAACACTAACACAAGTGCAAAAAGAGTTTTTTCCACACTAATACAAGTGCAAAAGTGGTTTTTCAACATTATCACAAGTGCAAAAAGAGTTTTTTCCACACTAATACAAGTGCAAAAGTGGTTTCCTGCACCAACACAAGTGCGAAAAGTGGTTTTTCAACACTAACACAAGTGCGAAAAGTGGTTTTTCAACACTAACACAAGTGCGAAAAGTGGTTTTTCCACACTATTACAAGTGCAAAATTGGTTTCCTGCACCAACACAAGTGCGAAAAGTGGTTTTTCAACACTAACACAAGTGCGAAAAGTGGTTCTTCAACACTATCACAAGTGCAAAAAGTGTTTTTTCCACACTAATACAAGTGCAAAAGTGGTTTCCTGCACCAACACAAGTGCGAAAAGTGGTTTTTCAACACTAACACAAGTGCGAAAAGTGGTTTTTCAACACTAACACAAGTGCGAAAAGTCGTTTTTCAACACTATCACATGTGCAAAAAGTGTTTTTTTCACACTAATACAAGTGCAAAAGTGGTTTCCTGCACCAACACAAGTGCGAAAAGTGGTTTTTCAACACTAACACAAGTGCGAAAAGTGGTTTTTCCACATTAATACAAGTGCAAAAGTGGTTTCCTGCACCAACACAAGTGCGAAAAGTGGTTTTTCAACACTAACACAAGTGCAAAAAGTGTTTTTTTCACACTAATACAAGTGCAAAAGTGGTTTCCTGCACCAACACAAGTGCGAAAAGTGGTTTTTCAACACTAACACAAGTGCGAAAAGTGGTTTTTCAACACTAACACAAGTGCGAAAAGTGGTTTTTCCACACTAATACAAGTGCAAAAGTGGTTTCCTGCACCAACACAAGTGTGAAAAGTGGTTTTTCAACACCAACACAAGTGCGAAAAGTTGTTTTTCAACACTAACACAAGTGCGAAAAGTGGTTTTTCCACACTAATACAAATGCAAAAGTGGTTTCCTGCACCAACACAAGTGCGAAAAGTGGTTTTTCAACACTAACACAAGTGCGAAAAGTGGTTTTTCAACACTAACACAAGTGCGAAAAGTGGTTTTTCCACACTAATACAAGTGCAAAAGTGGTTTCCTGCACCAACACAAGTGTGAAAAGTGGTTTTTCAACACTAACACAAGTGCGAAAAGTGGTTTTTCGACACTATCACAAGTGCAAAAAGTGTTTTTTCCACACTAATACAAGTGCAAAAGTGGTTTCCTGCACCAACACAAGTGCGAAAAGTGGTTTTTTTAACACTAACACAAGTGCGAAAAGTGGTTTTTCAACACTAACACAAGTGCGAAAAGTGGTTTTTCAACACTAACACAAGTGCGAAAAGTGTTTTTTCCACACTAATACAAGTGCAAAAGTGGTTTCCTGCAGCAACACAAGTGCGAAATGTGGTTTTTCAACACTAACACAACTGCGAAAAGTGGTTTTTCAACATTAACACAAGTGCGAAAAGTCTTTTTTCCACACTAATACAAGTGCAAAAGTGGTTTCCTGCAGCAACACATGTGCGAAAAGTGGTTTTTCAACACTAACACAAGTGCGAAAAGTGGTTTTTCAACACTAACACAAGTGCGAAAAGTGGTTTTTCAACATTATCACAAGTGCAAAAAGTGTTTTTTCCACACTAATACAAGTGCAAAAGTGGTTTCCTGCACCAACACAAGTGCGACAAGTGGTTTTTCAACACTAACACAAGTGCGAAAAGTGGTTTTTCAACACTAACACAAGTGCGAAAAGTGGTTTTTCCACACTAATACAAGTGCAAAAGTGGTTTCCTGCACCAACACAAGTGCGAAAAGTGGTTTTTCAACACTAACACTAGTGCGAAAAGTGGTTTTTCCACACTAATACAAGTGCAAAAGTGGTTTCCTGCACCAACACAAGTGCGAAAAGTGGTTTTTCAACACTAACACAAGTGCGAAAAGTGGTTTTTCCACACTAATACAAGTGCAAAAGTGGTTTCCTGCACCAACACAAGTGCGAAAAGTGGTTTTTCAACACTAACACAAGTGCGAAAAGTGGTTTTTCAACACTATCACAAGTGCAAAAAGTGTTTTTTCCACACTAATACAAGTGCAAAAGTGGTTTAATGCAGCAACACAAGTGCGAAAAGTGGTTTTTCAACACTAACACAAGTGCGAAAAGTGGTTTTTCAACACTAACACAAGTGTGAAAAGTGTTTTTTCCACACTAATACAAGTGCAAAAGTGGATTCCTGCAGCAACACAAGTGCGAAAAGTGGTTTTTCAACACTAACACAAGTGCGAAAAGTGGTTTTTCAACACTAACACAAGTGCAAAAAGTGTTTTTTCCACACTAATACAAGTGCAAAAGTGGTTTCCTGCACCAACACAAGTGCGAAAAGTGGTTTTTTAACACTAACACAAGTGCGAAAAGTGGTTTTTTAACACCAACACAAGTGCGAAAAGTGGTTTTTCAACACTAACACAAGTGCAAAAAGTGTTTTTTCCACACTAATACAAGTGCAAAAGTGGTTTAATGCAGCAACACAAGTGCGAAAAGTGGTTTTTCAACACTAACACAAGTGCGAAAAGTGGTTTTTCAACACTAACACAAGTGTGAAAAGTGTTTTTTCCACACTAATACAAGTGCAAAAGTGGATTCCTGCAGCAACACAAGTGCGAAAAGTGGTTTTTCAACACTAACACAAGTGCGAAAAGTGGTTTTTCAACACTAACACATGTGCAAAAAGAGTTTTTTCCACACTAATACAAGTGCAAAAGTGGTTTTTCAACATTATCACAAGTGCAAAAAGAGTTTTTTCCACACTAATACAAGTGCAAAAGTGGTTTCCTGCACCAACACAAGTGCGAAAAGTGGTTTTTCAACACTAACACAAGTGCGAAAAGTGGTTTTTCAACATTATCACAAGTGCAAAAATAGTTTTTTCCACACTAATACAAGTGCAAAAGTGGTTTCCTGCACCAACACAAGTGCGAAAAGTGGTTTTTCAACACTAACACAAGTGCGAAAAGTGGTTCTTCAACACTATCACAAGTGCAAAAAGTGTTTTTTCCACACTAATACAAGTGCAAAAGTGGTTTCCTGCACCAACACAAGTGCGAAAAGTGGTTTTTCAACACTAACACAAGTGCGAAAAGTGGTTTTTCAACACTAACACAAGTGCGAAAAGTGGTTTTTCAACACTATCACAAGTGCAAAAAGTGTTTTTTCCACACTAATACAAGTGCAAAAGTGGTTTCCTGCACCAACACAAGTGCGAAAAGTGGTTTTTCAACACTAACACAAGTGCGAAAAGTGGTTTTTCCACATTAATACAATTGCAAAAGTGGTTTCCTGCACCAACACAAGTGCGAAAAGTGGTTTTTCAACACTAACACAAGTGCAAAAAGTGTTTTTTTCACACTAATACAAGTGCAAAAGTGGTTTCCTGCACCAACACAAGTGCGAAAAGTGGTTTTTCAACACTAACACAAGTGCGAAAAGTGGTTTTTCAACACTAACACAAGTGCGAAAAGTGGTTTTTCAACACTATCAGAAGTGCAAAAAGTGTTTTTTCCACACTAATACAAGTGCAAAAGTGGTTTCCTGCACCAACACAAGTGCGAAAAGTGGTTTTTCAACACTAACACAAGTGCGAAAAGTGGTTTTTCCACATTAATACAAGTGCAAAAGTGGTTTCCTGCACCAACACAAGTGCGAAAAGTGGTTTTTCAACACTAACACAAGTGCAAAAAGTGGTTTTTCAACACTATCACAAGTGCAAAAAGTGTTTTTTCCACACTAATACAAGTGCAAAAGTGGTTTCCTGCACCAACACAAGTGCGAAAAGTGGTTTTTCAACACTAACACAAGTGCGAAAAGTGGTTTTTCAACACTAACACAAGTGCGAAAAGTGGTTTTTCAACACTAACACAAGTGCGAAAAGTGGTTTTTCAACACTAACACAAGTGCGAAAAGTGGTTTTTCAACACTAATACAAGTGCGAAAAGTGGTTTTTCCACACTAATACAAGTGCAAACGTGGTTTCCTGCACCAACACAAGTGCGAAAAGTGGTTTTTCAACACTAACACAAGTGCGAAAAGTGTTTTTTCCCCACTAATACAAGTGCAAAAGTGGTTTCCTGCACCAACACAAGTTCGAAAAGTGGTTTTCAACACTAACACAAGTGCGAAAAGTGTTTTTTCCACACTAATACAAGTGCAAAAGTGGTTTCCTGCAGCAACACAAGTGCGAAAAGTGGTTTTTCAACACTAACACAAGTGCGAAAAGTGGTTTTTCAACACTAACACAAGTGCGAAAAGTGGTTTTTCAACACTATCACAAGTGCAAAAAGTGTTTTTTCCACACTAATACAAGTGCAAAAGTGGTTTCCTGCACCAACACAAGTGCGAAAAGTGGTTTTTCAACACTAACACAAGTGCGAAAAGTGGTTTTTCCACATTAATACAAGTGCAAAAGTGGTTTCCTGCACCAACACAAGTGCGAAAAGTGGTTTTTCAACACTAACACAAGTGCAAAAAGTGGTTTTTCAACACTATCACAAGTGCAAAAAGTGTTTTTTCCACACTAATACAAGTGCAAAAGTGGTTTCCTGCACCAACACAAGTGCGAAAAGTGGTTTTTCAACACTAACACAAGTGCGAAAAGTGGTTTTTCAACACTAACACAAGTGCGAAAAGTGGTTTTTCAACACTAACACAAGTGCGAAAAGTGGTTTTTCAACACTAACACAAGTGCGAAAAGTGGTTTTTCAACACTATCACAAGTGCAAAAAGTGTTTTTTCCACACTAATACAAGTGCAAAAGTGGTTTCCTGCACCAACACAAGTGCGAAAAGTGGTTTTTTAACACTAACACAAGTACGAAAAGTGGTTTTTCAACACTAACACAAGTGCGAAAAGTGGTTTTTCAACACTAACACAAGTGCGAAAAGTGTTTTTTCCACACTAATACAAGTGCAAAAGTGGTTTCCTGCAGCAACACAAGTGCAAAAAGTGGTTTATCAACACTAACACAAGTGCGAAAAGTGGTTTTTCAACAATAACACAAGTGCGAAAAGTGTTTTTTCCACACTAATACAAGTGCAAAAGTGGTTTCCTGCAGCAACACAAGTGCGAAAAGTGGTTTTTCAACACTAACACAAGTGCGAAAAGTGGTTTTTCAACACTAACACAAGTGCGAAAAGTGGTTTTTCAACACTATCACAAGTGCAAAAAGTGTTTTTTCCACACTAATACAAGTGCAAAAGTGGTTTCCTGCACCAACACAAGTGCGAAAAGTGGTTTTTCAACACTAACACAAGTGCGAAAAGTGGTTTTGCGACTTTAATACAAATGCAAAAGTGGTTTCCTGCACCAACACAAGTGCGAAAAGTGGTTTTTCAACACTAACACAAGTGCAAAAAGTGGTTTTTCAACACTATCACAAGTGCAAAAAGTGTTTTTTCCACACTAATACAAGTGCAAAAGTGGTTTCCTGCACCAACACAAGTGCGAAAAGTGGTTTTTCAACACTAACACAAGTGCGAAAAGTGGTTTTTCAACACTAACACAAGTGCGAAAAGTGGTTTTTCAACACTAACACAAGTGCGAAAAGTGGTTTTTCAATACTAATACAAGTGCGAAAAGTGGTTTTTCCACACTAATACAAGTGCAAACGTGGTTTCCTGCACCAACACAAGTGCGAAAAGTGGTTTTTCAACACTAACACAAGTGCGAAAAGTCGTTTTTCAATACTATCACAAGAGCAAAAAGTGTTTTTTTCACACTAATACAAGTGCAAAAGTGGTTTCCTGCACCAACACAAGTGCGAAAAGTGGTTTTTCAACACTAACACAAGTCCGAAAAGTGGTTTTTCAACACTAACACAAGTGCGAAAAGTGGTTTTTTCACACTAATACAAGTGCAAAAGTGGTTTCCTGCACCAACACAAGTGCGAAAAGTGGTTTTTCAACACTAACACAAGTGCGAAAAGTGGTTTTTCAACACTAACACAAGTGCGAAAAGTGGTTTTTCCACACTAATACAAATGCAAAAGTGGTTTCCTGCACCAACACAAGTGCGAAAAGTGGTTTTTCAACACTAACACAAGTGCGAAAAGTGGTTTTTCAACACTAACACAAGTGCGAAAAGTGGTTTTTCCACACTAATACAAGTGCAAAAGTGGTTTCCTGCACCAACACAAGTGTGAAAAGTGGTTTTTCAACACTAACACAAGTGCGAAAAGTGGTTTTTCAACACTATCACAAGTGCAAAAAGTGTTTTTCCACACTAATACAAGTGCAAAAGTGGTTTCCTGCACCAACACAAGTGCGAAAAGTGGTTTTTTAACACTAACACAAGTGCGAAAAGTGGTTTTTCAACACTAACACAAGTGCGAAAAGTGGTTTTTCAACACTAACATAAGTGCGAAAAGTGTTTTTTCCACACTAATACAAGTGCAAAAGTGGTTTCCTGCAGCAACACAAGTGCGAAAAGTGGTTTTTCAACACTAACACAACTGCGAAAAGTGGTTTTTCAACATTAACACAAGTGCGAAAAGTCTTTTTTCCACACTAATACAAGTGCAAAAGTGGTTTCCTGCAGCAACACATGTGCGAAAAGTGGTTTTTCAACACTAACACAAGTGCGAAAAGTGGTTTTTCAACACTAACACAAGTGCGAAAAGTGGTTTTTCAACATTATCACAAGTGCAAAAAGTGTTTTTTCCACACTAATACAAGTGCAAAAGTGGTTTCCTGCACCAACACAAGTGCGACAAGTGGTTTTTCAACACTAACACAAGTGCGAAAAGTGGTTTTTCAACACTAACACAAGTGCGAAAAGTGGTTTTTCCACACTAATACAAGTGCAAAAGTGGTTTCCTGCACCAACACAAGTGCGAAAAGTGGTTTTTCAACACTAACACAAGTGCGAAAAGTGGTTTTTCCACACTAATACAAGTGCAAAAGTGGTTTCCTGCACTAACACAAGTGCGAAAAGTGGTTTTTCAACACTAACACAAGTGCGAAAAGTGGTTTTTCCACACTAATACAAGTGCAAAAGTGGTTTCCTGCACCAACACAAGTGCGAAAAGTGGTTTTTCAACACTAACACAAGTGCGAAAAGTGGTTTTTCAACACTATCACAAGTGCAAAAAGTGTTTTTTCCACACTAATACAAGTGCAAAAGTGGTTTCCTGCACCAACACAAGTGCGAAAAGTGGTTTTTTAACACTAACACAAGTGCGAAAAGTGGTTTTTCAACACCAACACAAGTGCGAAAAGTGGTTTTTCAACACTAACACAAGTGCAACTAGAACGGGCACTCGGTAGAGCGCATACCTTCGCCGCAGCTACTGTTCTGTACTTGGCATGGGAGTGTAGGGAACAGAACAACAAAAATACGATTTTGACCTTTTCGTGACCTTGACCTTGACCTTTGACCCGATTGCTCCCAAAATCTAATCAAATGTGTCCCGTATAATAACCAATCATCCCACCAAATTTCATGCAATTCGGTTGAATACTTTTTGAGTTATGCGAATAACATACACACACACACACAGACATACAAATAAATACACAGCGATCAAAACATAACCTTCCGCGTTTGCGAAGGTAAAAAGTGTTTTTTCCACACTAATACAAGTGCAAAAGTGGTTTCCTGCAGCAACACAAGTGCGAAAAGTGGTTTTTCAACACTAACACAAGTGCGAAAAGTGGTTTTTCAACACTAACACAAGTGTGAAAAGTGTTTTTTCCACACTAATACAAGTGCAAAAGTGGATTCCTGCAGCAACACAAGTGCGAAAAGTGGTTTTTCAACACTAACACAAGTGCGAAAAGTGGTTTTTCAACACTAACACAAGTGCAAAAAGAGTTTTTTCCACACTAATACAAGTGCAAAAGTGGTTTTTCAACATTATCACAAGTGCAAAAAGAGTTTTTTCCACACTAATACAAGTGCAAAAGTGGTTTCCTGCACCAACACAAGTGCGAAAAGTGGTTTTTCAACACTAACACAAGTGCGAAAAGTGGTTTTTCAACACTAACACAAGTGCGAAAAGTGGTTTTTCCACACTATTACAAGTGCAAAAGTGGTTTCCTGCACCAACACAAGTGCGAAAAGTGGTTTTTCAACACTAACACAAGTGCGAAAAGTGGTTCTTCAACACTATCACAAGTGCAAAAAGTGTTTTTTCCACACTAATACAAGTGCAAAAGTGGTTTCCTGCACCAACACAAGTGCGAAAAGTGGTTTTTCAACACTAACACAAGTGCGAAAAGTGGTTTTTCAACACTAACACAAGTGCGAAAAGTCGTTTTTCAACACTATCACATGTGCAAAAAGTGTTTTTTTCACACTAATACAAGTGCAAAAGTGGTTTCCTGCACCAACACAAGTGCGAAAAGTGGTTTTTCAACACTAACACTAGTGCGAAAAGTGGTTTTTCCACATTAATACAAGTGCAAAAGTGGTTTCCTGCACCAACACAAGTGCGAAAAGTGGTTTTTCAACACTAACACAAGTGCAAAAAGTGTTTTTTTCACACTAATACAAGTGCAAAAGTGGTTTCCTGCACCAACACAAGTGCGAAAAGTGATTTTTCAACACTAACACAAGTGCGAAAAGTGGTTTTTCAACACTAACACAAGTGCGAAAAGTGGTTTTTCCACACTAATACAAGTGCAAAAGTGGTTTCCTGCACCAACACAAGTGTGAAAAGTGGTTTTTCAACACCAACACAAGTGCGAAAAGTTGTTTTTCAACACTAACACAAGTGCGAAAAGTGGTTTTTCCACACTAATACAAATGCAAAAGTGGTTTCCTGCACCAACACAAGTGCGAAAAGTGGTTTTTCAACACTAACACAAGTGCGAAAAGTGGTTTTTCAACACTAACACAAGTGCGAAAAGTGGTTTTTCCACACTAATACAAGTGCAAAAGTGGTTTCCTGCACCAACACAAGTGTGAAAAGTGGTTTTTCAACACAAACACAAGTGCGAAAAGTGGTTTTTCGACACTATCACAAGTGCAAAAAGTGTTTTTTCCACACTAATACAAGTGCAAAAGTGGTTTCCTGCACCAACACAAGTGCGAAAAGTGGTTTTTTTAACACTAACACAAGTGCGAAAAGTGGTTTTTCAACACTAACACAAGTGCGAAAAGTGGTTTTTCAACACTAACACAAGTGCGAAAAGTGTTTTTTCCACACTAATACAAGTGCAAAAGTGGTTTCCTGCAGCAACACAAGTGCGAAATGTGGTTTTTCAACACTAACACAACTGCGAAAAGTGGTTTTTCAACATTAACACAAGTGCGAAAAGTCTTTTTTCCACACTAATACAAGTGCAAAAGTGGTTTCCTGCAGCAACACATGTGCGAAAAGTGGTTTTTCAACACTAACACAAGTGCGAAAAGTGGTTTTTCAACACTAACACAAGTGCGAAAAGTGGTTTTTCAACATTATCACAAGTGCAAAAAGTGTTTTTTCCACACTAATACAAGTGCAAAAGTGGTTTCCTGCACCAACACAAGTGCGACAAGTGGTTTTTCAACACTAACACAAGTGCGAAAAGTGGTTTTTCAACACTAACACAAGTGCGAAAAGTGGTTTTTCCACACTAATACAAGTGCAAAAGTGGTTTCCTGCACCAACACAAGTGCGAAAAGTGGTTTTTCAACACTAACACTAGTGCGAAAAGTGGTTTTTCCACACTAATACAAGTGCAAAAGTGGTTTCCTGCACCAACACAAGTGCGAAAAGTGGTTTTTCAACACTAACACAAGTGCGAAAAGTGGTTTTTCCACACTAATACAAGTGCAAAAGTGGTTTCCTGCACCAACACAAGTGCGAAAAGTGGTTTTTCAACACTAACACAAGTGCGAAAAGTGTTTTTTCAACACTATCACAAGTGCAAAAAGTGTTTTTTCCACACTAATACAAGTGCAAAAGTGGTTTCCTGCACCAACACAAGTGCGAAAAGTGGTTTTTTAACACTAACACAAGTGCGAAAAGTGGTTTTTTAACACCAACACAAGTGCGAAAAGTGGTTTTTCAACACTAACACAAGTGCAAAAAGTGTTTTTTCCACACTAATACAAGTGCAAAAGTGGTTTAATGCAGCAACACAAGTGCGAAAAGTGGTTTTTCAACACTAACACAAGTGCGAAAAGTGGTTTTTCAACACTAACACAAGTGTGAAAAGTGTTTTTTCCACACTAATACAAGTGCAAAAGTGGATTCCTGCAGCAACACAAGTGCGAAAAGTGGTTTTTCAACACTAACACAAGTGCGAAAAGTGGTTTTTCAACACTAACACATGTGCAAAAAGAGTTTTTTCCACACTAATACAAGTGCAAAAGTGGTTTTTCAACATTATCACAAGTGCAAAAAGAGTTTTTTCCACACTAATACAAGTGCAAAAGTGGTTTCCTGCACCAACACAAGTGCGAAAAGTGGTTTTTCAACACTAACACAAGTGCGAAAAGTGGTTTTTCAACATTATCACAAGTGCAAAAATAGTTTTTTCCACACTAATACAAGTGCAAAAGTGGTTTCCTGCACCAACACAAGTGCGAAAAGTGGTTTTTCAACACTAACACAAGTGCGAAAAGTGGTTCTTCAACACTATCACAAGTGCAAAAAGTGTTTTTTCCACACTAATACAAGTGCAAAAGTGGTTTCCTGCACCAACACAAGTGCGAAAAGTGGTTTTTCAACACTAACACAAGTGCGAAAAGTGGTTTTTCAACACTAACACAAGTGCGAAAAGTGGTTTTTCAACACTATCACAAGTGCAAAAAGTGTTTTTTCCACACTAATACAAGTGCAAAAGTGGTTTCCTGCACCAACACAAGTGCGAAAAGTGGTTTTTCAACACTAACACAAGTGCGAAAAGTGGTTTTTCCACATTAATACAAGTGCAAAAGTGGTTTCCTGCACCAACACAAGTGCGAAAAGTGGTTTTTCAACACTAACACAAGTGCAAAAAGTGTTTTTTTCACACTAATACAAGTGCAAAAGTGGTTTCCTGCACCAACACAAGTGCGAAAAGTGGTTTTTCAACACTAACACAAGTGCGAAAAGTGGTTTTTCAACACTAACACAAGTGCGAAAAGTGGTTTTTCAACACTATCAGAAGTGCAAAAAGTGTTTTTTCCACACTAATACAAGTGCAAAAGTGGTTTCCTGCACCAACACAAGTGCGAAAAGTGGTTTTTCAACACTAACACAAGTGCGAAAAGTGGTTTTTCCACATTAATACAAGTGCAAAAGTGGTTTCCTGCACCAACACAAGTGCGAAAAGTGGTTTTTCAACACTAACACAAGTGCAAAAAGTGGTTTTTCAACACTATCACAAGTGCAAAAAGTGTTTTTTCCACACTAATACAAGTGCAAAAGTGGTTTCCTGCACCAACACAAGTGCGAAAAGTGGTTTTTCAACACTAACACAAGTGCGAAAAGTGGTTTTTCAACACTAACACAAGTGCGAAAAGTGGTTTTTCAACACTAACACAAGTGCGAAAAGTGGTTTTTCAACACTAACACAAGTGCGAAAAGTGGTTTTTCAACACTAATACAAGTGCGAAAAGTGGTTTTTCCACACTAATACAAGTGCAAACGTGGTTTCCTGCACCAACACAAGTGCGAAAAGTGGTTTTTCAACACTAACACAAGTGCGAAAAGTCGTTTTTCAATACTATCACAAGAGCAAAAAGTGTTTTTTTCACACTAATACAAGTGCAAAAGTGGTTTCCTGCACCAACACAAGTGCGAAAAGTGGTTTTTCAACACTAACACAAGTCCGAAAAGTGGTTTTTCAACACTAACACAAGTGCGAAAAGTGGTTTTTTCACACTAATACAAGTGCAAAAGTGGTTTCCTGCACCAACACAAGTGCGAAAAGTGGTTTTTCAACACTAACACAAGTGCGAAAAGTGGTTTTTCAACACTAACACAAGTGCGAAAAGTGGTTTTTCCACACTAATACAAATGCAAAAGTGGTTTCCTGCACCAACACAAGTGCGAAAAGTGGTTTTTCAACACTAACACAAGTGCGAAAAGTGGTTTTTCAACACTAACACAAGTGCGAAAAGTGGTTTTTCCACACTAATACAAGTGCAAAAGTGGTTTCCTGCACCAACACAAGTGTGAAAAGTGGTTTTTCAACACTAACACAAGTGCGAAAAGTGGTTTTTCAACACTATCACAAGTGCAAAAAGTGTTTTTCCACACTAATAAAAGTGCAAGGGTGGTTTCCTGCACCAACACAAGTGCGAAAAGTGGTTTTTTAACACTAACACAAGTGCGAAAAGTGGTTTTTCAACACTAACACAAGTGCGAAAAGTGGTTTTTCAACACTAACACAAGTGCGAAAAGTGTTTTTTCCACACTAATACAAGTGCAAAAGTGGTTTCCTGCAGCAACACAAGTGCGAAAAGTGGTTTTTCAACACTAACACAACTGCGAAAAGTGGTTTTTCAACATTAACACAAGTGCGAAAAGTCTTTTTTCCACACTAATACAAGTGCAAAAGTGGTTTCCTGCAGCAACACATGTGCGAAAAGTGGTTTTTCAACACTAACACAAGTGCGAAAAGTGGTTTTTCAACACTAACACAAGTGCGAAAAGTGGTTTTTCAACATTATCACAAGTGCAAAAAGTGTTTTTTCCACACTAATACAAGTGCAAAAGTGGTTTCCTGCACCAACACAAGTGCGACAAGTGGTTTTTCAACACTAACACAAGTGCGAAAAGTGGTTTTTCAACACTAACACAAGTGCGAAAAGTGGTTTTTCCACACTAATACAAGTGCAAAAGTGGTTTAATGCAGCAACACAAGTGCGAAAAGTGGTTTTTCAACACTAACACAAGTGCGAAAAGTGGTTTTTCAACACTAACACAAGTGTGAAAAGTGTTTTTTCCACACTAATACAAGTGCAAAAGTGGATTCCTGCAGCAACACAAGTGCGAAAAGTGGTTTTTCAACACTAACACAAGTGCGAAAAGTGGTTTTTCAACACTAACACATGTGCAAAAAGAGTTTTTTCCACACTAATACAAGTGCAAAAGTGGTTTTTCAACATTATCACAAGTGCAAAAAGAGTTTTTTCCACACTAATACAAGTGCAAAAGTGGTTTCCTGCACCAACACAAGTGCGAAAAGTGGTTTTTCAACACTAACACAAGTGCGAAAAGTGGTTTTTCAACATTATCACAAGTGCAAAAATAGTTTTTTCCACACTAATACAAGTGCAAAAGTGGTTTCCTGCACCAACACAAGTGCGAAAAGTGGTTTTTCAACACTAACACAAGTGCGAAAAGTGGTTCTTCAACACTATCACAAGTGCAAAAAGTGTTTTTTCCACACTAATACAAGTGCAAAAGTGGTTTCCTGCACCAACACAAGTGCGAAAAGTGGTTTTTCAACACTAACACAAGTGCGAAAAGTGGTTTTTCAACACTAACACAAGTGCGAAAAGTGGTTTTTCAACACTATCACAAGTGCAAAAAGTGGTTTTTCCACACTAATACAAGTGCAAAAGTGGTTTCCTGCACCAACACAAGTGCGAAAAGTGGTTTTTCAACACTAACACAAGTGCGAAAAGTGGTTTTTCCACATTAATACAAGTGCAAAAGTGGTTTCCTGCACCAACACAAGTGCGAAAAGTGGTTTTTCAACACTAACACAAGTGCAAAAAGTGTTTTTTTCACACTAATACAAGTGCAAAAGTGGTTTCCTGCACCAACACAAGTGCGAAAAGTGGTTTTTCAACACTAACACAAGTGCGAAAAGTGGTTTTTCAACACTAACACAAGTGCGAAAAGTGGTTTTTCAACACTATCACAAGTGCAAAAAGTGTTTTTTCCACACTAATACAAGTGCAAAAGTGGTTTCCTGCACCAACACAAGTGCGAAAAGTGGTTTTTCAACACTAACACAAGTGCGAAAAGTGGTTTTTCCACATTAATACAAGTGCAAAAGTGGTTTCCTGCACCAACACAAGTGCGAAAAGTGGTTTTTCAACACTAACACAAGTGCAAAAAGTGGTTTTTCAACACTATCACAAGTGCAAAAAGTGTTTTTTCCACACTAATACAAGTGCAAAAGTGGTTTCCTGCACCAACACAAGTGCGAAAAGTGGTTTTTCAACACTAACACAAGTGCGAAAAGTGGTTTTTCAACACTAACACAAGTGCGAAAAGTGGTTTTTCAACACTAACACAAGTGCGAAAGTGGTTTTTCAACACTAATACAAGTGCGAAAAGTGGTTTTTCCACACTAATACAAGTGCAAACGTGGTTTCCTGCACCAACACAAGTGCGAAAAGTGGTTTTTCAACACTAACACAAGTGCGAAAAGTCGTTTTTCAATACTATCACAAGAGCAAAAAGTGTTTTTTTCACACTAATACAAGTGCAAAAGTGGTTTCCTGCACCAACACAAGTGCGAAAAGTGGTTTTTCAACACTAACACAAGTCCGAAAAGTGGTTTTTCAACACTAACACAAGTGCGAAAAGTGGTTTTTTCACACTAATACAAGTGCAAAAGTGGTTTCCTGCACCAACACAAGTGCGAAAAGTGGTTTTTCAACACTAACACAAGTGCGAAAAGTGGTTTTTCAACACTAACACAAGTGCGAAAAGTGGTTTTTCCACACTAATACAAATGCAAAAGTGGTTTCCTGCACCAACACAAGTGCGAAAAGTGGTTTTTCAACACTAACACAAGTGCGAAAAGTGGTTTTTCAACACTAACACAAGTGCGAAAAGTGGTTTTTCCACACTAATACAAGTGCAAAAGTGGTTTCCTGCACCAACACAAGTGTGAAAAGTGGTTTTTCAACACTAACACAAGTGCGAAAAGTGGTTTTTCAACACTATCACAAGTGCAAAAAGTGTTTTTCCACACTAATAAAAGTGCAAGGGTGGTTTCCTGCACCAACACAAGTGCGAAAAGTGGTTTTTTAACACTAACACAAGTGCGAAAAGTGGTTTTTCAACACTAACACAAGTGCGAAAAGTGGTTTTTCAACACTAACACAAGTGCGAAAAGTGTTTTTTCCACACTAATACAAGTGCAAAAGTGGTTTCCT
The DNA here is from genome assembly GCF_964187855.1 of Myxine glutinosa. NCBI lineage: Eukaryota > Metazoa > Chordata > Myxini > Myxiniformes > Myxinidae > Myxine > Myxine glutinosa. Next base: position 290,824,997 of record NC_136261.1, on the reverse strand, counting down.
GCAGCAACACAAGTGCGAAAAGTGGTTTTTCAACACTAACACAACTGCGAAAAGTGGTTTTTCAACATTAACACAAGTGCGAAAAGTCTTTTTTCCACACTAATACAAGTGCAAAAGTGGTTTCCTGCAGCAACACATGTGCGAAAAGTGGTTTTTCAACACTAACACAAGTGCGAAAAGTGGTTTTTCAACACTAACACAAGTGCGAAAAGTGGTTTTTCAACATTATCACAAGTGCAAAAAGTGTTTTTTCCACACTAATACAAGTGCAAAAGTGGTTTCCTGCACCAACACAAGTGCGACAAGTGGTTTTTCAACACTAACACAAGTGCGAAAAGTGGTTTTTCAACACTAACACAAGTGCGAAAAGTGGTTTTTCCACACTAATACAAGTGCAAAAGTGGTTTCCTGCACCAACACAAGTGCGAAAAGTGGTTTTTCAACACTAACACAAGTGCGAAAAGTGGTTTTTCCACACTAATACAAGTGCAAAAGTGGTTTCCTGCACCAACACAGGTGCGAAAAGTGGTTTTTCAACACTAACACAAGTGCGAAAAGTGGTTTTTCCACACTAATACAAGTGCAAAAGTGGTTTCCTGCACCAACACAAGTGCGAAAAGTGGTTTTTCAACACTAACACAAGTGCGAAAAGTGGTTTTTCAACACTATCACAAGTGCAAAAAGTGTTTTTTCCACACTAATACAAGTGCAAAAGTGGTTTCCTGCACCAACACAAGTGCGAAAAGTGGTTTTTTAACACTAACACAAGTGCGAAAAGTGGTTTTTCAACACCAACACAAGTGCGAAAAGTGGTTTTTCAACACTAACACAAGTGCAAAAAGTGTTTTTTCCACACTAATACAAGTGCAAAAGTGGTTTCCTGCAGCAACACAAGTGCGAAAAGTGGTTTTTCAACACTAACACAAGTGCGAAAAGTGGTTTTTCAACACTAACACAAGTGTGAAAAGTGTTTTTTCAACACTAACACAAGTGCGAAAAGTGGTTTTTCAACACTAACACAAGTGTGAAAAGTGTTTTTTCCACACTAATACAAGTGCAAAAGTGGTTTCCTGCACCAACACAAGTGCGAAAAGTGGTTTTTCAACACTAACACAAGTGCGAAAAGTGGTTTTTCCACACTAATACAAGTGCAAAAGTGGTTTCCTGCACCAACACAAGTGCGAAAAGTGGTTTTTCAACACTAACACAAGTGCGAAAAGTGGTTTTTCAACACTATCACAAGTGCAAAAAGTGTTTTTTCCACACTAATACAAGTGCAAAAGTGGTTTCCTGCACCAACACAAGTGCGAAAAGTGGTTTTTTAACACTAACACAAGTACGAAAAGTGGTTTTTCAACACTAACACAAGTGCGAAAAGTGGTTTTTCAACACTAACACAAGTGCGAAAAGTGTTTTTTCCACACTAATACAAGTGCAAAAGTGGTTTCCTGCAGCAACACAAGTGCAAAAAGTGGTTTATCAACACTAACACAAGTGCGAAAAGTGGTTTTTCAACAATAACACAAGTGCGAAAAGTGTTTTTTCCACACTAATACAAGTGCAAAAGTGGTTTCCTGCAGCAACACAAGTGCGAAAAGTGGTTTTTCAACACTAACACAAGTGCGAAAAGTGGTTTTTCAACACTAACACAAGTGCGAAAAGTGGTTTTTCAACACTATCACAAGTGCAAAAAGTGTTTTTTCCACACTAATACAAGTGCAAAAGTGGTTTCCTGCACCAACACAAGTGCGAAAAGTGGTTTTTCAACACTAACACAAGTGCGAAAAGTGGTTTTTCCACATTAATACAAGTGCAAAAGTGGTTTCCTGCACCAACACAAGTGCGAAAAGTGGTTTTTCAACACTAACACAAGTGCAAAAAGTGGTTTTTCAACACTATCACAAGTGCAAAAAGTGTTTTTTCCACACTAATACAAGTGCAAAAGTGGTTTCCTGCACCAACACAAGTGCGAAAAGTGGTTTTTCAACACTAACACAAGTGCGAAAAGTGGTTTTTCAACACTAACACAAGTGCGAAAAGTGGTTTTTCCACACTAATACAAGTGCAAAAGTGGTTTCCTGCACCAACACAAGTGTGAAAAGTGGTTTTTCAACACCAACACAAGTGCGAAAAGTTGTTTTTCAACACTAACACAAGTGCGAAAAGTGGTTTTTCCACACTAATACAAATGCAAAAGTGGTTTCCTGCACCAACACAAGTGCGAAAAGTGGTTTTTCAACACTAACACAAGTGCGAAAAGTGGTTTTTCAACACTAACACAAGTGCGAAAAGTGGTTTTTCCACACTAATACAAGTGCAAAAGTGGTTTCCTGCACCAACACAAGTGTGAAAAGTGGTTTTTCAACACTAACACAAGTGCGAAAAGTGGTTTTTCGACACTATCACAAGTGCAAAAAGTGTTTTTTCCACACTAATACAAGTGCAAAAGTGGTTTCCTGCACCAACACAAGTGCGAAAAGTGGTTTTTTTAACACTAACACAAGTGCGAAAAGTGGTTTTTCAACACTAACACAAGTGCGAAAAGTGGTTTTTCAACACTAACACAAGTGCGAAAAGTGTTTTTTCCACACTAATACAAGTGCAAAAGTGGTTTCCTGCAGCAACACAAGTGCGAAATGTGGTTTTTCAACACTAACACAACTGCGAAAAGTGGTTTTTCAACATTAACACAAGTGCGAAAAGTCTTTTTTCCACACTAATACAAGTGCAAAAGTGGTTTCCTGCAGCAACACATGTGCGAAAAGTGGTTTTTCAACACTAACACAAGTGCGAAAAGTGGTTTTTCAACACTAACACAAGTGCGAAAAGTGGTTTTTCAACATTATCACAAGTGCAAAAAGTGTTTTTTTCACACTAATACAAGTGCAAAAGTGGTTTCCTGCACCAACACAAGTGCGACAAGTGGTTTTTCAACACTAACACAAGTGCGAAAAGTGGTTTTTCAACACTAACACAAGTGCGAAAAGTGGTTTTTCCACACTAATACAAGTGCAAAAGTGGTTTCCTGCACCAACACAAGTGCGAAAAGTGGTTTTTCAACACTAACACTAGTGCGAAAAGTGGTTTTTCCACACTAATACAAGTGCAAAAGTGGTTTCCTGCACCAACACAAGTGCGAAAAGTGGTTTTTCAACACTAACACAAGTGCGAAAAGTGGTTTTTCCACACTAATACAAGTGCAAAAGTGGTTTCCTGCACCAACACAAGTGCGAAAAGTGGTTTTTCAACACTAACACAAGTGCGAAAAGTGGTTTTTCAACACTATCACAAGTGCAAAAAGTGTTTTTTCCACACTAATACAAGTGCAAAAGTGGTTTCCTGCACCAACACAAGTGCGAAAAGTGGTTTTTTAACACTAACACAAGTGCGAAAAGTGGTTTTTTAACACCAACACAAGTGCGAAAAGTGGTTTTTCAACACTAACACAAGTGCAAAAAGTGTTTTTCCACACTAATAAAAGTGCAAGGGTGGTTTCCTGCACCAACACAAGTGCGAAAAGTGGTTTTTTAACACTAACACAAGTGCGAAAAGTGGTTTTTCAACACTAACACAAGTGCGAAAAGTGGTTTTTCAACACTAACACAAGTGCGAAAAGTGTTTTTTCCACACTAATACAAGTGCAAAAGTGGTTTCCTGCAGCAACACAAGTGCGAAAAGTGGTTTTTCAACACTAACACAACTGCGAAAAGTGGTTTTTCAACATTAACACAAGTGCGAAAAGTCTTTTTTCCACACTAATACAAGTGCAAAAGTGGTTTCCTGCAGCAACACATGTGCGAAAAGTGGTTTTTCAACACTAACACAAGTGCGAAAAGTGGTTTTTCAACACTAACACAAGTGCGAAAAGTGGTTTTTCAACATTATCACAAGTGCAAAAAGTGTTTTTTCCACACTAATACAAGTGCAAAAGTGGTTTCCTGCACCAACACAAGTGCGACAAGTGGTTTTTCAACACTAACACAAGTGCGAAAAGTGGTTTTTCAACACTAACACAAGTGCGAAAAGTGGTTTTTCCACACTAATACAAGTGCAAAAGTGGTTTCCTGCACCAACACAAGTGCGAAAAGTGGTTTTTCAACACTAACACAAGTGCGAAAAGTGGTTTTTCCACACTAATACAAGTGCAAAAGTGGTTTCCTGCACCAACACAGGTGCGAAAAGTGGTTTTTCAACACTAACACAAGTGCGAAAAGTGGTTTTTCCACACTAATACAAGTGCAAAAGTGGTTTCCTGCACCAACACAAGTGCGAAAAGTGGTTTTTCAACACTAACACAAGTGCGAAAAGTGGTTTTTCAACACTATCACAAGTGCAAAAAGTGTTTTTTCCACACTAATACAAGTGCAAAAGTGGTTTCCTGCACCAACACAAGTGCGAAAAGTGGTTTTTTAACACTAACACAAGTGCGAAAAGTGGTTTTTCAACACCAACACAAGTGCGAAAAGTGGTTTTTCAACACTAACACAAGTGCAAAAAGTGTTTTTTCCACACTAATACAAGTGCAAAAGTGGTTTCCTGCAGCAACACAAGTGCGAAAAGTGGTTTTTCAACACTAACACAAGTGCGAAAAGTGGTTTTTCAACACTAACACAAGTGTGAAAAGTGTTTTTTCAACACTAACACAAGTGCGAAAAGTGGTTTTTCAACACTAACACAAGTGTGAAAAGTGTTTTTTCCACACTAATACAAGTGCAAAAGTGGTTTCCTGCACCAACACAAGTGCGAAAAGTGGTTTTTCAACACTAACACAAGTGCGAAAAGTGGTTTTTCCACACTAATACAAGTGCAAAAGTGGTTTCCTGCACCAACACAAGTGCGAAAAGTGGTTTTTCAACACTAACACAAGTGCGAAAAGTGGTTTTTCAACACTATCACAAGTGCAAAAAGTGTTTTTTCCACACTAATACAAGTGCAAAAGTGGTTTCCTGCACCAACACAAGTGCGAAAAGTGGTTTTTTAACACTAACACAAGTACGAAAAGTGGTTTTTCAACACTAACACAAGTGCGAAAAGTGGTTTTTCAACACTAACACAAGTGCGAAAAGTGTTTTTTCCACACTAATACAAGTGCAAAAGTGGTTTCCTGCAGCAACACAAGTGCAAAAAGTGGTTTATCAACACTAACACAAGTGCGAAAAGTGGTTTTTCAACAATAACACAAGTGCGAAAAGTGTTTTTTCCACACTAATACAAGTGCAAAAGTGGTTTCCTGCAGCAACACAAGTGCGAAAAGTGGTTTTTCAACACTAACACAAGTGCGAAAAGTGGTTTTTCAACACTAACACAAGTGCGAAAAGTGGTTTTTCAACACTATCACAAGTGCAAAAAGTGTTTTTTCCACACTAATACAAGTGCAAAAGTGGTTTCCTGCACCAACACAAGTGCGAAAAGTGGTTTTTCAACACTAACACAAGTGCGAAAAGTGGTTTTTCCACATTAATACAAGTGCAAAAGTGGTTTCCTGCACCAACACAAGTGCGAAAAGTGGTTTTTCAACACTAACACAAGTGCAAAAAGTGGTTTTTCAACACTATCACAAGTGCAAAAAGTGTTTTTTCCACACTAATACAAGTGCAAAAGTGGTTTCCTGCACCAACACAAGTGCGAAAAGTGGTTTTTCAACACTAACACAAGTGCGAAAAGTGGTTTTTCAACACTAACACAAGTGCGAAAAGTGGTTTTTCCACACTAATACAAGTGCAAAAGTGGTTTCCTGCACCAACACAAGTGTGAAAAGTGGTTTTTCAACACCAACACAAGTGCGAAAAGTTGTTTTTCAACACTAACACAAGTGCGAAAAGTGGTTTTTCCACACTAATACAAATGCAAAAGTGGTTTCCTGCACCAACACAAGTGCGAAAAGTGGTTTTTCAACACTAACACAAGTGCGAAAAGTGGTTTTTCAACACTAACACAAGTGCGAAAAGTGGTTTTTCCACACTAATACAAGTGCAAAAGTGGTTTCCTGCACCAACACAAGTGTGAAAAGTGGTTTTTCAACACTAACACAAGTGCGAAAAGTGGTTTTTCGACACTATCACAAGTGCAAAAAGTGTTTTTTCCACACTAATACAAGTGCAAAAGTGGTTTCCTGCACCAACACAAGTGCGAAAAGTGGTTTTTTTAACACTAACACAAGTGCGAAAAGTGGTTTTTCAACACTAACACAAGTGCGAAAAGTGGTTTTTCAACACTAACACAAGTGCGAAAAGTGTTTTTTCCACACTAATACAAGTGCAAAAGTGGTTTCCTGCAGCAACACAAGTGCGAAATGTGGTTTTTCAACACTAACACAACTGCGAAAAGTGGTTTTTCAACATTAACACAAGTGCGAAAAGTCTTTTTTCCACACTAATACAAGTGCAAAAGTGGTTTCCTGCAGCAACACATGTGCGAAAAGTGGTTTTTCAACACTAACACAAGTGCGAAAAGTGGTTTTTCAACACTAACACAAGTGCGAAAAGTGGTTTTTCAACATTATCACAAGTGCAAAAAGTGTTTTTTTCACACTAATACAAGTGCAAAAGTGGTTTCCTGCACCAACACAAGTGCGACAAGTGGTTTTTCAACACTAACACAAGTGCGAAAAGTGGTTTTTCAACACTAACACAAGTGCGAAAAGTGGTTTTTCCACACTAATACAAGTGCAAAAGTGGTTTCCTGCACCAACACAAGTGCGAAAAGTGGTTTTTCAACACTAACACTAGTGCGAAAAGTGGTTTTTCCACACTAATACAAGTGCAAAAGTGGTTTCCTGCACCAACACAAGTGCGAAAAGTGGTTTTTCAACACTAACACAAGTGCGAAAAGTGGTTTTTCCACACTAATACAAGTGCAAAAGTGGTTTCCTGCACCAACACAAGTGCGAAAAGTGGTTTTTCAACACTAACACAAGTGCGAAAAGTGGTTTTTCAACACTATCACAAGTGCAAAAAGTGTTTTTTCCACACTAATACAAGTGCAAAAGTGGTTTCCTGCACCAACACAAGTGCGAAAAGTGGTTTTTTAACACTAACACAAGTGCGAAAAGTGGTTTTTTAACACCAACACAAGTGCGAAAAGTGGTTTTTCAACACTAACACAAGTGCAAAAAGTGTTTTTTCCACACTAATACAAGTGCAAAAGTGGTTTAATGCAGCAACACAAGTGCGAAAAGTGGTTTTTCAACACTAACACAAGTGCGAAAAGTGGTTTTTCAACACTAACACAAGTGTGAAAAGTGTTTTTTCCACACTAATACAAGTGCAAAAGTGGATTCCTGCAGCAACACATGTGCGAAAAGTGGTTTTTCAACACTAACACAAGTGCGAAAAGTGGTTTTTCAACACTAACACATGTGCAAAAAGAGTTTTTTCCACACTAATACAAGTGCAAAAGTGGTTTTTCAACATTATCACAAGTGCAAAAAGAGTTTTTTCCACACTAATACAAGTGCAAAAGTGGTTTCCTGCACCAACACAAGTGCGAAAAGTGGTTTTTCAACACTAACACAAGTGCGAAAAGTGGTTTTTCAACATTATCACAAGTGCAAAAATAGTTTTTTCCACACTAATACAAGTGCAAAAGTGGTTTCCTGCACCAACACAAGTGCGAAAAGTGGTTTTTCAACACTAACACAAGTGCGAAAAGTGGTTCTTCAACACTATCACAAGTGCAAAAAGTGTTTTTTCCACACTAATACAAGTGCAAAAGTGGTTTCCTGCACCAACACAAGTGCGAAAAGTGGTTTTTCAACACTAACACAAGTGCGAAAAGTGGTTTTTCAACACTAACACAAGTGCGAAAAGTGGTTTTTCAACACTATCACAAGTGCAAAAAGTGTTTTTTCCACACTAATACAAGTGCAAAAGTGGTTTCCTGCACCAACACAAGTGCGAAAAGTGGTTTTTCAACACTAACACAAGTGCGAAAAGTGGTTTTTCCACATTAATACAAGTGCAAAAGTGGTTTCCTGCACCAACACAAGTGCGAAAAGTGGTTTTTCAACACTAACACAAGTGCAAAAAGTGTTTTTTTCACACTAATACAAGTGCAAAAGTGGTTTCCTGCACCAACACAAGTGCGAAAAGTGGTTTTTCAACACTAACACAAGTGCGAAAAGTGGTTTTTCAACACTAACACAAGTGCGAAAAGTGGTTTTTCAACACTATCACAAGTGCAAAAAGTGTTTTTTCCACACTAATACAAGTGCAAAAGTGGTTTCCTGCACCAACACAAGTGCGAAAAGTGGTTTTTCAACACTAACACAAGTGCGAAAAGTGGTTTTTCCACATTAATACAAGTGCAAAAGTGGTTTCCTGCACCAACACAAGTGCGAAAAGTGGTTTTTCAACACTAACACAAGTGCAAAAAGTGGTTTTTCAACACTATCACAAGTGCAAAAAGTGTTTTTTCCACACTAATACAAGTGCAAAAGTGGTTTCCTGCACCAACACAAGTGCGAAAAGTGGTTTTTCAACACTAACACAAGTGCGAAAAGTGGTTTTTCAACACTAACACAAGTGCGAAAAGTGGTTTTTCAACACTAACACAAGTGCGAAAAGTGGTTTTTCAACACTAACACAAGTGCGAAAAGTGGTTTTTCAACACTAATACAAGTGCGAAAAGTGGTTTTTCCACACTAATACAAGTGCAAACGTGGTTTCCTGCACCAACACAAGTGCGAAAAGTGGTTTTTCAACACTAACACAAGTGCGAAAAGTCGTTTTTCAATACTATCACAAGAGCAAAAAGTGTTTTTTTCACACTAATACAAGTGCAAAAGTGGTTTCCTGCACCAACACAAGTGCGAAAAGTGGTTTTTCAACACTAACACAAGTCCGAAAAGTGGTTTTTCAACACTAACACAAGTGCGAAAAGTGGTTTTTTCACACTAATACAAGTGCAAAAGTGGTTTCCTGCACCAACACAAGTGCGAAAAGTGGTTTTTCAACACTAACACAAGTGCGAAAAGTGGTTTTTCAACACTAACACAAGTGCGAAAAGTGGTTTTTCCACACTAATACAAATGCAAAAGTGGTTTCCTGCACCAACACAAGTGCGAAAAGTGGTTTTTCAACACTAACACAAGTGCGAAAAGTGGTTTTTCAACACTAACACAAGTGCGAAAAGTGGTTTTTCCACACTAATACAAGTGCAAAAGTGGTTTCCTGCACCAACACAAGTGTGAAAAGTGGTTTTTCAACACTAACACAAGTGCGAAAAGTGGTTTTTCAACACTATCACAAGTGCAAAAAGTGTTTTTCCACACTAATAAAAGTGCAAGGGTGGTTTCCTGCACCAACACAAGTGCGAAAAGTGGTTTTTTAACACTAACACAAGTGCGAAAAGTGGTTTTTCAACACTAACACAAGTGCGAAAAGTGGTTTTTCAACACTAACACAAGTGCGAAAAGTGTTTTTTCCACACTAATACAAGTGCAAAAGTGGTTTCCTGCAGCAACACAAGTGCGAAAAGTGGTTTTTCAACACTAACACAACTGCGAAAAGTGGTTTTTCAACATTAACACAAGTGCGAAAAGTCTTTTTTCCACACTAATACAAGTGCAAAAGTGGTTTCCTGCAGCAACACATGTGCGAAAAGTGGTTTTTCAACACTAACACAAGTGCGAAAAGTGGTTTTTCAACACTAACACAAGTGCGAAAAGTGGTTTTTCAACATTATCACAAGTGCAAAAAGTGTTTTTTCCACACTAATACAAGTGCAAAAGTGGTTTCCTGCACCAACACAAGTGCGACAAGTGGTTTTTCAACACTAACACAAGTGCGAAAAGTGGTTTTTCAACACTAACACAAGTGCGAAAAGTGGTTTTTCCACACTAATACAAGTGCAAAAGTGGTTTAATGCAGCAACACAAGTGCGAAAAGTGGTTTTTCAACACTAACACAAGTGCGAAAAGTGGTTTTTCAACACTAACACAAGTGTGAAAAGTGTTTTTTCCACACTAATACAAGTGCAAAAGTGGATTCCTGCAGCAACACAAGTGCGAAAAGTGGTTTTTCAACACTAACACAAGTGCGAAAAGTGGTTTTTCAACACTAACACATGTGCAAAAAGAGTTTTTTCCACACTAATACAAGTGCAAAAGTGGTTTTTCAACATTATCACAAGTGCAAAAAGAGTTTTTTCCACACTAATACAAGTGCAAAAGTGGTTTCCTGCACCAACACAAGTGCGAAAAGTGGTTTTTCAACACTAACACAAGTGCGAAAAGTGGTTTTTCAACATTATCACAAGTGCAAAAATAGTTTTTTCCACACTAATACAAGTGCAAAAGTGGTTTCCTGCACCAACACAAGTGCGAAAAGTGGTTTTTCAACACTAACACAAGTGCGAAAAGTGGTTCTTCAACACTATCACAAGTGCAAAAAGTGTTTTTTCCACACTAATACAAGTGCAAAAGTGGTTTCCTGCACCAACACAAGTGCGAAAAGTGGTTTTTCAACACTAACACAAGTGCGAAAAGTGGTTTTTCAACACTAACACAAGTGCGAAAAGTGGTTTTTCAACACTATCACAAGTGCAAAAAGTGTTTTTTCCACACTAATACAAGTGCAAAAGTGGTTTCCTGCACCAACACAAGTGCGAAAAGTGGTTTTTCAACACTAACACAAGTGCGAAAAGTGGTTTTTCCACATTAATACAAGTGCAAAAGTGGTTTCCTGCACCAACACAAGTGCGAAAAGTGGTTTTTCAACACTAACACAAGTGCAAAAAGTGTTTTTTTCACACTAATACAAGTGCAAAAGTGGTTTCCTGCACCAACACAAGTGCGAAAAGTGGTTTTTCAACACTAACACAAGTGCGAAAAGTGGTTTTTCCACATTAATACAAGTGCAAAAGTGGTTTCCTGCACCAACACAAGTGCGAAAAGTGGTTTTTCAACACTAACACAAGTGCAAAAAGTGGTTTTTCAACACTATCACAAGTGCAAAAAGTGTTTTTTCCACACTAATACAAGTGCAAAAGTGGTTTCCTGCACCAACACAAGTGCGAAAAGTGGTTTTTCAACACTAACACAAGTGCGAAAAGTGGTTTTTCAACACTAACACAAGTGCGAAAAGTGGTTTTTCAACACTAACACAAGTGCGAAAAGTGGTTTTTCAACACTAACACAAGTGCGAAAAGTGGTTTTTCAACACTAATACAAGTGCGAAAAGTGGTTTTTCCACACTAATACAAGTGCAAACGTGGTTTCCTGCACCAACACAAGTGCGAAAAGTGGTTTTTCAACACTAACACAAGTGCGAAAAGTCGTTTTTCAATACTATCACAAGAGCAAAAAGTGTTTTTTTCACACTAATACAAGTGCAAAAGTGGTTTCCTGCACCAACACAAGTGCGAAAAGTGGTTTTTCAACACTAACACAAGTCCGAAAAGTGGTTTTTCAACACTAACACAAGTGCGAAAAGTGGTTTTTTCACACTAATACAAGTGCAAAAGTGGTTTCCTGCACCAACACAAGTGCGAAAAGTGGTTTTTCAACACTAACACAAGTGCGAAAAGTGGTTTTTCAACACTAACACAAGTGCGAAAAGTGGTTTTTCCACACTAATACAAATGCAAAAGTGGTTTCCTGCACCAACACAAGTGCGAAAAGTGGTTTTTCAACACTAACACAAGTGCGAAAAGTGGTTTTTCAACACTAACACAAGTGCGAAAAGTGGTTTTTCCACACTAATACAAGTGCAAAAGTGGTTTCCTGCACCAACACAAGTGTGAAAAGTGGTTTTTCAACACTAACACAAGTGCGAAAAGTGGTTTTTCAACACTATCACAAGTGCAAAAAGTGTTTTTCCACACTAATAAAAGTGCAAGGGTGGTTTCCTGCACCAACACAAGTGCGAAAAGTGGTTTTTTAACACTAACACAAGTGCGAAAAGTGGTTTTTCAACACTAACACAAGTGCGAAAAGTGGTTTTTCAACACTAACACAAGTGCGAAAAGTGTTTTTTCCACACTAATACAAGTGCAAAAGTGGTTTCCTGCAGCAACACAAGTGCGAAAAGTGGTTTTTCAACACTAACACAACTGCGAAAAGTGGTTTTTCAACATTAACACAAGTGCGAAAAGTCTTTTTTCCACACTAATACAAGTGCAAAAGTGGTTTCCTGCAGCAACACATGTGCGAAAAGTGGTTTTTCAACACTAACACAAGTGCGAAAAGTGGTTTTTCAACACTAACACAAGTGCGAAAAGTGGTTTTTCAACATTATCACAAGTGCAAAAAGTGTTTTTTCCACACTAATACAAGTGCAAAAGTGGTTTCCTGCACCAACACAAGTGCGACAAGTGGTTTTTCAACACTAACACAAGTGCGAAAAGTGGTTTTTCAACACTAACACAAGTGCGAAAAGTGGTTTTTCCACACTAATACAAGTGCAAAAGTGGTTTAATGCAGCAACACAAGTGCGAAAAGTGGTTTTTCAACACTAACACAAGTGCGAAAAGTGGTTTTTCAACACTAACACAAGTGTGAAAAGTGTTTTTTCCACACTAATACAAGTGCAAAAGTGGATTCCTGCAGCAACACAAGTGCGAAAAGTGGTTTTTCAACACTAACACAAGTGCGAAAAGTGGTTTTTCAACACTAACACATGTGCAAAAAGAGTTTTTTCCACACTAATACAAGTGCAAAAGTGGTTTTTCAACATTATCACAAGTGCAAAAAGAGTTTTTTCCACACTAATACAAGTGCAAAAGTGGTTTCCTGCACCAACACAAGTGCGAAAAGTGGTTTTTCAACACTAACACAAGTGCGAAAAGTGGTTTTTCAACATTATCACAAGTGCAAAAATAGTTTTTTCCACACTAATACAAGTGCAAAAGTGGTTTCCTGCACCAACACAAGTGCGAAAAGTGGTTTTTCAACACTAACACAAGTGCGAAAAGTGGTTCTTCAACACTATCACAAGTGCAAAAAGTGTTTTTTCCACACTAATACAAGTGCAAAAGTGGTTTCCTGCACCAACACAAGTGCGAAAAGTGGTTTTTCAACACTAACACAAGTGCGAAAAGTGGTTTTTCAACACTAACACAAGTGCGAAAAGTGGTTTTTCAACACTATCACAAGTGCAAAAAGTGTTTTTTCCACACTAATACAAGTGCAAAAGTGGTTTCCTGCACCAACACAAGTGCGAAAAGTGGTTTTTCAACACTAACACAAGTGCGAAAAGTGGTTTTTCCACATTAATACAAGTGCAAAAGTGGTTTCCTGCACCAACACAAGTGCGAAAAGTGGTTTTTCAACACTAACACAAGTGCAAAAAGTGTTTTTTTCACACTAATACAAGTGCAAAAGTGGTTTCCTGCACCAACACAAGTGCGAAAAGTGGTTTTTCAACACTAACACAAGTGCGAAAAGTGGTTTTTCAACACTAACACAAGTGCGAAAAGTGGTTTTTCAACACTATCACAAGTGCAAAAAGTGTTTTTTCCACACTAATACAAGTGCAAAAGTGGTTTCCTGCACCAACACAAGTGCGAAAAGTGGTTTTTCAACACTAACACAAGTGCGAAAAGTGGTTTTTCCACATTAATACAAGTGCAAAAGTGGTTTCCTGCACCAACACAAGTGCGAAAAGTGGTTTTTCAACACTAACACAAGTGCAAAAAGTGGTTTTTCAACACTATCACAAGTGCAAAAAGTGTTTTTTCCACACTAATACAAGTGCAAAAGTGGTTTCCTGCACCAACACAAGTGCGAAAAGTGGTTTTTCAACACTAACACAAGTGCGAAAAGTGGTTTTTCAACACTAACACAAGTGCGAAAAGTGGTTTTTCAACACTAACACAAGTGCGAAAAGTGGTTTTTCAACACTAATACAAGTGCGAAAAGTGGTTTTTCCACACTAATACAAGTGCAAACGTGGTTTCCTGCACCAACACAAGTGCGAAAAGTGGTTTTTCAACACTAACACAAGTGCGAAAAGTCGTTTTTCAATACTATCACAAGAGCAAAAAGTGTTTTTTTCACACTAATACAAGTGCAAAAGTGGTTTCCTGCACCAACACAAGTGCGAAAAGTGGTTTTTCAACACTAACACAAGTCCGAAAAGTGGTTTTTCAACACTAACACAAGTGCGAAAAGTGGTTTTTTCACACTAATACAAGTGCAAAAGTGGTTTCCTGCACCAACACAAGTGCGAAAAGTGGTTTTTCAACACTAACACAAGTGCGAAAAGTGGTTTTTCAACACTAACACAAGTGCGAAAAGTGGTTTTTCCACACTAATACAAATGCAAAAGTGGTTTCCTGCACCAACACAAGTGCGAAAAGTGGTTTTTCAACACTAACACAAGTGCGAAAAGTGGTTTTTCAACACTAACACAAGTGCGAAAAGTGGTTTTTCCACACTAATACAAGTGCAAAAGTGGTTTCCTGCACCAACACAAGTGTGAAAAGTGGTTTTTCAACACTAACACAAGTGCGAAAAGTGGTTTTTCAACACTATCACAAGTGCAAAAAGTGTTTTTCCACACTAATAAAAGTGCAAGGGTGGTTTCCTGCACCAACACAAGTGCGAAAAGTGGTTTTTTAACACTAACACAAGTGCGAAAAGTGGTTTTTCAACACTAACACAAGTGCGAAAAGTGGTTTTTCAACACTAACACAAGTGCGAAAAGTGTTTTTTCCACACTAATACAAGTGCAAAAGTGGTTTCCTGCAGCAACACAAGTGCGAAAAGTGGTTTTTCAACACTAACACAACTGCGAAAAGTGGTTTTTCAACATTAACACAAGTGCGAAAAGTCTTTTTTCCACACTAATACAAGTGCAAAAGTGGTTTCCTGCAGCAACACATGTGCGAAAAGTGGTTTTTCAACACTAACACAAGTGCGAAAAGTGGTTTTTCAACACTAACACAAGTGCGAAAAGTGGTTTTTCAACATTATCACAAGTGCAAAAAGTGTTTTTTCCACACTAATACAAGTGCAAAAGTGGTTTCCTGCACCAACACAAGTGCGACAAGTGGTTTTTCAACACTAACACAAGTGCGAAAAGTGGTTTTTCAACACTAACACAAGTGCGAAAAGTGGTTTTTCCACACTAATACAAGTGCAAAAGTGGTTTCCTGCACCAACACAAGTGCGAAAAGTGGTTTTTCAACACTAACACAAGTGCGAAAAGTGGTTTTTCCACACTAATACAAGTGCAAAAGTGGTTTCCTGCACCAACACAGGTGCGAAAAGTGGTTTTTCAACACTAACACAAGTGCGAAAAGTGGTTTTTCCACACTAATACAAGTGCAAAAGTGGTTTCCTGCACCAACACAAGTGCGAAAAGTGGTTTTTCAACACTAACACAAGTGCGAAAAGTGGTTTTTCAACACTATCACAAGTGCAAAAAGTGTTTTTTCCACACTAATACAAGTGCAAAAGTGGTTTCCTGCACCAACACAAGTGCGAAAAGTGGTTTTTTAACACTAACACAAGTGCGAAAAGTGGTTTTTCAACACCAACACAAGTGCGAAAAGTGGTTTTTCAACACTAACACAAGTGCAAAAAGTGTTTTTTCCACACTAATACAAGTGCAAAAGTGGTTTCCTGCAGCAACACAAGTGCGAAAAGTGGTTTTTCAACACTAACACAAGTGCGAAAAGTGGTTTTTCAACACTAACACAAGTGTGAAAAGTGTTTTTTCAACACTAACACAAGTGCGAAAAGTGGTTTTTCAACACTAACACAAGTGTGAAAAGTGTTTTTTCCACACTAATACAAGTGCAAAAGTGGTTTCCTGCACCAACACAAGTGCGAAAAGTGGTTTTTCAACACTAACACAAGTGCGAAAAGTGGTTTTTCCACACTAATACAAGTGCAAAAGTGGTTTCCTGCACCAACACAAGTGCGAAAAGTGGTTTTTCAACACTAACACAAGTGCGAAAAGTGGTTTTTCAACACTATCACAAGTGCAAAAAGTGTTTTTTCCACACTAATACAAGTGCAAAAGTGGTTTCCTGCACCAACACAAGTGCGAAAAGTGGTTTTTTAACACTAACACAAGTACGAAAAGTGGTTTTTCAACACTAACACAAGTGCGAAAAGTGGTTTTTCAACACTAACACAAGTGCGAAAAGTGTTTTTTCCACACTAATACAAGTGCAAAAGTGGTTTCCTGCAGCAACACAAGTGCAAAAAGTGGTTTATCAACACTAACACAAGTGCGAAAAGTGGTTTTTCAACAATAACACAAGTGCGAAAAGTGTTTTTTCCACACTAATACAAGTGCAAAAGTGGTTTCCTGCACCAACACAAGTGCGAAAAGTGGTTTTTCAACACTAACACAAGTGCGAAAAGTGGTTTTTCCACATTAATACAAGTGCAAAAGTGGTTTCCTGCACCAACACAAGTGCGAAAAGTGGTTTTTCAACACTAACACAAGTGCAAAAAGTGGTTTTTCAACACTATCACAAGTGCAAAAAGTGTTTTTTCCACACTAATACAAGTGCAAAAGTGGTTTCCTGCACCAACACAAGTGCGAAAAGTGGTTTTTCAACACTAACACAAGTGCGAAAAGTGGTTTTTCAACACTAACACAAGTGCGAAAAGTGGTTTTTCAACACTAACACAAGTGCGAAAAGTGGTTTTTCAACACTAACACAAGTGCGAAAAGTGGTTTTTCAACACTATCACAAGTGCAAAAAGTGTTTTTTCCACACTAATACAAGTGCAAAAGTGGTTTCCTGCACCAACACAAGTGCGAAAAGTGGTTTTTTAACACTAACACAAGTACGAAAAGTGGTTTTTCAACACTAACACAAGTGCGAAAAGTGGTTTTTCAACACTAACACAAGTGCGAAAAGTGTTTTTTCCACACTAATACAAGTGCAAAAGTGGTTTCCTGCAGCAACACAAGTGCAAAAAGTGGTTTATCAACACTAACACAAGTGCGAAAAGTGGTTTTTCAACAATAACACAAGTGCGAAAAGTGTTTTTTCCACACTAATACAAGTGCAAAAGTGGTTTCCTGCAGCAACACAAGTGCGAAAAGTGGTTTTTCAACACTAACACAAGTGCGAAAAGTGGTTTTTCAACACTAACACAAGTGCGAAAAGTGGTTTTTCAACACTATCACAAGTGCAAAAAGTGTTTTTTCCACACTAATACAAGTGCAAAAGTGGTTTCCTGCACCAACACAAGTGCGAAAAGTGGTTTTTCAACACTAACACAAGTGCGAAAAGTGGTTTTGCCACATTAATACAAGTGCAAAAGTGGTTTCCTGCACCAACACAAGTGCGAAAAGTGGTTTTTCAACACAAACACAAGTGCAAAAAGTGGTTTTTCAACACTATCACAAGTGCAAAAAGTGTTTTTTCCACACTAATACAAGTGCAAAAGTGGTTTCCTGCACCAACACAAGTGCGAAAAGTGGTTTTTCAACACTAACACAAGTGCGAAAAGTGGTTTTTCAACACTAACACAAGTGCGAAAAGTGGTTTTTCAACACTAACACAAGTGCGAAAAGTGGTTTTTCAACACTAATACAAGTGCGAAAAGTGGTTTTTCCACACTAATACAAGTGCAAACGTGGTTTCCTGCACCAACACAAGTGCGAAAAGTGGTTTTTCAACACTAACACAAGTGCGAAAAGTCGTTTTTCAATACTATCACAAGAGCAAAAAGTGTTTTTTTCACACTAATACAAGTGCAAAAGTGGTTTCCTGCACCAACACAAGTGCGAAAAGTGGTTTTTCAACACTAACACAAGTCCGAAAAGTGGTTTTTCAACACTAACACAAGTGCGAAAAGTGGTTTTTTCACACTAATACAAGTGCAAAAGTGGTTTCCTGCACCAACACAAGTGCGAAAAGTGGTTTTTCAACACTAACACAAGTGCGAAAAGTGGTTTTTCAACACTAACACAAGTGCGAAAAGTGGTTTTTCCACACTAATACAAATGCAAAAGTGGTTTCCTGCACCAACACAAGTGCGAAAAGTGGTTTTTCAACACTAACACAAGTGCGAAAAGTGGTTTTTCAACACTAACACAAGTGCGAAAAGTGGTTTTTCCACACTAATACAAGTGCAAAAGTGGTTTCCTGCACCAACACAAGTGTGAAAAGTGGTTTTTCAACACTAACACAAGTGCGAAAAGTGGTTTTTCAACACTATCACAAGTGCAAAAAGTGTTTTTCCACACTAATACAAGTGCAAAAGTGGTTTCCTGCACCAACACAAGTGCGAAAAGTGGTTTTTTAACACTAACACAAGTGCGAAAAGTGGTTTTTCAACACTAACACAAGTGCGAAAAGTGGTTTTTCAACACTAACACAAGTGCGAAAAGTGTTTTTTCCACACTAATACAAGTGCAAAAGTGGTTTCCTGCAGCAACACAAGTGCGAAAAGTGGTTTTTCAACACTAACACAACTGCGAAAAGTGGTTTTTCAACATTAACACAAGTGCGAAAAGTCTTTTTTCCACACTAATACAAGTGCAAAAGTGGTTTCCTGCAGCAACACATGTGCGAAAAGTGGTTTTTCAACACTAACACAAGTGCGAAAAGTGGTTTTTCAACACTAACACAAGTGCGAAAAGTGGTTTTTCAACATTATCACAAGTGCAAAAAGTGTTTTTTCCACACTAATACAAGTGCAAAAGTGGTTTCCTGCACCAACACAAGTGCGACAAGTGGTTTTTCAACACTAACACAAGTGCGAAAAGTGGTTTTTCAACACTAACACAAGTGCGAAAAGTGGTTTTTCCACACTAATACAAGTGCAAAAGTGGTTTCCTGCACCAACACAAGTGCGAAAAGTGGTTTTTCAACACTAACACAAGTGCGAAAAGTGGTTTTTCCACACTAATACAAGTGCAAAAGTGGTTTCCTGCACCAACACAAGTGCGAAAAGTGGTTTTTCAACACTAACACAAGTGCGAAAAGTGGTTTTTCCACACTAATACAAGTGCAAAAGTGGTTTCCTGCACCAACACAAGTGCGAAAAGTGGTTTTTCAACACTAACACAAGTGCGAAAAGTGGTTTTTCAACACTATCACAAGTGCAAAAAGTGTTTTTTCCACACTAATACAAGTGCAAAAGTGGTTTCCTGCACCAACACAAGTGCGAAAAGTGGTTTTTTAACACTAACACAAGTGCGAAAAGTGGTTTTTCAACACCAACACAAGTGCGAAAAGTGGTTTTTCAACATTAACACAAGTGCAACTAGAACGGGCACTCGGTAGAGCGCATACCTTCGCCGCAGCTACTGTTCTGTACTTGGCATGGGAGTGTAGGGAACAGAACAACAAAAATACGATTTTGACCTTTTCGTGACCTTGACCTTGACCTTTGACCCGATTGCTCCCAAAATCTAATCAAATGTGTCCCGTATAATAACCAATCATCCCACCAAATTTCATGCAATTCGGTTGAATACTTTTTGAGTTATGCGAATAACATACACACACACACACAGACATACAAATAAATACACAGCGATCAAAACATAACCTTCCGCTTTTGCGAAGGTAAAAAGTGTTTTTTCCACACTAATACAAGTGCAAAAGTGGTTTCCTGCAGCAACACAAGTGCGAAAAGTGGTTTTTCAACACTAACACAAGTGCGAAAAGTGGTTTTTCAACACTAACACAAGTGTGAAAAGTGTTTTTTCCACACTAATACAAGTGCAAAAGTGGATTCCTGCAGCAACACAAGTGCGAAAAGTGGTTTTTCAACACTAACACAAGTGCGAAAAGTGGTTTTTCAACACTAACACAAGTGCAAAAAGAGTTTTTTCCACACTAATACAAGTGCAAAAGTGGTTTTTCAACATTATCACAAGTGCAAAAAGAGTTTTTTCCACACTAATACAAGTGCAAAAGTGGTTTCCTGCACCAACACAAGTGCGAAAAGTGGTTTTTCAACACTAACACAAGTGCGAAAAGTGGTTTTTCAACACTAACACAAGTGCGAAAAGTGGTTTTTCCACACTATTACAAGTGCAAAAGTGGTTTCCTGCACCAACACAAGTGCGAAAAGTGGTTTTTCAACACTAACACAAGTGCGAAAAGTGGTTCTTCAACACTATCACAAGTGCAAAAAGTGTTTTTTCCACACTAATACAAGTGCAAAAGTGGTTTCCTGCACCAACACAAGTGCGAAAAGTGGTTTTTCAACACTAACACAAGTGCGAAAAGTGGTTTTTCAACACTAACACAAGTGCGAAAAGTCGTTTTTCAACACTATCACATGTGCAAAAAGTGTTTTTTCCACACTAATACAAGTGCAAAAGTGGTTTCCTGCACCAACACAAGTGCGAAAAGTGGTTTTTCAACACTAACACAAGTGCGAAAAGTGGTTTTTCCACATTAATACAAGTGCAAAAGTGGTTTCCTGCACCAACACAAGTGCGAAAAGTGGTTTTTCAACACTAACACAAGTGCAAAAAGTGTTTTTTTCACACTAATACAAGTGCAAAAGTGGTTTCCTGCACCAACACAAGTGCGAAAAGTGGTTTTTCAACACTAACACAAGTGCGAAAAGTGGTTTTTCAACACTAACACAAGTGCGAAAAGTGGTTTTTCCACACTAATACAAGTGCAAAAGTGGTTTCCTGCACCAACACAAGTGTGAAAAGTGGTTTTTCAACACCAACACAAGTGCGAAAAGTTGTTTTTCAACACTAACACAAGTGCGAAAAGTGGTTTTTCCACACTAATACAAATGCAAAAGTGGTTTCCTGCACCAACACAAGTGCGAAAAGTGGTTTTTCAACACTAACACAAGTGCGAAAAGTGGTTTTTCAACACTAACACAAGTGCGAAAAGTGGTTTTTCCACACTAATACAAGTGCAAAAGTGGTTTCCTGCACCAACACAAGTGTGAAAAGTGGTTTTTTCAACACTAACACAAGTGCGAAAAGTGGTTTTTCGACACTATCACAAGTGCAAAAAGTGTTTTTTCCACACTAATACAAGTGCAAAAGTGGTTTCCTGCACCAACACAAGTGCGAAAAGTGGTTTTTTAACACTAACACAAGTGCGAAAAGTGGTTTTTCAACACTAACACAAGTGCGAAAAGTGTTTTTTCCACACTAATACAAGTGCAAAAGTGGTTTCCTGCAGCAACACAAGTGCGAAATGTGGTTTTTCAACACTAACACAACTGCGAAAAGTGGTTTTTCAACATTAACACAAGTGCGAAAAGTCTTTTTTCCACACTAATACAAGTGCAAAAGTGGTTTCCTGCAGCAACACATGTGCGAAAAGTGCTTTTTCAACACTAACACAAGTGCGAAAAGTGGTTTTTCAACACTAACACAAGTGCGAAAAGTGGTTTTTCAACATTATCACAAGTGCAAAAAGTGTTTTTTCCACACTAATACAAGTGCAAAAGTGGTTTCCTGCAGCAACACAAGTGCGAAATGTGGTTTTTCAACACTAACACAACTGCGAAAAGTGGTTTTTCAACATTAACACAAGTGCGAAAAGTCTTTTTTCCACACTAATACAAGTGCAAAAGTGGTTTCCTGCAGCAACACATGTGCGAAAAGTGCTTTTTCAACACTAACACAAGTGCGAAAAGTGGTTTTTCCACAAGTGCAAAAGTGGTTTCCTGCACCAACACAAGTGCGACAAGTGGTTTTTCAACACTAACACAAGTGCGAAAAGTGGTTTTTCAACACTAACACAAGTGCGAAAAGTGGTTTTTCCACACTAATACAAGTGCAAAAGTGGTTTCCTGCACCAACACAAGTGCGAAAAGTGGTTTTTCAACACTAACACTAGTGCGAAAAGTGGTTTTTCCACACTAATACAAGTGCAAAAGTGGTTTCCTGCACCAACACAAGTGCGAAAAGTGGTTTTTCAACACTAACACAAGTGCGAAAAGTGGTTTTGCCACACTAATACAAGTGCAAAAGTGGTTTCCTGCACCAACACAAGTGCGAAAAGTGGTTTTTCAACACTAACACAAGTGCGAAAAGTGGTTTTTCAACACTATCACAAGTGCAAAAAGTGTTTTTTCCACACTAATACAAGTGCAAAAGTGGTTTCCTGCACCAACACAAGTGCGAAAAGTGGTTTTTTAACACTAACACAAGTGCGAAAAGTGGTTTTTTAACACCAACACAAGTGCGAAAAGTGGTTTTTCAACACTAACACAAGTGCAAAAAGTGTTTTTTCCACACTAATACAAGTGCAAAAGTGGTTTAATGCAGCAACACAAGTGCGAAAAGTGGTTTTTCAACACTAACACAAGTGCGAAAAGTGGTTTTTCAACACTAACACAAGTGTGAAAAGTGTTTTTTCCACACTAATACAAGTGCAAAAGTGGATTCCTGCAGCAACACAAGTGCGAAAAGTGGTTTTTCAACACTAACACAAGTGCGAAAAGTGGTTTTTCAACACTAACACATGTGCAAAAAGAGTTTTTTCCACACTAATACAAGTGCAAAAGTGGTTTTTCAACATTATCACAAGTGCAAAAAGAGTTTTTTCCACACTAATACAAGTGCAAAAGTGGTTTCCTGCACCAACACAAGTGCGAAAAGTGGTTTTTCAACACTAACACAAGTGCGAAAAGTGGTTTTTCAACATTATCACAAGTGCAAAAAGAGTTTTTTCCACACTAATACAAGTGCAAAAGTGGTTTCCTGCACCAACACAAGTGCGAAAAGTGGTTTTTCAACACTAACACAAGTGCGAAAAGTGGTTCTTCAACACTATCACAAGTGCAAAAAGTGTTTTTTCCACACTAATACAAGTGCAAAAGTGGTTTCCTGCACCAACACAAGTGCGAAAAGTGGTTTTTCAACACTAACACAAGTGCGAAAAGTGGTTTTTCAACACTAACACAAGTGCGAAAAGTGGTTTTTCAACACTATCACAAGTGCAAAAAGTGTTTTTTCCACACTAATACAAGTGCAAAAGTGGTTTCCTGCACCAACACAAGTGCGAAAAGTGGTTTTTCAACACTAACACAAGTGCGAAAAGTGGTTTTTCCACATTAATACAAGTGCAAAAGTGGTTTCCTGCACCAACACAAGTGCGAAAAGTGGTTTTTCAACACTATCACAAGTGCAAAAAGTGTTTTTTCCACACTAATACAAGTGCAAAAGTGGTTTCCTGCACCAACACAAGTGCGAAAAGTGGTTTTTCAACACTAACACAAGTGCGAAAAGTGGTTTTTCAACACTAACACAAGTGCGAAAAGTGGTTTTTCAACACTAACACAAGTGCGAAAAGTGGTTTTTCAACACTAACACAAGTGCGAAAAGTGGTTTTTCAACACTAATACAAGTGCGAAAAGTGGTTTTTCCACACTAATACAAGTGCAAACATGGTTTCCTGCACCAACACAAGTGCGAAAAGTGGTTTTTCAACACTAACACAAGTGCGAAAAGTCGTTTTTCAACACTAACACAAGTGCGAAAAGTGGTTTTTTCACACTAATACAAGTGCAAAAGTGGTTTCCTGCACCAACACAAGTGCGAAAAGTGGTTTTTCAACACTAACACAAGTGCGAAAAGTGGTTTTTCAACACTAACACAAGTGCGAAAAGTGGTTTTTCCACACTAATACAAATGCAAAAGTGGTTTCCTGCACCAACACAAGTGCGAAAAGTGGTTTTTCAACACTAACACAAGTGCGAAAAGTGGTTTTTCAACACTAACACAAGTGCGAAAAGTGGTTTTTCCACACTAATACAAGTGCAAAAGTGGTTTCCTGCACCAACACAAGTGTGAAAAGTGGTTTTTCAACACTAACACTAGTGCGAAAAGTGGTTTTTCAACACTATCACAAGTGCAAAAAGTGTTTTTCCACACTAATAAAAGTGCAAAAGTGGTTTCCTGCACCAACACAAGTGCGAAAAGTGGTTTTTTAACACTAACACAAGTGCGAAAAGTGGTTTTTCAACACTAACACAAGTGCGAAAAGTGGTTTTTCAACACTAACACAAGTGCGAAAAGTGTTTTTTCCACACTAATACAAGTGCAAAAGTGGTTTCCTGCAGCAACACAAGTGCGAAAAGTGGTTTTTCAACACTAACACAACTGCGAAAAGTGGTTTTTCAACATTAACACAAGTGCGAAAAGTCTTTTTTCCACACTAATACAAGTGCAAAAGTGGTTTCCTGCAGCAACACATGTGCGAAAAGTGGTTTTTCAACACTAACACAAGTGCGAAAAGTGGTTTTTCAACACTAACACAAGTGCGAAAAGTGGTTTTTCAACATTATCACAAGTGCAAAAAGTGTTTTTTCCACACTAATACAAGTGCGAAAAGTGGTTTTTCCACACTAATACAAGTGCAAAAGTGGTTTCCTGCACCAACACAAGTGCGAAAAGTGGTTTTTCAACACTAACACAAGTGCGAAAAGTGGTTTTTCCACACTAATACAAGTGCAAAAGTGGTTTCCTGCACCAACACAAGTGCGAAAAGTGGTTTTTCAACACTAACACAAGTGCGAAAAGTGGTTTTTCCACACTAATACAAGTGCAAAAGTGGTTTCCTGCACCAACACAAGTGCGAAAAGTGGTTTTTCAACACTAACACAAGTGCGAAAAGTGGTTTTTTAACACTAACACAAGTGCGAAAAGTGGTTTTTCAACACTAACACAAGTGCGAAAAGTGTTTTTTCCACACTAATACAAGTGCAAAAGTGGTTTCCTGCAGCAACACAAGTGCGAAATGTGGTTTTTCAACACTAACACAACTGCGAAAAGTGGTTTTTCAACATTAACACAAGTGCGAAAAGTCTTTTTTCCACACTAATACAAGTGCAAAAGTGGTTTCCTGCAGCAACACATGTGCGAAAAGTGCTTTTTCAACACTAACACAAGTGCGAAAAGTGGTTTTTCAACACTAACACAAGTGCGAAAAGTGGTTTTTCAACATTATCACAAGTGCAAAAAGTGTTTTTTCCACACTAATACAAGTGCAAAAGTGGTTTCCTGCAGCAACACAAGTGCGAAATGTGGTTTTTCAACACTAACACAACTGCGAAAAGTGGTTTTTCAACATTAACACAAGTGCGAAAAGTCTTTTTTCCACACTAATACAAGTGCAAAAGTGGTTTCCTGCAGCAACACATGTGCGAAAAGTGCTTTTTCAACACTAACACAAGTGCGAAAAGTGGTTTTTCCACAAGTGCAAAAGTGGTTTCCTGCACCAACACAAGTGCGACAAGTGGTTTTTCAACACTAACACAAGTGCGAAAAGTGGTTTTTCAACACTAACACAAGTGCGAAAAGTGGTTTTTCCACACTAATACAAGTGCAAAAGTGGTTTCCTGCACCAACACAAGTGCGAAAAGTGGTTTTTCAACACTAACACTAGTGCGAAAAGTGGTTTTTCCACACTAATACAAGTGCAAAAGTGGTTTCCTGCACCAACACAAGTGCGAAAAGTGGTTTTTCAACACTAACACAAGTGCGAAAAGTGGTTTTGCCACACTAATACAAGTGCAAAAGTGGTTTCCTGCACCAACACAAGTGCGAAAAGTGGTTTTTCAACACTAACACAAGTGCGAAAAGTGGTTTTTCAACACTATCACAAGTGCAAAAAGTGTTTTTTTCCACACTAATACAAGTGCAAAAGTGGTTTCCTGCACCAACACAAGTGCGAAAAGTGGTTTTTTAACACTAACACAAGTGCGAAAAGTGGTTTTTTAACACCAACACAAGTGCGAAAAGTGGTTTTTCAACACTAACACAAGTGCAAAAAGTGTTTTTTCCACACTAATACAAGTGCAAAAGTGGTTTAATGCAGCAACACAAGTGCGAAAAGTGGTTTTTCAACACTAACACAAGTGCGAAAAGTGGTTTTCAACACTAACACAAGTGTGAAAAGTGTTTTTTCCACACTAATACAAGTGCAAAAGTGGATTCCTGCAGCAACACAAGTGCGAAAAGTGGTTTTTCAACACTAACACAAGTGCGAAAAGTGGTTTTTCAACACTAACACATGTGCAAAAAGAGTTTTTTCCACACTAATACAAGTGCAAAAGTGGTTTTTCAACATTATCACAAGTGCAAAAAGAGTTTTTTCCACACTAATACAAGTGCAAAAGTGGTTTCCTGCACCAACACAAGTGCGAAAAGTGGTTTTTCAACACTAACACAAGTGCGAAAAGTGGTTTTTCAACATTATCACAAGTGCAAAAAGAGTTTTTTCCACACTAATACAAGTGCAAAAGTGGTTTCCTGCACCAACACAAGTGCGAAAAGTGGTTTTTCAACACTAACACAAGTGCGAAAAGTGGTTCTTCAACACTATCACAAGTGCAAAAAGTGTTTTTTCCACACTAATACAAGTGCAAAAGTGGTTTCCTGCACCAACACAAGTGCGAAAAGTGGTTTTTCAACACTAACACAAGTGCGAAAAGTGGTTTTTCAACACTAACACAAGTGCGAAAAGTGGTTTTTCAACACTATCACAAGTGCAAAAAGTGTTTTTTCCACACTAATACAAGTGCAAAAGTGGTTTCCTGCACCAACACAAGTGCGAAAAGTGGTTTTTCAACACTAACACAAGTGCGAAAAGTGGTTTTTCCACATTAATACAAGTGCAAAAGTGGTTTCCTGCACCAACACAAGTGCGAAAAGTGGTTTTTCAACACTATCACAAGTGCAAAAAGTGTTTTTTCCACACTAATACAAGTGCAAAAGTGGTTTCCTGCACCAACACAAGTGCGAAAAGTGGTTTTTCAACACTAACACAAGTGCGAAAAGTGGTTTTTCAACACTAACACAAGTGCGAAAAGTGGTTTTTCAACACTAACACAAGTGCGAAAAGTGGTTTTTCAACACTAACACAAGTGCGAAAAGTGGTTTTTCAACACTAATACAAGTGCGAAAAGTGGTTTTTCCACACTAATACAAGTGCAAACATGGTTTCCTGCACCAACACAAGTGCGAAAAGTGGTTTTTCAACACTAACACAAGTGCGAAAAGTCGTTTTTCAACACTAACACAAGTGCGAAAAGTGGTTTTTTCACACTAATACAAGTGCAAAAGTGGTTTCCTGCACCAACACAAGTGCGAAAAGTGGTTTTTCAACACTAACACAAGTGCGAAAAGTGGTTTTTCAACACTAACACAAGTGCGAAAAGTGGTTTTTCCACACTAATACAAATGCAAAAGTGGTTTCCTGCACCAACACAAGTGCGAAAAGTGGTTTTTCAACACTAACACAAGTGCGAAAAGTGGTTTTTCAACACTAACACAAGTGCGAAAAGTGGTTTTTCCACACTAATACAAGTGCAAAAGTGGTTTCCTGCACCAACACAAGTGTGAAAAGTGGTTTTTCAACACTAACACTAGTGCGAAAAGTGGTTTTTCAACACTATCACAAGTGCAAAAAGTGTTTTTCCACACTAATAAAAGTGCAAAAGTGGTTTCCTGCACCAACACAAGTGCGAAAAGTGGTTTTTTAACACTAACACAAGTGCGAAAAGTGGTTTTTCAACACTAACACAAGTGCGAAAAGTGGTTTTTCAACACTAACACAAGTGCGAAAAGTGTTTTTTCCACACTAATACAAGTGCAAAAGTGGTTTCCTGCAGCAACACAAGTGCGAAAAGTGGTTTTTCAACACTAACACAACTGCGAAAAGTGGTTTTTCAACATTAACACAAGTGCGAAAAGTCTTTTTTCCACACTAATACAAGTGCAAAAGTGGTTTCCTGCAGCAACACATGTGCGAAAAGTGGTTTTTCAACACTAACACAAGTGCGAAAAGTGGTTTTTCAACACTAACACAAGTGCGAAAAGTGGTTTTTCAACATTATCACAAGTGCAAAAAGTGTTTTTTCCACACTAATACAAGTGCAAAAGTGGTTTCCTGCACCAACACAAGTGCGACAAGTGGTTTTTCAACACTAACACAAGTGCGAAAAGTGGTTTTTCAACACTAACACAAGTGCGAAAAGTGGTTTTTCCACACTAATACAAGTGCAAAAGTGGTTTCCTGCACCAACACAAGTGCGAAAAGTGGTTTTTCAACACTAACACAAGTGCGAAAAGTGGTTTTTCCACACTAATACAAGTGCAAAAGTGGTTTCCTGCACCAACACAAGTGCGAAAAGTGGTTTTTCAACACTAACACAAGTGCGAAAAGTGGTTTTTCCACACTAATACAAGTGCAAAAGTGGTTTCCTGCACCAACACAAGTGCGAAAAGTGGTTTTTCAACACTAACACAAGTGCGAAAAGTGGTTTTTCAACACTATCACAAGTGCAAAAAGTGTTTTTTCCACACTAATACAAGTGCAAAAGTGGTTTCCTGCACCAACACAAGTGCGAAAAGTGGTTTTTTAACACTAACACAAGTGCGAAAAGTGGTTTTTCAACACCAACACAAGTGCGAAAAGTGGTTTTTCAACACTAACACAAGTGCAAAAAGTGTTTTTTCCACACTAATACAAGTGCAAAAGTGGTTTCCTGCAGCAACACAAGTGCGAAAAGTGGTTTTTCAACACTAACACAAGTGCGAAAAGTGGTTTTTCAACACTAACACAAGTGTGAAAAGTGTTTTTTCCACACTAATACAAGTGCAAAAGTGGATTCCTGCAGCAACACAAGTGCGAAAAGTGGTTTTTCAACACTAACACAAGTGCGAAAAGTGGTTTTTCAACACTAACACAAGTGCAAAAAGAGTTTTTTCCACACTAATACAAGTGCAAAAGTGGTTTTTCAACATTATCACAAGTGCAAAAAGAGTTTTTTCCACACTAATACAAGTGCAAAAGTGGTTTCCTGCACCAACACAAGTGCGAAAAGTGGTTTTTCAACACTAACACAAGTGCGAAAAGTGGTTTTTCAACACTAACACAAGTGCGAAAAGTGGTTTTTCCACACTATTACAAGTGCAAAAGTGGTTTTTCAACACTAACACAAGTGCGAAAAGTGGTTTTTCAACACTAACACAAGTGCGAAAAGTCGTTTTTCAACACTATCACATGTGCAAAAAGTGTTTTTTCCACACTAATACAAGTGCAAAAGTGGTTTCCTGCACCAACACAAGTGCGAAAAGTGGTTTTTCAACACTAACACAAGTGCGAAAAGTGGTTTTTCCACATTAATACAAGTGCAAAAGTGGTTTCCTGCACCAACACAAGTGCGAAAAGTGGTTTT
This sequence comes from Myxine glutinosa, assembly GCF_964187855.1. Classification (NCBI taxonomy): domain Eukaryota; kingdom Metazoa; phylum Chordata; class Myxini; order Myxiniformes; family Myxinidae; genus Myxine; species Myxine glutinosa. Next base: position 290,795,905 of record NC_136261.1, on the reverse strand, counting down.
TCAACACTAACACAAGTGCAAAAAGTGTTTTTTTCACACTAATACAAGTGCAAAAGTGGTTTCCTGCACCAACACAAGTGCGAAAAGTGGTTTTTCAACACTAACACAAGTGCGAAAAGTGGTTTTTCAACACTAACACAAGTGCGAAAAGTGGTTTTTCCACACTAATACAAGTGCAAAAGTGGTTTCCTGCACCAACACAAGTGTGAAAAGTGGTTTTTCAACACCAACACAAGTGCGAAAAGTTGTTTTTCAACACTAACACAAGTGCGAAAAGTGGTTTTTCCACACTAATACAAATGCAAAAGTGGTTTCCTGCACCAACACAAGTGCGAAAAGTGGTTTTTCAACACTAACACAAGTGCGAAAAGTGGTTTTTCAACACTAACACAAGTGCAAAAAGTGTTTTTTTCACACTAATACAAGTGCAAAAGTGGTTTCCTGCACCAACACAAGTGCGAAAAGTGGTTTTTCAACACTAACACAAGTGCGAAAAGTGGTTTTTCAACACTAACACAAGTGCGAAAAGTGGTTTTTCCACACTAATACAAGTGCAAAAGTGGTTTCCTGCACCAACACAAGTGCGAAAAGTGGTTTTTCAACACCAACACAAGTGCAAAAAGTGGTTTTTCAACACTAACACAAGTGCGAAAAGTGGTTTTTCCACACTAATACAAGTGCAAAAGTGGTTTCCTGCACCAACACAAGTGCGAAAAGTGGTTTTTCAACACTAACACAAGTGCGAAAAGTGGTTTTTCAACACTATCACAAGTGCAAAAAGTGTTTTTTCCACACTAATACAAGTGCAAAAGTGGTTTCCTGCACCAACACAAGTGCGAAAAGTGGTTTTTTAACACTAACACAAGTACGAAAAGTGGTTTTTCAACACTAACACAAGTGCGAAAAGTGGTTTTTCAACACTAACACAAGTGCGAAAAGTGTTTTTTCCACACTAATACAAGTGCAAAAGTGGTTTCCTGCAGCAACACAAGTGCAAAAAGTGGTTTATCAACACTAACACAAGTGCGAAAAGTGGTTTTTCAACAATAACACAAGTGCGAAAAGTGTTTTTTTCCACATTAATACAAGTGCAAAAGTGGTTTCCTGCAGCAACACAAGTGCGAAAAGTGGTTTTTCAACACTAACACAAGTGCGAAAAGTGGTTTTTCAACACTAACACAAGTGCGAAAAGTGGTTTTTCAACACTATCACAAGTGCAAAAAGTGTTTTTTCCACACTAATACAAGTGCAAAAGTGGTTTCCTGCACCAACACAAGTGCGAAAAGTGGTTTTTCAACACTAACACAAGTGCGAAAAGTGGTTTTTCCACATTAATACAAGTGCAAAAGTGGTTTCCTGCACCAACACAAGTGCGAAAAGTGGTTTTTCAACACTAACACAAGTGCAAAAAGTGGTTTTTCAACACTATCACAAGTGCAAAAAGTGTTTTTTCCACACTAATACAAGTGCAAAAGTGGTTTCCTGCACCAACACAAGTGCGAAAAGTGGTTTTTCAACACTAACACAAGTGCGAAAAGTGGTTTTTCAACACTAACACAAGTGCGAAAAGTGGTTTTTCAACACTAACACAAGTGCGAAAAGTGGTTTTTCAACACTAATACAAGTGCGAAAAGTCGTTTTTCAACACTAACACAAGTGCGAAAAGTGGTTTTTTCACACTAATACAAGTGCAAAAGTGGTTTCCTGCACCAACACAAGTGCGAAAAGTGGTTTTTCAACACTAACACAAGTGCGAAAAGTGGTTTTTCAACACTAACACAAGTGCGAAAAGTGGTTTTTCCACACTAATACAAATGCAAAAGTGGTTTCCTGCACCAACACAAGTGCGAAAAGTGGTTTTTCAACACTAACACAAGTGCGAAAAGTGGTTTTTCAACACTAACACAAGTGCGAAAAGTGGTTTTTCCACACTAATACAAGTGCAAAAGTGGTTTCCTGCACCAACACAAGTGTGAAAAGTGGTTTTTCAACACTAACACTAGTGCGAAAAGTGGTTTTTCAACACTATCACAAGTGCAAAAAGTGTTTTTCCACACTAATAAAAGTGCAAAAGTGGTTTCCTGCACCAACACAAGTGCGAAAAGTGGTTTTTTAACACTAACACAAGTGCGAAAAGTGGTTTTTCAACACTAACACAAGTGCGAAAAGTGGTTTTTCAACACTAACACAAGTGCGAAAAGTGTTTTTTCCACACTAATACAAGTGCAAAAGTGGTTTCCTGCACCAACACAAGTGCGAAAAGTGGTTTTTCAACACTAACACAAGTGCGAAAAGTGGTTTTTCAACACTAACACAAGTGCGAAAAGTGGTTTTTCCACACTAATACAAGTGCAAAAGTGGTTTCCTGCACCAACACAAGTGCGAAAAGTGGTTTTTCAACACCAACACAAGTGCAAAAAGTGGTTTTTCAACACTAACACAAGTGCGAAAAGTGGTTTTTCCACACTAATACAAGTGCAAAAGTGGTTTCCTGCACCAACACAAGTGCGAAAAGTGGTTTTTCAACACTAACACAAGTGCGAAAAGTGGTTTTTCAACACTATCACAAGTGCAAAAAGTGTTTTTTCCACACTAATACAAGTGCAAAAGTGGTTTCCTGCACCAACACAAGTGCGAAAAGTGGTTTTTTAACACTAACACAAGTACGAAAAGTGGTTTTTCAACACTAACACAAGTGCGAAAAGTGGTTTTTCAACACTAACACAAGTGCGAAAAGTGTTTTTTTCCACACTAATACAAGTGCAAAAGTGGTTTCCTGCAGCAACACAAGTGCAAAAAGTGGTTTATCAACACTAACACAAGTGCGAAAAGTGGTTTTTCAACAATAACACAAGTGCGAAAAGTGTTTTTTCCACATTAATACAAGTGCAAAAGTGGTTTCCTGCAGCAACACAAGTGCGAAAAGTGGTTTTTCAACACTAACACAAGTGCGAAAAGTGGTTTTTCAACACTAACACAAGTGCGAAAAGTGGTTTTTCAACACTATCACAAGTGCAAAAAGTGTTTTTTCCACACTAATACAAGTGCAAAAGTGGTTTCCTGCACCAACACAAGTGCGAAAAGTGGTTTTTCAACACTAACACAAGTGCGAAAAGTGGTTTTTCCACATTAATACAAGTGCAAAAGTGGTTTCCTGCACCAACACAAGTGCGAAAAGTGGTTTTTCAACACTAACACAAGTGCAAAAAGTGGTTTTTCAACACTATCACAAGTGCAAAAAGTGTTTTTTCCACACTAATACAAGTGCAAAAGTGGTTTCCTGCACCAACACAAGTGCGAAAAGTGGTTTTTCAACACTAACACAAGTGCGAAAAGTGGTTTTTCAACACTAACACAAGTGCGAAAAGTGGTTTTTCAACACTAACACAAGTGCGAAAAGTGGTTTTTCAACACTAATACAAGTGCGAAAAGTCGTTTTTCAACACTAACACAAGTGCGAAAAGTGGTTTTTTCACACTAATACAAGTGCAAAAGTGGTTTCCTGCACCAACACAAGTGCGAAAAGTGGTTTTTCAACACTAACACAAGTGCGAAAAGTGGTTTTTCAACACTAACACAAGTGCGAAAAGTGGTTTTTCCACACTAATACAAATGCAAAAGTGGTTTCCTGCACCAACACAAGTGCGAAAAGTGGTTTTTCAACACTAACACAAGTGCGAAAAGTGGTTTTTCAACACTAACACAAGTGCGAAAAGTGGTTTTTCCACACTAATACAAGTGCAAAAGTGGTTTCCTGCACCAACACAAGTGTGAAAAGTGGTTTTTCAACACTAACACTAGTGCGAAAAGTGGTTTTTCAACACTATCACAAGTGCAAAAAGTGTTTTTCCACACTAATAAAAGTGCAAAAGTGGTTTCCTGCACCAACACAAGTGCGAAAAGTGGTTTTTTAACACTAACACAAGTGCGAAAAGTGGTTTTTCAACACTAACACAAGTGCGAAAAGTGGTTTTTCAACACTAACACAAGTGCGAAAAGTGTTTTTTCCACACTAATACAAGTGCAAAAGTGGTTTCCTGCAGCAACACAAGTGCGAAAAGTGGTTTTTCAACACTAACACAACTGCGAAAAGTGGTTTTTCAACATTAACACAAGTGCGAAAAGTCTTTTTTCCACACTAATACAAGTGCAAAAGTGGTTTCCTGCAGCAACACATGTGCGAAAAGTGGTTTTTCAACACTAACACAAGTGCGAAAAGTGGTTTTTCAACACTAACACAAGTGCGAAAAGTGGTTTTTCAACATTATCACAAGTGCAAAAAGTGTTTTTTCCACACTAATACAAGTGCAAAAGTGGTTTCCTGCACCAACACAAGTGCGACAAGTGGTTTTTCAACACTAACACAAGTGCGAAAAGTGGTTTTTCAACACTAACACAAGTGCGAAAAGTGGTTTTTCCACACTAATACAAGTGCAAAAGTGGTTTCCTGCACCAACACAAGTGCGAAAAGTGGTTTTTCAACACTAACACAAGTGCGAAAAGTGGTTTTTCCACACTAATACAAGTGCAAAAGTGGTTTCCTGCACCAACACAAGTGCGAAAAGTGGTTTTTCAACACTAACACAAGTGCGAAAAGTGGTTTTTCCACACTAATACAAGTGCAAAAGTGGTTTCCTGCACCAACACAAGTGCGAAAAGTGGTTTTTCAACACTAACACAAGTGCGAAAAGTGGTTTTTCAACACTATCACAAGTGCAAAAAGTGTTTTTTCCACACTAATACAAGTGCAAAAGTGGTTTCCTGCACCAACACAAGTGCGAAAAGTGGTTTTTTAACACTAACACAAGTGCGAAAAGTGGTTTTTCAACACCAACACAAGTGCGAAAAGTGGTTTTTCAACACTAACACAAGTGCAAAAAGTGTTTTTTCCACACTAATACAAGTGCAAAAGTGGTTTCCTGCAGCAACACAAGTGCGAAAAGTGGTTTTTCAACACTAACACAAGTGCGAAAAGTGGTTTTTCAACACTAACACAAGTGTGAAAAGTGTTTTTTCCACACTAATACAAGTGCAAAAGTGGATTCCTGCAGCAACACAAGTGCGAAAAGTGGTTTTTCAACACTAACACAAGTGCGAAAAGTGGTTTTTCAACACTAACACAAGTGCAAAAAGAGTTTTTTCCACACTAATACAAGTGCAAAAGTGGTTTTTCAACATTATCACAAGTGCAAAAAGAGTTTTTTCCACACTAATACAAGTGCAAAAGTGGTTTCCTGCACCAACACAAGTGCGAAAAGTGGTTTTTCAACACTAACACAAGTGCGAAAAGTGGTTTTTCAACACTAACACAAGTGCGAAAAGTGGTTTTTCCACACTATTACAAGTGCAAAAGTGGTTTTTCAACACTAACACAAGTGCGAAAAGTGGTTTTTCAACACTAACACAAGTGCGAAAAGTCGTTTTTCAACACTATCACATGTGCAAAAAGTGTTTTTTCCACACTAATACAAGTGCAAAAGTGGTTTCCTGCACCAACACAAGTGCGAAAAGTGGTTTTTCAACACTAACACAAGTGCGAAAAGTGGTTTTTCCACATTAATACAAGTGCAAAAGTGGTTTCCTGCACCAACACAAGTGCGAAAAGTGGTTTTTCAACACTAACACAAGTGCAAAAAGTGTTTTTTTCACACTAATACAAGTGCAAAAGTGGTTTCCTGCACCAACACAAGTGCGAAAAGTGGTTTTTCAACACTCTAACACAAGTGCGAAAAGTGGTTTTTCAACACTAACACAAGTGCGAAAAGTGGTTTTTTCCACACTAATACAAGTGCAAAAGTGGTTTCCTGCACCAACACAAGTGTGAAAAGTGGTTTTTCAACACCAACACAAGTGCGAAAAGTTGTTTTTCAACACTAACACAAGTGCGAAAAGTGGTTTTTCCACACTAATACAAATGCAAAAGTGGTTTCCTGCACCAACACAAGTGCGAAAAGTGGTTTTTCAACACTAACACAAGTGCGAAAAGTGGTTTTTCAACACTAACACAAGTGCAAAAAGTGTTTTTTTCACACTAATACAAGTGCAAAAGTGGTTTCCTGCACCAACACAAGTGCGAAAAGTGGTTTTTCAACACTAACACAAGTGC